>NC_090650.1:292955533-293570033 GCF_040937935.1 Hyperolius riggenbachi
GAGCAACTGACTAAGTGTAAATGGGGCCTTAATCAATGGGCTAGTTCACATTTGCATGCGCTTTTCGCTTGCAAAAAATAAATAAATAAACCTGTCATCCTGCCGCATATTTCTGGAAGCCGTGTGCATTTTCTCTATCAATTACATTCGCTGTTAAAAAAAAAAAAAAGCAAACATTTTTCTGCATACAAACTGACAGAAGTGTGACCCCTGCCTCAACCATAGAAAGAGGCTTTTGGCTTCCTTACCAGTTTTCATGGCTTTTCTTCCAGCAAGGTAGTGAGGGTGATTGAAGTCAGAGACCCAGGGTTTTCCTCCATGGCCCATGGTCACCTTGAACTTATTGGGGCTGCCCAGGGATTCAAATTGCTTGGTTAAGTAGTCATTCACCTATAATATATTACAATAATATGCACAGTTAGAAGATCAAAACAAAAACAAAAAACGACTCCACAATGGTTTTACTTTTAGGCTAGGTCCTCAGTGGGACATTGCGATGCCTGTATAACAGAAATGCAATGGGATGAAAAAGTTGCACCAAATATTATGTGACCTTTAGGTGGCATACAGTGAAGCGTAGTCAATGAAAAAATATGCTTCACTGCCTCTTAATGCACAAGTTATGCAGTAATGCGCTGTATGTAGTGTGCTCGGATACTATAGTGCGTTAGATCCCAACCCAACGTATGCACTGAATGTGAATGTTCCATAGACTTCCCATTGCAGTGTGACTTTCTGCATTAAGATGCCCCCATAAAGTCACACAGAAACATCTCACTGTGAACCGTGAACCTAAAAATACGCAAAATGGGGAAAAAAAAAAAAAGTTAAGATGAACATGCAACCAAAATCTCAGCTAGATTTACAGTGTGCATTTCAATGCCTACCTGCTCCAAACAGTTGCTTATAACATCTGAAGTGCTTCAGAAACACTGGAAATGCTGAATACCCAGCAGTGTTACATTCTCTTGCTATCTGGAGCTCTGACATGCGTACCTATGAACATGCGTCCGGGAGATTTGGGCGCAGGGTAAAGCCGATAAACGGCTCACTCTGCTCCTGCACAAGTCCCGGCGGTATTAATTACTATTCCCCCTCCAGGCCGCCATGGATAGTGAAGGAAACATGTAATCCGGCTTCCAGCTATTGCTGGCGGCCGAATTATGCTGTTTTTATGGTAACTTGTGCTCAGACTTGACGGCGCCCAAATTACTCACTGAGCGCCGCTATAGCCGTAATACCTATTACAGCCTATGGTGGCGCTGGCTGTGGCCAAATCTCCTGTGCTTTTACAGCGCTCGCTCTGACAGATCGTAAGTTTATGTTATAGCGTTGGGAGTGAAGGGTGAACGCAGCAAAGGACAGGAATGGGAAAATAATGTAATAAGCGTTTGATTACAAACAAGTGTATAAAATTACAGCGTCTTCCATCCAGAACATTCAGCACAATAAGCTGCTGCAGATCCAGGACTGAGATGCCCCACACAGTATCCATGCCACAGTGACTGCACAGATGTATTACAGTCCATGCTTGCTAGTGGGATGGAAAAACAAACAAACAAACAAAAAAAAACCCACGTGCTCAAAGTGGTTGAGATATCATAATAATAGGTACTGTACAGCGCCACTGAATATTTTGGCGCTTTATAAATCATAATCCATGTTGGATTGCCATATGACAGCAGGCTAATGCCTGCTGTCATATAGCAATCCAACATGGATTATTATGGATTTATAAAGCGCCAAAATATTCAGTGGCGCTGTACAAAGTATGATGGATGATATAAGCCACTCATGTACCGTCGAATGGCAACATGCGGATGATGTAATTCCTTACATGCAGTATTTCCATAAAACTACATACATATTTAAAGCTGGCTAGCTTTTGACTCGCATCCCTGGGTAGAATGTTCAAAGGCTCCATCTAACACTGACCGCTTGTGTGATGCACAAAGTTTTCCGCCAAGCCATCCAAACTCTAGACCAAGTGCCCACCCATACTTGCCTAGGTAGGTGGATGGAAGCCTCCAATAGTCAAATTAGGTCAACATGTTTCATTATGATCAAAAAGTAGTGTCTTAGCGCCCTCCTGTGGCTCCTTTAAAATTCCATCAAGCCTGCTGCAGGGTATATAAACAGGCCACTTTGTTCCATATTGTGGTCTCAAATGCGATCTATTTACATTTAATACGAAATACCACTGTTGCATACTGCATATCTTTACACAATTTACCAATGCAATAACCTCTACAAATAGCAGAAAGTAAAGGAACCCAGGCAACCACCCCTAACACATCCCACCAGTGGCATAGCTAGAGATTATGGGGCCACATGGCAATACTTTCATGGGGCTATCAGATGCAGGCAGATGCTCTTGTGAAATGTCACCTGCCCTTACTGTATGGAGGAGTAAATTGGGCAATTGAAATTCTCATGCAATGTACACTTCATATTGTTCTTGAGGAATAAGACAAAGCCAGAGGGTTAAGGAGCAAAAGACACTCCTGGTCTTCCTGATAGGGATATGGTAATTAATAGGATATTTAATTTCGGGTAAAATGCTTCATCAGGATTCTCACTCTCAATGGTGGTTAATATTGTTCCAAACTACAGATGTTATGGCTTAACTACTCTTTGCTATGTTGATGTTTCAGCTGATCACAGTTTTGCTCCATTACCTGTAATGTGGTTGTTGTGTTTACCTGCTGCTGCAGCTGCAATGTTGCATTGTTGTATACTTGTTTTTTCTATCTTAATAAAGGAACACTGTTTCATCATGCTGCTCCATAGGCCATATTAAACCTTCCTGAAAACTGCTGCAATATTAGAAAATGGGCATATAGGTACTATTACAGTCAGATGTACACACCCACAGTAGGAACGATTTTAATAATGCAATACAACCTGTTACTTATGCATGTGCATTCATGTAAATAAATCACACAACTACCAATTGACTAACTTTTTTTTTTTTTTTTTTTTTTTTTTTTTAAATCCCCACTGTGCTCTGATATGACCCAAATCTAATGTGGGCAAAACATTCTACTCAAAATAAAAGCAGTTAGGTACAGTTATTCCTATAGTTTTCTTGATGATGTATACTGTTTTCCCTTTTATTATCCCCGTCTTACCAAAACCTACCTGTTTGTTTACATCTTCTGGATTCATGTCTGGCACCAGCCTTATGGAGAATTTCCCTATGACTTTTCTGGGAATGACAGTTTTGGCTCCACCTGCAGAGAAAGCTCCTTCGATGCCGTGCAGAGAGAGGGAGGGGAATCTCCACCTGTTCATCAGTATCTTGTCCTGGAAGACAGGGGTCCGTAAGGCAGGGTTACCTCAAGGCTTCCATACATGTACAAGTAACAGCAGATAATATTGCTTACAGGTCGCCTGAACTGAGGGGGACATGGAGGCTGCCATATTTGTTTCCTTATAAACCAGTCCAGTTGCTCGGCAGTCCTTTGGCTACTGACAGGGCTGTCACTACAAATCCTAGGGCCCCCAGCAAAAAACTTTAAAGGGGCCCCTTAATCTTCACTACCCTTTTTCCTCTTCTAGGTGACCCTCACTGCCCGAGGGCCCATCTTTCACGGCTCATAAAACAAGTGTGGCCATCAGGATCTCCACATCCATAATATGAGTAGCCACAAAAACACCTGATCTAGAGTATCAGAGAAAGGGAAGGTTAGTAGTTGGGGTCCCCCTGCAGTTACAGGAGCTGCTCCCCTCTAGTTACATCCCTGGCTACTGACAGTAAAAACCGAGCCAAGCTTTTAGGCAAAGAAAAGAAAAAATAAAAAAGGCATTTGGGGTTGTTCTGTTCACCTAATAATGCCACGACCATGGCTGCAAAGAAGCAGAATTTGCATCACTTGCGTGTCCAGAAAAGCATAACTATCTGCAGACTGAAGGGAAAAGACTATTTTAAATACCATTAAATGATATGGTAAGGCATGTCATTGGCATTGGAAGTGCTGGAGCGGTGTAATACAGTGCCCTTTACACTACTTGTTATCCTTCAACACTAAGAGAGCTTGCTGCATTTCTGGAGCGCTCCATTACCTTTGAATCGTGCAGAAGTTTACTGGCGCCAATGTCGTTTGCAAAATCTTCAAGATCAAAGTCGATTTTGTCATAAATCTGTTTCTCCTCATCTGTGAGAGGCGCTACAGCTTCATTTATTCCAGGAATGAGAATTTTACCTTTCTTGTCCAACAAACTGCCTAAAGGTTAAAAAAAAAAAAAAAAAAAAAAAAAAAAAAAAAAAAGAACCAAGTTCAGTGAAGCATCTCTTACAAAAAACAAGTGTAATCAAAACAGTTTTACACCAAGTCAGACAGTGGTCAGTACAATGCAATTAGTTCATAGGATTTGCATTGCTGGCCCACACTTGTCTTTCAGTTTTCTGAGCGCGTTTTTCTGCGTACGTTTTCTGCACACCAAGTGTGTTTCTATGCAGGAAAACACACGCATTTTTCACAGCAACTAAAGTAAGTGATACAGAAACCTGACAAAATGTGCAGAATCATGATGCAGAATGTCATTTTTTTTTGCGTGCGAAAAATGCATTAACCACTTCCCAACTGAGGGGTTTTACCCCTTGACCACCAAAGCAATTTTCACCTTTCAGCGCTCCTTCCATTCAATAGTCTATAACTTTATCATTACTTATCACAATGAAATTAACTATATCTTGTTTTTTTTGCCACCAATTAGGCTTTCTTTAGGTGGGACATTATGCCAAGAATTATTTTATTCTAAATGTATTTAAAATAGGAAAAAATGTGGGAATTTTTTTTTTATTTTTTTTTCAGTTTTCGGCCTTTAGAGTTTTCAAATAATGCATGCTACTGTAATTAACCCACGAAATGCATTTGCCCATTTGTCCCGGTTATAAAACCGTTTAAATTAGGTCCCTATCACAATGTTTGGCGTTTTAATTGGAAATAAAGGTGCATTTTTTTCAGTTTTGCGTCCATCCCTAATTACAAGCCCATAGTTTATAAAGTAACAGTGTTATACCCTCTTGACATAAATATTTTAAAATGTTCAGTCCCTAAGGTAACTATTTATGTATTTTTTTTTAATTGTAATTTTTTTTTTTTATTACAAAAAAATATAAAAATAAAAAAAAATTGGGGAGTGTGGGAGGTAAGGAGTTAATTTTTTGTGTAAAACTAATTTATTTGTATGTAAAAAATGCTTTAGGGTGTAGTTTTACTATTTGGCCACAAGATGGTAACAGTAACTTTTTGTTTAATGCACCCTTCCGGACGCTTACAGGAAGTACTAGGAGGCTGAGAAAGTTTTTTTTCACAACGATCGCGCTGCTTAGCGGAGAAGCAGTGGATCATTACGGGGCTTAGATCAACGAACGGGAATGGATTTTCCCGTTCATTGATCTCCGGGCGAGCGGTGGGCGGCGTGTTCACCGTGAGCGCGCGCTAGAGCGAGCGGGAGCGCGGGCAGCGGGGAAAGTACGGATTTCTCCGTCCCTGGGGGTGAAAGGATGGAAAAAGGGACGGAGAAATTCGTACGCATGGGGGTAAAGTGGTTAAGTGTGAACTAGCCCATTTATTAAACATGAGTGCTCAGTTTTTCTGTGCAAAAAAACACATACAAAAATAGTCAAGTGTGCTCCCTGCCTCAGGCTCCTTTCACACTATGGGCTTGATTCACTAAACCTTTGATAACTCATATCACAGCTGCGCTAGCGTTTTGTGCACGTTTTTGCTGAAATTCGCAATTGCGCATGAAAACACATGCAAAATGTGAAAACTATAGCGCGGCCGTGATATGAGTAATCACGGTTTAGGGAATTAAGCCCTATGGGTGTGTGCAATAAACTGCGTTAAGAATACGTATGCAAAGTTTTACTGCACAATGAGTAGAGCAGAATAGTGTTCAAATTCGGTATAGCCGACTCGTAACAACTGAATACTCCTGTCTGCCAATGGGTGAGGGCTTTTTGTCTCCTCTCACCTCCATTTTTAAATGCAAAATTGCATGGTATGGTAAAAAAAAAAAGGAAGCACACGCTGACCATCTACCATTTCCTTGGCACCATAGTTCATACTGAAATGAGAGGTTTTGTGACTAATATGATCTAGGTAGTCTCGAATTTCCAAAGTAAAGACCTGAGCCCACAAAACACATAAAAACGCATGCTTTTTCAAGTGTTTTTGAAACGAGTTTAATACGTTTAAAATGTGTTTAAACACATTTTGATACATTAAAACATCCTAAAACACATTTCAAAAACGCGTGAAAAGCGCATGCATTTCTATGCGTTTTTAAAAACACAGCAGTGGGCTCAGGCCCCAAGAGAATATTTAAACGCCAATGTGACACTACAAAACAAAAAAAAAGTGGGAAAAAAAATGTTGTGGTAACTACCTTTAAACCCAACAAAGAGGTGGGGATAACACATGAGAATACAAGAATGATGTCTTGAAAAAGGGATTCCCCACATCAGCAAGCAGGTGGACCTTCACTTTTGATGCCTCTGGTGGCCTACTCACATTTCCACAGCTGCAGTGCAAGGGACTAGAGGACACCTGAACTGGGAAAACTGTTTTACTTACCCATTAGAAAAATAAGATCAGTCATGGCTTCATGGACAGACCCTCCATATACCCCCGAGTGAAGATCTTTGTTGCTGCATTCCACCTGCAAATAGACCAGAAAAGAACTTCAACTTAGGCATGTCCTCATAGCCCAAATAAGTTCCCAACACACTTCTTGTACAGCAGTACTTGAAAAAAACGACTCTTATTAAACTAAGAAGCAGGTTTACAGAATATAGCAACATATTAGTAAATTTTTAATCAAACAATTGTGGTCTTACCTGGTATTCAATTAAGTATGCACTTTTGGCAACCCTTAAAGAAGAAAGTTTAATTCTTCCATTACCTCAATAAAAAAGTAGCAGATGCCGCGAAGCCCGTAGGTGATGCATGGCTTATTCTTCCCGAGCCAGTAGTTGTCAGAAATGCAAACAAAGTCCACGTCTTTGAAAAATGTGTCTTTCTTTTTTATAATTAAGTCATCCAGGCCCTCAGATCCCGACTCTTCCATTCCCTCAAAGCAGAATTTCAGGTTGACAGGAAGTTCCTTAAAACAAAAAACAGACAATTGTATGCAAAACAATTCTAAAACGGGAATTTCAAGAACTTAAAGCAGACCTAAAGTCATCATCCATAACTGAGGCTGCTTTCACAGTAAGACGTTACAGGCGCACGTTAGTGTAACGCTCCCCAACGCACAGCAATGTAACTGCAATGGGCTGTTCACAGTGCCCACGTTGCGTTACATTGTAAGGCTGCACGTCAATCTTAGAGTGCAGCATGCTATAGCTTTACAGAGGCTTTGCCGCTTAACGCGTCTCTTTGCTAACGTCCTCTGCCACCACCACCATGCGTTGCGTTAGGTGCACGTTATGCGACCTTAACGTAGCACCTAACGCAACGTCTTAGTGTGTAAGTAGCCTGACAACAGTGACTCTATAGAGATTGTCTAATGAGTTAGGGAAGCATTAAGATTTTAGCAGATGAATCATTCTACATACTGGTCCACACTAAGGCCTGGTGCACACCAGAGGAGTTTTTCTGAGCGTTTTGAGTTTTTAAATCTGCTGCTAATGTTATCCTATGTGTCTGTGCACACTGGAGCAATGAGGTTTTGTAAAAAAACCCATAGCATTACATTGGGAAGAGCTTTTAGAGGTTTCAAAAGCTCTCCCCAATGTAATGCTATGGGGTTTTTTACAAAACCTCATTGCTCCAGTGTGCACAGACACATAGGATAACATTAGCAGCAGATTTAAAACCTCAAAACGCTCAGAAAAAACTCCTCTGGTGTGCACCAGGCCTAAGTGAAGTAATTATCGGAAATGCTGGAAAATACATGCAAGATCCATTTAGAAAAATCAATAAAGAAGTATGGCCAATTCACCTGGGCTCCCCGTGGTCTCAGTAACTAATATCTATTAAAATCCCTGCACTGTGATCAGAAGACTGCTTTACGTAGGGTCTCACATCTTCTCTAAAGAATGATTTTATTGTCCATTATTACCTCTTCTATGTAGTAGGAGAGTTTACCTACACAATTCATAATCTGTTGTCCCTTATACTACATGGAATGGAAGTGGTAAAACTGACCAGTCAAGATTGGGCACACTCATAAGGTAGCGAGACATGATACAATAAAATGATCCAATTTTACCGCAATTAAAAAAAACAATTGGTTGTACAGAAAAATCGAAAGCTTTATTTATTCATTCGAAAAATATCAAATTTCCCTTTTTTTCTGTACAAGTCGATCAAGAGTGGTGGATTTTTCTGAAAATTAAATGGTGTAGGGTAGAGTTTTCAATTTTTCCCTAATTATAAAAAAAAATAAACACGTTTGTGGTACATTGGTCAGATTTTGCAAATGTAACAATGAGAAAAAACGATTGTAATTCTAACATGCAAGGTTAACTGATGCAGTTTTTTTAATGGGGCTGAGACATCGAATTCCGTTGACTTCCTCAGTCAAAGGGAGTGTGATTCAGAGCTGGTTCACTACAGATAGATCATTTATCTAACTTGCATTGTCAGGTCATAGTTCATAGACACATTTACCACTCTGACAAACATTTTCCACCATTAGGTTTATTATGGTTTTCATGTGAGTTGCTAATGTGTAACATTTCTTGTAGTTGGAAATAAATATTCATTCACAGCAAATATGCAAGCTTATGGCATTCACCACTCTGAACTGATAAATACAGTACTGAATTCCATATGCAGAGATGCAATGCTTTTTTTCTATACTGTCATATGAGACAGCTTTGTTGCACTTCTAGGCACACATCTCATATGTTTATTTGTACAGTATTTGTTCTTGAAACATTCCCCATGTCAGCTTTAGGGCTGGTTCAGACGGACGCTTGCGGAGCGTTTACCGCAAGCGTTCGGACCGTCGCGGTAAACGCTCCCATTCAAGTGAATGAGAGCGTTTACACCAAGCTTTTGCGCGCTTTTACCCGAACGCGGCGTTCGGGTCCCGATTTTCGCGAGCGTTCGGGCTGCCCCTGGAAGCAACATGTAGCTTCCAGGGAGCGGCCAACCGCGACGGCTAATGTTCCCCTACGGGAAAAAAAAACCGCAACAGCATCACGACGCGACCGAAGGCTACTGAAAGCCTGACCGCTCAGCCGCCGCAACGCCCCCAGACGCGACGCTACGCAGACGTCCGTCTGAACCAGCCCTTACACAAGATGACAGTCCAGTATTTGTAGATGGATTCAACTATTGCTCCTAGTCAGTGTTTAGATGTTTTGCAACACCCAGCTTTAAAAGAGCCTTCATTGTGGCCAAGGTATGCATGAAGGATAAACAGCTAATGCAACTTGTGCTGCCATTTTATGCTATGTACACAGTTTACATATTTGTCCCTTGAAATGTTCATTCCCAATTATCTCAGGGAGAAAAATCTAATGCAAGTACAGCAGTCCTCCTGCTCAGGGTTTTTCTGCTCCGTTCCATTATCATTTATTCTGTAATTTTTACTTTAAAGCCAAAAAGGTAGGACAAAACTAAACCTGCCATAGTGGCAGGAACATTTTCAGCTCTCCATCCCTCTGATCTATTGGCATGCTAATTACAGAATTAGGTTTACAGGTATTTCCTAAGTAGAACATATGCCAGACATACAGTAATTATTTCTGATTACTGTCTCATTCCATCAATGCAGGTTCTAATGCAGCTAAAAAGGAGTGTGTGTGTGTGCGTGCATACGCGTCAGGCTGTCATCTTTTTCCCCACTAGGGGGATGTCCTGCTGGGGGGGTCTGATCGCCGCCGGCTGCCTGTGATTTGCGGGGGGGGGGGGCTCTTCAAAGCCCCCCTCTTCAGCGATTTCCGCCCTCTCTGCCCTTACCTGCTTCTCCCGCAGGCTATGGGCTGCGCAGGACGGATATCAGTCCTGCGCCATCTAGGATAGGCTTCAGCCTATCAGAGGCCGGGGATCGCCGATCTGATGTAAACAGCGGAGATTTCTTCCACACGTGTTTACATTTAGCCCTCCGTGAACTGACATGGAACCGGCTCCATGTAAAACCACTTACGACCAGCCGCCGCCTATCGGCGTTAGGCGGTTGTTAAGTGGTTAAGGTCGCATTCACAGTGGGATGTTATGGTCGCACGTTATAAAGTCTTATAACGCAGCTTACAGCAATGCAATGCTAAACCTATGAGCCGTTCACAGTGTGATGTTAAAGTCGAGTAAAAAAAAAAAAAAGTTGCGTTGTGGCAATGTGGTAACTCACTGCTTTCAGTGCGTTACCTGTTAACGCAGACACGTTGCGACTTTAATGTTGCATTAGAATGCAACGTACCACTGTGAATACAGCCTAAGTGAAAAAGTTCCATGGAACTAATTTTTTTTGAGACAATTAAATGCCTTTTAAAGGGAACCTTAACTGAACGGGGGGGGGGGGGGGGGGGGTAAAGAGTTTCACTTACCTGGGGCTATTACCAGCCCCCTGCAGCAGTCCTACTGCAATTAGCGCTGTTGCGGACCGCATTACGCAAGCGTAGATGTGCGGCAATGCGTATTTTTGTACGCATTGCGGTCCGCAACAGCGCTAATTGCAGTAGGGAATGCATCCAATAATAGGCATGGCGGCCGGCCGACAGGTGAGTCGTCAAAAACTAAACTAAGTGACAGCGGGGGACCAGAGGATTCCAGAGCGGCTCCGAGGGCACAGACTGCTGCAGGGGGCTGGTAATAGCCCCAGGTAAGTGAAACTCTTTACCCCCTGTTCAGTTAAGGTCCCCTTTAAACCAGCAAGGTGGTTTAAAAAGACATTTAATTGTCAAGTTGTGAAAATATTACCTAGGAGAAAAAGTTAATTGCATACGGCCCAAGGTGTCTGTATTTGGAGAGATCAGTTAAAAAAAAAAAAAAAAAAGATTACTTATAATTTACACTAATCAGGAAGATTGCTTTGAGAATTTGCACTATTCAGTTTGTGTTTAGCTTGGCTCTAAGTCCAACCTGTCAGCATAGTGCTGAAAACATGCCAACAGCTTTCAGAAGATCAACTGAGCAGCCACTCGAAACAATACAAGGAAGAAAGGGAGGGCCATTCCCCTTGAAAAATAAAGAGGACTGGTTACAATCAGATCAGATCCACAAATGTGTGTAATGGTTGCTGGTAGAAGATAATAAACAAAGTTATGGTATGTAGTAAACATTCTCTGTATGGTGAATATCTATATAGTTTGGTGAAGTAGATATGAGGTTTAGTTTTAGCTATTAGTGCATGTCCTGAACACAATTGCATCCTCTTAGTTATTTGCTTAAAATTAATGCACAGCAGTAATGTAATATGCCTTTTATTGTCAGCCATGAAAGTAAGATGTATTTATGCTAGAAGAAAACCAAAATGACCTTTGATCACTGCTTGATAACCATATACCTGTAATTTTTACCTGCTTTGTTTGCTGATAAGCTTCAATGCAATTAAGCCATGCAAGAACGGGACCTTTGTCATCTGTGGAGCCTCTCCCATAGAGTTTACCTAGAAATAAACAAGGCAGTAATTAAGATAAGGTTCTCAGATGCAGAAAATCACTTATGTCCAGTAGTAATGATTGTGTAATAGACTCATTCGGCAAATGTGTTATCTGGGGATGTGTGATCTGAGCCGTCAGCACCCAGCTAGGTGCAAAGGTACAGATCAAACCATCACTTACTAGAACACTTTGTTGCATTCACTAATATTTTATTTTTACACAGCTAATATTGGCAGCACTCATGCATTTTAAGTTGGCCAGTCTGATACTTCTGTATGAAGCTGTGATTTCATAAACTGGTCTAGCAGAAAGGAAATCCAGGCTGGTCAATGATCCCAGCCATAGGCACTTGATGACAGATTGTACAGATGTAAAGCGGAACTGAAAACGGATTTAAAAAATAAATAAATAAAGAGTTTCACTTACCTGGGGCTTCTGCCAGCCCCCTGCAGCCAACCTAACTGCAGTCCTGGACCGATCCTCAGTTCCTGTCGGATATAAGCGATTCGACCCGTCTATCTGACAGGACATTGCATGGTGTGCACCAGGCATTATGCACTGCAGACATAATAGCTAGCAGCATTGTTTTATCAAACTTCAGCCAAACATTCAGTGACATGGTGGATGAGTCGTAGATATTGAGCACTAAGCTGATGCCCAGCTGAAAGAATCTCTCCTATGGCCTGATATTTTTGGCCAAAAATTCTTAGCAGTTTTATCTGCTGTGGAAACAATCATTCCAACTGTAAACGATCACTAAAATAGCAAGCAAATTACCACATCTATTAGAACCTCAACTGTAGTCACACAGTTGGGAAAATTCAATCTTCAATGTGGGTAATGTGAAATCTAGTAGCCTATCAAGTAATTGTATTTATTAGATCCTGAAACAAATATCCACAACTGCCATATACAAGTCCAGGATTACCTGAGCCTGACTACTACTTGTGGGGAGCAGGTTAGAGGCACATCAAGACCTCACCTGGTTGTTTACATAATAGCCCTTTGTAAGAGGTGGTTCCACCTTTCATGATCTGTCCAGGAACTCTCCAAAGGTAGATGGACACATAAGCATTCTGGCCTATGGCAGTGAGTCTGTCTACAACACAAAATCAATCCTGATGTGTAGGAAAGAGGAAGAGTCGCATAAAAACATGATGCAGCCACTACAAGGCACAGCGAACGGTTGTATAAACTCCCTACATGTACAAGTATAGGTCTATAACATATGAAAGAAAGGAAGTGTGGGCAGACAGCAGCAATGCTCATTTACACATGAGGAACAGACACGACCAGACAAGGTTTTCTTTTACCAGGAAACATGAAATACCGGCCTTTCCGGCTGTTGCAGAGAAGTGCACAATGCATGAAGATCAAAAGCTGCTATACAAAAGCTGTGGCTGTAACACTGTAAATGGCACCAACGTGAAACCGTCATACATAGTTACCCTCTACTGGTATTAATACTACTGTACTGTGTATGTTTGCATAGCGCTGACAGAAAGAAACAAAGTGAATACATATTATTTTGTATTTATATTATGTTGTCCTCTTTACAGAGCACATAGTCTTGTCATTAACCGTTCCTCATGTGCAGAAATACACGCCATGTGGTTTAGTCTCTCTTGTTTGGTTTCATAATAGCAGCAAATAAGCTGAGTAATGCCAAGAGGTGAGTTTACCACCAGCATCCGGCAATCTTCGTTAAACGCTCACATTCAAGTGAATGGGAGCATTTGTACCAGGCTTTTACCGCATTCCGATCCAGATTTTCCCCATCATTTCAGGTGACCTCGAACACTACATGTAGCGTCCAGGGTCAATTAACCGCCACGTCTAATGTCCTCCTGTGGGGACGAAAAATGCTGATCATGCTGGGAAGCCACCGAAAGCGTCGTAGCCGTGATGCAACCGGAAGCTGTCCATGTTACCCCAGCCCTACGGAGTGTGCCAAAAATGAGGACTGCATGCTGCTAATCAACTCAAGGCTGGTGCACACCATGCAATTTTTTACTTCAGATCTGATTTTTATCAGATAGTTATTCAGTTCTGACATGGATTGGATATAAAAAGCTTGCTAGTATATATACATATGCTATTTTTTTTAAACTGATCATATTTCTGCAATGATGTTCTATATATAAAAAAAAAACACACAACAAAAAACACGTTAGTCAGTATTTTAATCATTTCTAGCATGTCCTGTGGGATCAGTAAATGCAGTATGTATGTGTGAGTGTGTATATCTCAAAAGTCCATTTATTTCAGTAATTCAAACTTAAAAAGTTGACGCTAATATATGAAATAGACTCATTACATACAAAGCAAGATATGTATTTATATAGCGCCGACATCTTCCGTAGCGCTGTACAGAGTATATAGTGTTCACAACAAGAAAAAGCCATCCATATAGCAATAAATTAATACTCATGACAAAATGAAGTCCATGAAATAAAGACAATTTATTAGGGACATATCCCTCTTAAAAAACAATTAAAACATGATAAGTGGTGTGGCTAGATGATAAAATGACATATACAATAATAGTCATAAATAACATATACAAAAATAGTACAAATAATTACATGATGGGTGCACTCGAGGTTTGTACAATAATACTAATATACAGCCAATGCGCTGATTCAAATCCACTAATCTAGCAAGCCTGTTACTGCATGGTTTTAGAGTAAAGCTGAGAAACAGCACCTGATAATAGAAAGCTAGATAAGGAAAGATGAAGCAATGCTTACCACCAAAGGCACCACCATAAATGTTCTAGCCAGCACCCCTCAGACCATCTCACATGTATCGCAGACCCCCTCTGCTTCCTCAGAGATCAAGCAGGGATCTCTGAGGAAGCAGAGGGGGTCTGCGATACATGTGAGATGGTCTGAGGGGTGCTGGCTAGAACATTTATGGTGGTGCCTTTGGTGGTAAGCATTGCTTCATCTTTCCTTATCTAGCTTTCTATTATCAGGTGCTGTTTCTCAGCTTTACTCTAAAACCATGCAGTAACAGGCTTGCTAGATTAGTGGATTTGAATCAGCGCATTGGCTGTATATTAGTATTATTGTACAAACCTCCAGTGCACCCATCATGTAATTATTTGTACTATTTTTGTATATGTTATTTATGACTATTATTGTATATGTCATTTTATCATCTAGCCACACCACTTATCATGTTTTAATTGTTTTTTAAGAGGGATATGTCCCTAATAAATTGTCCTTATGTCATGGACTTCATTTTGTCATGAGTATTAATTTATTGCTTTATGGATGGCTTTTTCTTGTTGTGAACAGTTTATCTAAATCATCCATGGCACTTTTTGGTATTATTGCTTGGCTCAGTTTTGTTCTTTGCTGTACAGAGTATATAGTCTTGTTGCCAAATGTCCCTTGGAGGAGCTCACAATCTAGTCCGTACCAAAGTCATATGTCTATATTGAGTAGTGTATGTATTGTAGTCTAGGGAAACTTTAGAGGGGGGGAGGGGGGGGCAGTTAATTTATCTGTATGTTTTTTGGGATGTGGGAGGAAATCTGAGTGCCCGGAGGAAACCCAGACATAGGGAGAACATACAAACTCCTTGCAGATGTTGACCTGGCTGGGATTCGAACCAGGGACCCAGTGCTGCAAGGCGAGAGCGCTAACCATTATGCCACCATGCTGCCCAAGATATTCTGAGACTTCCTCTTAATTTTGGCAATTATGGCTTACAGCTTATGAAACCTATATATCTGGAGAGAGATTTTATTATTATTTTTTGCCGGATCCTATCTTTTCTTGACTGGACATAGAATCTCAAGTAAAACTGCATAGTGTGTACCAGCCTTAAAGAGGAACGCCGGTGAAAATGTAATAAAAAAAAAGTGCTTAATTTTTACAATTATTATGTATAAATGATTAAGTCAGTGTTTGCCGATTGTAAAATCTTTCCTCTCCCTGATTTACATTCTGACATTTATCACATGGTGACTTTTTTTTTACTGCTGGTAGGTGATGTCGGTGGAAGGAGATGCTGCTTGCTTTTTTGGCAGTTGGACCCAGCTCTAAACAGCTGTTATCTCCCACAATGCAATGAGGTTCACAGACAGGAAACTGTCAGGACCATGGTCATGACATCACACTGTGGGAGGAGTTTTACCACAATATCAGCCATACAGAGTCCCTGGATGATCAGTTTGTGAAAAGGAAAAAATATTTCTCATGGGAAAGAGGGGGGGGGGGGGGGGGGCAGTATCCGCTACAGATTGGGATGAAGTTTAAATTCTCGGTCAGGTTCTCTTTAAGGCTAAAATGCCACCTCAGCCCCTGCTTTGGCGAATGATTAATCACCCCAATGCACATTCTTAGTTGCTATGTAGTTACAATTAATTCAAGGGTTTTATTAAAAAAAAAAAAAAAAAAAAATTGTTTTTTTCTTTAAAAGCTCACTTGTGTTCGTGAAATGCGCAGTAGGGAAAGAAAACAAAAAGAAAGACTTTTTTTGAGAGACGAGAGGGACCGTTGAATGCTTGTGTACAAAGAGCTCTGAAACAAGGACTTCACTTCTGATAACATCTTAACTCCATGTGTGAAATGAGCAAGACCTCTGTATGTGACATTTCCCCGCTTGTAGTTTACTTATTAGATAGCGGGAGAGGTTGTAGAGCTGACGGGACACTCTGAACCTGTAGCCAGTAAATAGCTTACCTATTCATCAGTGAACTAACAACTCTCCTACTTATGAGTATCTTAAGATAAACTTACACATTCAATAGTCCATCAGTCATACACAGATATGACCGGGCAGATAAACATTGCCTTGAAATAGCCAAGTTGCAGTTTAACATAATACGGCAAGCAAAAATTGAGAAGTGTCAGCAGAATAACTACAATCATCCTCCGATGAGACAATCGGGGCAAGAAGTCACTTTCTGCTATCTGCTCAGATAGCGGTATAAGTTCTAGCTAACCTTTGTTTTACACCAGTCATTGCTCAAGTGGCGGCTGCAGAAAGTGCTGAGCATACATGTTATGTGCACGTTAGTGTCAAAGTGCTCCCTGCAATGCATCATAAGGAAGCAGCATCTCTGCAATTACTGTATCATCAAAAAGATCCTGAAAAAGAGAACTGCTATATAACATGTCAAAGAGGGTGGGGGGGGGGGGGGGGAAGGTGCAAAGCTATAGAAGAATGAATGCAGCTGATTTGAGCGTAGCTGAATATGCAAGTTTATGCCTCTGGTGAAGAAAAAGAGGAATATTTTCGGTTCCACCTAGGTGGGCACATTTCAGGCATAACTGCACAAACTGGGGTTGCTACGGATACTGCAGCTAGTTACCAGGGGTTACACACTGCCCACCAAATTGCACTGTGTAATCTGACTGGCAAATTCTACAAGTCTACAAATAATATTTAGACATTTTCAGGCATATGAGGAGGGACCTTAGACTTCTTTGGCTTGTGTTCTGTACCTTGGACTAAAATACATCTCTACAACATCCTTGAAGCTTCCTCATCTCTGCCACAAAAAAAAAAAAAAACTCACCAGGAGTAATTTTCTACATGCCATTGCATTAAGCTACTGGTTGTGTCAATATTGTCACTGCAGTTAATGGCCTGGACAGAGACAGAGAAGAAGTCTGCACCACATTTGGAGTAAACAGGCACTTACTCTATATGCGGCTTTTCCCGTTAGTAACATGCAGCTCCAATTTAAATGTACTCACTCCCCCCTTTAATCCCACCACCCCTGAGTAACAATAAAGGTGGCATCTGAGCAGCCTATTACTCTCTGCTATCTTACACCATTTGCCTACCTTCAGGGATCCCCCACGGCCGCTCTCCCCATGCATCCCTCTGAGTTTGCATGTATACTTGGAAGCTGCCGGGTTGTAGGCCGTGCTGCCCATATCCAGTGAATGAATGGGAAGGATGTGAATAGAGTCTGGTGGGTGGGCGGGGTAGAGTGGTCAGGGAAAGTAGTCCCCATGGCATTTCAGCTTGACTGCTCGGAACAGAAAGACAGCAGGATCCAGAGGGAGGAGCCTTCAAATAAATTCACTATTATTATTATTATTATTATTATTATTGGTATGAAGTTTTCTTTTCCTAGGTTTGCTGATAAGGGGAAGAGGAAGACACTGATACTAGCCACACTGAAAGGCCTGGGACAGCGGGGGGGTTGGGCAGAGGGCACACTGATCACCACATTGAAAGGGGAGGGCAGATTCTGGTCACACTAATTACCTGCGTTAGGGAGTGGAAACAGGACAGATATTGGCCCCACTAATTAGGGGTGGAAAGCAGGGGGCCAGATACTGGACGCACCGATTATTGGGGTAGGGTGACACAAACACTGGCCACACACATTACCTGGGAACGAGCACATCAATTAGAGTGCAGGAGATTTGGGCGCAGCCAACTCCCCCATAGTCCGTAATAGGAATTACAGCTATAGCGGCACACAGTGAGTAACTTCGGCGCAGTCAGAAGACAGAGCTGAAGTTACTTTTAAAACACTGTAATTCAGCCGCCAGCAATAGCTGCAAGCCAAATTACATCATTCCCCACCATCCACACTGACCTGGAGAGGGAATAGTAATTAACACCGCTGGGGCTTGTGCAGGAGCAGGGTAAGCTGTATATCGGCTGTATCCTGCACCCAAATCTCCCAGCTGTGATTTCTCTCGTTCACTCTGGGGAGGGGTGATGGGGACAAATCAGATGGTTAATAGCTGTATGTGGGGGTCCGGAGGAGTTATTAGCTGTACTTTGGGGCCAGGAGGGGTTAATGACTGCAACACTCCATGCAGTATAGACAATAATTGCTTCTGGAGTGTCAAATAATGGGATCGGCTTATACATAAGGTAAACTTTTATAAAAAAAAAAAAAAAAAAAAAAAAAAGATACATGGTACTTTTTTCCTCTCTTCTCTGTTATCCCTGTTTTTGAAGATGCACATCACCCCCAATACCCCCCGCCCCCCACCAACACAAAAAAAATGCTTAATTTCTAGACTCTGGTAGCAATAACACATTGAGAAGGGTTCTAACCCATCTCCATTAAAACAAACAATTTGGGTTTTTAGCTGTGCTTGAGGGCTCGTTTCCACTAGTGCGGCGTGCGTCTCGTAGACGCACGCCGGCACTGAGCGGGTGGGCGGGATCGCAGGCGATTCCCATCAGCCGTGCCATGCACGGCTATGGGAATCGCAGCCTCCGCCGCGAATTCTGTGGGGGTTTCCGGCCGAATCGCTACTGCAAGCGATTCGGCCGGCGGCGCCGTTGTCCCCTATGGCAGAGTTTCCCCGCGCGATTTGCCTGCGGGGAAACTCTGCGGATTCGCGGCCGTTTCCGCGAGAGTGGAAACGGGCCCTTAAACATCTGTTCTAGTGTGATAGGATGTAAACATACAACACTAGCTGGGTGAGGGACCACAGTCTCCTTCCCCTCCTAGTTGTCCCTGTGCAGCTAATTTACTTCATACCAAACAACCCAGTAAAGTGAAACTAGAGTCACACGACAGTTCTAGTCAGAAGGAAAGTAAACTGTTCTGTGGTGATAGCTAGCCAACCTCTGTGGCATTTAGAGGAATAGAGCCATTGCCAGCAGGTCAGTGCACTTGCACACTGATCTGCTGGTTTGTATAATTGCTTTGGAGCAGACTGATCCTCAGATATAGGTACCACAATGTTCTGCTCTAGTGCCAACACTATCCTCCATGGTACACATATAGGGCAACATATGAGAAAGCATCTTTAGCTGCTGGCTAGGTGATGCCCCACTGATGCCCATGCTAGGCTACTTACCATCTCTTTCCTCCAGGACAAAGGGCTCACTGTCCCATCCATCTTCCAGAGCTGCTGGCTGAACATCCAGATGCCCATAAACACACACAGTCTTCTTGCCAGGATCTGAGCCCAGTTTACCCAGAATAATGGGAGGAAGAGGAATCTCTGAACCATCTGGGAGCTGAGAAAAAAAAAAAAAAAAAAAAAGTGGTCAGAAAAGTCTCCTTACTCCTTATATACAAGGAGTGCAGAATTATTAGGCAAGTGGTATTTTTGAGAAATAATTTTATTATTGAACAACCATGTTCTCAATGAACCCAAAAAAACTCATTAATATCAAAGCTGAATATTTTTGAAAGTAGTTTTTAGTTTTAGCTATTTTAGGGGGGATATCTGTGTGTGCAGGTGACTATTACTGTGCATAATTATTAGGCAACAAAAAAACAAATATATACCCATTTCAATTATTTATTTTTACCAGTGAAACCAATATAACATCTCAACATTCACAAATATACATTTCTGACATTCAAAAACAAAAAGAAAAAACAAATCAGTGACCAATATAGCAAGGACACTCAAAAGCCTGCCATCCTAGGATTCTGTCAGTGTTTTGATCTGTTCACCATCAACATTGCGTGCCGCAGCAACCACAGCCTCCCAGACACTGTTCAGAGAGGTGTACTGTTTTCCCTCCTTTGCAAATCTCACATTTTATGATGGACTACAGGTTTTCAATGGGGTTCAGATCAGGTGAACAAGGAGGCCATTTCATTAGTTTTTCTTCTTTTATACCCTTTCTTGCCAGCCACGCTGTGGAGTACTTGGATGCGTGTGATGGAGCATTGTCCTGCACGAAAATCATGTTTTTCTTGAAGGATGCAGACTTCTTCCTGTACCACTGCTTGAAGAAGGTGTCTTCCAGAAACTGGCAGTAGGACTGGGAGTTGAGCTTGACTCCATCCTCAACCCGAAAAGGCCCCACAAGCTCATATTTGATGATACCAGCCCAAACCAGTACTCCACCTCTGCCCTTTACCAATCCAGCCACGGGCGCATCCATCTGGCCCATCAAGACTCACTCTCATTTCATCAGTCCATTAAACCTTAGAAAAATCAGTCTTGAGATATTTCTTGGCCCAGTCTTGACGTTTCAGCTTGTGTGTCTTGTTTAGTGGTGGTCGTCTTTCAGCCTTTCTTACCTTGGCCATGTCTCCGAGTACTGCACACCTTGTGCTTTTGGACACTCTAGTGATGTTGCAGCTCTGAAATATGGCCAAACTGGTGGCAAGTGGCATCTTGGCAGCTCAGCTGCACGCTTGACTTTTCTCAGTTCATGGGCAGTTATTTTGCACCTTGTTTTTTTCACACGCTTCTTGCGACCCGGTTGACCGTTTTGAATGAAACGCTTGATTGTACGATGATCACGCTTCAGAAGCTTTGCAATTTTAAGAGTGCTGCATCCCTTTGCAAGATATCTCACTATTTTTGACTTTTCTGAGCCTGTCAAGTCCTTCTTTTGACCCATTTTGCCAAAGGAAAGGAAGTTGCCTAATAATTATGTACACCTGATATAGGGTGTTGATGTCATTAGACCACACCCCTTCTCATTACAGAGATGTACATCACCTAATATGCTTAATTGGTAGTAGGCTTTCGAGCCTATACAGCTTGGAGTAAGACAACATGCATAAAGAGGATGATGTGGTCAAAATACTCAATTGCCTAATAATTCTGCACTCCCTGTACATATTATATAGGAATGGTGTGGTCAGACTGGACAAGATCTATAAACGGAGGATTTATTGGGTATGTCTAACATTCGTTAGATGTATAAAAGTTAAAACAAGTCATTGCCTAGCCCTAGCACCTGTGCCAATAAGCATTACAATCTATGGAGGAAACAATATATACAATGTGCCAAAAATCTGTGCTCTATCTACAATATCCATTTTCCTGTTTGCAATGTAACTGTAAGATTGTGAAACTCAAACCACTGAGTCTGGGATTGCAACAGAACTGCTTATTTGGAGCATAATAAAAAGTAAAGGATTGTGAAACAGTACACACAGTTTCCTGCTTTCTCAATGCTTGCCTGACAGATCTTATTTTATTATTACTTTTATTTGTGTGTGCTTTTTAGGGAGGTTTAATAAAGACAAGAGCATGTAGATGACAGGAAATCGCTTATTCACTAACCTTGCGGTAATCCTCACTATGGACTGATATGACATAGGTGAGGGCTGGAAAGGGTTCTCACATATTGGCAGACTAATTATTACCATTACAAATGTATATTTATATGGTACCCCACTCTATGGACACTTTTTTTTTTTTTTTTTTTTTTTACAGAAACGCCAATCATTCCAGTTTGCATGCAAACTGAATGCAGCTTGGAACTGGATCAATTTAATGCACTTTCTGTTGCTTTTCAGAGGCACATATAATTTGCATGCAAGCTGCAATTATTTGCATCTCATTGAGTTATGTTTTGGGATGTGGGAAGAAATAGGAACACTCAGAGGAGCACCACACAAACCCCATGCGGATACTATCCTGAATGCTCCAGTGGGTCCCAGGCCTTACTGATCTGATGACAATTAGCTTTCTAATGCAATAGTATTCTGTTGTTCTGGTCCAAGCCCTATACTGTAATGCCTGCTATGCACTGAGGAGGACCAACAGTCTGCAGCAGGCTGTCGGCATGTTGGGTTGATGTGGCGCTGTAACTTTAAATTTATAGGCTTGCTATACACCACTGGTTCTGGATATAAGCCTGGCTTCAGTGGCATAAAGAGAAGATTTGCATATTCAGTAGTGATGCATTGTGGGAAGCCACCGTCACTCACTTAAAGCTGAATTATTACAGATATCTTCTGTTTTAAGAAGGCAGACTACACTGATCTTTCTAACGCCGTGACTTTGATTGTTATGTGCACCAAAGTGTAGTTCTACCCCATCTTGCCAAATAAAGGCGACCAAGTCTTGCAACTAAAAAGTACATTTCAATCTGGTTATAAAAATTTAGAAATGATACCATATTTTCTGCACTACAAGACACCTGACCAGAAGATGCAGAGGGTTGCCACCTCATCCCTTTAAATACCGGCACATATGAATTATACCTGTCTTGTGGCTAGTTAGATGCAGTTTAGGCACTGATTATGTGTGAGTAGCCCCAGAACCTGTATAACTTAGATGTGCCGGTATTTAAAGGGATGAGGTGGCAACCCTGTAGGCTTAGAGGAGGAAACCCCCCAAAATATTTGAACCAAATCATAACTTTCCTGGTACTCTGGTGATTTCCCCCTCTGTCCCCCATATAAATTCCCTGGTGGTATACTGCTCTCCACTCCCCCATATAGCATTACCTGGTGTCTAGTGTCACCCACCCCACCCCCTTCCACTGCTTCTAGTGTCTAGCAGTCCTCCCTCCTTCATACCAGCGATGAGATCTAGTGGTCCCTTCCCTCCCTGCATCCCCTAATAGAGTAGTGGCAGCAAAGGTGATTCAAGAATAGTCTCACCTGATCCAGACACTGCACTAGGTCTCCTTTGTCCTTTAGCAGCCGCATCTCGCTCTCTATTTTCTGACGCACAGAGAGCAAGCTGCCGGTGTGCAGACAGCACACTACAATTTTCTGATACTTACTGGTAGAGTAGTGCATGTTGTATAATTAGCACAAACCACATTACCTGGGTAGCACTCACATCGCTCTACTTACATTATGCACATTACTGTAGAAAAGCGAGTGTTACCCAGGTAATGCGGGTTGTGCTAATTGCACGTGTGTGTGTGTGTGTGTGTGTGTGTGTGTGTGTGTGTGTGTGTGTGTGTGTGTGTGTGTGTGTGTGTGTGTGTGTGTGTGTGTGTGTGTGTGTGTGTGTGTGTGTGTGTGTGTGTGTGTGTGTGTGTGTGTGTGTGTGTGTGTGTGTGTGTGTGTGTGTGTGTGTGTGTGTGTGTGTGTGTGTGTGTGTGTGTGTGTGTGTGTGTGTGTTTTACACACACACTTTACCAACTTTTACTGAATGTAACCCCAGAGTAAGCAAGCTAAATAAAAAAAAAAATATATATATATTTATTTATTTGTAAATAAACTGTAGGCAGGCTTGGATTTACATCACAGGAGCCTATAGGCACAGGTGTCCTGGCACCTTAGACTTCACCCTCCATGAGGCTACAAACACCCACAAGTGTGCTGGCTTCTCCCTTACTTCACTTTCCTGTCATAGGTAGCTACAGATGTCGCTCAGTATTAGGTAGCCAGAAGTACCCTCAATATTAAAGACGCTAGAGGTGCCTTCCAAGTATTAGGTAGAGTGCCCCTGGCTGAATTGAGATCTCATCAGTGGAATGCCGAGAGCTGGGTGAGTAACCTCTAATCTACACTTATCAGGACTCTACAAAAGGGAAGGAGGAAGGGAGGCATTCAGGGAGTGCACCTCCTTTCCTTCATCAGGCGCCTGTAGGCACATGCCTACAGTGCCTTATGATAAATGTGGCCCTGCCTGTAGGTTTTACAAACTAGTTGTTTCTCCCAGTAGTTTGGCTCCCAGCAATAACATGAGTCAAGATTCACTTTGGCATCATTAGCATCATCTTATACAGTATAGGGTAATTGTAAACATTTCCTTTAACAAGAAGAAATAATGAAATAAAAAGTGAGTAAATGTATGACAACCCATTGTAATTAGGTTACTGTGATAATTACACACTCAGAAGGGAATATAAAATCTTATGTTGCATGTCCAGCATTAAACAGGTTTTACGTGGCACACAGCCGAAATAAATAGGTTACACATCAACATTGAAAAGAATAAAAAATGTGATCAATGAGTTTGGATTATACAATACACAAAGGCCTGTGTCTCCAGGAGAGATTTGCAAAAGTGAAACAAAAACTATCAGAAAAATGTACGCAAGTTGTAGGTCATGGAGAAGAAAAATAATCTGCCGGATCTTAAGAAGGCATCTGTACACATGCTGGATTCAAGCTAGATTTTAGGCAGACTTTATCAGCCTCCACAGCTTAGTTTAATCTACTTTGTTTTTTGCTGAGTACACACATACAATGAATGTCGCTCTGCAGTGATTGGGACGCGATTCCTCAGGCAACAATTTGGGCCGAATTCTGTACAGACGTGTCGCCAGCCTACAGGATACTGATGTGTTCTGTTGCTATGGAGGAGGGCTGAAGGAGCCATGTATGAGGGAGCAGGCAGGGAGAGAACAATGTCCACGGTCGAATCAATGTATCGATTGGTGTTGGGGGCAACTATACACATGCTAGATTCCATCAAAAGTCTGTGCAAAACTTTGGTCTTGTAAATTACTCACAGCTGAGGATTTGCAATGGATAAGAAGGGTAACAGCTTATTCACAGAACAGTTGGGCAATAATTTCCATTCAAAAAGTTCCAGTTGACAGTTGCACAATCCTGCATGTTTGGCTGTATCGGGTGATCTGGTTTCTATGGCTGTCCTTCAAACACTGCTTATTCAGTGCTGGAAGGTCAGTTTCAAAATGAACAGGTTTACAAGCTTCCAGCTAAAAATCTGACAGAACCGACAAGTTTTCGACTAGTCCATCTCCTCATGGGGGGAATCTCAGGGTTTTCTTTGTTTTCCAAAGCAATTCCTGAACGGCAGTTTAACTGCCAAAATAGTAAGATACCAGCCAGCCTCCTTACTCACATGTACACTGTTTTGTCAGTTAGACTTAGCAACCGCCGTTCAGGAAATGCTTTTGAAATAAAAAGAAAACCCTGAGAATTCCCCCATGAGGAGATAGACTAGTCCAAAGCCATTTGGTTCTGTCAGATTTTAACGGCTTACTTTTTTTTTTTGCTTGAGTGGTTCTTAAAACATTCAAATGGATTTCCTTTTTATGGAGATACAGCTGTAATCTACATAAGAACTCTGTATATATGTGTATATGGAGGTCTTCAGGTCGTAAAACTAACAAGTCTATTTCAAAACCTAGCCACAAGAAGAAATGGAGTTTGTCTCCAGTAGTTTACCTTTTGTGTTCCGATGTCCACCAGCTCAGCACTGCCGCCCAGCCGCTCGATCTCCTTGGCGGCCACCTCCATCATCCTCTTGATTTCCCCTCTTTTCTCGGGCCAGGCTGACACGCTTTGGATGGCGACCCATTCTGCCAGTCTCTGCAGGATCATTCAATGCATCAGGATGTTGTGTCACACAAAAAAACTCTACTGTAATTGCAGCTGCGAAGGTATTGTGAATACAGTTTCAGGCTAGGTTTGCAGTGGGACGATGCGTTGCAAAGCGATGTTAAAGTCGCAACACAAAATTACAACGCAACACAATTGTTGCATCTCAGCTTAACGCTGCGTTACTGGCGCATACAGTAGATACAGTGGCGCATACAGGCAATGACATTTTTATACTTCTCTGTAGCAGTTAACATCTGCGTTTAGAGGCAATGCACTGCAGAAGTGCGTTACCATAACGCAACATTTACAGCGTGACTTTAACATTGCACTGTAAACATTGCAGTGCAGTAAACTGCGGTATTATCCTGTGTTAATAAAGTCTTATAACTTCCCACTGTGAACATAGCTTCATTCCTCCTGTTACACTGCCACTCTAAGGTGCCCATACATGGTACAATTTTTTATTTTTTGCGATTAGATAATTTAGTTCGATTATTCCATTAGATCGAATATAAAGATTTTTCCAGCATGTCCGATCAGATTTTTCTCGAAAAACAAAACAAAAAAAAAAAAACAGGATAATCGTTCAAATTTCTTGATCAGAAACAAAAACAAAAAAACAAAAAAAAAAAAGTATTTTCAACTTTCATTCGATTACTTAGATCGAATAAACGGGAAAATCGAACATTTTTATTGTATCGTGTATGGGCACCATAAGGATCGTCCACACTACGTACGATTGCAGAACGCAATCCGTGGTCCGGGCTCCAGTTTTCAAAAAAAATAGAACGCAAATAGATCCGTGCTGCCCTTTTGCAGCATACGTTTCCAGGTCTGTTTGCATTTTTAAAAAACGTGCCCCCAGTTCTGTCTGTGGGTGGGGGGGGGGGGCGCCGACCTGGGGGCCGACCCTCCCCCTCCTGGCTGCAGCAGCAGATCAGGTGCTTCTGACATTATTGTCAGATTTGACAAGATTAGCTGCATGTTTGTTACTGGTGTGATTCAGACCCTGCTGCAGCCAAACAGACCAGTAGGGTTGCCAGGCAACTGGTATTGCTGAAAAGGAAATAAATATGGCAGCCTATATATCCTTTCACTTCAATTGTCCTTTAAATACAGTACTCACCTATGTAGACGGATGGTTCTGGATTCCATAGGGTGCACAGAGGGCATGGAGAGAGGACTGGCCAGGAAGGTTCCAGAACCTTCCCTCACCATAGGTAATCTAACTTTTGTCAAAATGGCTTTATATTCGCTTTAAAGGGAACCTGAAGAGAGAAGTATATGGAGGCTGCTATATTTCCTTTTAAACAACACCAGTTGCCGGACAGCCCTGATGGTCTATTTGGCTGCAGTAGTGTCTGAATAACTCCAGAAACAAGTGTGCAGCTAATCTTGTCAGATCTATTATTATTATTATTTATTGTATTTATATAGCGCCAACATATTACGCAGCGCTGTTAAGGGGCCCATACACTGGTCGATTTCAGCCATCATTCGATTCTATCAAATTCCCCATTCCATCGATTTGCGGCCAATTTCAATCGATTTGATCTGACAGGATGGAAGATCTAGGTCGATCTGCTGCTGGCAGCAGATTGATGGCCCATAGAGTTGCATTGGATCTAATGGTCCAATAATGCATTTAGATCGATTTCCAATAGATTTCATTATGAAATGTATTGGAAATCTGTTCCTAGCGTGTGGCACACATCAGGTAGATTCCTGTCAGATTGGACTTGACAGGCATCTGCCAGAAATCTATCTGATGGTCGAATCTATAAGTGTATGGCCACCTTTAGAACCACCAGATCTGCTGCATGCATGTTCAGGGTCTATGGCTAAAAGTATTACACAGAGGATCAGCAGGGCTGCCAGGCAACTGGTGTTGCATAAATGTAAATAAATATGGCAGTATCCATATACTTCTCGCTTCAGGTACCCGTTAAGGTCAAGTGGTTCAACATGGTTTAATGATTGCTACTCCCTGATACTTTGTGATTAGTAATTGATACTATGTTTACCAAACTGCTACTATGTAGTAGATCATGGCTGAAACACCTTAAAGTGAATGTTTACCGAATTAAAAAAGAAAAAGTCAGATACTCAACTAAGGAGAGGGAAGGCTCGGTCCTAATGAGCCTTCCCCCTCCTCTCCCGGTGCCCGGTCCCACGCAGGGTCCCCCGTGGCAGTATTCGACCAGCTCGGTCAAATACTGCCACTTCCGCATGCCTTCGGGAGCTTTCGGAAGCCTTCGGGAGCACTCGGGCTCCCAATGACGCGGCCGCTCCATACTACGCATGCGCATACGCCCTCTATGACGCACTCGCGCGTACGTAGTATGGAGCGGCCCGTCTTCGGAAGCCCGAGTGCTCCCGAAGACCTCCGAAGTCCCTGCGGCGGCGGCCGCGAACGGGGGAGCCAGCGCAGCACTGAGGGCATCGGGAGAGGAGAGGGAAGGCTCATTAGGACCGAGCCTTCCCTCTCCTTAGGTGAGTATATGACTTTTTCTTTTGTAATCCGGTACCCATTGGCTTTAGGGCTGGTTCAGACGGACGTTTGCAGAGCGTTTACTGCCAGCGTTCGGGGCTTGGCGTTAAACGCTCCCATTCAAGTGAATGGGAGCGTTTGTACCAAGCTTTTACGCGCGTTTGCACAAACGCGGCGTTCGGGTCCCGATTTTCACTGGCGTTCAAGGAGCCCCTGGAAGCTACATGTTGCTTCCAGGGGCGGTTAACCGCGACGGGTAATGTCCCTCTAGGGGAAGAAAAAACGCGACCGCATCCGAACGAAATGCGAACGCTGCTGAAAGCCTGAACGCATCACGAACGCAACGCCAACGAACGCGACGCCTCCAAACGTCCGTCTGAACCAGCCCTTAAGCACCCAGACTAAAAGGCCCGATTTTCACAGTGCACTTCTCTCCGCTTTTTATCAGCACATCAATGTTACAGATTGATACATGTTGCTGAAAAGCAGGCAGAAGTGCACTTGTGGAAATGAGGCCTTACCCATTAAATTCCTATATTAATTGCTACATGATGATCAGTAGCAGGATAGTTGAAGGATAAGACACCAGCACACCTAAAGGACAACTGAAGTGAGAGGGATATGGATGCTGACATATTTCCTTATAAGCAATACCAGTTGCCTGGCTATCCTGCTTATCCCTGCCTCTAATGCTAGGTACACACCATACAATTTTGTGTTAGATAGATGGTTCGATAATTTCCGACACGTCCGATTTTATTTTCGATCGTTTTTCTGATCGATTTCTCATAGAAGTGAATGGAAATAGATAAGAAAAGATAACAGAATCAAATATTGATCAGAAAATTACATCAGAAATCAATTGGATGGAAAATCATCCGAAACAACCATTTCCCCCCCCCCCCCCCCCCCATATAGCAGGGTGTAGTGAGTTTCAACGCATGCTGTGCATTGACTGGGTTAACCACATGCGTTTTCAGTGGCAGTGAAGCATACTTTCATTGTACTGTATGCCTCACACTGCAGTGGTTACTTCCAGTGCAAATTTTCAGCTACTTTGCGATCTAACTGCAATGCAGGTGAGTGTGAAAGAGCTCTGAAAGGACAGGGATTTGGAGGCTGCCATATTTCTGTTTAACCAATACCAGTTGCCTGGCAATCCTGCTGCTCCTATGCCTCTACTACCTTCAGCCATAGACCCTTAACAAGCATGCTGCAGATCAGGAGTTTCCAACATTATTGTCTGACAAGGTTAGCTGCATGCTTGTTCCCTGTGTTATTCAGACACTACTGCAGACAAATAGTTTAGATCTCACTTCAGTTGTGTTCCCTGCGAAAGCAGAAACGCAACACAATCAAACCCCACATTATCCACGTGTTGCATCATACACAGTGAAGCATACAGTCAATAAAAGTATGCTTCACCCTCATTGTTAACAAGCATGTTTTGCAGTGATCCCACACTCCGTTAAACTGCACCAGCCACACTGTTAATGTCACATCACTGTGAACGTAGCCTAATGCTAAATACACACAATGCAATTTCCCAGCAGATCGACAGGTCAAATCGATCATTTCTGACACATTCAAACTGCTCAATTAATAATGGGATCAATTTTGTGCAGCAGTGATCTGAAAATCAGTCCTGTCATTGATCAGGAGCAGATCGGAGATTGATTTGACTTAATCTGACAGGAAATTGCATCATGTGTATCTAGCATTGGTGTTTTAACTGAAGGCGACTCAAAACTGACCAGAGGCCATTCTGTGTTTTGCCTTCACTCCATTGATGACACACAGGTTCTGAGATTTATAAGAAGCACCAGCTGTCCTAATGCAAAACAAGTGCCAGATCTGTTCATCAGAGGGCAGAGGCAGTGATGAGGCAGAAAGCTTCCCAGCACAAGAGACTAGGAAGAGCTCACACCATACATACATAAATACACAGGCATGTAGCCCTATGCAATACCTTGACATAGGTGTCCTGATTCTTGTCAATGTGAGCGAACAGCTGAGGCAGAACGTCCCCCATGATGAAACCACGTGTGGCTGTGCAGCAGGAAGGAAGCCTATGTGCAGCCGGCCGGTACCGTACTCTGCCTATATTACCAGTGACACTTCTAAAGCTGGACCGAGGCTCCGCCCACAGCCGCTAAGAATGTAATAGAAGGAATCTCGGCATCCCTTTAGCTGTGCGTGCTCCTTGCTTCTCCCAGACAGTATGCTATAGTCTATGCAACTCTTCCAAACGGCCTGTGATTTGCTGATACTTATCCCTCAGTAATATTCTCTATAACTGTATGCAGTCTACCATATTGCAATGCACAGCCATGATCTATCAAATAACCTTTTTCCTTTCTCTTATGTCCATTCATTGGACTTGGACAGGGTGAATCAAACCAGTCCAGTTTTTAACAGTTTTTCTTTCGTTTCCAACTGACTTTGAAAGTGAGTGGAAAACTGTGTTTGTTTCGGCCTTAGTTACGCGCAGTTTGCTTGGCATTATCAAAAGTTTATGGTGTCTTGGCAGCGAGTGAGGTAAAGAGAGGGCCGCACGGCCGAGGACGTTTGGGCGCCACCATATAGCGGAGCAGTGCCCTTCAGCGCAGGAAGATTTGGACGCAGCCGGCGCCACAATAGACTGTAATAAGAATTATAACTATAGTGGTACTTAGTGAGTAACGCTGGCGCCGTCAGAAGACGGTGCTGAAGTTGCTTTTAAAACACAATAATTCAGCCTTCAGCAATAGCTGGAAGCCAAATTATATCATTACCCACCATCCATGGCGGCCTGGAGCGGGAATAGTAATTAACACGGCCGGGACTTGGGCAAGAGCAGGATAAGCCATATACCGGCTGTGACCTGCACCCAAGTCTACAGGCGCCGCTTTCAAATGTATGCCCATATAGGCCTAATGTGGATTTACAGCTATAGCGGTGCTCAGACAGTAATTTGGGTGCTGATTTACAAACAAATAGAGAAAGTAGTTCCTTCTAGTATTAAATCAAGGACTAATACTTCAACATAACCATAAACAATTTTTATTGAGTCAATAGCAACAATGATTAAAAACACTTAAATTCAAGGACGATGGCCCCGAGCCCATAAATCCCATATAATGTAGTATAATGTAAAAAAGCGCACACTGTTCTCACACAATAGTCAGTGTTATGGACCAAACGGCAAGTCACAGTGAGCGGTGCAGTGCTTACCATTGGATTGATTGACCACCTGGGCCCTACTATTATTGATACTGGTAAGCGCTGCACCGCTCACTGTGACTTGCTGTTTTGTCTCCCTAGACTTTTAGGGCCCGTTCCCACTAGCTGGTGCGCATGGCTAAGAGATGCGCGGCGGCACTTCCAGGTCTGCGGGTACGCAGACGAATCCCAGAAGCCGTGCCATGCACAGCTTTGGGATTCACTGCCTCCTGCACGAAAACTGATGGCAATGTCAGCCAAATCGCTAGGGCAGGCGATTCGCCCGGCACCGCCATTATATCCTATGGCAGAGTTTCCCCGAGCGATTTGCCTGCGGGGAAACTCTGCGGATTTGGCCCGGTTTCCGCGCTAGTGGAAACGGGCCCTTACTTGTTAACCTTTGGACTTTTATCCTTGTGGCTGGCTATAAATCTGTCTTTTGGTCTATAATACTACTATGAACTTGCTGGTCTCTATATTTCACTGATTTCTTGATCTGGTGGTAATCTGTCTTTTTGCACTAGTTTTTCACATTGCCTTGTGCTAAGTTATTTTTGCATATATAAATTGTTTGCAGCATATGTTGTTTGTGACTATTGTGTGAGAACGGTGTGGGCTTTTATACATTATACTATATTATCTGGGATTTATGGGCTTGGGGGCCATCTTCCTTGATTTTAAGTGTGTTTAATTATCGTTGTTGTTGGCTCAGGCCTCTTTCACAGTGGGACGTTGCGTTTGATGCGACGTTAAAGTCGCACAACGTGCCCTTAATGCAGCGCATGTAGGTTATGAAATTAGACGTTATTTTGCACTGCGTTATGTGTCTCTTGGTGCACCGTTTTCATCGCATACTGATGGAACAAAAACGGCGCTTGCGTTACATTAAAAAAAAAACATTACTGAGCATGTGCAACACACATAACGCCTGGGACCCCACGGCCCCCCCGGTTGTATGGGGGCATTGGGAAGCCTCCCCGTGGCGCTCCTGGATAGTGCTATTGTAGCATGAACTAATTCCCGCAGGGCAATCGCATTGCGGCATTGGTTTTTGACCCTGCATAAGTTGGCATGCGAAAGCAAATGCATATTTGCATGAGCATTGCCTCATGAATAGCCAATTAGGCCAAATTTGCTTAGCCAGATATGTCAGGTGTTAACTTGGTGTTTAATGCACACATTCAATTCTTTGTGTAGTGCAACACACATAACGCAGCAAATGTATTGCTAAACGTACAGCATGCAGCACTCTCTAAATATGCTACACGTTACACACAACGCAACGTGTGCACTGTGAATGTCGCACAGATTTTGTATTGCTGTGCATTAGTCTGTATTATACATTTTTATAACGTGCGACTTTAACGCCCAACTGTGAAAGAGGCCTCAATAAAAATTGTTTATGGTTATGTTGAAGTGTTAGTCCTTGATTTAATACTAAAAGGAACTACTTTCTCTTTTTGTTTGTAAATCAGTATCAGGTGGGTCGGTGACCCTAGTTCCTTATACCAATATATACCTTATTATGGGTTATTTTTCTAGGGAATACTAGCTGGATATGTTTTCAGGCTCATGCTTATTAGGCAATAGTTACATAGTTATTTGGGTTGAAAAAAGACAAACATCCATCGAGTTCAACCAGAGAACAAAGGACAACACCAGCCTGCTCCCTCATATATCCCTGTTGATCCAGAGGAAGGTGAAAAACCCTTACAAGGCATGGTCCAATTAGCCCCAAAAGGGAAATAAATTCCTTCCCGACTCCAGATGGCAATCAGATAAAATCCCTGTATCAACACCACTGGGCAGACCCGGGACAATGTCCTTCAGCACCCAAGGCTGAGACAGCAAAGTGCGCCCCTCCGTCCCTCCCACCCCAGCCGTCACACACTAATTGCTATTAGACTAAGAGGCACCCCACGGCCCCCAACATCCCCAACACCTTAATCTCTAGTTATCTGGCTTGCAGTCACTGCTGTGTATGCCCTTTTCTTATTTCTTTGTGCTTCAAACACAATTGGGAATGACAGCTGAATAATTTGTGCACCCCCTCCTACAATGCGCCCTGAGGCTGGAGCCTCTTCAGCCTCTGCCTCGGCCCGACCCTGCCACTGGGCATTACCTATTAATTATATCCATGGATGTCTTTCAATGCAAGGAAAGCATCTAAACCCCCATTAAATGCAGGTATAGAATTTGCCATAACTACTTCCTGTGGCTATGCATTCCACATCTTAATCACTCTTACTATAAAGAACCCTTTCCTAAATAAATGGCTTAAACGTTTTCCCTCCATGCGCTAATCATGTCCTCTAGTCCTTTGTAAAAGCCTAGGGACAAGAAGCTCATCCGCCAAGCTTTTATATTGCCCTCTGATGTATTTATACATGTTAATTAGATCCCCTCTAAGGCGTCTTTTCTCTAGGCTGAATAAACCCAGTTTATCTAACCTTTCTTGGTAAGTGAGACCTTCCATCCTGCATGCTGCTATGTTTTTTTTTTTATTGGAATCAAACATTGGATTGTATAAAAAAAATCGGAATTGCATGTAGTGTGCAAGAGGCCTCAATTCCATGTTACAATGCGACTGTGATATTGTATCACAACACCCCATTGTAGACATATCCTCATACTAAATAGATAGAAATAACGGTACTTTTTCGTTAGCCGGAAATAACGGTACTTTTCCGTTAGCGCCACATCCGCTAGGTGGCGCTAATTAATTAATAGTCACATAACAAAAGTGTGTACCTTACATTGAAGAGGAACTTCAGCCTAAACAAACATACTGTCATTAAAGGGACTCCGAGCCGGCGTGAAAGTACTGCGCATGCGCGCTTTGTTCGCGCATGCGCAGTACTTTCACGCCGGCCGCCATGATGACGCGAGGCGGCCGGCGTGTGACGTAATCCGCGTCATATGCGGAAGAAGAAGCCCGACACTCGGGAGAGTGTCGCCCGGGCTGCGGCCTGCCAGCCATTCCGGAGCGGGGAGAAGGAGAGGAGCCAGGACGCCGGCGTGGGACCTCCCGACCAGCACTGGGCTGGAGAAAGCCCATGGTGAGTACAACTTTCTTTTTTTTTTTTGAGCTCGGAGTCCCTTTAAGTTACATTAGTTATGTTAATTAAAATAGATAGGTAATATAATCTTTTACCCACCTTGTTTTAAAAGAACAGGCAAATGTTTGATTTCATGAGGGAAGCCATCTTTTTGGTTGAAAGGAGGTGACAGGGAGCATAAGACACAGTTCCAACTGTCCTGTGTGCTGATCACCCCTCCCAGTTGCTAGGCAACGTGAATGTCACGGAACAGCCGTGAGAAACTAGAACGCAATCGGTTTATTGCGCCGATCGCCCTGGATGGTAGTCAGGCCAGCGATTTAGAGATTGACATTCCGGGTTTTTTTAAATAGGAAGTTTTTTTTTCCCTGTTAGCAGCTGGCAGGAAGACTGTCCCTGTGACTGCTGATTAAGCCAGAGGTGTAAACTCAAAGTTTGTCTAAGCTGATCTCACATTCAGATGTTAATTGAAGGAGCCAACAGGGCCTTTCATAGACGGAGATCCCAAGAAGCAGACACAGCTGGACTCCAGTCAGGCTGACTCCAGCCTTAGCAGGAAGAAATGAATGTACTATATAATCTTTTGCCCATTTACAGAATACAATAAATAGGGTGGTTATGAGAGCGGTATCATTGGATCCGTAGGGTCATGCTGGATCTCTTGATACCAGTCGAGAGGGGCCCGGGGCCCCTACAACCCAGGTATGAATCTACCCAGGACCCTGATCTGCTGCACTAGCCATGTCGGATATCATATTAATCTGTATTTTCCTCCAAGTATGAAGCTGTTACCCCCCTAAATGTAACGTGTATGGTTCAGGAGTTACAGCAATTCATAAGTTTAGCTCTAAAATCTCTCAGAGGGGATGAACTGTCATTTGCTGGTAGCTCAGAGGGGGCCGGCATTGCCACACCCCCAAACCAGCTTCATCAAAAGCACAGAGCCAGCAGGCGGGCTTGAGTCCTCCACCCTGAAAACATCTTGAACTCATCGGTGCCAGCTTGAGGATATGCTGGCATCCACCTGGTCTGAACTCTGAACTTTGATTGAAACCCAGAACTCTGATTTTTCCCACAAAAAGGACATCTTTCCAGGAACTAAGTATTTTTCTCCCTTCTTTTATTTTTTATACTGGCTATTACTGTTTTAATAATTGTTGATTTTAATAATTGTCTGTATATATTAATTATTTATATTGCTGTGAATAAAAGACTTCCTCCAAGTCATTCACTGTTCCGCTACCCTGCTTATCAGCACACACAGAACTGATCCCGGGTCTCTGAAGATACGCTACTGTTTGTTTGTTGTTGGCTAGACAGAATACCGTGTGTTTAACCGTTTTATTCGCAGGACTAGTCAGTCAGTAAATCGGGTCCACTGGCCCATACCAGTGGTGGTGGCAGATACCGTGGAATCGTGTGTACGTTGTAATTACCCGTGTCTCACAGGCTCCCTTCTGAGTTGTCTGCGGCTAATTCTTAACGGTTCCTACGCATTGACTGCGACCAGAGTTCGCACGATCCGTGCGCTGGCACCGTTTAGAAGGCTAAGTGCGGTCAGCCACTAGGGCTCCTGTGACAGTGTTAGGCAGCGGTTGGGACCTGTGTTGTGCTGAAAGTATCTAAGATAGCGCTAGCGCTATCAAGAAACGAACTAATTCGTTGGTGTAGCTGGAAGGCAATATATTTTTTATATATACAGAGAGACTGTGTAGCCAGTACCCCTCCCCAAAAGTTTTATTTTATTTGGCGTGGAAATGTCCGGGAACTACAAGAAAATGTGCCTGGCGGACCTGCAAAATCTTTGCCAAGAGAGAGGCACTGATGTCGGCCGCAAGAAACAAGGGGACCTGGTAACGGAATTGTTTCAATGGGATACCCAGCAACTGCAGGAGCTGGATGTGTCTGCTGAGGTAGACGCTGACCCATCTGACTCAAGGCAAGGGGAACCAGAGACTGAGACTCCTGACCGTACAGAGGTTGTGCATCCTGAGGGCCCTGCATCAACAGTTACGCAGGAGAATGTCAGTGTGGACCCCAATCCCAGAGTTTCTGAAAGTACTCGCCCGGAACTGGCCAGTACTGGACTGTCCGTTTGTACTGATCCGATAATGCAGTAGGCATTACGACAGCTGATGGAGACGGACCTGGACAAGTACCTGCAGTACATGCGTGAGGAGCGCCAATCTGCTGCTGCTGCTGCAGAACGCCACGCGGAGAGGGATGCCGCTGAGCGAGAACGGGAGCGCCAATCTGCAGAGGCGCGGGAGAGGTGACAGCATGAGCTCGACATGGCAAAGGTTCAACAGGCCAGCCGGAGTTCACCGCCCAGCCTCCCTGCTGAAGGAGCTGCAGCACCCGTAAGTGCAAAATTTAAATTTGCTAATATTGAGAAAGACACAGACATTGACTTGTTTTTGCGGTCTTTTGAAAAAGCGTGCCGTCAGTATCGTCTGTCCCAAGACCAGTGGGCCAGACATCTGACACCTTTGCTGCGCTACAAAGCGCTTGATGCCTTCGCAGAATTGCCTGCGGAGAAGGATAATGATTATGCTGCTATAAAAGACGCTATCATTACTAAGTACCAGCTGACGCCAGAAGCCTATCGGAAAAAGTTCAGGGCCTGGCAGAAAAAGTCTTCTGATTCGTACCGAGATGTGGTCAGCAGCTTGCTCACCACACTCCGCCAGTGGACTCTAGGCCTCACCAAAGGGTCTTATGGCGTCCTGGAGGACTTGATAGTCCTCGAACAATTTCTGAACATTTGCCCTGCTGTTGTACGACAGTTTGTGTTAGAACGCAGGCCGGCTTCAGCCACTGTCGCTGCAGACCTTGCTGAGACTTTTGCAAGTACCCGGGTGGCTGATACCCGCAGAACTGTCCCATCCAGCTGGAGAGGAGGTCAGCCCAATACCTCGGCAGACCCTCCTGCCCCTGTGAGCCGTCAGCCACAGAGGCCATCCAGCACAGCTTCTGCACCCAGGGCTGCAGCCCCTGGAGAGGTCACCTGTCACTACTGCCGCCAGCCCGGACACATGAAATTCGACTGTCCGGAGCGGAGACAGACACCACCAGCACCTGGATCATCTGTATCCCCTGTACCTCACCCACAGCAGAGGCAACCCGCCAGCGAACCACAGCCTGGATCATCGGATTTTGTCCTGTTTGCCCGTGGAAAGGAAATCCGCGACCGAACCGACCAGCAGCAACTTGTTAGAGTGAACGACAAAGTTGTCACCGGATTCAGGGACACCGGAGCTGACATCACGTTAGTTCACTCACACCTTGTGCCAGAGGAGAGCATCAGCTCCAGCCGATCCCTTGCCCTTACTGGAGTAGAGGGCACCCTTTTTCACATAGCCCACGCAAGAGTGAAGCTGGATTGGGGAGGAGGGGTCCACGAAAGGGTTGTTGGGGTTATGAAGGATCTCCCAGTCCCTGTGTTGCTGGGGACTGATTTGGGCAAGCTTGTGTCCTACTATGAACCTGCCACGACCGCCTTGTCGCTCACGGAAGGAGACGGACTCTCCACCCACCACCAGGTACTTTATACACTTGGGGGAGCACCAGGGGGAGGTGGGTTGAATGTGCCCAGTTCAAGGGTACCAGGTTCAATAGTGCCTGCTTCAAAGGCACCTGAGTTTGAGGTACAGACTGTCTGTTGTGATGATGCTGTAACTGTACCTGAGTTTACTGTACAACCTGTCTGTAATGGAAAAATGTCTATACCTGTCAATGTCATTACTGCATGCAATGATGATTTGAGTAATGTCCGTCGGTGCCATTCTGACAGTGTACCTGTGCTAGCAGTACCGCGCAGCTGCACTGCTCAGAACCCGAGCTCAGAACAGGTGGAGGGGGTTCCGGCCTCCTCCCTCTCCTATGACCGCAGGGATGAGACCTTTCAGCCGCTGCCCTCGTGTGACATGAGCCAGTTGGCTGAAACTGACAGCGCCGTATTCTCAGCCGCACTACAAAGTGACCCAAGCCTGGAGGTGCTCAGGCAGCAAGCCGCTGAGCCCCTCGCAGACGGGGCCGCTTTCAAGGTGTACTGGGAAGGTGGGAGACTGTACAGTGAGTCTGTACAGCCCCCTACAGGTAGATCCCACGCGAATACCAAATGGCTTGTGGTCCCGAGTGCGTTCAGGGGACATGTGCTGAAATCCGCACATGGTAATCCTCTGACAGGGCACTCAGGGGTCCGCAAGACACTTGCCGGTATTCGGAAACAGTTTTATTGGCCCCGGATGAACAGGGATGTAGCAAACTACTGCAGAGCATGTGCCATCTGTCAGGAGCTGGGAAGGTCCAGGGATACCCGCGGGGTTCCCTTAGGTCCACAGCCACTTAGCAGGGGAACCCTGCGTGGGCTGGCTGTTGACCTAACCAACCCACTGCCCGTTGTCAGCAGTCCCGGCAGACACCACGTCCGACTGCAGTGGCGCAAACGCCCTGTCCAGAACGGTCCATGTCGGGTCAACCCTGAGGGTAGCAGACCGCGACCGGTCCAGGGGAACCGAGCCACAGGCTCCAATAGGTTTCCCTGCCGCACCGGCAACCCGAGACCCGTCAGCCAGGTTGGCCGACACCGGAACGCTGATGGGCTGTCCCGGTGTCAGGGGGGACTAGGCCCAACAGCGCCAATGGCTGCTACGACGGATGTCTTGCTGACAACCCTCTACACAGCGTCAGGAAGGGGAGGTGTCACGGGACAGCCGTGAGAAACTAGAACGCAATCGGTTTATTGCGCCGATCGCTCTGGATGGTAGTCAGGCCAGCGATTTAAAGATTGACATTCCGGGTTTTTTTAAATAGGAAGTTTTTTTTCCCCTGTTAGCAGCTGGCAGGAAGACTGTCCCTGTGACTGCTGATTAAGCCAGAGGTGTAAACTCAAAGTTTGTCTAAGCTGATCTCACATTCAGATGTTAATTGAAGGAGCCAACAGGGCCTTTCATAGACGGAGATCCCAAGAAGCAGACACGGCTGGACTCCAGTCAGGCTGACTCCAGCCTTAGCAGGAAGAAATGAATGTACTATATAATCTTTTGCCCATTTACAGAATACAATAAATAGGGTGGTTATGAGAGCGGTATCATTGGATCCGTAGGGTCATGCTGGATCTCTTGATACCAGTCGAGAGGGGCCCGGGGCCCCTACAACCCAGGTATGAATCTACCCAGGACCCTGATCTGCTGCACTAGCCATGTCGGATATCATATTAATCTGTATTTTCCTCCAAGTATGAAGCTGTTACCCGCCTAAATGTAACGTGTATGGTTCAGGAGTTACAGCAATTCATAAGTTTAGCTCTAAAATCTCTCAGAGGGAATTAACTGTCATTTGCTGGTAGCTCAGAGGGGGCCGGCATTGCCACACCCCCAAACCAGCTTCATCAAAAGCACAGAGCCAGCAGGCGGGCTTGAGTCCTCCACCCTGAAAACATCTTGAACTCATCGGTGCCAGCTTGAGGATATGCTGGCATCCACCTGGTCTGAACTCTGAACTTTGATTGAAACCCAGAACTCTGATTTTTCCCACAAAAAGGACATCTTTCCAGGAACTAAGTATTTTTCTCCCTTCTTTTATTTTTTATACTGGCTATTACTGTTTTAATAATTGTTGATTTTAATAATTGTCTGTATATATTAATTATTTATATTGCTGTGAATAAAAGACTTCCTCCAAGTCATTCACTGTTCCACTACCCTGCTTATCAGCACACACAGAACTGATCCCGGGTCTCTGAAGATACGCTACTGTTTGTTTGTTGTTGGCTAGACAGAATACCGTGTGTTTAACCGTTTTATTCGCAGGACTAGTCAGTCAGTAAATCGGGTCCACTGGCCCATACCAGTGGTGGTGGCAGATACCGTGGAATCGTGTGTACGTTGTAATTACCCGTGTCTAACAGGCTCCCTTCTGAGTTGTCTGCGGCTAATTCTTAACGGTTCCTGCGCATTGACTGTGACCAGAGTTCGCACGATCCGTGCGCTGGCACCGTTTAGAAGGCTAAGTGCGGTCAGCCACTAGGGCTCCTGTGACAGTGAATAACAACAGAAAAAAACCATCATGCTTTGCACAGCATCAAGGAAAAAAGCACGGGCAGTGTACTTTGATGGGTGGAGCTTAGCTAAAAATGCAGCTAAAAATGATGCTTTGGTAAGAAAAACAAAGTTCTGATGCTGTGAAACTGTTAAAGAAACAATAAGCCTTTTCCGTTCTGCTGAGTAGATTTTCAGTCCGGAGGTTCACTGTAAGCCGGCGGCAATGTAACAGATGAAGCCACTGGCTTCGGCTCTCGCTCTCCTCCCCCTGTCTCTCTCCTATACAATACTGGCAGCCGGGGGACATGCGTGTCCCCCCAGAGTCGTTCGTCGCGAAAAACAAGCAGAGCGGGGAGGCTGCAGACATTGCTTCTGCCAGCACCCGCTCTGCAAGAACGAATGGCAGGATTCCCTGCCGCGACGAACGACTCTGGGGGGACACGCATGTCCCCCGGCTGCCCAGTATTGTATAGGAGAGAGGCAAGGGGGAGGATTGTGAGAGCCGAAGACAGCGGCTTCATCTGTTACATTGCCGCCAGCTTAATGTAAGGTACACACTTTTGTTGCGTGACTATTAATGTAATTAGCGCCACCTAGCGGATTCACCCGGCTAACTGAAAAGTACCGAAATAACTTTCTATGTATTCTGTGATTTTATTTTTTTTGTGTGTGTGTGTGTGTGTGTGCTAGGAGCTCAGTTTCACTAATAAACGTAGAAAAGGAGAATTTCAGCACTCCCTAATTTCCTGCAGTGTCATTTGTTACCAACACACTTTCTCATTTTTATATGTACAGTATTCTACGTTATGAAAACTGCAGACGTCTGGAACTGATGCCTCTTTTACTGCCCAAGCAGCCCATTTTTCTGCTGTACACAGTGCCATCTAGTGACTCAAGAAGAGAGAATCACGGAACGCACATCTAAAAGGAAGCCGGGGAGACTTTTTTAAAAAATATAGTCAGCCAATCTACAGTAATAAGCTTTCCAGAAGTCATGTGACTCTGACAGTCAGCTGATCTCACTTACTTGGCAAGTTTCAGAGGTTTTGCTTCTCTGTCAGCACTGTGTCACAAGACTGAGTTAAAAAATAATAATACAATAATAATACAATAACATTTCTATAGCACTTTTCTCCCATAGGACTCAAAGCGCTTAGGCGCTCTCAGATTCAGTAATTGGTAGTAGGATGAAGTATTCACACAACAAAAGTTATAATTCTGCAAATGCCAAACTGAACAGGTGGGTTTTCAGTCTGGATTTAAACACGGCCAGGGATGGAGCTGTCCTGATCTGTTGAGGTGGGGAGTTCCAAAACGTAGGGGCAGCATGACAGAAGGCTCTGGGGCCAAAAGTTTCCAAGTGGACTCTGGGTATGACTAGATTATTAGAACCTGTGGATCTGAGAATGCGTGGATTGCTACGCAGCTGCAACATATCTTTCATGTATCCAGGTCCCAGATTATTCAGGGATTTAAATGTCAGTAGGCCGATCTTGAATAGGACCCTCCATTCTATAGGTAGCCAGTGAAGGGAGTGCAGGACTGGCGTTATGTGGCAGTGATGCGGTTGGTTGGTTAGCAGTCTGACAGCAGTATTCTATATCAGCGGTAGGCGGTACAAGACCTTTTTTTTGGAAGGCCAGTGTAGAGAGCATTACAGTAGTGCAGTCGGGATGTGATGAAGGCATGGACTAAGGTTGGCAGATCTTCTGGGGGGATGAGGTGCTTGATTTTTGCAATGTTCTTCAGGTGAAAATAGGATGATTTCACCACAGCAGAGATTTGAGTTCTGAAGTTTAAATTCCCATCAATTAGAACTCCCAGGCTACGCACATGATCAAGAGTCCATATCTACGTGAAAAGTGTGTGAGTGATGTTTAGGGCTGGAATTCTGCAAATATAGAGGGGACATATGTTAAACCATTATTTTCAATATTATCTTTCATTTACAAAGCATATAAAATCACACAGAAGTTTACAATACAGCAATTCTGTGAGCACCCCTAGTGCATGACAAACTTGTGATATATAAAAAGTAGAAAATGAAAATTACGCCATAGCATCAGAGTACATTGCCTAACAGCTCACAATGTTAGAGTTAGGGAGACATGGTATACAGAGAGCCATGAATTTAGATAACTGTACTTGGTATTGTGCCCCCCTAAGTAGTAGGTAACCCCCAGGAGTGCCCCGCCCCCATCCCCACACAGTATCAGGTAGCCTAGGATGCTCCCCAACTTCATGTGCATGAAAAAAGGACCCAGCTGGATAACGAAATGGCGCTGGTGGATAACGAAATCTGATAACAATAAACATCGTTGTCAAACTTGTTTAACGATAAATATCGTTGTAAAAACAGACAGGAAATAATAACAACAAGATATTAACGTTAAAAATTGTTACACAACAATACAGCTTAAACCAACCCTACTCTCACACACAACCACTCTCCTGGAGGCACCTAACCCTAACCCCTTCCCCCCCTCGGTGGTGCCTAACCCTAGGATGCTACCCTACGCCCCCCCCCCCAGTGGTGCCTAACCCTAACCACTCCCTCTGCAGAAACACCCTTTTACACAATAACATCTCTGTTTACATAAAATCTGTACATACAAATGAAATAATATGACAAAAACTATAATCTTGCAAGCTTCTAAAACAGGGATAGGGAACCTATGGTTCGGGAGCCAGATGTGGCTCTTTTCATGGCTACATCTGGCTCACATACAAATCAGTAGGGGTTGATTCACTGCTACTGACGAAATGCATAACCTGACGTGAAGGAGACACCCACATGCAAGCACAAGGAACCAGGATATCCCCAGTTGTAGTGGAGGAGAGGACTGACTCCCGTAGGAGATGTGGCGCACAGGGCAGGCGTAGATCCAAGCAACCACAAACAATACTTAATATACAATGGATATGATATTCCTACCGTATTATAATTACAGCTATCAATGAAACTACAAACGACTGACTAACATATGTATATATCGGCGATGAACCGATATATAACATAAGCAAGGAATACTAGCTAGGAACTGGAGCAATACAAGGAACAGGACTAGGAAGGATTCGCTACTTCTACGCAGAAGTGAGCGCAATCCACGCAAGGTAACAGGAACAGGACTAGGAGGTATTCGCTACTTCTACGCAGAAGTGAGCGCAATCCACGCAAGGTAACAGGAACAGGACTAGGAAGGATTCGCTACTTCTACGCAGAAGTGAGCGCAATCCACGCAAGGTAACAGTAACAGGACTGAACTAACTAAGCACGGGTGATCACAAGCGCAACCTACCGAAACGTGCTGGAAACTGACTGACTGAACACAGGATATAAACAGTTCGAGTACGTATATATCAGCGCCACTGATGTATTAACGTAACACGAATACAAGGAAAATAACAAACACGCTAGTATGCGTATATATCGGCGATGAACCAATATATGATGCAAGACCAGCAAAGTAACAAATACTGATGATGAACAGGACTAGAAGGACTCACTGACTCCTACACAGGGGATCAGTGCAGTCCACATGAATTAACATTACAACTATGAACACGGTCTGGGGCCAGAGTAGCAGCAAGACAGGCTGATGCTGGAACTATGATAGCCCATGGAGCACTGCAGGAAGCAGTTCTTTATACTGAGGTCATCCAATGGGAGCAGACATGCAGATTCCCACACAGGTGAATGTTAATCAATCACAGGCTGACAGCAGGAAAGGGCAGACAAAGATATGCAACCTGCCTGAAAGGGATTGCAGCTCCATTGCAACAGACAATGTTTGCTTTCAGAAAAGCATCTTAAACTGTCATTAACTTCAGCCCGACTGCAGATGGAATCAACACTCAGTGTGAGCCCAAGCAAAACTATGCGAGCAAATGCACGCAAAGAAATCAAAAACTGCTTGTCTACAGTAAAACTGCAGCCAGCAGTACATGCTGCAGAAGTGATCATAACAGGTAATACATAATTTTCACCCGATTATACAGGAATATGCCCCAAAATGTGAAGCCTGGTCTGGTCTTCTGCTGACACTTGCGAGAAAGCGTAACCTGATCAAGATGGCTTTCCCCCCAAAGTTCCCACACATCTTCAGACACTCCCTGGTGTGGATCCCAGTCAGATTACTTAAAAAAAATCAATGGGAATCCCAATTAACCATGCAGAAATGGCAATACCAACTAACCATGGAGAAAAGTATAGTATAGTGTTACGTGTTTATCATCCACATCAGATAAAGAACATGCATCTGTATATGAAATTATATGAAATGAGGCAAATCTTTGTTTTGTTTTAGTTTAGACTAGTCTTCAGATGGTTTTTAGTCTACTGATGGTTTGGTCAGTTGCATCAAAGGGAAATTCAATTAGGTGGGTAAAGCAGGGGAAATGATCAAAAGATGCAATTCACAAACGAGTAGCCATGACTGACATCCTTCTCCTTTGATGAGCGCTTATTTGCATAGAATTAATCTCCTGCATAATTAATTCAAAAGGTTCCATCCTCACATCTAAAATACCTCACAGAATTACTTCACCTGCAGAAATCAGCTGGTCTAATCTCTGTCAGAAAAAGTGGGCGTGGTTACGCCTTGTGTGCCTTTGTGAATTGTGTAATTACTGAATGTGAGACCGGGTCTAAAAACAGGTCTAAAACATTACACCAAACCATCAGTAGACTAAAAACCATCTGTAGACTAGTCTAAACTGCTTAGTGATCTGCTTCCAAAAATTTCTGGCGAGTGGAGAGCCCAAATTACCAAGGTGAACATCACTTCTGTGTTCATTTATGCAAGTATGTATCTTACACATTGTCTGGCCTACATAAATTTAGCCACATAGGCATTTGATCGAATATGTTACTGACTTCGATGAGTAGTACATAAACCAATGGATAGTGAACTTTGTACCAGAACTAGTGTGAAAAAATGTTTCTGTTTTAGTACCAATTCGCAGTGGACAGAAGAGCCACAACAGTGTATACGTGTAATAGGTTCGCTCATTTCACTGATTGTACAAGTGTCAGATTTATTTCTACCTAGATTAGCGTGTACCAGGGTGTCCTTTAGATTGCGTAATATTCTATACACAAACTTCTGAGTATATTTAAAAGTGGGTAGTAGGGTTCTGTTACCACCTGATAAAAGTGCTTGCACTCAGTGATACTGTTTAGTAATATTACAGATCTGTTGAGATAGAACAGAGAAGGTCTGTTTAAAATTGAAAGTGATTATTTATTGAAACATTTAGCTTTCTCAGACACTTGCTAGTTAAGCTTGTCTTAACCCCTACACACAACATCTTTACTCATTTCCTGGGCCTGTACAAACCTTTCCTTTGTGAAAGAGATTCTACATTTTTGTATTGTTAGGTTGAAAGTTAGTTACAGCAAGGAAAGCTACATTGTCAGTGGATCTCTGCTACACCTCAATGCTAATAACAGCTAGATCAATTAAAGTGGACCTGAACTCTTGCACAGGACACAAGGAAAACATAACAAACATGCACCCTGTATGTATTTAGAGAGTTTAGCCTGTGTAATAGGATTTGTATCAGCTGTAACACAGAAATGTTTTTTTGTTTAACCCCCTTGGCGTTATGATTCTTTCCGGATTTTAGGGTCTAAAAGCGGTGCAATTTTTTTGCACCCTATCAGACCCTAAAACCTGGAAAAATCATGCTGTCAGGGAGATCTGTAGCAGTTACACAACCACTCACCTCCCTGCCTCCAGCACGGCAGTTTTCCTTCCATCCTCTGGGTGGCGCTACAACTCTAAAGTAAGATTGCCGGCTGTCGTCATTTTTTTCTGAAGCAATAAAGTCATTTAGTTATGAGAGCATAATAAAGGCATTTATATGGTAAACAACCCATTTGTCCTCCACAATCTTAAAGGCAGCTGAGCACTTAAAGAGGAACTGTAAGGTCCTTAACTGCTCACCACCAGTGTATAGAGAACATCCACTTTGTAGGGAAAAAACTGGCTTTTATTTCCATTTGAATCCAAATAATGTAGTTTTTTCCCCTTAAAGGCTGAAGCCATGCCCACCTGGAGTCTACATCCGCGGCTGTATATTAATTAGCTCTAGGGTTGCCAGGTCGGCTGATGGAGAAAACCGGACAGGGGGTGGAGTTAGGGGTGGAGTTAGGGGCGGAGTCAGAAGCGCACTTTTATGTAGAGTGGGGCTAAGCAATGGGCTTTTTTTTAAAAAAAATTTATAGTATTTATATCGCACTGACATCTTCTGCAGCACATTACAGAGTACATAGCCATGTCACTAACTGTCCTCACCAGTAGTACTGGTCCAGTGCACATACAGTGGAGGAAATAATTATTTGACCCCTCACTGATTTTGTAAGTTTGTCCAATGACAAAGAAATGAAAAGTCTCAGAACAGTATCATTTCAATGGTAGGTTTATTTTAACAGTGGCAGATAGCACATCAAAAGGAAAATCGAAAAAATAACCTTAAATAAAAGATAGCAACTGATTTGCATTTCATTGAGTGAAATAAGTTTTTGAACCCTCTAACAATAAAAGACTTACCGTATTTTTCGGACTATAAGACGCTCCGGACTATAAGACGCACCTAGGTATAGAGGACAAAATCCAGGGGAAAAAAATAATATACTAAACCTGGTGCGTCCATGGTGCAGGAGCGTCTTATGGACCTTTTCCCCAATTGTGTCTGTCTTTCTTATACTTCTTGTGCCCCCCTGTGTTCTCCTATGTTTCTCTGCCCCCCTTGTGTACTCTGCCCCCTGTGTCCACTGGTGTCTCTGTGTTCTTTTTACCCCTTTCTCTCCATGTCCTCTGTCCTCCTGTGTCCCCTGTCCTGGTGTCTGATGCCCTGTGCTCTGTCCTCCTTCCTCTGTCCCCTTTTTCCTCCATGTCCAGTGTCTTCTATCCCCATTGTCCCAGATTTTGCTATCCATGTGTCCCCATGTCTACATGTCCCCTTGTACCAGTGTCTGCATGTCCCCTATGTCCGCCTGTCCCAGTGTCTTTGTGTCCCCTATGTCCCAGTGTCTGTGTGTCTGCATGTATTCCATGCCCCTGGTGTCTGTTGTCCTGGTGTCTTAAACACATATATGCAGCTGCCACTCATCATCAGGCTACCCCCCTGTCCCAAATACACAATGTTTGCGTGTCCCAATGTATCAAACACATACTTGCAGCTGCCACTTGTTCATCATCAGGCTATCCACGTGTCCCAAATACACTGTGTTTGCATGTCCCCGGGTGTTCCGATTACACACACTTGCAGCTGCCACTTGCTCATCAGGCTGCCTAGTTTACCTCCCTTGAAGCTTTGATCATCGCGGTGTCCCCCGGTACAGCCGAAGTTTGTATCGATCAGGAAGTCCCGGGCGTCCGTGCAGACAAATGGACCAATCAGTCGGGGAGCGCTGTGATTGGTCCCGATGACGGAGAGGTGGCCCCGCCCTCGAGACATCACTTGAGCAGTGCGCAGCGTGATTGGCGGTTAAGGCTAGCGCCGCCGCCTGATTGGTGCATTTGTCTGCACGGACGCCTGGGACTTTCTGATCGATACAAAGTGCGGCGATACCGGGGGACACCGCGATGATCAAAGATTCAATGAAGGTAAACCGGGGAAAGCCTGTTGAGCAAGAGGCAGCTGCAAATATGTGTTTAAGATATCGGGACGCCCGGGGACGCGCAAACACCGTGTATTTGACACGGGGAACAAGTGGCAGCTGCAAATGATACATCGGGACACCTGGGGACACGCAAACATCAGGGACACAAATACTCAGATACTGGGACACAAGGGGACACACAGACACTGCAACACAGGGAGACATGCAGTCACTGGGGCACAGGGGGGCATGTAGACACGGGATAAAGAACAAGGGAAGGGACGTGCAGGACCAAAAATGTAGCATTCGGACTATAAGACGCACTGATATTTTCCCCCCACTTTTGGGAGAGAAAAAGTGCGTCTTATAGTCCGAAAAATACGGTAATACTTAGTGGAAAAACCCTTGTTTGCAAGCACAGAGGTCAAACGTTTCTTGTAATTGATGACCAAGTTTGCACACATTTTAGGAGGAATGTTGGTCCACTTCTCTTTGCAGATCATCTCTAAATCCCTAAGGTTTCGACTTTCGAGGCTGTCTCTGTGCAACTCTGAGCTTGAGCTCCCTCCATAAGTTTTCTATTGGATTAAGGTCCGGAGACTGACTAGGCCACTCTATGACCTTAATGTGCTTCTTCTTGAGCCACTCCTTTGTTGCCTTTGCTGTATCTTTTGGGTCATTATCGTGCTGGAACACCCATCCACAACCCATTTTCAGTATCCTGGCAGAGGGAAGGAGGTTGTCGTTCAGGATTTCACGATACATGGCTCCGTCCATTTTCCCGTTAATGCGATTAAGTTGTCCTGTGCCCTTAGCAGAAAAACACCCCCAAAGCAAAATGTTTCCACCCCCATGCTTGACGGTGGGGACCGTGTTTTGGGGGTCATAGGCAGCATTTTTCTTGCCAAAGAGCTCTATTTTGGTCTCATCAGACCACAGCACCTTCTCCCAGTCACTCACAGAATCATTCAGGTGTTCATTGGCAAACTTCAGACGGGCCTGCACATGTGCCTTCTTGAGCAGGGGGACCTTGCGAGCCCTGCAGGATTTTAATCCATTGCGGTGTAATGTGTTTCCAATGGTTTTCTTGGTGACTGTGGTCCCTGCTAATTTTAGGTCATTCACTAACTCCTCCCGTGTAGTTCTAGGATGCTTTTTTACCTTTCTCAGAACCATTGACACCCCACGAGGTGAGATCTTGCGTGGAGCCCCAGAGCAAGGTCGATTGATGGTCATTTTGTGCTCCTTCCATTTTCGAACAATCGCACCAACAGTTGTCACCTTCTCTCCCAGCTTCTTGCTAATGGTTTTGTAGCCTATTCCAGCCTTGTGCAGGTCTACAATTTTGTCTCTGACATCCTTGGACAGCTCTTTGGTCTTTCCCATGTTGGAGAGTTTGGAGTCTGCTTGATTGATTGATTCTGTGGACAGGTGTCTTTTATACAGGTGACTAGTTAAGACAGGTGTCCTTAATGAGGGTGACTAATTGAGTAGAAGTGTCTAACCACTCTGTGGGAGCCAGAACTCTTAATGGTTGGTAGGGGTTCAAAAACTTATTTCACTCAATGAAATGCAAATCAGTTGCTATCTTTTATTTAAGGTTATTTTTTCGATTTTCCTTTTGATGTGCTATCTGCCACTGTTAAAATAAACCTACCATTGAAATGTTACTGTTCTGAGACTTTTCAGTTCTTTGTCATTGGACAAACTTACAAAATCAGTGAGGGGTCAAATAATTATTTCCTCCACTGTAATGGCCCGTACTCACGGGCTGCAAAACTCGCCTGTCGCCAGCACACGTGAGCGTGTGGGCGACAGGCCGGCGACAGCTTCTCGCCAGGTCCCTCCGCGTACACATGCGGAAGAGGGACCAGCGGCAAGGCGGAAGCTGTCGCTGACGTTCCTCCTCCCCCCGCCGGAAGCTCACCGGAAGGTCTGTGAACCTCAATGGAGGTTGCTGTCGCTAGTCCGCGTACTCACGCGGACTAGCGACAGTTGCGGCGGGGGGGCCAGCGGCGACTGTCGCCATGCGATTGAAAGTTTCAATCGCATGGCGACATAGCGACGGGCGACAGTTCGGGGGCGCGCGCGCGTGCGACGGCCCATACTCACGGGCGACCTGTCGCCGCAACACGCGCGCGCCGCGTGTTGAGGCGACAAAAGTCCCTCGTGAGTATGGGCCATTAGAGACAGTTTTTCACCAGTAACTGCACATAAGAGACAGCTTTTCACCAGTAAATGCACATTATAAGAGACACCTTTTCGCCAGTAAATGCACATAATAAGAGACAGCTTTTCCCCAGTAAATGCACAAGAGACAGCTTTTCACCAGTAAATGCACATAATAAGAGACAGCTTTTCACCAGTAAATGCACATAATAAGAGACAGCTTTTCACCAGTAAATGCACAAAAGAGACAGCTTTTCACCACTAAATGCACATAATGACAAACAGCCAGTGTTCCCAGTATATGTAGCCAGGGATATATGTGCCCAGTATATGTAGCCAGGGGGTATATATGTCCCAGTATATGTAGGCAGGGGTGTAAATGTCCCAGTATACGTAGGCAGGGGTATATATGTCCCAGTATATGTAGCCAGGGGGTATATGTGCCCAGAATAGGTAGCCAGGGGGTATATGTGCCCAGAATAGGTAGCGAGGAGCTATATGTGCCCAGAATAGGTAGCCAGGGGCTATATGTGCCCAGAATAGGTAGCCAGGGGCTATATGTGCCCAGAATAGGTAGCCAGGGGCTATATGTGCCCGGAATAGGTAGCCAGGGGCTAGATGTGCCCGGAATAGGTAGGCAGGGGGTATATGTGCCCAGAATAGGTAGCCAGGGGCTATATGTGCCCAGAATAGGTAGCCAGGGGGTATATGTGCCCGGAATAGGTAGCCAGGGGCTATATGTGCCCAGAATAGGTTAGGTAGCCAGGTGCCCCCCCCCCCCCCGCAGGAGGAGAACAGTGCAGCAGAGAGAGAGCTGGGAGCAGCGGTGGAGAAGGGGGGCAATCTCCCCCCCTTCCCTCACCTTAGGGTGCTCTCTCTCCCCCGCTGTCTCCTCCAATATGATGTGCAGGCTGGCGGGTGGCTGCGGGCGGAACTTACCTCTGTGTCACAGGCGCCGGAAGTTCGAGTCCCGCAGCCGCTGAGATTCGACTCAAAAAAGATCCGGATCAAAGATTCGAATCATTCATGAGCCGGACAACACTATTCAGACTGATTAGTGTTGTCCGGCTCATGAATGATTCGGATCTTTGATCCGGATCTTTTTTGAGTCGAATCTCAGCGGCTGCGGGACCCGAACTTCCGGCGCTGGAGCGACACAGAGGTAAGTTCCGCCTGCAGCCACTCGCCAGCCTGCACATCATCCTGGAGGAGACAGCGGGGGAGAGAGAGCACCCTAAGGTGAGGGAAGGGGGGGGGAGCTGCTCCCAGCTCTCTCTCTGCTGCGCTGTTCTCCTCCTGCGCTGCGGGGGGGGGGGGGGGGGCGGGCTCTAAACCGGACAAATTAATTGTCCGGTTTAGCATGCCTTTTTGCACCGGACACAGCGCACAAAAACCGGACTGTCCGGTGTAAAACCGGACACCTGGCAACCCTAATTAGCTCCTAGCAGTACTTCATCGTCACCAATAAGTGACACCTTCTGGCTGCAGAGAGAAGAATGAGTCATGCCAGTGTCAGCTTTCACACAGCATAAGCAACATCAGCTGAGGCTGCTAATGCTGTGTGAAAGCTGACACTGGCATGACTCATGACGCAGTTAAGGACCTCACAGTTCCTCTTTACGCACCTGTAAGTGAAAGTATATAAAATAAACCGATAATAGAGTGGGCCATTGGTGGGATGATCATCATCAGGGCCGCCTTCAGAAATTTATATGCCCCACACTGTGCAAACCTAACCCCCCCCCCCCCCCCATGCCACATCACAATCTGCAGGAAAAAAAGCCCTTAAAAGGCTTGAAGCTTTGTCACCCTCGTGTCCGCTTTCCATTACTCATCTGTAACGTTGCTGAAAAGCATACCCTTGCACCTCTATATTCTGTAATCGGTGGCCGTCAATACTTACCTATGGGGGCTGCTCCCCCCCCCCCCGCATGAGATATGCACATTTCCCTAGGAGTGACCAGAGAGCCGTACTTATAGGGAGGCTCATTTTATATATTTTCACTTACAGGTGCTCAGTTGCCCTTAAGCCCTTTAAAGTGGACCTGAACTCTTGCACAGGGCAGAAGGAAAACATTTATGAAATGCACCCTGTATGTATTTAGAGAGTTTAGCCTGTTTAATTTCCCCTAATTTGTGTCTAATCACAAGTTGTAATTTGATCACTCTCCTGTGTCACATGACTGCTACAGCAGATAAGGCAGATAAGCTCATTTGAAAGCACAGGCTATTAACAATATGTCTGCTTCCATGAATCAGGAAGTAGAAGCAGCACAGATTTATTTTAGGATTTGTATCAGCTGTAACAAAGAAATGGTTTTTTTTTTATTTTTTTTGGTTTAAAGGTTATTATGCTGTTGTGTAGTTTTTAGAGTACAGAGAAAGTTCTGCGTTCAGGTCTGCTTTAAGTGACTAATGACAGGGCAGAAGGAAGCTGAGTAACAGCTACAGATAGTAGCCAGTTTTTCATATTAACAGGTCAGGCAAGTCCCCACTCTGTCACTGTTTTTTACAATCACATTTTTTAAAATTATTATTCCCAGGTCACAATGTGAATTTTGATTTGCTGTAGAAACAGTTTTGCAAAATATTGTCCCTATTGGCTGGCAGAATGAAATTCACTTCCTTGCATCAATATTAATCACTATACAGTGAGGCTATGTAAACACAGCTGTGGGATGAACACTCTCTATGGCTGCTCTATTCAGCATACCAGCAGTCCTACAAGTGATTGCAGGCCTTTGTGTGGGGTTGAATAGTTCAAGTGAATGGGGACTGTATGACTGTCACACCGCTACTCCAATTTACTTTTACTGATATTTATGAACTTTTATGTCTTAATTATATTTTTCTTGTTTCCATTTTCCTTCCTCAATGGTTTGTGCCATATGCCTGTTATTACTAAACTGAACTATATACTGACTTACCATTTTGTAAAACCTCTGTTGCTAAACTAAAAAATCCATGGTGCAGCAGCAGCACTCTAAATAACATACAGTTAATATATTGTTTATATACTTTGATAGGAGAGATGTCTCCTTTACTTGACAAATATGTCCTATTAATGCTAATGTTTTTATAAAACGGCTTCTTTTATCAGGAAAGGAACTTCATCCCAATCAGTAGCTGATACCCCCTTTCCCATGAGAAATCTTTACCTCAAATAGTGTATCAGTGAAATCTGTATGGCTGATATTGTGGTGAAACCCGTCCCATAGTGTGATGTCAGGACCACGGTCCTGACAGCTCCCTGTCTGTGAACCTCGTTGCATTGTGAGAAATAACAGCTGTCTCCAACTGCCAAGCAAGCAATACATCTCTCTGTGCATAGAACTCTCAGAAACAAACATTCTGCAGAGATCACCTACCAGTACTAATGCCAGGGCAAACACTGAGTAAATAATTTATAAATGAAAATGAAAATTGAAAAAAAAATTAAGAAATTTTATTAATTCCGTTATTTCCACTACAGTTTCACTTTAACTAACTAAGAATAGTAAAGGCAGATGGATAATATAATATACAGTGGTATAACTACAGTGCCAGAGGTGTGAGTGCAAATATGACAATGTAAAATGAATTAGCAGAAATCCCAAAGAAGAAACATATGCATGATTCTGTTATCAAAGTCATTTGGTTTCCTTTGACCTGCCCTGCCCAAGTTATCTCGTTTTAGATAACCTGGGGCAAGGCTGCTGTATCTGACTATAATTTGGCTGCTTAACCTAATGCAGAGCAGCACTGGGAGCGACGACTGATAATTAACCACTTCAGCCTAACTGGACGAAAATTTTCGTCCAGTTAGGCTGCGCGCCCCCCCCCCCGTGCGCGCCCCCGCTGCTGGCCGTTAGCCCACCGATCAGTGAAAGGGATTATAAATCCCTTTCGCTGATTGGACCCACCCGGAGAAAAGCTTTTCTGAGCTCTGGTCTTCTTTCTTCTACCTGGGAGCGAGATCGATCGCTCCCAGGACTTTTTCACTTTGGCCATCTTGTGGCCAAATAGCAAATTACACCAAAAACACACTTTGTGTTAAATAAATACATTTTAATACATTAAAAAAAACCCTGTTTACCTCCCACACCAAAAAATACCCACATACAAGTTTAAATAAAAAAAAAAATTACAATAATAAAAAAAAATAGTTACCTAAAAATAGTTACCTAAGGGTCTGAACTTTTTAAATATGCATGTCAAAGGAGTATATCAATGTGATTTATTAAATTATGGGCTTCTAAATAGTGATGGACGCAAATTGAAAAAATGCACCTTTATTTCCAAATTGAATATCGGCGCCATACATTGTGATAGGGACATAATTTAAATGGTGTAATAAGCGGGACAAATTGGTAAATAAAGTACATAGGTTTTAATTATGGTAGCATGTATTAATTTCAAACTATAATGGCCAAAAGCTGAGGAATAATGATTTTTTTCCATTTCTTTCTTAATATTCCTGTTAAAATGGATTTACAATAAATTAATTCTCAGCAAAATGTATCACCCACAGAAAGCCTAATTGGTGGCGGAAAAAACAAGATATAGATCCATTCATTGTGCCGAGTAGTGATAAAGTTATTAGCAAATGAATGGGAGGTGAAAGTTGCTCAGATGCAAAAACATTTCAACCCTGTGGGCTTAAGTGATATGTGGTGCTGCAGTGCACAAAAAGAAGAACAACACCACAAACAGCAGGTAAAAGGTTAATAGTAGGTTGAGGTAATAAATTAATATAGCAATACTTGTTTTTAGTTTCAAATGATTATTTTGGGGGCTTCTGATATTTGTACACCACTTTCAATGTGTGTGCTGTCCTCCCATGTGATGGTGATGCTTGGTACATAAGTGAGATATCACATGCAGGGGCGTAACTAGAAATCACTGGGCCCCCCTGCGAATATTTGGATGGGGCCCCCCCATAGGTGCCAAATAATCGTAATGGGGCAGCGTTTCACTGTAAATTAATTGTAAAGTGGGCAGCATTTTCCCAGACAATCGTAATGTGGGCCAGAAAATCGTAATGTGGGCAGAGTTCACCAGAAAATCGTAATGTGGGCCTTTAGAAAATCATAATGTGGGCAGAGTTCACCAGAAAATCGTAATGTGGGCACCAGTCACCAGAAAATCGTAACGTGAGCAGCAGTCACCAGAAAATTGTAACGTGGACAGCATTCACCAGACAATCGTAATGTGGGCAGCGTTCACCAGAATATCGTAATGTGGGACAGAAAATCGTAATGTGGGCAGAGTTCACCAGAAAATCGTAATGTGGGCAGCGTTCACCAGAAAATTGTAACATGGACAGCATTCACCAGCCAATCGTAACGTGGGCAGTGTTCACCAGAAAATCGTAATGTGGGCAGCGTTCACCAGAAAATCGTAACGTGGACAGCATTCACCAGACAATCGTAACGTGGGCAGTGTTCACCAGAAAATCGTAATGTGGGCCAGAAAATCGTAATGTGGGCAGAGTTCACCAGAAAATCGCAATGTGGGCAGCAGTCACCAGAAAATCGCCATGTGGGCAGCAGTCACCAGAAAATCGCAATGTGGGCATCAGTCACCAGAAAATCCTAATGTGGGCAGCAGTCACCAGAATATCGTAATGTGGGCAGCAGTCACCAGAAAATCCTAGTGTGGGCAGCAGTCACCAGAAAATCCTTATGTGGGCAGCAGTCACCAGAAAATCGCAATGTGGGCAGCAGTCACCAGAAAATCGCAATGTGGGCAGCAGTCACCAGAAAATCGCAATGTGGGCAGCAGTCACCAGAAAATCCTAATGTGGGCAGCATACACCAGAAAATCGCAATGTGGGCAGCAGACACCTGAAAATCGCAATGTGGGCAGCAGACACCTGAAAATCGTAATGTGGGCAGCAGACACCTGAAAATCGCAATGTGGGCAGCAGACACCTGAAAATCGTAATGTGGGCAGCAGACACCTGAAAATCGTAATGTGGGCAGCAGACACCTGAAAATCGCAATGTGGGCAGCAGTGACCAGAAAATCGCAATGTGGGCAGCAGTGACCAGAAAATCGTAATGTGGGCAGCAGACACCTAAAAATCGCAATGTGGGCAGCAGACACCAGAAAATCGTAATGTGGGCAGCAGACACCAGAAAATCATAATGTGGGCAGCAGACACCAGAAAATCATAATGTGGAACAGCAGACACCAGAAAATCATAATATGGGCAGCAGACACCTGAAAATCGTAATGTGGGCAGCAGACACCAGAAAATCGCAATGTGGGCAGCAGTGACCAGAAAATCGCAATGAGGGCAGCAGTGACCAGAAAATCATAATGTGGGCAGCAGACACCTGAAAATCGTAATGCGGGCAGCAGACACCAGAAAATCGCAATGTGGGCAGCAGACACCAGAAAATCGCAATGTGGGCAGCAGTGACCAGAAAATCGCAATGTGGGCAGCAGTGACCAGAAAATCGTAATGTGGGCAGCAGACACCTGAAAATCGTAATGTGGGCAGCAGACACTAGAAAAAAAAATGCACCTGTGAAAAAAAAACAATTCACTTACCTGACAGAAGTCTTCTCCTCTCCCGGCATCTGGCTCGCAGCTCCCCGAGTCCTCCTGCAGCACATCTCCCGCGCTGACAGGCAGAGTGCAGGGCTACGGCAAGATGGCTGCCGAAGCCCTGTACTAGAGACACAAATAGTCTCCAGTGTAGGGCTTCTTCGGCGGCCATCTTGCCGTAGCCCTGCTCTGCCTGCCGGAGACTATGCAGGCTGCTGGAGCGGGGCTGCGGGGAATGAACTGGCGCAGCGTCTATTAGACGCTGCGGCCAGTTGAGCACCTTGCTGGGGGGTCCAGAGCAGTGCTCCCCCCACGCACAGGGCCCCAGAGCAGCCCCGGGCCCCCCTGCGGCTGAGGGGGTCGCATCCCCGGTAGGTACGCCGGTGATCACAAGGCTTGAATGTGGTTATATGGGCTGGGATACTATTCGAATACCGAATCTCAGCCGTTTTGATATTTGCATACACAGATAGAAGCCTACTGTGCGCACATCAACTTTATAATCTGTAAGCATCAGCAGGGTAGGACTGGGCCACAATAGTACAGTTTTTTCCCTCGGTAGGCCCCACCTCCAGGTCTCTAGTGGGCCCCCCTCCTTGTCTGACAGAGCTCCAATTGCTGCCTGCAGCACAAAAATTCTCTTCTTAGTGCTGTAATCACTCATGCTGAGAGCAGTGGTGTAGCTAAGGAGATGCGGGCCCCGATGCAAATTTTACAATGGGGCCCCCCAAGCACTCTATACATAACAATTGATACGACGCACCAAAACCTGCCAATGGCAACTACAGTGTCAGAGGTGCAAGAAGGGGATGGGAAATATCTTGTTAATGATTACCAGTGTTCAAAGTATCTATACAAGTGATTATTATGAGCACAGGACCAATAGAGAGGTAATACTGTAGTTGAGGGAGGGCCCTTCGGTCGCAACCTCTGCAAAGTAGGACATTGCTTTATATTGAAGGAGGGGACTCTATGCAAAGTTTTGCTGGGCAGCAGTGTCTCTGAATTACAATGCTGCTAAGATCATGAACATTTGGCCTTGTCCATAATACATCATGACCACAACCACCTTCCGGTGCATGGTCATGCCCTTTTTTCACTGCAATCATGGAATGTGTGGGCCCCAGGTTGAAATTTCTTTGGTGGGCCCCCAGTGTCCCAGTCCGACCCTGAGCATCACAATCAGTGCCATATTCTGCCAGTTGTTAAATGCAGGACTTTTTGGCTTAAAGAGGAACTTCAGCTTAAACAAACATACTGCCATTAAGTTGCATTAGTTATGTTAATTAAAATAGATGGGTAATATAATCTCTTACCCACCCTGTTTTAAAAGAACAGGGAAATGTTTGATTTCATGATGGCAGCCATGGTTAAAAGGAGGTGACAGGGAGCATGATACACAGTTCCATCTGTCCTGTGACCTGAGCACCTCTCCCAGTTGCTAGGCAACGTGAACAACAACATAGGAAATCCCATCATGCTCTGCACAGCATCAGGGAAAAAAAAAGCCCGGGCTTTTTTTCTTTGATGGGTGGAGCTTAGCTAAAAATGAAGCTACAAATGATGCTTTGGTAAGAAAAACAAAGTTCTGATGCTGTGAAACTGTTAAAGAAACACCAAGCCTTTTCAGTTCTGCTGAGTAGATTTTTAGTCCGGAAGTTCACTTTAACAATAGTTATATTGTACACAGGTGAACAGCATCCACACACATGTGGACGACTGCTTTGTGCAGCTTGCACAGGAGAAGGAGACTACCCCAAAAGATTTTTGTACACTTCACAGATCTCTACTAAACATGCTGAAGTGGTGTAGGGGGTAGTATTATTTATTTATTCATTGTAACTATAAAGCGCCAACATATTACGCAGCGCTAGTATTGAAACACATTGCTAAGCAGCTTAATACCGCAAGTTCCTATTCCTCTGCTTTGTGTTGGGTTCTGCAAAACCCATCAACAGCACTTTGGCAATCCTATATAGATTGCAGTGAAGTCTATAACCACAAAGCAGGGTAGTCTTCCATCCTCCAAATCACATTGTGCTAAGTCTAGTAGCGTTCAGAAAGTGCATAAAATTAGACCTGGGTAGGATCCATCCTTACTGCCCTGAGGACCCTTTTTTTCCACCCAGGTCATGTGCCCCTCTTGCCCATCTCCACTCTGCTCTGGGGCTCACTGTTCAAGCTTTTATATACAGTACACTTAATCTAAAGCTGCAAGCACCTGGTCTAAGCCTAGTATCATATTTTGTGTATATCAGGATAGGGATGTCACATTTAATGCCCAATCTAGCATCTGCAATGATCCATATTTGGTGATCTGGCTGCAAGATTGCAGCAATGCAAATTTTTTTAAATGTTTTCTTTTTCTACGTAAGCAAAGTGAGGGCCCATTTCCACTATATTGGAAATGGGTCCGAATCCGCAGAGTTTCCCTGCAGGCATAGTTTGCTCCGTGCGATCAGCAGCCAATCCCATTGCCATGCATGGTGCAACTTCCAGGATTCGGCTGCATACTCACGTAGCAAGGAAGTACCGGCGCGCATCTTGCAGCTAGTGGAAATGGGCCCTACATGACTGACCTATCACACAAGGATTTCATAAACTGGAATATATCTTCCTATTAATGTGACCCTGCCCTTAGAATAGCCCTGCATGGCTGTAAGGTCATAATGAGAGATTGTTTGGGCATGCTGTGGCCTGAGAACCTCCTCACTTTAGGGAAGATCTCGATCAATGTAAATTGTTTTATGATATAAAATGGTTGTTTAATCGCATAATACTTGTCATACATTAATTACTTTAAATGATTAAACAATTTAACAGAATGGAACAATGCCCAGTCTTACTAATTGTACCTCTAAAAAACTGGCACAATAACTGCGCCTGCTAAAATATTCATAAAACCAAAAAAGCTTTGTGAAATTAAACTGATATTTTTATTTCTGAAGTAAAAATGCACTGTAGTCAAATATAAACACATAGACACAACTACTTCTACACTTTCTCCATCCCTGTTAGACATGAAATCCCTTCGATAGTAAGCCTCTGGCAGGGTCCTCCCTTCCCTAGTGTAATCTACAGGATCATGTGCTCCTGTCCTCTGACAGCCTGTACTTGTATAACTGGGCCTACCTAACAAGCCTATATCGCATGATCATGTATTTTGTACCGTTTGCCTTGTATAACTTTGTTCTATGTTGTATAACCTTGTTATGTCTGTCATCCTTGTATCATTATATATATTTATTGTGCAGCGCTGCGTAATATGTTGGTGCTTTATAATTACAATAAATAATAATAAACACAGAGGTTTGCCATGTATACATTTATTATAATTGTCTCAGTGAGTCTAGCTTGGACCTTCTCTACCCAAGCACTGATGTTACCTATTACTTTGATGGGCTTATAGAGAATCCTGGAAGGAGAGCCTCTGGCCTGGCCTATTTATTTCTCTTTTTCTCCTAGGCGATATTTTTCATCTTATCAATAAAGGTTTTAGAACATAGATTCTACGTAGATTCTACGTCCTAATTAGCCACCCTGTGTGTTCTAGGATATAGAATCTACGTCCTGCATTGATGCCCGCCGTCTGCCACCGCCACGCGTGCACGTGCGTGCGCGCTCCCGCTCGTGCACAGTCACGTGAATGGTAAAGTAAATGATTGTTGCTGTTACCTAGCAACAATCATTCAATAAAGTTAGAAAAAAAAGTTGTAAAAGTAAAAAAAAATGTTTTTAAAGTGACATAATTTATAATAAAACCTTAATGTCTCTGCGTCCCATGTCCCTGTGTGTGTCCCATTTGCGCTCTGCGCATGTGTAGAGACACTAAGGGAGAGTGACGCGCGGCAAGGGATTACGGGCAAAGGGGTGGACAGGCAGGCGGGTGGGCGTGGTGCGCGCGCATGGCAGGCGCACGGCGGAAATGTGCGTGCGTGGCGGGCACATGCGCAGTGACAGACCTAGCCTGTTTTTAAACGGGCTTAGGTCCACTAGTAGTACCAATAAAATAAAAAGTTTTTTTTTTGATTCCCCATTAATTTTTAACCCAAACCTAGTGTCAGGATCTCTACTGTAGCATGTTCTGCCGGTTGCGGTGGGACTGCAACCGGGAAGTTCTGACCTATGTGCTTGCATTCGGTTGCGCATTCGCAATAAGCCTCATTGTCATTTACAATCACTCTGCAGTTCAGAGCAGCTCAGGATGCTGTCATGATTTCTCCCATTGCTTGCTGCAGCTAAACTGCAGTCCGATAGCCCTGGATTTCCTACATGCATGTTATTGCATAATACTGCATGTATTTGTTCACAGTCAGCTAGCAGATCAGACTACCTCAGGATTGAGTAATTACTATTCAGCTGTGTGGGAATTTGCATGTCTGCACCCATTGGCTGATGTCCACATAAAAGTCTGCCTCCCATTTCAGACTCGGCCCAACACACCGTTCAGCTACCTTAGTTGACGCTGGGTCCATACTATGTAAAATTATTATTTATATATTGCCTTGTTCTGTATTTCTATCCCTGATGGATGTTTGCTGCATCTGCGGTGGGTCAGTGAAGTCCACTATCCTGATAGCTTGGATTTTGCCATCACCACGTTAGTGACTGGTAGTATTCCTGCTACTCTAGTTTCTGGGAACATACCTATAGGCTGCGGACCAGTTGCTATTAGTTACGTTCCTTCCTGTAGTCTTGTTCTTGCCTGTGTGGATGCTTGCTGGTGACTAGTAGTTACCTGCTTGCTCTGATCTGAGGACGTAACTTTAAGCTGCAGTTGCTATTAGTTACACTCCAATCTGTGGTCCTGTCTTGTATCTGTATGAATGTTTGCTATCGCTAGGGCAGCGTTTAGTCTTGCAAGCACTCTGTCTGTCTTTCTGTTATCTGTCTTGTTACTTAACCAGAGGCTCAGACGGCAGCCGCCCTGGGCAACAGTCAGTCAGTCAGTCAGTCTGTCTGTTCGTTCTTTGTCTTATTACTCAGACTATAGGCAGTGCAGCATCGCACTGCGCTACCATTGTGTCTTATTTGTAGCGATATCAGAAGCCCAGAGCTGCAGTTGCTTTGGGCAACCTGTGTAGCCTCCTCCATTATCCAGCTACTTAGCCTTGTTGCTCTGGGTGGTCAGAAAGTATACCCCCCAGGCATTACACCTAGACTATTAACCCATTTATAACCCCTGTTTATAAACCGCTACAATACCCTAGCGGATGCAATTGCTAGGGCAAAAGTTTCAGGCCCCAATGCTCTACAGATGTAACGCTCTGCCATTGCCTAGTGATGCATCTGTACAGCTCTATGCCCCCTGAACTGTCGCCCTAGCAAACGCATTCGATCGCCACAGACGTGCAGATTGGGAATAACGGTCCATCACATGCTCAGCTAGAAATAAAATGTGGCATATGGGGTATCATTTTAATCGGGAAGGGCCAATTAATTTATTTTTAAATATTTTATAATTGTGGGATGTGTGATGTGTAAATTAGGAAGGGTGAAAAATTAAAAAAAAATGTTTTCTGCATTTACATCTAATTTTTTCCCATAAGTGGACTAAAAACAAAATAGTTTTGGAGAAAAATATTACCCAAAGAAAGCCTTGATTGTACTGAAAAAAACAAGATATGTATCACTAAGATGGCATGGATAATTAAAAAGTTACTGCTGTATCAAAACGACACAGCTAAAGTGTCAAAAATGTCAGGAACTTTAAGGTGTAAAAACCGTGGAACGAGAACCAGTTACAGAGGTATTGTCAGCCACAAATTCAAATTCCATTTAAACACTGCAATGTGTTTTCAATGTTGCCAGGAATTTCACCCTGCATTGCAAGCACTCCAATCTATTCAGAAATATTTCTGCTGTAATAAACCTTATCTTGTAGTCTGGCTCTATTCTCTGCCATTGCCGCAGAGGAGAGAGAGAGAGGGGAAGCCTGTCGTTTCCCCTCCCACATTCCTGCTTCTCACTGATTGGTCTGAGACACTTAAGTGTTACAGACTGAGGCTGCAACATGATCCTGTGGTTACAAGCAAGCCTGCGATGACTCAGCAGATTGAAAGAGAAAAGAAAACAAAAATTTAGGGAGGAATTGACATCAGGATTTAGCTTCACGCTATGGAAAAAAGACATGGCCCCTGCCAGTAACAGAATTAGCAACATTTGCTATATAAAATTCACTGAAATCAAAATGTGGACAGTACAATACATCTGTTTTGTAAGTAGATCAATTATTTATCTACTTACATATGTGTTTGTTTTTTCTGGCCTAGTATGGCTGTCCCTTCTGCTTTAAGCCACCACCAAGCAGGAAAATACTCAGAATAATTTTAAAATTGTCAACTACTGTTTGGTACCTCTTCAATTGCTGGGTGCTAAAAAGTTATTTTAAACAGGAGAAGAGTAAAAATAATCTCCCAGGAGAAAACTTAGGAGAAAAACTGAATAAGGGCCTCTGTGTAATGGGGAAAGAATATCTGGGGAACTCATTCTTTAAACGACATAGTAACATAGGTAATAGCAATATGACTCTTCCCCAGCTTCAACTTGCCTTGAATTCACTATGGCTCTTATTACATTTTTCTCCTAGGTGTTATTTTCACCTTATCCATAAAATTCATTTTGAGCCACCAGCAAGCAAGAAAATACTTTTAACAATTTTGACAGTACTTTTTCAATTGCAAATGAAATATTATCTTATAGGAGAAAACATAAGAGAAAAAGTGAATTTAATAAAGTAATGCGACTTTTTAGCTAATTTCTGATGTATTTATTGGCATATTTAGTTATGGCAGAAGGTCATAAAATAACTAAATGATGAATAAGCCATATCAGTGTTGAAAAGAAAAGAACAGCAATTTATTTGAAAACCTGTCATTTTAAATTTTAAGGTCTTTCCCCTAAGATGGTCTAATTAAGATTAGAACCTAATTGGGAGATAGGCACAAGGTGGGATGATCCTTGAGAAGGCCAGAGTCCAAAATTGACTGAAACTAGAATCAGTAACTTTATCAGTTGCTGCATGTATTCCAGAAAACTAGTACAGCAGTGCTGCAGTATAGAGCAAAGGGCCAGGAGAATAGGCTGAGTTGGTCAAATGTCCTTCTTATGGGGCTTTAAAAAAAAGCCAAGGTTATTGGTCTCTAGAATTTGCAGAAAAACTACTAATCCACATATTTGGTTATGCTGCTCTTACTAGCAGCATAGATTCTGAGGCCCCCGGCAAGCACTCGGGCAAGCTCTTTTGTGTACATGTAATGATCTGCTCAGCTGCCTGTGCAGGCAGGCAGCTTTTTGACCATTGTTTAGGTTTGCATGCTGCAGGACTCTGGAAAGGAGAGCTTCTGTCAGTTTTGCAGCTTGTGCTTGCTGAGGAATTTGCATACGTTGTCATGCAAATTGCCTGGCCACATTCATTGGAGGCGTGTACTATAAGTACTATGTGTTTCCCACAATGCTTGGCTGGTCATAAGGATTCCTTCCTGTGAAACACTCCTGGAGGAGTGTCAGCCATACTCTCTGTTTGAATATCAGCTTAGAATAATCCCTGGAAACTGCACTGGGCAGGTTTCCTTAGTGCAGTTAGGATTGCTTATCTGTTTTGTTTGTTCTGTTGCGATTGTCCTGTCCCAGCGGTGGTCGACAGGAATCGTTCTGATCTCTGTTCTTGGAGTATAGCTGGTGCAGCGGTTGCTACCAGCTATCTCTTCTGATCTGTCTCCTTGGATCGCGCTAGCCTCTTTTCGCTAGTGCTGTGGATCCTTCTGTTCTGTCTCCCTGGATCGCACTAGCATCCTGCGCTAGTGCTGTGGATCCTTCTGTTCTGCTACTCTGTGCCTGGATCGCACTAGCATCCTGCGCTAGCGCTGTGGATCCTTCTGTTCTGTCTTCCTGGATCGCGCTAGCCACTTTCGCTAGTGCTGTGGATCCTATCTCCCGCTTGTCCCTGTTTTCGTGTGTCTGTCTTGTCTGCTACGAACGCTTGCTGGAGGCTCGGTGAGGTAACCGTTAAGCAAGCGCTCGCGTCCTCTGTTTCATGTTTGTCTGTCGATGGTTAGTTAGGCGTGCTTGACTCTATTGTGCTTATCACGTGGAGACCGCGCATGAACGCGTGCACTGTTGCGAATGAGTGCGGTGTTCGCGTTCAGTTAGCGTTTGTTATTTTCCGTATCTCCTCATTGTATGATTTGCTGTGCCTTTGCTACTCTCGTGCTCCGCCTTGCTGTAGCCTTGTGTCACGTCTGGCGATCGCACCTCTCGCGATCGCGTTCCTTCCTACTTCTTATCTGCTGTGGTGTGTGCACCGTCACGGGTTGACGACTAGTTTGGTGCACACACATACAACCTGTCCCTTTGCTCGTTCTCATTCTCAATCGCTTCTCTTGCGATTGCGTTCTGCGCTTCGTACAATTCCTGTCTGGCATTTGTGGAGGTACAGAGGATTGGTTCCTCTGCACTCCACAACGCCATCTGCCGACAGGAATCTCCCTCTACGGGTGCGTAGCACCTTTTGCTGGGTTCCTGCAATTATACGCTTGTGGAGGATTTCCGCCGTATCAGCGCACGCGTTGTGCGCTGATCACGGAGAAAGTTCCACAATCGTTACAGTACACCTCTGTGTGTCCATCCCCCTCTCGAGTGTACTGTGCATGAAAGAATAATGGACATGTGCAGGACACTTGTGTGGTGGACAGATGAAGACAGAGAGGTGTCCACAAAAGAGCCTGCTCGAGTGGGGGGAGCCACTAAAGCCACACTGCTAGTAAGAGCAGCATAGCTAGTTACAGTAAAATCAGCAGTGGTGCAATGGACCTCCAGAAGGTCACCAGCATTACTACCACATACAGTATTGGATTGGAGGAAATGTAGAGCATGATGGTATAGTGGTTAGCGCTCTCGCCTTGCAACGCTGGGTCCCCGGTTCGAATTCGAGCTAGGTCAACATCTGCAAGGAGTTTGTATGTTCTCCCCGTGTCTGTGTGGGTATCCTCCAGGTACTCCAGTTTCCTCCCACATCCCAAAAACATACAGATAAGTTAATTGTCTTCCCCCTGAATTGGCCCTAGACTACAATACATACACTATGCAATACATACATACACATAGGACTATGGTAGGGATTAGATTGTGAGCCTCTCAGAGGGACAGTTAAGTGAAAAAACAATATACTCTGTACAGCGCTACGGAAGATGTCGGCCCTATATAAATACTAAATAATAAAAATTTCAAAAACACCTGTTACATTTATTGTTCCCCACAAGTGAATGAGCTGATCACCATATCTACCTATCACAGGCAAAGGGATGTTGTGAAGAAACGTGGAAAAGCCGCCGCATGGACGCAGGATGAGGCGGCTGTTTCCACGGCTGGCATAGCGGAACGCGGAGAACGCGGCGGTTTGCGCGCACAGGCCTGCTACTGACAGTCTGACCAGGCGCGGGGAGGCCACCGCATGTGCTGATAGAGGTGCGGCTCACCCCGCGTGCTGGCCAGGAGAGACATTGCAAAGCATGACTGGTGTGGCTGGGACTGATAGTCCACACAGGTTCAGAATGACGCGCGCGCGCTGAGAGGCAGAGTTTATATGACAGCCAGAAGAAGGTCAGCTGACCAAGCTGGTCAGCTGACATTTCCACCACTTTTCATTGGTCCAGCACTTAGGGGAGGCGCTGGAGGCGCTGATGTATATATACTGGGTGCTGGTCAGTTCTCTGGTGTCTGGCGTTGCGATCACTACGTGGTAGCACTCAGACCTTGTCAGTATCTGTGTTCTAGCATAGTTTCCAAAGGTGTTGATGATCACGGAGCTCACACCTTAGCGTTAGGAATTGAACTGTATTATTTGTTTTGACCTTCTGCTTGCCTGACTATCCTCCTGAACTCTGATTCTGTACCTTGCTATTTCTGATATCCTGTTGCCAAACTCTGCTCATTCCTGGACTCTGTATTTGCCTCCTCATTCTGTACCTTGCTATTCTGATTCTCCGTTGCCGACCCTGCCTGTTCATTGGATTCCGTATCTGTCTCCTGAATCTGTACCTTATCTGTCTGTGTGTTAACGACCTGGCTTGCCCGACCTCGAGAACTGGCCTTACTGTTAGAGGCAGTTCCCAGACCTGTTAGTGACACCCTCTCTTTGGTGTCACTCACACTCTGTCCTTCCTACTCTCAGCCTAGCTCCTCCCTCGGGAAATTCCAGGCTAGTGGAAGGAACTTGTCTCTAGTACAGTACTTGTACTGCCTCGCACCTGCCCCTCAGGTGCAATACTCAAAGTATTACTGTTACACCCAAACACTCTTATATCTCAGGTGTCCAGAGGTTAGAATATATATCTGATTATCGGTGATACTGCAGATCATCAATAATCGGGTATATTCTGCATTCTCTTTGATACTGCAGTTCACCGGTAATCAGACCCTCTCTGTGTTACACCGATCGTTACAGATGTCCACTGAATAGGTGATTATTGTGACTGCTCTGGTTATTTTTATCTTTTTTTTTTTTTTACTCTACTGCATACCCATTTTATTGTTTCTGTTAATTAAAAATGAGCTAATTCCCTATTCACAGGACCATGGTCCTGACATCACACTGAGGGAGGGATTTCACATGGGCTGGTCCAAGACTTTTCGCTGCCTGAGGCAAACTTGTGAGGATGTGCCCCCCCCCCCCCCCATTTCCCAATTTGTAATGATCCCACATCATCCGACAATTTACTTTGATTCATTTAATTCAAATGAAACACTGCTGCTGTTGTCCTGACTCCTCACTCGCTGTCAGACACCTCACACAGTGCAACAAGCTGCTTCTCCCCAATGATGACCTCTTCAGTACAAAAAGTCTGCCCCTGTAATCTCTGCGCCTGATGCAAGTGTTTCACCTTGCTTCATGACAGAACCAGCCCTGGGTTTCAACACAATATCAGCCATACAGAAGTCCCTGATCATCTATTAGTATGAAGTTCGAACGTTGGTTATAGTTCCTTTTTAACAATGATTCTTGATTGTATTTTATGTTTATCTGTCTTATAGATAAAATAAAATGTATCTAATACAGTTTTTTTTTTTCATTAAAACTCATGCTGTGATCTGGTGAATTCCTGATAGCAAAGCACTGTGAACTAAACATAATTTCTTGATGGTATAGTTGAAGTATGTGATAATGCTGTAGCATTTGGAACCACAGAACAATGATGCCAACATGTTTATTGTTGTTATGTTTTCTTTCAAATAAACTTCTTGTTTGACAAAATAAAAAAAGATGAAAAAGCATTCAGTGTAGGAAATGCATTAGTAGAGGTAGTCAAGAAGGGGCAAATAAGGCTTGTAATTGTATTAGACATTCATTGCACTTACACTGCATTTAGTTGTTATTCCACAAATGTCCTCTGAGTGGAGGCTTGTGTTATCGTTTTGTTTGATTAATAAGTGGTTGTCAAAATTCAACCAAGCCTGACAGCAATATTAACAAAACAATGAATAAGTATTTTATGTTGCACTCTGCACAAGTTCAAGCTCAATGAAACTTACTGAGAACGATACAGTCAGAAGTTTTATGATATTGGAAAAAAAAATAGTTCACATACTGTAGGCTATGATTCTGTGAATCCCATTTCTGTTTAGTTATTTTCCTAACGGTAAACCTCTCTGATTCCAACGATGTTTAAAGCAGATGCTGTTTGTCAAATTAACTCAATAATCATGGGTGTCCCTACATAGGGTAAAATGGGGCATGCGCACTCCCCTGGCCAGCCCGGCCACAGCATCACCGCCAGCCAGGCCACAGCATCACTGCCAGGCCTTTCAGCCCACACATCATCCCCAATCCAGCCAAAAACAGTATTGCCAGGCACAGCAGCCAGTAGAGGAGAATTCACAAGCCAGGTGAGAGGTGTCTACCATATTAAGGGGGCATTCTGCCTATTTATGTGAAATGCTGTCTACTTATGTGCCTCATGACTGCTGAATTTGTCTTGTTGGGGGCCTCATGGTTGCTGAATTTGTCTTGTTGGGGGCCTCATGGTTACTGAATTTGTTTTGTTGGGGGCCTCATGATTGCTGAATTTGTCTTGTTGGGGGCCTCATGATTTGTTGGGGGCCTCATGATTGCTGAATGTGTCTTGTTGGGGGCCTCATGATTGCTGAATTTGTCTTGTTGGGGGCCTCATGATTGCTGAATTTGTCTTGAAGGGGGCCTCATGATTGCTGAATTTGTCTTGCTGGGGGTCACATGATTGCTAACTGCGAGACTATGGAAAAAGCTGAATCATCATCATATGAGACAATAGCATTAAACCTACTTGTTTTTAGCTTTTTAAAACAGAAAATAAAACTGGGAGGTTCTAAAAAAATGAATACATTTTTTCAGGAGTAGGATGGATGAAATTGTTTATCTTCACAGTTTATTTTCAACTTGGATTTTCCATAATGTTCATGTATGAGTTAAAACATTTGTATTTAGTTTAAATTGCTGTTGGCAATTAATCAGTGACTTTTGGGTTGCAGTTAGGGCACTCAGGCTCCAAAAGGTTCGCCACCACTGTCCTTAACTAATGTCCCACCATTGCTAAGTTCATGTAAATTTGTCTCCACCCTTGACCACACCCACATTCTGGTCCATTCACACCCATTCGTAACCCCATTTTGCTCCACACAACTTACCCCCAACCAAACCCCCCCAGGAAAATTTTATGCGGACGCCCATGTCAATAATTACTAAACTAATGAATGAATTAATAAAAAAAAAAAAAGGTGGGATCAGCGCATCACCAGGCCGCCTCCGAATGGCCTCAGCTCAGAGATGCGCTGAGCCCCCCCAGAGACTACAAACGCACCTTGAACCCAAACAGAGGCTCTGCATATACACCAAAGGAAAACTATTAAGTGGGAGCAGCTGACCAGAAATAAATCAATCAAACATAGCAAAGAAATGAACAGCGCTACTTAAAAACAGATGAGTGCTTACCTGCAAAAAAGTGCAAACCCCACTCATGGGATACAAATACACAATGAGCATACACATGACCTGTCTACCACTTGGAGGATGTTAGTTTCCACTAACAGCTTGCATGCAATTTGTTAGGTACTCGTCCCTCCCACTGTCGAAGAAGTCTTTCCTCCATGGGAGGGGACCTAACACTAACTAAATTCTACCTATGCATATGCATAGCCTGGGCGCGCTACTAGTAAAATTGAGAATTGCGCAAAAAAAAAAAGTGGGATCAGCGCATCACCAGGCCGCCTCCGAATGGCCTCGGCTCAGAGATGCGCTGAGCCCCCCCAGAGACTACAAACGCAACTTGAACCCAAACAGAGGCTCTGCATATACACCAAAGGAAAACTATTAAGTGGGAGCAGCTGACCAGAAATAAATCAATCAAACATAGCAAAGAAATGAACAGCGCTACTTAAAAACAGATGAGTGCTTACCTGGTGATGCGCTGATCCCACTTTTTTCCCCCCGCAATTCTCAATTTTACTGGTAGCGCGCCCAGGCTATGCATATGCATAGGTAGAATTTAGTTAGTGTTAGGTCCCCTCCCATGGAGGAAAGACTTCTTCGACAGTGGGAGGGACGAGTACCTAACAAATTGCATGCAAGCTGTTAGTGGAAACTAACATCCTCCAAGTGGTAGACAGGTCATGTGTATGCTCATTGTGTATTTGTATCCCATGAGTGGGGTTTGCACTTTTTTGCAGGTAAGCACTCATCTGTTTTTAAGTAGCGCTGTTCATTTCTTTGCTATGTTTGATTGATTTATTTCTGGTCAGCTGCTCCCACTTAACAGTTTTGCCTTTGGTGTATATGCAGAGCCTCTGTTTGGGTTCAAGGTGCGTTTGTAGTCTCTGGGGGGGCTCAGCCCATCTCTGAGCTGAGGCCATTCGGAGGCGGCCTGGTGATGCGCTGATCCCACTTTTTTTTTTTTTTTTGCGCAATTCTCAATTTTACTGGTAGCGCGCCCAGGCTATGCATATGCATAGGTAGAATTTAGTTACTGTTAGGTCCCCTCCCATGGAGGAAAGACTTCTTCGACAGTGGGAGGGACAAGTACCTAACAAATTGCATGCAAGCTGTTAGTGGAAACTAACATCCTCCAAGTGGTAGACAGGTCATGTGTATGCTCATTGTGTATTTGTATCCCATGAGTGGGGTTTGCACTTTTTTGCAGGTAAGCACTCATCTGTTTTTAAGTAGCGCTGTTCATTTCTTTGCTATGAATGAATGAATTAATAAAACTTAGAATAAAATATTTGTCAAATGAGTCATAAATTATGGATTGTAAGGAAACTTTTGTTAAAGCATGCCTGGATAGTACTCATGGTATACAGTATATGGTCCTGATGCACAAACCTACAGTAATATTGGCATGCGCAGGCAGCCCATGGCAATATCGGTGGTACTAACTTCAGCAGAGTGCCATGCGTTGCACAATTAACGTGACACATGGTACATGGGTTACTCAAGCGTCGCTATGGTAACACATATTAAAGGAACACTAAAGTCAAAATATAAAATCGGTTTACCTTACCTGGGGCTTCTTGCAGCCTCCTGGAGTCATCCTGTGCCTGCGCTATCTGTTCCGGTTCTCCAGCCAGCAGTGGTGACCCCTGCAAAGCTAGCCGGCAGCACGCCTCCTCACTGCGTTAACGCGACCGGGAGCGTTCTGCGCATGCACAATTTGCTAAAATTACTACTGTGCATGCCCAGAGGTGCTCCCGGCAGCGGGAGTGCGAACAGCTTGGTGCTGTGTATGTGCAGTAGCCTCTAACTGGCCACGACCTGCCAGATTTGAGGGGGCGGTCGCTGCTCGATTGAGGGAAGATGGCACGGGCACAGGATGACTCCAGGGGGCTGCTAGACGCCCCAGGTAAGTTAAACTGATTTTTTTTTTTTTTTAGTAACCCTTTAAGCAAATTTTGTAATGCTCATTGCCATAGCAACGCTCACATTACCCATGTACTGCAGGTCACACTGACTGTGCAATTTTAATTCCAGTTATATTGCAACACACTGTCTACACACAGCAATATTACCGTAGGTTTACGCATTATGCCATATGCATCAGTCCATATATCTCCAATAGTAAAAGTAACCCTCAGATATCCTAAAAGTTACCTCTTACTCCAACCACCAACACACCCCAAAATTAGTCACAGATAAACTGTGACTGATAAATTGTGACTGATATGCACCACCTTGCTCTATAAATTCCTCTCAGATTTTAATTAGAAATCTAATCAAACTCTATTATTTCTGGTTACAATGATGCTATAGTGCCTATTCCGCATCTTATCCTGTTGAGAGAACAAGTTTTCCGGCTGCCCCACTTGCTGTTCCAGAACTGATCTCGCCCTTCTTTGACCTTCCTATCTCTGAAATTATTGGCACTTGCCTACTGGGACAGATGCATTGAAATAACCTGTTTCATAAATCATAGACTCCAGATGGTGGTTCAGTGGGTAGGCAGCATATGCTTGAAGGACAGATGAGGAGAGCCGGGCAAATATAAAGCTTGCACAAAACACTTGTAGGCCCCATTCACACTAGATCGGTTTGCCGTGATTTCGGCAAAACGCTAGCGCTTTTTAAAAGCGCTAGCGTAATGAAACCCTATGGACCCGCTCTTACTCGGGCGATTTGCGCTAATCGCTGCAAATCGCCCAAAAACAGGCCAAAAACGCCAAACGCAAACGCGTAGCCTGCACCATTTTCAGGCGATTTCCAGGCGATCACGTTCCAGTGCTATAGAAGCGCAAAACGCGATCGTGCCAAAATCGCCAAAGTGTTCAGTGATAGACATCACAGATCTCTAAGGCATCAGAAACCCTCTCGCTTCATGTCAACATAACTGTTGATGAATATTTGGGCTAACCCAACATCTTTAAAAAAACAAAAAACATCCTGTTGCTCATTTGCTTTTAAGTGCAAGCCAATGTGCAAGTTCAGTGTTGAACTGGGAAGGATTACAAAGCATCCCAGAGCTCACACTGTAAAGGGTGACATAATCACGTAGATAAGCAACCAGATGATAACCCACTCAGAGTTCCAAGCTATTCCATGCAGCCAGCTGTTCCAGTTGTTGTTATCTTAAACATCCATATGACAGGCACAATCAAATCCTGTGTTATCAGAATAATTTTATTTGGCCACGTAAGTTTGCACTTACAAGGAATTTGACTTAATAATATGGTACAAGGCAAGGCAGTATAGATCAGGCTTTCTCAAGTTCTCAACCAGAGCTCCCTGGAACCCCAGGGATCCTTGAGGTCTTTGCAGGGGTTCCCTGGCATTTTCCCCTCCTGTGACAGTGGCAGGCTGGGAAAGTTTCATAAGTACCACTTTAGCTCCTCTGTGTCTCTTTACTCATTGTATGCTTGCCACAAATGGGGTAGGAGTGGGGAGTGAAGAATAATAGAGCACACCATATAATAAGGGGGGGGGGGGGGGGGGTTGTACAAGGAAGCACTGAATTGGAGGTAAGATGAATAAGGAGCATATTATTAAAAAGCAATAGAATAAGGAGGCAGTATAATGAGTAGCAATATAATAAGGGGTAATGTAATAGATAGTACTGTTAGGGGAGCACGAGCACTATAATTGTGATGGCCTATAGCAAGAAACACTAACATGGGCTACTTTAATAGGAAAAACTGTATGGGCCCATTTCCATTAGATATGATTTTGCCTAATTTCATGCATGTGAATCTGGATCCAGAATTTTTATTACAATACAGAGGCGCCAAAAAGGATAAGATACGCTTAAAACAACATACAATGGGGGGTAAGGGTGGACTTGCCTCCCCAGGAACACACACAACACTTGTGTATTATCAAAAAACATTTATTATTACTCCAAATGTCTGCAATGCGTTTCACGGGTCCCAAGCCTGCTTCCTCAGGCAAACAAGGAGTAACTGAAAGGTTGTGTACTCATGTACAGCGCCTCTGTGGAATCCAGAATTAATAGCATAGTTTTGGATTTGCATGCATGAAAAAAAGCAAGCCACCTGCTAGAGTCCTCAAACCTTGGTGTGTCTGTCTGGTCACATGTGGCCCACCAGTCCCTGTTCGCCATATGTGCACCTTTCAATCGTACCGGTAGCAGCTGTCTGAGTGGATAGATGGATGGATGTGTGGGGCGAGGGGTTGGGGTGGTACTGCTGGTTTACTGTTCAGCAATTATGGAACATCCCATGGGCAGTTGAGAGTACCTCACAGACCTGCAGATGTTTGGGTAGTATCCAATTTGAACTGTGCTCCTTATAAATTTTGAAACTTTTTCTACCATAAATTTTATAGAAAAAAATTGAATTTTTTTTTGAATTAAGAAAAAAAGTTAGATTTATCCAAATTGCCCAAAGTGAAAAATAAAAAAACTGAATGTTTTTTTTTTCAGTTATTTTATTAAAACTTTTGGAAATATCTATTGTAGATGTATGGTACATTGGTCCCATTTTTCTAACTATTCGATTAAATAAAAAAATCGATCAGATTTCTCTTGCCGAATAAAAAACAAATATTGAATTGGTTCATCGGCACCTTTAGAGACACAGGCTGATCGTAACAACTTCCCAATATGTTTTATCGAAAGACCTGTTTATCTGCCAAAAGTTAACCATTTCTTTTCATTGTTCGGCCTACTGCAGCTCTGCACTTTTTATTATAATTACACACATTTTTTTTTTAATTGAACCAATACAACTATTATTCCTGAAATACTGTTTTAATAACTTTAAAATCTTACTTTACATTCATTGGTTTAGCAATTAAGAGATGATGAGCTATATGAAGAAATAATTACCGGACAGAAATTAGTATTGGGTGGTTGTATTGGTGGAATTCATTTCTTTTTTATACATCTCTTGCCACACATTTATTGAATTCACATATTCGCATTAAGTAGTGCTTTCAGAAAAGTTGATATGTCCTGGAGTATTGCATACAGAGGATAAAAGCACCCAAGGTGAAGTTCTAATGAGATTGTATCATCATGGGAAACACAAGAGCACAAATGTATGAACAGCCTCCAGACAAAATTGTTTATTAATGGAAAAATGTGCATAGTGATCCATCATGATAAAACTAAGTTGCAATACTAGCATTTCTATATTTATGTCTCCATACCTAACCGTGATTTATTGTATTTCAGGTAACTGTCTACATGCCATTGCCTTTTAATCTGTTGTTATCTAAATGAAGCCCACTTTTCTCATAGAGTACAATACATTATTAGGCTGGTATTTGAAACCTTAAAGGAAACCAGAGCTGGCGATATTAAATATTTGATACTTACCCGGGGATTCCTCCAGCCCCATACGCATGCGTGAGTCCCTCGCCGTCCTCCTGCGGTCTGTCGTTCAGCTGCGTTACTGGGGTTGATTGCGGCTGAACAGCAGACCTCAGGAGGACGGCGAGGGGCTCACACATGCGTATGGGACTGGAGGAAGCCCCGGGTAAGTATCAAATATTTAATATCGCAAGCTCTGTTACACTTTAAAGTCAAAAACTTACTGTATTGGTGCTCAACCATATAAAGGAAAATCTATTCTCTTTATTGTTGTTGTCTCCACCCCCACCCTTTAGATGTTAAGCCTCTGGCAGGGCCCTCCTCCCTAGTGTTTCCAGCTTGATTATGCAATCTCACTGTCTGACACCCCTCTTGTGGTCTAGAACAGTCTCTATTTCAACCAAAGACTCTTAACTACTGTTATCAAATCATTTGCATGATCTTGTTTTGTTGTGAGTTTCTTGTATGTCCTACTTTGTATGTTAACCGAACTATCTATTGTGCAGCACTGCGTAATATGTTGGCGCATTATAAATACAATTAATAATAATAAATGTAGAATGAGGTTTCCCAGGCATTACCCAACATGACAGCTACCAGTTCTCACACTAAACATTGTAGGCGCCAGGTTGGCCACCATGCCAGGTGAAAGCCTGGTGAGGAAAATGGAAATGTGTGTGTGTGCGTGTGTGTGTGTATGTGTATGTATGTATATGTATGTGTGTGTGTGTGTGTGTGTGTGTGTGTGTGTGTGTGTGTGTGTGTGTGTGTATGTGTGTGTGTGTATGGTACACTGTTCATTTAATTGTAGGCAGACTAAAGCCTGGTACACATTTTCAATTATGATTGCCAATCACTGACCAATTTTACCACCTCCATGTAGTATGGGGGTTTTCCTACCCAATCTGATGACTGAATTCAATATCTGTTGACCTCCATACTACATGGAGGTGGTAAAATTGGTCAGTGATTGGCAAATCATAATTGAAAGTGTGAACCAGGCTTATGCCGATTTTGATTGGCCAACATGTATTTGATTGGCAATCTTCCCTCAGCTCCATCTAGGGACTAAGCCACACTCCAATAGTGTAAAACCATAAAATGTATTAAAATATCCATGAAAAGTTACACACAAACATGTATAAGAAAGCACTTTTGTTTAAAATCGAAGAGGCCGTCTCTTCGTACTCCACACTGTGCGGAGCTGAGGGGTGAAACATGACTAATGTGGCATAAGAGGAGATGTCCTCTTGATTTTTATTTTTATTTTTTTTACTACAATTTTTAATCAAAAAAATGTTTGTGATATATCAGATTGCATAGAAGATGGCATATGACCAAGGGTAATAACAAAGTATCACATAGAGGAGAAAAAACAAAACATAACATAACATTATGAATACAGGTTGGCATCAATAAAATGAACACATTGTGGCATAGCATAAAACATGTCCATAAGAAAAGGAAAAGGATAAACATGTGGCATACAACAAGCAAACAGAAAAAAGGCAAGTCAACTTGAAGCTAGTTGGCCTAGGGGAAATCTTAACATCCAAGGATCCCATATTTGATCAAATATATGCATAGTGGACTTAAGCGTATGGGTAATCTGCTCCATAAGATATATCCACCAGATCTTATGGAGCAGCCAAAATGAAGGGGGCATAGGGCCTTTCCAAAATTTGCCAATAAGACATCTATTGGGCATGCAAATTAGAGAAACAAGCTTGTTTTGGTGAGTGTGAAGACCTGGGGAATCTTTGCTAAACAGAGCAGTGCCAATATTTTTAGGAACTGAAATGTCCAGAGTCAAAGTGATCTGATTAAACAGTCATGCCACAATTTGGAGATAACAGGGCAACTCCACCAACAATGAACCATATCAGCATTGATATTAGTGCAGTGAAAGCATTTAGGGGTCGGTATAGCCTTAATTTGTGCCAGCTTCTGAGGAGTACCAAAGACATAGTATTTTATAGGCTTTTTCCTTTAGTACTATATTTGCTGAAGATGAAGCAGAAAGATGAATGAATGTAATGGTTTTACACTATTGGAGTGTGGCTTAGTCCCTACATGAGCTGGGGGAGGATTGCCAACACCAGAGGGAGGATTGGAGGCTATATCTGAAACCTGGGGCTGTCTGAAGAAGGCTGACCGAGCTAAAGCCTGACATACTGGCGGTGTCTGCATGCACGGCCTAAAGCGAGTACAGCTGTCTGTAAGGGTGGACAGCATATCAAAACGGTGAACGAGAGGCACTTGCAATACCGGCAGCCACAGTAGTGGTTTCTTTACTGATAGTGTGTTGAAGTAACCTATTATGGAATGCTGCACAATAATTATGTCTTTCCTCTGAGGCTCATTGGAGACGTGATCAATCCAGGACCAAAGTGACTTGTCCTTGTTGTAATTATACACTATTGCTGTCTGTGGATCTGGGCAGCCAGGGGACCAGGTGAGCAGACTACGCTGGTGGTTGTCACCTGGTGAAGGCTGGTGATCCACTGACAATATTACAGGAGTCCCATCATCTCCTTGTTTGTGGACTAATTTTTTATCACAAGCAGATTACACTATGTTGTTTTTCTTTTTCTTTTCTTCAACCTTCTCCCACATGTTTTAGAACGCTGCAGGGATCTGAACAGCAACGAGAAGGAGGAAGAGTATTCAAAGAGGACTTTTTACAATCTTTATTGCATAATATTGCTGTGGACATTGGTTTGCGTAGCACTCTCTATATCTTGACTATAATATTCACACCCACATTGTCATTGTCAGGATTTATGAACAGGTCTCTAATCTGGAAAAAGAGTCTTAATTTTTCAAATTTCTTTAGGATCATTTTACAGCAGAAGTGCTGTGTCAGCAGTTCACGCTAGGGGTAGAATTGGTTTCTTTCAAAGAATGGACCACAAAGAACTAACATACATGCTGACAGATCTTATGTTAGGCATACAATCTGTTCATACGTATTTCAGCATGTCAATTCCATCCATTACTAGAAATTACCGGGCCACCCAGTAAAACTTTGTATGAGTTCCCCCTCTCCTCCCCATTCCCCAAAAACCAGAAACCAGAAAAAAAAATGCAGGCCAGGCAGGGTATTTAGCGGAAATAGAGTGAATGGGGCTGGAGACAGAGAAGACTGGAGCTAGTGGTGCTCGTCACGGCATAGCCGTGATCACGGGGCCTTTTTTCACGGATTCAGATCACGGATTAAGCCGGTATTATTCAGATTCTAACTGTGATCACGGCCGTGATCACGAGTGGGAATCCGTAGCGGGGGAAATTAAGTTACTGGGCCAATCAGAGGCCCCCAGCCTAGGCCCTAGCAACCAATCATAGGAGGGGAGGCTCTGCCCTCCCCTCCTGCATATAAAGTGGCGGCCATTGCAGGAGCTCCGTCCTTGCTAGACTCTGTGAACTAAGAGTATCTCCAGGCCATATTGTTACACAGCAAGTGTGTTTTTAGTGTAAAACACAGCATTTTCATTCATTTTATTGCTATATTACTATATTTGATACTTGTATTTAGCTAGCCAGCTAGTGATAAACTTAAGTTAGTTGTAGAACTTGTAGTCACTAGTCAGTGTAGTCAGTGACAGACTTGTACTGTAATGTGCAGTAGCTTAGCTGTGCTTAGTGCAGGCAGGCACTAGGCCTGTAGGTAGGGAGGGTAGGGGTTAGGGATTTGGTTAGTCGATGTACTGTTAGTAGTCAGTGTAGTGTCACACTACTCTACTATTATCCAGCAGCAACAGCCCAGCACTGTGTCCCCTTGTCAGTGTCTGAATCTGCTACTGCCTGCAGTGTGACAGTCAGACTCTGTGTGAACTGTTGTATAGTTCACTTGTTCCTACATAGAGCATGATTGTATTTGTAGACAACAGGTCTTGTTTTCAGTTGCACTTGCGCCGTCTGTCACACTACTACTATTATCCAGTAGACTACTATTAGTTTGTAGACAGAGAGACCGGTCTTTTCAGTATTTTTTTTTCTTTTCTGTCTGTTTGAAAACAAATAAATCAATAAAAAAAGTCCCCTGTTATACTCTGTCTGTCATCACACACATACTATTAACCACTTTACCCCCGTCCGTACGAATTTCTCCGTCCCTTTTTCCATCCTTTAACCCCAAGGGACGGAGAAATCCGTACTTTCCGCACTCCCGCCGCAGCCCGCGCTCCCGCTCGTAAACACGCCGCCGGCCGCTCGTAAACACGACGCCCGCCGCTCGCCCGGAGATCAATGAACGGGAAAATCCATTCCCGTTCGTTGATCTAAGCCCCGCAATGATCCGCTGCTCTCCGATGAGCAGCGCGATCATTGTGAAAAAAAAACACTTACCCAGCCTCCTAGTACTTCCTCCAAGCGTCCGGAAGGACGCTTGGAGGTCGCATTAAACAAAAAGTTACTGTGGCCAAATAGTAAAACTACACCCTAAACATTTTTCACATACAAATAAATTACTTTTACACGAAAAAACTCATTACCTCCCACACTCCCAATTTTTTTTTTTTGTAATTAAAAAAAAATAAAAAAATTTACAATAAAAAAAAAACATAAATAATTACCTTAGGGACTGAACTTTTTAAATATTTATGTCAGGAGGGTACAACACTGTTAATTTATAAACTACGGGCTTGTAATTAGGGATGGACGCAAACCTGAAAAAAATGCACCTTTATTTCCAAATAAAATATTGGCGCCAAACATTGTGATAGGGACATAATTTAAACGGTTTTATAACCGGGACAAAAGGGCAAATACATTTCATGGGTTTTAATTACAGTAGCATGCATTATTTAAAAACTATAATGGCCGAAAACTGAAAAATAATGAATTTTTTCCCACATTTTTCCTTTTTTCCCATTAAAACACATTTAGAATAAAATAATTCTTGGCATAATGTCCCACCTAAAGAAAGCCTAATTGGTGGTGGAAAAAACAAGATATAGTTCATTTCATTGCGATAAGTAATGATAAAGTTATAGACAAATGAATGGAAGGAGCGCTGAAAGGTGAAAATTGCTCTGGTGGTCAGGGGGTAAAACCCCTCAGCGGTGAAGTGGTTAATTGACAGTAAAAAGCAGCACACTTACCCCCATAAATATTGTGTATAGAATCCTATCTGCCAGGGGCCGAGGCAGGAGAGGGAGTGCCATCGCCGCCACAGCGTCTGGGACTGGTCCACCGCCAGCCAGCGGGTGCTCAGCTGTGGGGGAGCGAGCAGAGAGGCATCCAGCTTTGCACCCATTTTCAACACCTTGGGTCGCCGTGTGGCCATTCAGGAGAGGCAGGCAGAGACAGTGGTGGAGATGATGGCAGAGCAGCAGGCCATAATCACTTGTTCCTAGACCTCAGCAGTGACCAGCACTCCCAGCAGCACCACCACCACCACGCAACCCCCAACCAGAGGGAGAGCCACCACACCCCCTTTGCACCGTGAGGGGGTGTTTACTTCCCCAATATGGAATTATTTCCATGTGTCCATGCTGGATGCCAGCTTTGCAGTCTGTAACTCCTGCAAAGCACCCTTGAGCCGTGGGCGCAACCCAGCCAAGATGAGTACCTCAGGCCTCCAAACCCATCTGAGGACCCAGTACTGGAGGGATTTTGCAGAGTTTAAGGGGCTGAAGGAACAGGAAGGGGGTGGTCAGAGCAGCAGTACTGATGACATACCTTAGTCCTCCTGCTGCTGCCGTGGTTGCATTTTGCTCCTGCAGTCTGTGTTCCCACCGCCAGGGTCCACTGATGTTGTAATGTTTAGGCAGTATTTTCATGCTATGGCACCACATGTCTGGTGCCATGGCCTTCTGTGCTGCTGACACGCTCTACTCCTCCTGCTGCAGCATTTCCCTCCTGCAGTCTGTGTTCCCACCACCAGGGTCCATGGATGTTGTAATGTTTGGGCGGCATTTTCATGCTGTGGTACCACCCATCTGGTGCCATACTGCCATGGTCTTCTGTGCTGCTGATGAGTGCTGTTGACACACCTTAGTCCTCCTGCTGCTGCTGCTGCTCTTGTATTTCAATCCTGCAGTCTGTGTTCCCACCACCAGGGTCCACAGACAACTCTGCTGCCATGTCATTGCTGTCACTGCAAAAAAAACAAAACTCTCTGGATGTTTTAGGGGTGTCATCCACTCATCCTCCTCCAGTGGTACCACCGCCAGGTGCCATTAGGCCTCATCAGTCATCACCTGCCTGAATGGTTGTAGTTTGCTAGGGACTCTGCTTGGGGACCCTGTGATTGCTTAAAGTGTATTTCAGGGTATAAAATGAATTATTACCGTTATTAATAACAGTGATAATTTTTTACTCTAACTTTATAATCAATTTTCTCAAAAATTAAAAGTTCTTTGTGATTATTTTTTTTAAAGTTCTAGCCACTTCTCACCTCTATATTCCATGCAATTTTGGTGATTGTAGCATGTACAGGGGCTTTGCTATTAACCGTTAAAGTCAATTCCAGATCATGGCCGTGATCACAGATTTCACTTGGAATCACGACCGAAATTCAAGTCGAAATCGGAATTTACGAGTCAAGTTGGAATCATGATCACCACTGCGTGGAGCTCCATCGCATAACGCAGAAGAGGTGAGTCCTTTGTTCTCTGCCCAGCCACTGCTCTAATTTCTGGAGGGGGGAAAACTGAATGGGGGCCCGAGGTGAGGGAGGGGGGAGTTGGGCACCTCCCTGTGGCTGTGTGTGCCCGCTGCACTGCCCTCTTGCCCCTAAAAATGGCCCCAGACCCGCCACACCCCCCAGGCTTCTCCCCCCCCCCCCCCTTGCGGCTGCATCCATTGCGGTGGTGATTGCTATGTTATGCCCCTGATTCCAGCCATTTTCTTTTGTGTCCATTGCAGTGAGTCTCGTCCTTCATGACTTTTTCCAAAAACCAGACAAAATGTAGCCCTTACGCCCCTTCCCCACTTAAGTGCATTGGGAAATGGAAGTACTGACACAACACCTGCACTCTTGTTTTGATGTGATTTTCAGTGATGTGATTGCGATTCCATGGTGTATTGCAACGCATGGATGGGGAGATCAGACAGTACAGTCTATGCACTTCTGATGTCCCTGCGGATCACGTCACATCGTGTTGCCGCAAATCAAGAATAAAAACATGAGTATGAGTAAGAGGCTTCACAGGTAGAAAGGACTTGTGACCCCTATCTGAATCATATAAGACCATAATACGAGCCAGTGAACTGGCAGCTGTGACATTGTATTCACCTGTGTGTGCCCATAATGAGATGTTTTAAAAGACCACTATCGAGAAAAAAAGTAGGCAGTTAAAATCTGACAGAACCAACAGGTTTTGGGCCAGTGCATCTCTTCATGGAGGATTCTCAGGGTTATCTTTGTTTTCAATAGCATTTCTTGAACAGTGTGTGTGTGTGTGTGTTTGTGTGTGTGTGCGTAGAGAGAGAGAGAGAGAGTGTGTGTGTGGAGAGAGAGAGAGAGAGAGAGAAAGAGAGAGAGAGAGAGAGAGAGAGTGTGTGTGTGTGTGTGTGTTTGTGTGCGTGCGTGCGTGTGTGTGTGTGTTTGTGTGTGTGTATATATACAGAGAGAGAGAAAGAGAATGTGTGTGTGTGGAGAGAGAGAGAGAGAGAGAGAGTGTGTGTTTGTGTGCGTGTATACAGGCCCGGCCCTAGACCATTTGCCGCCTGAGGCAAACTTTAAAGAAATCGCCGCTGCGCCACCCCCCCCCCCCCCGTGGGTGTGGGGGGGCCGCCCGAGCTGGAGGGGATAGCGGGCAGGAAGGGGGTATTGGGGCTAGCGGCGGGGAGGGGGGTCGGACCCCCCCCTCCCTCGCCTGGGTCCCCCGTCCTCCGCTCCCCTCCAGCTTGTTATGCGCGCTGGCTGGCTGGCTGCAGCTGTAAGAGGCAACGGGCGGGGATCACTCACCTCTTCCTCGTTCAGCCTGCGCTCCACTGACGTCACTTCCTGCTACGCCGCAGGAAGTGACGTCAGTGGAGCGCACGTTGGAACGAGGAAGAGGTGAGTGATCCCCGCCCGTTGCCTCTTACAGCCGCAGCCAGCCAGCCAGCGCGCATAACAAGCTGGAGGGGAGCGGAGGACGGAGGACCCAGGCGAGGGAGGGGGGGGTCCGACCCCCCTCCCCGCCACTAGCCACAATACCCCCTTCCTGCCCGCTATTACCTCCAGCTCAGGCGGCACTCCACACCCACGGACGGGCGGGTGCCGCCCCCTCAGAAGCGCCGCCTGAGGCAAACGTTTCACCCCGCCTCATGGGCGGGCCGGCCCTGCGTGTATATATACAGAGAGAAAGAGAGAGAGAGTGTGTGTGTTAGCCTTATTTTACTTGATTTATTTTGTTAAACTCCTGGAGAAAATATGAGTATGAAAACAAATATAGCAAGGCTGATAGGATATATAAAAAATATGGAAGACCTTGACATTACCATGGGGATTACAGTTCCCCATGTTGCTGTGTATAAAAGGTCAAGATATAAGACTGTAGCAGAGAGTGCTTCTATTTATGCATGGCACTCCTGTGATGCAGAACTCATTTTGCAGATCAAATACATTTTCTCTGTACAAATGTCTCTGCAGGGACTAGTAAGGGAAGCAGAAGCCTTCCAAGTCACATTTTTCTCCCATTCTCTAACGTATTGGAACAAAATAGAGCCAGCGTCAGCTCTGTCCATCCATTAGCCAGCACAGTTTCCAAGTCCTGACGGCTCTTATGTTTTTTGTGCTAAAATGAATTCAGCAGGGGAATCTGAACAACCTGATCTGATCCATGTTGCTTTTCATATAAGGTGTATTGGTCATTAATTCAATTGTTTTATTTTTCCTGGCAGTCGAGTAGATTTGTTATTCAGCTTTTTGGAAACCATTAGGGTACACAAGCCAGAGAGACGGTTGTGTTTCTGGGATTTTACTATACTTCACGGAGGGAAAAGGAAGATGGTTATAGGATGAGCTTATTCTAAGATAATTATGCAGAAACATATGCTAAATTCAAATTTTCTGCTGCGGTCAAGGGATTACTTCTTGCTTCCGCCTCCTCAGTTTGTCTATTTTTATTACTATATACTTTTTATTTTTGCTTAAAACATTGAACATCTGGTTAACCTTCTTTAAACCAAGATGTGTTTGAAAACTGGGTGTGATTTATTAATCTTTTCCAGGGTTGGAGAACACTGAATAGCATAAGTTAACATCATCAAGCCTGGACTGCATTCATTAAAAATGCTGTGGGACTTAAAGAAAACCTGAACTGAAATTAAAAGTCAAAATAAACATGCACAAGTCATACTTACCTCTCGTGTAGTCTACTTATCAATCTCTTTCCCCTCTCCTGCGTCCTGTTCGTCCACTGTGATCAATTAAATTCTCTGTCCTCCATTTTGAAAATGGCCATTACTCCATAACAGCTTTCTGGTCAGCACACAGTTAAACTGTAACATCGCCACTTGAGCCATAGGGAAACATGGACACATCAGTTTTCCTCCCAGCTGTAACTGACAGCAACTGATATATTTCAGTTCTGACAAAATGTTGTCAGAACTGGAATGGATCATTGTCAGAAGAAAATGGTGAGCTTCTGAGAGGAACCGATGTTAGGGTAACTATGTAATGTTCATTTGAAGTTACCTTATGTGTTTATTTTAAATAATTTTACTCAGTACAGGTTCTCTTTAAAGAGGAACTCCAGTGAACATTTTACTGTTGGCAGGTGATGTAGCTGCTGCATGGTTTTTGGCAGTTGGAAACAGCTGTAAACAGCTATTTCCCACAATGCAACAAGGTTCACAGACAGGAAACTGCCAAAAGTTCGAACTTTTCTTGTGGGAGGGGTTTCTTGTGGGAGGGGTTTCACCACAATATCAGTCATACAGTGCCCCCTGATGGTCTCTTTGTGAAAAGGAATAGATTTCTCATGTAAAAGGGGGTATCAGCTACTGATTGGGATAAAGTTAAATTTTTGGTCTGAGTTTCTATTTAACTACAATTCATGGCCCCCTCCAGCAAAACTTTGATGGGCTCCTAATATTCACACCCCCTCCCTTACCTCTGATTGGTGGCCTTCACAGCCTTGAGGCCTATCGCACAAGAATCATAAAACAAGTGTGGCCATCATGATCTTTACACCCATAACAAGTATAGCCACAAAAACACCTGATCTGGAAGATGGTACCCTGTATCAGAGGAAGGGAGAGTTAGTAGTTGGGGCCCCTACAGCTCTGGGCCCCCCTGCAATCCCCCTGCAATCACAGTGGCTGCTCCCCTCTAGTTACACCCCTGGTGGGGCATACTTATAAAGATGGTGTTCCAGAAAATTGCTGAAATAGCTCCACCTTTTTGGAAAACTACAAGTCACAATATTTATAACAGCTTAAATAATCAACACTTTTATAAGGAAAACGTTTTGCCGGCTTGCTCTGATTTTGTGCTTAGCATCGCCCCAGTAGAGGCTCTTTTTTAAGTAAGTGGAGCTGCTGACTGCTCCTTTATAAATATGCTGATATGAAGGCATGATCTGATTTTTCCATTAGACCAAGATGTGGCATTCAGATTCAGTTAGCAGATTGAGAGTTCTTTATAAATATGCCCTATGTTGGGCATCATGGTGGTGAAGTGGTGTCAGCCTGGACACACAGGCAGTCTGCTTTCCTCCAACATCCAAAATCATACTGGTAGGTCAAAGGAAATGTTTAATGAAATATAATGTACCCACTTACTTACCAGGGCCTTCTCCCAGCTCCCTGAAGTCCTTCTGGTCCCTTGCCGTCATTCCGTACTGCTCTGTTCTTCTTCAAAAACTGGATGATTCGGACACTCGTGCAGCCCTGGCTATGTGCTGCCTCGATCGTGCCAGGAGTGTTCTGCACATGTGCAGTAGCAAGTTCTACTTTCTATGCAAGCACAGAATGCTCCCGGTTACAGGAACATGATAGAGGAGGCGCACAGCACAGGGCTACGCATATAGTGTTCGGAGGGGGACAGTGAAGAAACTGAGCAGTGCGTAATGATGGCGAAGGAACAGGAGGACTTCAGTGGGCTGAAAGAATCCCCAGGTAAATAACTGGCCACATTACCATTCACTTAACATTTCCTTTAATTGATCCTCACTCCCAAATTTCCCTTACACAATGATAGGTACAATAGACTTTGACTAAATTCCTCCGAACGACAGTAAGTGACATGACTATGTATTCAGTAAAGTATTGCAGAATCAAGCCCAGATTTACATCACAGGAGCCTATAGGCACAGATGTCCTGGCACCCTAGACTTCACCTCCCATGAACCTACAAACCCCCACCGAACTGCACTGCAAGTGGCTGTCCCAGCCCCTTGGTATTAGGTAGCCAGAAATAGCCACAATATTAAGTAGCTAGAGGTGCCCACAAGTATTAGGTAGCTAAAGGAACCTCAGTATAAATTAGCTCTGTAAAGTGCTGCAGAAAATGTCAGATTCGTACGCACAAATAATATGGTTAGGACATTAGACTATGATGAGGAGTAGATTGTAAGCACCTCTGAGGGACAATCAGTGACATGACTATGAACTCTGTACAGCGCTGCGGAAATTGTTAGCTTTATAAAAATATACCATGATAACCTCAACAATGTCAATTGCTGACAAATGTTTACTGGAAGGGACGTAAGTTAGTGGAGCTTTTATACCAGTCATGCGCACACACCTGCAAAAAGATCTCTTTTTTTAATAATACTGTTTGGCTCAGTGGCTGTGGTTGCACACATTACACAACAATTAAGTCTAAAGCAATTTAATGAAGGCTTGCAGGTTCATATCATTTTAATAAATCACCTCAGCATCTCCTTTTTCACCTGAAACTTGGACATGCAGACTTTCACTCTCTTGAGCAAGTGAATGTATTAGGTAGCATGGTGACCCTGTTAGTATCAAATATCTGCCAATAAATGTAGAGCAGGCTGACCAAGTAAATTATTGGCTTGGTAGTTGGTGCATGAAAGGGTTAATTCACTTTTATACAACTTGCAAGGGCAGGGCTCTCATCATTTGTGTCTTGGAATTTTTTATTAATTTTGTGTCTTGCAATTTGTTACACATTTTATTCATCATATTACTTTTGTCGCTGTAATTACCAATTCAGTATTTTGAACCAATTCTGTATTTTGTATATTGGTGTACACCATTGTCTGTATTGTTTTGTACATTGTATATTGGTGTACACCAACTATTGTCTGTATTGTTTTGTACATTGTATATTTGTGTACACATTGTCTGCATTTTGTTTTGTGCATTGTATATTGTGTACACCTTGTCTGTATTGTTTTGTACATTGTATATTGGTGTACACCATTGTCTGTATTTTGTTTTGTACATTGTATATTGGTGTACACCATTGTCTGTATTTTGTTTTGTATATGTTTTTTTCTTACTTTGTACAGCGCCATGGAACATATTGGCACCGTATAAACTAATAATAATAATAATAATAATAATAATAATAAGAAGAAGAAGAAGAAGAATAGTATACTGTATGTAAATTTAGTGCTGCTTTACATGCTGCAGTAATACATTCATACCACTAGAGGACAGGGTGTCTGACATGAGTGGATACAGGAATGTGTATTTATTTGGCAGTAGTTATTCCCATCTCAGTACAGCACACAGCTATGTAAGGTAGATTTTCAAGTTGCTCAGTAAGGCTTCATTCACATCATACGCACTTCCGTACTCATTTGGAAGCACGTATAATGTGCGACATGCAAGAACAGCAGAAGGGCATAGACGTCCCTTCTGCTATTCACATCATATGCGTTGTGCAGCAGTATGATGCGCTATGATGTGCTTGCGTACTGCTGCATGAATTCTGCCTGCAAGCGAAGCACTGACCCATTCACTGTAATTAATGGGATCAGCAGTGCAGCGGGTAGTGGCACAGATGGCGTGCAATTGTATGTGTTGCGTTCCGATCGCATGGCCATCTGCGCTAGTTTTTACATGTTATGCTACCCTACCCCCATTAACATTTAAGCAAAAGGTTGATTGAAAAACAAAAGGGAAAATACAGTATTGTAGTGCTGGCAACATGTGGTTCATAAATTCAGGGAAGCCTAGATATTTTTAGTTCTTAAAGAGAACCCGAGGTGTGTTTAAAGAATGTTATCTGCATACAGAGGCTGAATCTGCCTATACAGCCCAGCCTCTGTTGCTATCCCAAACCCCACTAAGGTCCCCTTGCACTCTGCAATCCCTCATAAATCACAGCCGTGCTGTGAGGCTGTGTTTACATCTGTAGTGTCAGTCTCAGCTGCTCCCCCGCCTCCTGCATAGCTCTGGTCCCTGCCCCAGTCCCTTCCCTCCAATCAGCAGGGAGGGAAGGGATGCAGGTGGGGACTGGAGTTCTGCAGGAGGCGGGGAGAGTAGTAGACTGACACTATAGAGATAAACACCACCAGCTCTGACAAGCTGTTTGTCAGCAACATGGCTGTGATTTATGAGGGAATGCAGAGTGCAGGGGGACCTAAGGGGGGTTTGGGATAGCAACAGAGGCTGGGCTGTATAGGCAGATCCAGCCTCTGTATGCAGATAATATTCTTCAAACCCACCTCGGGTTCTCTTTAATGTGAGTGTGTGCATGAGAGTCAGAGATGGATTAATGATGAAATGGGGCCCTAGGCAAGGTAGTGGTTTTGCCTCCTCCTCATGGTGCTCAATAACAGTACAATTCCACAGCTGATCAATCATTTGGCCGCAGTAATCTTTCAGAAACGATTGGTCGTGCCTATTAATGGCTAAATTCCCGCTACCAATTCAATCAGATTAATCAAGTCTATTTGAGATGATCTGTCGCAGAATTGTACTGTTAATAAGTGCCTTTATGGTCCTTCTGGATCTCTGATGAGAGTGCAAAACACAGTGGCGTAGTGCATGGCTGGGTCCCGGGTTCGAATCCCAGCCAGGTCAACATTTGCAAGGAGTTTGTATGTTCTCCCCGTTTCTGCATGGGTTTCCTCTGGGTGCTCCAGTTTCCTCCCACATCCCCAAAACATACAGATAAGTTAATTGGCTTCCCCCTAAAATTGGCCCTAGACTATGAAACATGCAGTACATACATAGACCTATGACTATGATAGGGACTAGATTGTGAGCCCCTCTGAGGGACAATATACTCTGTACAGCGCTGCGTAATATGTCAGCGCTATATAGATACTTAAAATAAATAAACAAAACACATCTGCTAATTCACCCTGGTTTAAGCGATTCATTATGGTCTGATATAACACAGGCCAGGTTTGCAGCATAACTTGTGTTCTCCAGTGTCCTGAAAAGCCTTCATAAATCATTCAAAAAAAACCCCTTCACACGATTTTCCAAACATGCCATTGTATGAGTGTCAGCAATAGGAAGTTGTCAGCAGAGTTATTAGCCTGTCTCTGTCCATTTAGTGATGAATCCAGCAGATCAGCCCTAGGCTAACTCTGGAAAATCATAGCCACATAAGCTTTGCTGTGGTAAAACAACACTACTTGTTGTTGGCTAAGAATGAATGTAATGGTGGATAGCAGCAGCTGTTACTATTCAGTTATGAACTAGTACAGACCCTACAAGTGCCCAGTCTGATGTTTCTTTGATCCTGGTAGGCTTTAATAGTATACGCACAACACCTGGTATTCTGCTACTGCTAAATTTCATATTGTGCATTTAAGGTGCATAACTGTGGTCTTTACTGTATGGATAGTTTCAGATGAGTGTAACTCCTGGCTGAAACGTGAACATTGCTTCCCTGCATTTCTTCTGAGTAACATGCAGATACCGTACAGTACATTTAAAGCATGTATTAAAGCAATACCACACGCCTCTATAGTAAAAGGGCAACTGAAGTGAAAAGAACATGGAGGCTGTCATATTTATTTCCCCCTAAACAATACCAGTAATTGCCTAGCAGTCCTGCTGATCATTCTGGCATCAGTAGTGTTTGAATCATACACCTGAATCAAGCAGGTGGCTAATCTTATCAGATTTGACAATAATGTCATTGCATTAGAGGCAGATTATCAGCAGGATAGCCAGGCAACTGGTATTGCTTAAAAAGAAATAAATATGGCAGCCTCCATATCTCTCTTGCTACAGTTGTCCTTTTTAAAGCAGATTTGAACAATTAAAATATGTGAGAAGCCAAATTTAAAATAAACACACTTCCTTCACGTACTTTAAAGCAAGCCTGAAGCCAAATTAAGATAAAAAATAGATACTTATCTAAGGAGGGTGAAGGCTCTGGGTCCTATAGAGCCTTCCCATTCCTCTCACAATCCCCTTGTTCCAGCACTTGTCTCTCCCATTCCAATCTCCGACGCAGGAGGCTTCCGAAGTCTCCGGGCTGCTCTGTACTGTGCATGCGCGAGTGTGCAAGAAAGCGCACTTGCACATGCGCACTACGAAACTGCGCGCCTTTGGGAGCACTCGGGCTCCCGAAGATTTCTGAAGCCTCCCATGGCGGGAGAACGCAGTCTCCAACCCATCAGTCAGAGACTGCTAACGGGTGGACCACTGGAACAAGTGGATCACGAAAAAGAATGAAAAGGCTCTACAGGACCCAGAGTCTTCCCCCTCCTTAGGTAAGTATCAGTTACACTTTAAATGTTCTAGCCATGACATTCATAATTAGGATATGTCTGTTCCTACCACATGATTGTTCTTGCTTCTAGTGACCCACTGGGTGACATTCTTAGGGGTCTTGACATGAACAACCAGGAAATCAGTTGGAATAAGGCCCAGAAGCCCCTTATATAAGGCAGGCAGCGGCGGCCATTACGGCCACTCGTGTGCCTGCATTAGAGAGAGTAGGGCGAGCTGCTGTCTGTCTCTAGGGAAAGATTAGTTAGGCTTAGCTTTTCCTGGCTGCATACCTGTTCTGTTCAGTGAGCCCTCAGCCCACTGCATACCTGTACTGTGATCCTGCCACTGCATACCTGTTCAGTGATCCTGCCAGTGCATACCTGTTCAGTGATCCTGCCACTGCATACCTGTTCAGTGATCCTGCCAGTGCATACCTGTTCAGTGATCCTGCCACTGCATACCTGTTCAGTGATCCTGCCAGTGCATACCTGTTCAGTGATCCTGCCACTGCATACCTGTTCAGTGATCCTGCCACTGCATACCTGTTCAGTGATCCTGCCACTGCATACCTGTTCAGTGATCCTGCCACTGTATACCTGTTCTGTGAACCCGCCACTGTATACCTGTTCTGTTCAGTGGACCCGCCACTGTATACCTGTTCTGTGAACCCGCCACTGTATACCTGTTCTGTTCAGTGGACCCGCCACTGTATACCTGTTCAGTGATCCTGCCACTGCATACCTGTTCAGTGATCCTGCCACTGTATACCTGTTCTGTGAACCCGCCACTGTATACCTGTTCTGTTCAGTGGACCCGCCACTGTATACCTGTTTAGTGAACACGCCACTGCATACCTGTTGTGTTCAGTGAACCTGCCACTGCATACCTGTTCTGTGAACCCGCCACTGTATACCTGTTCTGTTCAGTGGACCCGCCACTGTATACCTGTTCTGTGAACCCGCCACTGTATACCTGTTCTGTTCAGTGGACCCGCCACTGTATACCTGTTCTGTGAACCCGCCACTGTATACCTGTTCTGTTCAGTGGACCCGCCACTGTATACCTGTTCAGTGATCCTGCCACTGTATACCTGTTCTGTGAACCCGCCACTGTATACCTGTTCTGTTCAGTGGACCCGACACTGTATACCTGTTTAGTGAACACGCCACTGCATACCTGTTGTGTTCAGTGAACCTGCCACTGCATACCTGTTCTGTCAACCCGCCACTGTATACCTGTTCTGTTCAGTGGACCCGCCACTGTATACCTGTTCTGTGAACCCGCCACTGTATACCTGTTCTGTTCAGTGGACCCGCCACTGTATACCTGTTCTGTGAACCCGCCACTGTATACCTGTTCTGTTCAGTGGACTCGCCACTGTATACCTGTTCAGTGATCCTGCCACTGTATACCTGTTCTGTGAACCCGCCACTGTATACCTGTTCTGTTCAGTGGACCCGCCACTGTATACCTGTTTAGTGAACACGCCACTGCATACCTGTTGTGTTCAGTGAACCTGCCACTGCATACCTGTTCTGTCAACCCGCCACTGTATACCTGTTCTGTTCAGTGGACCCGCCACTGTATACCTGTTCTGTTCAGTGGACCCGCCACTGTATACCTGTTTAGTGAACACGCCACTGCATACCTGTTCTGTGAACCCGCCACTGTATACCTGTTCTGTTCAGTGGACCCGCCACTGAACACGCCACTGCATACCTGTTCTGTTCAGTGGACCCGCCACTGTATACCTGTTCTGTGAACCCGCCACTGTATACCTGTTCTGTTCAGTGGACCCGCCACTGTATACCTGTTGAGTGAACCCGCCACTGCATACCTGTTCTGTGAACCCGCCACTGTATACCTGTTCTGTTCAGTGGACCCGCCACTGTATACCTGTTTAGTGAACACGCCACTGCATACCTGTTCTGTGAACCCGCCACTGTATACCTGTTCTGTTCAGTGGACCCGCCACTGTATACCTGTTTAGTGAACACGCCACTGCATACCTGTTGTGTTCAGTGAACCTGCCACTGCATACCTGTTCTGTGAACCCGCCACTGTATACCTGTTCTGTTCAGTGGACCCGCCACTGTATACCTGTTCTGTGAACCCGCCACTGTATACCTGTTCTGTTCAGTGGACCCGCCACTGTATACCTGTTCTGTGAACCCGCCACTGTATACCTGTTCTGTTCAGTGGACCCGCCACTGTATACCTGTTTAGTGAACACGCCACTGCATACCTGTTGTGTTCAGTGAACCTGCCACTGCATACCTGTTCTGTGAACCCGCCACTGTATACCTGTTCTGTTCAGTGGACCCGCCACTGTATACCTGTTCTGTGAACCCGCCACTGTATACCTGTTCTGTTCAGTGGACCCGCCACTGTATACCTGTTCTGTGAACCCGCCACTGTATACCTGTTCTGTTCAGTGGACCCGCCACTGTATACCTGTTTGGTGAACACGCCACTGCATACCTGTTGTGTTCAGTGAACCTGCCACTGCATACCTGTTCTGTCAACCCGCCACTGTATACCTGTTCTGTTCAGTGGACCCGCCACTGTATACCTGTTCTGTGAACCCGCCACTGTATACCTGTTCTGTTCAGTGGACCCGCCATTGTATACCTGTTTAGTGAACACGCCACTGCATACCTGTTCTGTGAACCCGCCACTGTATACCTGTTCTGTTCAGTGGACCCGCCACTGTATACCTGTTTAGTGAACACGCCACTGCATACCTGTTCTGTTCAGTGGACCCGCCACTGTATACCTGTTCTGTGAACCCGCCACTATATACCTGTTCTGTTCAGTGGACCCGCCACTGTATACCTGTTTAGTGAACACGCCACTGTATACCTGTTCTGTGAACCTGCCACTGTATACCTGTTCTGTTCAGTGGACCCGCCACTGCATACCTGTTCTGTGAACCCGCCACTGTATACCTGTTCTGTTCAGTGGACCCGCCACTGTATACCTGTTTAGTGAACACGCCACTGCATACCTGTTCTGTTCAGTGGACCCGCCACTGTATACCTGTTCTGTGAACCCGCCACTATATACCTGTTCTGTTCAGTGGACCCGCCACTGTATACCTGTTTAGTGAACACGCCACTGTATACCTGTTCTGTGAACCTGCCACTGTATACCTGTTCTGTTCAGTGAACCCGCCACTGTATACCTGTACTGTTCAGTGAACCCACCGCATCAGTGCGCATACCTGTGCAGTTAAGTGAACCCACCTACCTACGTGAGTGCCCGCAGTGTGATATACCACTCCGTGCATACCCGATATGGACAAAACAGGTAGAGGAAGAGGTAGTGCCAGAGGCAGAGGAAGTCCACCCGGCAGGTCTGCGCGAGGTCGTGTAAATGTAATTTCGTGTGGACCTGGCCCACAGTACAGTGCTCGGAAGAAGGCACGTCCCATCACGTCCCAAGATTGTCAGGACGTGGTTGAGTATTTAGCGACACAGAACACCTCATCTTGCTCAGCCACCAGCGCTACTACTAGCACCACTTCCGCTGCATTTGACACTTCGCAAGAATTATTTAGTGGTGGTGAAATCACTGATGCACAGCCATTGTTGTTACAGCCAGATGAATTTTCGCCAGCTCATATGTCTGCGTTACGCGGCAACACTATGGATGTAACGTGTAAGGAGGATGAAGGACCTACACGTTTGGATTTTTCTGAGGCAAGCGAAGCTGGGCAGGATGATTACGATGATGACGATGATAGGGATCCTCTGTATGTTCCCAATAGAGGAGATGAAAAGGGGGACAGTTCAGAGGGGGAGTCAGAGAGTAGTAGGAGGAGAGAAGTTGCTGAAAGAAGCTGGGGCAGCTCTTCATCAGAAACAGCTGGTGGCAGTGTCCGGCACCATGTATCGCCACCTATGTACAGCCAGCCAACTTGCCCTTCAGCATCAGCTGCTGAGGTCCCCACAGTGCCCACATCCCAAGGTGGCTCAGCGGTGTGGAAATTTTTTTATGTGTGTGCCTCAGATCGGACCAAAGCCATCTGTTCGCTCTGCCAACAAAAATTGAGCCGTGGAAAGGCCAACACTCACGTAGGGACAAGTGCCTTACGAAGGCACTTGCAGAAAAGGCACAAACAGCAATGGGATAGCCACCTGAGCAAAAGCAGCAGCAGCACACAAAAGAAAAGTCACCCTCCTTCTCCTCTTCCTCCTTCAGGTGCATCATCTGCTTATGCCGCTTTCTCCCTTGCACCTTCACAGGCACCCTCCTCCACTCCGCCTCTGCCCTTAAGCGGTTCCTGCTCCTCTGCCCACAGCAGCAGTCAGGTGTCCGTGAAGGAAATGTTTGAGCGGAAGAAGCCACTTTTGGCCAGTCACCCCCTTGCCCGGCGTCTGACAGCTGGCGTGGCGGAACTGTTAGCTCGCCAGCTGTTACCATACCGGCTGGTGGACTCTGAGGCCTTCCGTAAATTTGTGGCCATCGGAACACCGCAGTGGAAGATGCCAGGCCGCACTTATTTTTCGAGAAAGGCCATACCCCAACTGCACCGTGAAGTTGAGAGGCAAGTGGTGTCATCTCTTGCGAAGAGCGTTGGGTCAAGGGTACACCTGACCACGGATGCCTGGTCTGCCAAGCACGGGCAAGGCCGCTACATTACCTACACAGCCCATTGGGTGAACCTGGTGGTGAACGATGGCAAGCAGGGCGCAGCGGACCAAATTGTGACACCTCCACGGCTTGCAGGCAGGCCTCCTGCCACCTCCTCTCCTCCTGCTACATGCTCTTCGCTGTCCTCCTCCTCCTTGGCTGAGTGGCAGTTCTCCTCTCCAGCTACACAGCCCCAGCTCTGCAGGGCCTATGCTGCATGCCAGGTACGACGGTGTCACGCCATCTTAGACATGGCTTGTCTCAAAGCGGAGAGTCACACTGGAGCAGCTCTCCTGGCTGCTCTTAAGAAACAGGTGGATGAGTGGCTGACCCCGCACCACCTGGAGATAGGCAACGTGGTGTGCGACAACGGCAGCAATCTGCTTGCCGCTTTGCATATGGGGAAGCTGACACACATACCCTGCATGGCACATGTCATGAATCTAGTTGTTCAAAGATTTGTGGCAAAGTACCCTGGCTTAGCGGATGTCCTGAAGCAGGCCAGGAAGTTCTGTGGGCATTTGAGGCGGTCTTACACAGCCATGGCACGATTTGCAGAAATTCAGCGGAAAAACAACATGCCGGTGAGACGCCTCATTTGCGATAGCCCCACTCGCTGGAATTCGACCCTGCTCATGTTTTCCCGCCTGCTAGAACAGAAGAAAGCCGTCACCCAGTACCTCTACAACTGGAGTAGAACGAAACAGTCTGGGAAGAAGGGGATGTTCTGGCCCGACAACTGGACACTGATGAAAAATGCATGCAGGCTCATGCGGCCGTTTGAGGAGGTGACCAACCTGGCGAGCCGCAGTGAGGGCACCATCAGCGACTTAATTCCCTACGCTTACTTCTTGGAGCGTGCTGTGCGTAGAGTGGCGGATGAAGCTGCGAATGAGCGTGACCAGGAACCGTTACGGCAGGAATAGGCATGGGACCAATTTTCATCAGACCCAGCTGTTTCCTCAACACCTGCGGCAGCACAGAGGGGGGAGGAGGAGGAAGAAGAGAGGTCGTGTGCAGAAGACGAGTCAGACTCAGAGGATGATGAGCAAGGTGTTTCTTTGGGGGAGGAGGAGGAGGAGGAGGAGGGGACGGCGGCAGGAGAACAACCGCAGCAGGCGTCGCAGGGGGCTTGTGCTGCTCAACCTTCCCGTGGTATTGTTCGCGGCTGGGGGGAGGAGGTTGACTTACGTGACGTCACTGAGGAAGAGCAAGAGGAGATGGAGGGTACTGGATCCGACTTTGTGCAGATGTCGTCTTTTATGCTGTCCTGCCTGTTGAGGGACCCCCGTATAAAAAACCTCAAGGGGAATGAGCTGTACTGGGTGGCCACACTACTAGACCCTCGGTACAGGCACAAAGTGGCGGACCTGTTACCAACTCAACGGAAGGTGGAAAGGATGCAGCACATGCAGAACCAGCTGTCAACTATGCTTTACAATGCCTTTAAGGGTGATGTGACAGCACAACGCCAGCAAGGTACCACTGCCACTAATCCTCCTCCCGTGTCCACGCAGTCAAAGACAGGACGCTCCAGCGATCTCATGGTGATGTCGGACATGCGGACGTTCTTTAGTCCAACGCCTCGCCGTAGCCCTTCCGGATCCACCCTCCACCAACGCCTCGACCGGCAGGTAGCCGACTACCTGGCCTTAAGTGTGGATGTAGACACTGCTGTGAACAGCGATGAGGAACCCTTGAACTACTGGGTGCGCAGGCTTGACCTGTGGCCAGAGCTGTCCCAATTTGCCATCCAACTTCTCTCCTGCCCTGCCGCAAGCGTCCTCTCAGAAAGGACCTTCAGCGCAGCTGGAGGCATTGTCACAGAGAAGAGAAGTCGCCTAAGTCACAAAAGTGTTAAGTACCTCACCTTTATCAAAATGAATGAGGCATGGATCCCGGAGGGCTGCTGCCCGCCCCAAGACTAAGTCAGTCCCCGCACACACAGCATCTCTGCCTGCACGCCGTGTGACTGGCTGCCTGGCCTGCCCCAAGAAGACTAAGTCGCTCCCAGTCCCTCCACACAGCATGTCTGCCTGCAGGCCGCTTCACTACCTTCTCCGCCACCACCAACAGGGTCCGGGACTCCAGGCGGATTGCTGAATTTTTTAGGCCGCTGCTAGCAGCGGCCGCTGTAATAATTTTTCGGGTGCGTGTACATGACTGCCTAATTTTTCTGGCTGCACTGCGGGCAGCTGCAACAACAAAAGAAAAGGCATGTACATGCGCCCATTCCCCTTCGTGATCATTACCTTGCCGTGGTGAAGGGGCTTGCGTATCACAATGAAGCAATGACCGGCGCCTAGATGAGTGTCTCGGGGGGCACACAAAAGATAATAAGGTCGTTGCTTCATTGTGGTCAGACCAAATTTGATCAGCTGGACAGTCACTGTTCTGTCATTCAGCTACATCAGCCAGGCCGACCATATAGGCGGTAAAGCCACCAAAACCTGCACTCTCGCCATGGTGCGCACCAGTCCAGCACGGCCGTCACTACACAAACAGCTGTTTGCGGTGCGTTACACGGTGAGTTTGGTGTGTCAGTGTGAAGCAGTACCTTAATTACACTACCTGATTGATGTATACACATGCAAGATGTTTTAAAGCACTTTAGGCCTGTCATTTAGCATTCAATGTGATTTCTGCCCTTAAAACGCTGCTTTGCGTCAAATCCAGATTTTTCCCGGGGACTTTTGGCATCTATCCCACTCCGCCATGCCCCCCTCCAGGTGTTAGACTCCTTGAAACATCTTTTCCATCACTTTTGTGGCCAGCATAATTTTTTTTCTTTCAAAGTTCGCATCCCCATTGAAGTCTATTGCGGTTCGCGAACTTTAACGCGAACCGAACGTTCCGCGAAAGTTCGCGAACCCGGTTCGCGAACCTAAAATCGGAGGTTCGGCCCAACTCTACTAATCACGGAAGCACTAGCACTTTTTAAAGCGCTAGCGCAATACTATCGACTGATTTCACTGCTGCGATTGCCACCGATCGCCAAAGCCGGGACAAGGTCCTCCAGCACCCAAGGCTGAGACACCAAAGTGCACCCCTCCATCCCTCCCACCCCAGCCATCACACACTGATTGCTATTAGACAAAGAGACGCCACAGGACCCACAACCTCCCCAACACCTTAATATCTAGTTATATGGCTTACAGTCACTGCCATGTATCCCCTTTTCTTATTTCTTTCTGCTTCAAACACAATTAGGAATGACAGCTGAATGAATTGTGCGCCCCCTCCTACACTGCGCCCTGAGGCTGGAGCCTCTCCAGCCTATGCCTCGGCCCGGCCCTGCCGATCGCTGGTGATTCGTGATTAGCAGCAATCGCAAAACACGGTGCATGTAGCATTTTTCCGCGATTCTAGAGCGATTGTGATACAGTGCTTAAAAAGCGCTAATTGCAGTTGCTCAAAAATTGTTAGAGTGTACAGTGATTTAACCATGCTAATCGCGGTAAAATCACCCGCCCAAAATGCTAGCGCTAAGTGCTAGTGTTTTGCAACTACAAGTGAGAAAGGGTCCTAAGGGGCTTCATACAATTTCTAACTAGGACTAGAAGACACCCTGCCCTCCATGTTTAAGAAAAAATACAGTAAGTCTGCTTTAAGGCACAGCTATCACTACAGTGACACTACTCAGTAGGACGCCACTAACCAGGACAGCTATGTTTGCTTATTTCATGAAGACTGGAGACGAATACAAGTGCTCTTGAAGCTAAAAAAAATATTAAAGAATAAAAACAGGTCATCCAGCTTATTAACAATACAAATTATGACCGTATATGACACAAGGAAGTGGAAAGCTCTGCCAAACACATCAGAATCAGAATCAATTTATTTTCGCCATGTAAGTTTGCACCTACAAGGAATTTGTCTTGGCAGCTGCTTAACAAACACAAACAAAAGTAATACAAGGACAGACAGTGTGTATATTACAAGTCAAGGACATTATAAGTATAGTGGCAGTAAGCAATGTGAGAATTGTTCATTTTCAGTTCTGCGCTGATTACTTTCAAGTCCTAGCAGCTCTAACGTGGTTCAACATTAAGTATGGCTACCACTTGAGGAAAAAAGCTGTTCCTGTGTCTAGAGGTTTTGGTAGCGATTGACCGGAATCTTACTCCTGAAGGCATGCACTGGAAGATGGAGTGAGCTGGGTGAGAGGGGTCAGAGGCAATTTTGGTCGCTCTCTTTCTGCACCTGCTAGCGTGAAGATCCTGCAGGGGAGGTAAGCTACAGCCAATTATCCTTTCCGCTGATCAGATGATGCGCTGCAGCCTCCCCTTTTCTAATGCTGAGCAGGAGCCGAACCATACAGTCTTAGATGATGTTATGGTGGATTCCATGATTGCAGTGTAGAACTGCACCATTAGATTTTGAGGTAGGCCAAACTTTTTCAGCTGCCGTAGATGGTACATCCTCTGTTGCGCTTTCTTGACAATGGTGGCAGTGTTGTTGTCCCATTTTAGGTAGTTTGAGATCGTGGACCCAAGAAACTTGAATGACTCTACTTGGGTTATTGTGGATCCATTTATGGTTAAGGGGAGGTGCTTGGGGGGAGATCTCCTAAAGTCTATTATCATCTCCATAGTTTTGAGAGTGTTTAGTTCCAAAGTTGTTGCTGCTGCACCAGGAGGAAAGCTGTCCCACCACATGCCTGTATGCAGACTCGTCCCCGTTTTGTATGAGACCAACTACTGTTGTGTCATCTGCAATCTTCAGAACCTTAACAGATGGATCTGTGGAGATGCAGTCATTGGTGTAAAGTGAGTAGAGCAGTGGGGAAAGCACATAGCCCTGGGGTCAGAGAGCTTGATGTGAGTTTACCAAGTCTAAGTCTTCTGTCGGTTAAGAAATCGGTTATCCATTTGCAGATGTATTCAGGTATGTGTAGCTGGGAGAGCTTGCTGTGTAGCAGTGATGGAATTATGGTATTAAATGCAGAGCTGTAATCTATGAATAAAATCCTGGTGTAGGTTCCTGGGGTGTCTAGATGTTGTAGTACATAATGCATACACATGTTCACGGCATCGTCTGCAGATCTATTAGGCCTGTAGGCAAATTGCAAAGAGTCCAGCAGGGGATCTGTGATGGATTTCAGATAAGTCATTACCAGTTTTTCAAATGCTTTCATGACCAATGATGTCCGGCAACAGGCCTGTAATCATTTAAGCATGTAGGTTTTGTTTTTTTTGGAAATTGGTACAATAGTTGAGCTTTGAAAACAGGCAAGAACAATTGAGCGTTCTAGAGATGCTTTGAATATGTCTGAATACAGGCCCTAATTGAGCGGCACAGAGATTCAAGCATTTCGCACAGACAGTGTCTGGCCCCATTGCTTTCTTAGTGTTTTGTCTTTTGAAGAGTTTATTTACATCTGATTGGCATATTGTTAGAGCATGCACGTTTGGGGACAGGTTAGCAGATTGTGTCTTTTCTGCTGTGTTGTGTAGATACTAAAGCACTGCAGGGGGTGGAGACGATGGCAGGCTGGAGGAGTGCACTGCCTGTTACACACATGTAAATGATGTAGACTGACTTGGTGTGTTTGGCTATTTATATACTTGAAGAAAAGGAGAGGGGGGGACCGCTACACTCACGTGTATAGCTCAAAGGGAGCAGGGAAGTCAATTGCCAAAGTCCGTAGGTAACCAGAAAAATCCCGCTGCACCAAAGGGTTGGGTGAAGTAGAAAATCCTTTATTCTTTTAATCCATCATCATTGTTACAATAAAAAGCTCACGCGTATCGGAGCATAAGATGGCTCCTTAATCATAGCGTTTGTGTTTGGCTATTGTTGCTAGTGTCAAACCTACAATAAAAAGTATTCAGTTCATTTGCAAGCTGCAGGTTGTGTAGTGAGGGAGGAGATTTCTTCCTGTAGTCTGTAATTTCATTGTTATGTGTTTCACAGTTGTCTGAATACCTGAACTAGCAGACACCTTTGCATCATAGGTTTGCTTTTGTTATTTAACCCTTTCCACTAGATTTTTGGACTTGGTCTGGCAGTGGAGCATCTCCCCAGCTCTTCATATCAGACTATGGGGGTGATTCACAAATACAACAGTGCTTGTTAATAATTCTTAGCGCACGCGATGCAGTCATAGCGTGCGCTGCACAATTATACTCTTCATTGCTACTTTAATGAGCGGCTCGTTAAACTTAACTAAAGTAGCAATGAAGAGGGTAATTTTGCAGCACACGCTATGACCGCATAGGGTGCACTGAGAATTATTAACAAGCACTTTAATCATTAAGCTCCCCTATGTCTGACATGAAGCAATGTAGCTGCCTGTGCTGCCGTCAGATCTAATCACACAGTGTGCCAGGCCCCTCTCATCAAAGTGTCGGACTTACTCCACCTCTTTGATCCCCTCTGGCACCACACTGCGCCAACACTTTGGTCTTCCCTGTCACCATGCTGCGCAGCATAATATGCCACCGTCACCGTGCGCTGTGGGGGCAGATCTAGAATGCGCCAGCACACTAGTGCGAGGAGGTAGAGACCCCACCGGTTCCCCTCGGGCAAAGCCAGGAGTGATCAGCCCCTTGCTCCCACCCCCCCACCAGCGGATGGAAAACTAAGTGCTGGAGGGTACGTGGGTAATCTATTTAATATATTGGAAAATGTTAATGATCCTATTGCTATGCTTAGATCAGAGGTGTAACTATAAATCATTGGGGTCCCCAGCAATACTGTGATGGAGTCTCCTATGTTCATCCTCTAGCAAAGTGAGGAAGGCAGGAGAAGAGAGGGACTGCAGAATATGCTGAGACCGGTAGCTATAACACCACCAGGGCACCATAAGGGTGCATACATTTAATAAAGGTGCCTGTTAAATTGGGCGCGAGTATCGCCAGTAGTAGAATGTTGGTAATGTTACAGATATTCTACTATCAACATAACATCCCTAACCAAATCCTCCTATACCTACGACTTACACTAACCCCCCACCTACACCTAACATTAGCCTTCCTACTCCCTATACCGGCACTTGGTTATACTATAGACGAGTGACTATTACTGCAAGCGACCTGCCGGTACCTACAATCAAACCACCGGAGCCAAACAGCTCTTGATTATGGTATAGCTGTGCACCTATACCCAAAGCACCGTGCTAGCCAGGGTCACTGCTGTTAGCTGGAGTTCATCTATACATATAGCCAAACTCAGGCCAGGGTCATCACCACAGTTCTGGCCACTAGCCGGAGTGTTGGCTATACACACCAGTGTGCACAGCCATAGCAGAAAATTACATTGTGGTCTATCGCAGCGCCCAATTTACCAGATTTATCAAAGCCTCCTCGCTTTAATGCTTCTGGGGCAGGGGAGTTATGTTGGCCAATGGCCACACATGTTATAAGAGAAGGGGATAAGGTGACAGCACCTGTTATTTATTGTGGAAGTGAGAAATGGTGGCTACATGTTTTGCATGAGTTTGCTGTAGGAGGGAGTTTTTTGTGAGGGTTGGCCACGCTTGTTCAACTGGGATAGGTAGAACCTAGGGAGTGGAAGCCCCATTACATTTTCACAGAAGCCCCTATGGGCTTTAGTTACGTCACTGAAAGGAAGTATGCTCCAGCTGCCCCCTCCTCCCTCTGCATGGTGTTGCATGGCATTCAGGAAGTAGGCAAATTGTGTCATTGTGTTCTAGCACTATCTGGACAGAAAAAACATTCTGTAATGAAGAGTAGCCCCAGCTGTGCCAGTGTGCCACACAAGCTAGACTACGGTTCTCTGGTTGAACTCGATGGACGTATGTCTTTTTTCAACCCAAATAACTGTGTAACTATGTAACGGTAACGAGTTTGACAATTAGAACCAACAATACATATGGGGCTTGTACACGCAGGCTGAGGGGGCTGGGATGTTAGATTTTATAGGTGATGAGTTACAGCAAGTCTTATCCATTAAGGTAAAAAGCAGTATTACGTGTGCAGAAGTTCATAACTACTAATTAGCAATTATCTATAGTTGTTGCTCCTTATTACTGAAAGTTAGACTTCCCTTGTTGCTGTGCACTAGTGCATGTTGAAAAACATCAATAAAAAGTATATAATGTGAAGACAGATGACAAAAGTTACATTATGAATAAAACACACTTTTAGGATACATGGATACTGGACTAATAGCTGGACTGATGATAAAAGCTACTGGTAAGTGCTTCTTACTGTGTTAGTAGGTATACAGTTATTAGTCTAATTGCAGACTCTTCAAGCATAAGATGTTTTATAATGCTAACTTCCTAATATGCCTCCTTACTACAAGAGACTGTTGGAGCGGTCATCTGCTATTATTAGTAGAAACAGATTACATGTGTGCACTGAAAATGCTTTTAAGTTCTAGGGTGGGAATGGATTTTAGGAGCATGATGTACTGCTTATCACAGCTGTATACAAAATCACTTTAAAGGGAACCTGTAGCGAGTAAAATTATTTAAAATAAACACATGACGTAGCTGCAAATTAATATTACATACTAACCTCACCATCAGTTCCTCTCAGAAGCTCACCATTTTCTTCTTACAGTGATCCCTTTTAGTTCTGACAATATTGTGTCAGAACTGAGATATAACAGTTGCTGTCAGTTATATATCAGCATCTGTCAGTTACAACTGAATGTGCAAGGTAATGTCCATGTTTCCCTATGGCTCAATTGGGTGATATTACAGTTTAACAGTGTGCTGACCAGGAAGTTGTTAGCGGTAATGGCCATTTTTAAAATGGAGGACGGAGAATTCCAGTGATCACAGTGGACAAATAGGACGCAGGATAGGAGAAAGAGATTGAGGAGTACACTACACAGGAGGTAAGTATGACCTGAGTATGGTTATTTTTACTTTTTATTTTCAGTTCAGGTTCTCTTTAAAGCAAACCTGAACTAAAAATAAACGCATAAGATAATGAATTGTATGTGTACTATTAATGGAAAATAGGATATTAATAACATAGAATAGAGTCTCATATTTATGTTTTCATTTTAAGGGCTGCATTTTTAAGACTGACTGTTAAGATTGACTTTTAAAGAGCCTGATGTTAAATTCAGCAGCAAAACAAAACAAAAAGAAGTACTGACCATTTAAACTTTTCAGCTCTAAAATGTTATTAGCAGTGTTTCCTCAGCCAGTTAGAAATGTTTTGTCAGCCTGGCTTTCTGTGCTCTGCTTGCTGTTTGACTGGCTCGTTTCCATAAATAACACCAGGGTTATTTTTAGCACTTGGAATGCAGGAAAATAGAAGGGATCTCAGACAAGTTATTAGTAGGACTAGCACTATATGTACCAACGTTTATCTCATCATGTCAGTTTGCATATGCTATAAAGCTCCATTAAAGGCACAGAAGATTCTTACATAGTTGTATCAATTAACTCCTTGACTCGCTACTGTCAAATAAATCCCTACTGAAATACCTGTTCAGGAACTGAAACTGGCTAGTAGGGGCTTGGATCAAAGGGAGTGAAGTGAAGAAGCTGAGCATTCCTGAACTTGGGTCTTTTAGTGGCTGCAGATGATCCTGCCATGCAGTTATGCTATACTAGTTATACAGTACATCTGTCTTTTTTTGTAGCACGTACTTGTTTGTCCATATATTAGTACAAAGTATGTCATCTTTGAGCTGTACTGTGCACACATTTGCTGCTGTTTCTTAACCACTTGCCCACCCCTGGGACTAGTATCTAGGTCCCTGAAAACCGAACTTGAGCTCCCAGGGGCATAGATACTCGTCCCTCACTGTTTATGCTTGGCCATGTGCCATACGCCATACGTTCAGGGCCGGCCCGCTCATGAGGCGGGGTGAAACATTTGCCTCAGGCGGCAAACTTCAAAGGGCGGCACCCGCCCGGGGGGGCCGGCCGCCGAGCCGGAGGGGTAGCGGGCAGGTCGGGGGTATTGGGCCTAGCGGTGGGGAGGGGGTCGGACCCCCCCTCCCTCGCCTGGGTCCCCCGATCTGCGCTCCCCTCCAGCCTGTAATTAGTAAGCTGCTGCCAGATCGTAAGAGGCACGGGCGGGGAGGACTCACCTTTTCCGCGTTCCAGCAAGCGCTCCACTGACGTGACTTCCTGCATCGCCGCCCACTGTATTGTAAGTGGACGGCGATGCAGGAAGTGACGTCAATGGCACGATGGAACGCGGAAAAGGTGAGTCCTCCCCGCCCGTGCCTCTTACGATCTGGCAGCAGCTTACTAATTACAGGCTGGAGGGGAGCGCAGATCGGGGGACCCAGGCGAGGGAGGGGGGGGTCCGACCCCCTTCCCCACCGCTAGGCCCAATACCCCCGACCTGCCTGCTACCCCTCCGGCTCGGCGGCGGCGTTTGCAGCTCTGCTAAATTTGCCTCAGGCGGCAAAAAGTGACGGGCCGGCCCTGCATACGTTCCCAAAGCCAATCTAATGGCCCATACTCACGGGCAACTGTTTTGGCCTGTCGCTAGCACACGTGAGTGTGTGCGCGACAGGCCGGCGACAGCTCGTCGCCAGGTCCCTCCGCATACACACGGCAGAGGGACCTGGCAACTGATGCGGCGGAAGCCGTCGCTGTTGCTCCTCCCCCCGCCGGAAGCCCAATGTATCCCTATCTTGTTGCTGTCGCTAGTCTGCGTACTCACGCGGACTAGCGACAGTTGCGGTGGAGTTGCGGCGGCGACTGTCGCCAGGCTATTGAGCGGTTCAATCACCTGGCGACATCAGCGACGAGCGACAGTTCGGGGTGCGCGCCCGTGCAACGCCGCATACTCACGGGCGACCTGTCGCCGCAACACGTGCGCGCCGCGTGTTGCGGCGACAATTGTAGCCTGTGAGTATGGGCCATAAGTGTCTAAAGTGATGATTATTGCTGTTGCAACAAGCAACAGCAATCATTGCATTGTAAATGACAGTAACTGTAATTTCCTGCTGTCTGGAACACAGATGGAGCTGTGTTCTAACCAGACAGGAAAATGTGTGAGGACATCTAGAACCTAAAAAGAATATTACAATTAAAAATAACAAAATAAAAATGTCCAATCCCTATAACCTGTCCATTAACCCATTTTGCTGCCTCCCTGCCACATATAACACAATTGTCGAAAAAAAACAACCAAAAAACAAAACTGAAACTGACAGAATTTCAAAAACAATACAGTAGAATCCTTTATAGTAAACTCTAAAGCCTCATCTACACGCGTAGATGCGGCTCCGATCTGGCGGCTCGATTAGCCGGTGGATCGCCTCTTCCGCATCCCCGCGCGTACACGCCCCCGCTCGCCCGCGCGTGCGTCGGATACGATTCCCCGCTCGTCCCCGCCAGCGCCGCTTATCTTCCGCTTGATTCCCTGCCATTGTCCCCTCGCGGGGAGCGAGCAGGGAATCAGCGGTGGGGAGATCCGTCCTGTCGGATCTTATCAATCGAGCCGCATCAGCGGCTCGATTGATAAGGAACATCGGAGCCTCATCTACGCGTGTAGATGAGGCTTAAGGGAACAGGAAAAGTAGTTTACTATATCAGAAGTTTACTATATGAGATTGGTCATACAGTCATTGTATATTTATACAGACATTTGCTGGGACCTAAGGACTCAGTTTACAATAGCCAGAGGTTTACTATATCAGGCCTTGTTCACATTATAGGCGTTTTTGTAAAATTTTAAGCGCAGGCGATTTTCAAAATCGCCCTGAAAGCACTTGTGCAATGATTCTCTATGAGAGAGTTCATATCAGAGCAGTTCGTTTGTGATCCGCTTTGAAAAGCGGTGCTTGGGCCATTTTTGAGGCGATTTACCTCAGTGGAAGATATAGGAAAAACGCAAAACGCTCACAAAATCGCTTTGGCGAGCGATTGCGTGAGCGTTTTTAAAAAAAAATACATTGTATTTATTTTTTTCTGGATTTTTTTCCAGATCAAAAGACAGAAGCACTCTGCAAAAGCGCTTACAAAAACGCCCACAGAAACGAGTGAACGTGCAGAAAATTGCCGGAAAACGCTTTAAAAAAACACAGAAAAAATAGCCCACCACGGACTGACATGGGAGCCGAACGCAATGTGAACAAGGCCTTAGAGTTTATTACAACGAGATTCTACTGTACATAAAGAGTCACCTTAGGGACTTAGCTTTTCAAATATTTACAGTATACCATGAGGGTGTATTACAGTTATTTTGCAAAAAAAAAAGTCTTGTAATTATTGATAGAGAATAATGAGAAAATAAATTTTTTTTTGAAAAAATAAGCCTTTATTCCCATTTTTTTCCATGTTTTAATTACAGTAGTACATTTTATGATAAAACTATAATGGCTGAAAACTGAGAAATAATGCACTTTTAGTTATTTTCCTTCTTATGCCCTTTAAAATGCATATAGAATAAAAATTCTAAGCAAAAAGTACCACCCTAAGAAATCCTAATTTTTTGCGAAAAAAAAGTATGGATCATTCAAGTGTGATAGGTAGTGATAAAGTTATTGCCAAATGAATGGACTCTGCACTGAAATGTGAAAATTGCTCTGGTTTTTAAGGTGAAAAACCCTTAAGTGGTTAATATAGAAGTAAAAAATAATAATGCTGAATATTGCTTCCCTTTGAGCCCTGTCAGGAGTGTCCATGTGATGTAAAAGGCATCAAATATATAGATATACAATGCTGCCCATAATTATTCATACCCCTGGCAAATTTTGACTTAAAGTTACTTTTATTCAACCAGCAAGTAATTTTTTTGATGGGAAATGACAAAAGATAATAAGACGATGTACAAGAGACATTATTGTGGGGAAAAAAAAAACATTTCTAAGCTCTTATTTACATTTGAGCAAAAAGTGTCCAGTGCGAAATTATTCATACCCCACATTCCTGTAATTGCAGACCAGCTTTTTCATTTCTCAACAGGTATTTTTGTCCATTTATCTTTAGCAATGAGCTCCAAATGTTTCAGGTTGGAGGGTCTTCTTGCCATTACCCTGATCTTAGCTCCCTCCACACATTCTCAACTGGATTCAATTTAGGACTGGTAATGTTGTTGTATGGAGCGGGCTCCAATACATTTCCTGCTGGCTACTGGATTGGCAGGCTCCTGAGTTCTATATTAATCTGTGCACCTCTGTATTACATTTTATGAAAGTATAATCACTGTTGAATAAATGTACTGTAAGTTACATGTTGTGATGACACAAGGTACCACATTTGCTTATGTTGGTATATTGTCAAACCCTGTAGTCTAGCGTCTTTCAGTTTTCAAGAACAAAGCTGCATATGACAGCTCAAAATGCTGCCCACATGGCTTTTTTTTTGCTATGTTGCACTAAAGCAGTTATAACATTTTACACACTACTGCAATGAATAAAGATGTCCTGCGGGCCGCATCCTGGGTGTGTTGCTTGGTGCTCACAAATACATTTGAACAGGCCCTAGTTCTATCTATCTATATATATATATACGGTATATGGACACAGTAATAATCAAGGCTTTTTCATTATTTATTAAGAGTATGTTTAGTTAGCAAAAAAAAGAGGAACAGTTCTTAATCTACAGTACAATACAGGCTTGCAAGCATGTCTATCTTGATAGAAATATATAGGCAGGAAATCAAATGACTGCAATAAGCTTAACAAATAGAGCTGATGCAGAAGGTACAGTAAATTGTGCAATGTGTACCAGGCCAGCGGGTATTGATATTGTGCTTATAGATTTCAAATGGAACAGCATCCCTGCACCCTGCTGTGGTATATGTAGAGTTAAGTGTATTCATTATTTAAGTCTATCACCTAAACGCAGTGTTGTGTATGTATTTGCTTCCATGTGTTCTGCTGCAATGTAATTTGTAGGTAAATCAATGTATGTAAAAATTTAGTTATCACACATTAGACATTTTTTTTTTGAATTTGCTTTTGTAGGCTAATCGCGATCTAGTTAGCACTAATGAGGCTTGGTAAATAATCAAAGCAGTTCATTAGCATCACTGCTAATTAATTTTTGTTTTTAAACCTACTATGCATTAGACAGTGAATGCAGAACTGTTTAAAATAAATACAGGCTTCTTGAAAGGAAATTCCAGCATCACCACAAAACTTCACAAGTCTGCTGCTTGATGTTATTAAAAACTGTATGTCCATTTAAGTCTGCATCCAGCTAAACTTACCTGGTGATGACGCTGGAGGCTGCTCTGAGCAGCTGGAGGAAGCTTCCTCTTCGGTCGGTCACATCCCCGGCTCCCCTGTAGAAGTGAGTCAGCATGTTCGCGTCCCCGGCTTCCCTGTAGATGTGGGTCAACATGTTGTTTCTAGCAGTCTCTCTAGGAGGACGCGTACAGCTCAGAACTGCCTTTATAGGTTAAGGAGGCTTGTCTGAAGTGTCAGCTGATTCCTGCGGTCAGCTGACACTTGCTGCAGGGATGTTGCTGATTGGTCTGATTTTCATGGGGGCTTGGTCTGTGCTCTATTCCTGCTATATAAACTCTGGGCATTCAGTTACTCACTGTCCGCTATAGCTTTCACATAGAGTGTGATCCACATGGTACCATAAAACTCCATAGACTTACATGTATTACAGTTCACAGTACAGCAGTATGTTCCCGCACATTGTGGAAGGATATTGCAGTTTTAGAGCAGGTACAGAAACAAGCAACAAAATTGATTAGAGGGAAGGAAGGTCTAACTTCCCAGGAAAGATTAGATAATAAACTGGGCTTATTTAGTCTGGAGAAAAGATGCCTTATGCTGGGGATACACGGTACGTTTCTGTACCGTGTATCGACCAGCTGATCCGGCCAGCTGATAATATTCAGCTGGCCCGATCAAGCTGATCGACCCGCGCCCACTCGATTCCCACCGGCGGACAACGGCAGGGAACCGAGCGGCTGATAAGGACCGCCGGCGGGGACGAGCGGAAATCGATCCGCGCGCACGCGCGGGGATGCGGCAGGAGTCGATCCGGCGGCTAATCGGCCGCCGGTTCGACCCATGTATGCCCAGCATTAGAGGAGATCTAATTAACATAAGTACATCTGAGGGCAATATAAAAGCTTGGCTGGTGATTGTTTTGCACCTTGGCTTGTGCAAAGGACTAGGGGACATGATCTATGCATGGAGGAAAAAAGTTTTAGCCATTTATTTAGGAAAGGGTTGTTTACAGTAAGCGTGATTAAAATGTGGAATGTATTAGCACAGGAAGTATTTATCGCAAATTCTATATTTGCGTTTAAGGGCTATAATTACTAGGTAATGCCTGGTGGTGTTGAACCAGGGATTTTATCTGATTATTATCATTTTTTCCCCTTTTAGGGTTAATTGGACCATGCCTTTAAGGGTTGTTTACGTTCCTGTGGATCAACAGGGATATGTGAGCTTTTTATCAAAACCAGAGAATCATCATGTGTTTAAATATGCTTTAATCTTTTTCCTGCAAAATCTTCTACAAAAACAGTGGCTCACAAACATTTAAAACATCCTAAAACCAAAAACTATCGTAAGAGAACAGAGGCGCCAGCAGGATAAAAGGTAATAAAAATTTTAAAATTTGCTGGGAGGCAGTGGTGGACTTACCTCCGGAAAGCAGACTCAAAATACTGTCTGAATTAAACAAATACATTTATTATTGGTACCCCAAAAGATACAACGCGTTTCGCAGGCACAGCCCGCTTCATCAGGCAATAAGATAGGGGACAAACAGTAGCTCGTCAGTAGCACGAATGGCAGACAGAGGTGCCATTCGTGCTACTGACGAGCTACTGTTTGTCCCCTATCTTATTGCCTGATGAAGCGGGCTGTGCCTGCAAAACGCGTTGCATCTTTTGGGGTACCAATAATAAATTTATTTGTTTAATTCAGACAGTATTTTGTGTCTGCTTTCCGGAGGTAAGTCCACCACTGCCTCCCAGCAAATTTTACAATTTTTATTACCTTTTATCCTGCTGGCGCCTCTGTTCTCTTATGATAATACTGTGTCCACCCCTGGTGGAGGGGTGACCTACCCCTACTTTCCTGATCTACAGAGAGCGACATCTTAATCCTGAGTGAGGACAGGTCTAATCTCCTCACCTGCATCTACAGTGGTTGCCTAAGAGGTAACCCATGTTTGTGAGTATATTCATCTCACACTTACATTTATCCACGGTTTCCAATACATACTACACTATATTGGGCTCTCGGTGTCTCCTATTTATTTAAAACCAAAAACTGGCACTGGAGCTACTACTTCCTAATATCCCACTGCCACTGTGATGGTTGATACCACATCGATCACCCAGCCGCAGCCTATGCAAATCGATGGGTCACTCAATCACAATTGGACATATGTGGGCCCTCCACCCGACGCACACCACGAGGCCTCCATACTCAAACTGTACAGTGCACTGTCACTCAGGAGCAGCTAGCTGAAAGGCTGGATCTTCTATCAATGTCCTTGATCTTTAAAGGGCAATGTAGCAACGAAAGCAGGAACACACCCAGAACTTTACCTGCTTCTTCTGGGGAGAACAGTTCAAAATTTGTCAATCATAGTCAGCCCTCTCACGTACCACATCAAGCATTCATGCTATGTTCCTGCATAAGAACACTGCCCGGACTGTTGCGTAATTTTCAATGCATTAACACCACTACAGCAGCTAATCAGCCGACTCTTCCGCCCATCAGGGGTGCACATGTTACAACTTGAACTTTTGTGTGTGGCGGTTACTCACAACCTTCACGCAGTGCTGCGCTCTTCCGAGGGAGCTCCGCTCAGTCAGGGCTCCTCCGATTCTGGATGCCCGATGCTGTCTGCGCATCACCTCACAGCGTCTCCTGCTTAGGCTGCATTCAATCTTCCCGCAGAGGTTCCTGGCGTGGCCCGGCGTCCCGGGGTTTGGTGAGCGCTCACATGTGCCAGTCAGGCCCCGCCTGCTGACACGTTTCGCCCCGCCCACGGGGCTTTCTCAAACACCCGAGGATACTTACTTTTTCTCCTTCACAGTCCTTGACCTGTCTCCCCTATTATTAACTCAGGAAATACACCATATTTAGATCAGAGTTCAGGCCTCCTGGTATTCTGGTTCCTAAACGTGGGAGCGACAGGATGTGTACCCTATGGACCTCTTCCAGAGGCATGTGCGCTTATGGCTGAGGTTCATAGATGCTCCTGGTCTGGCGAGGAACCAGGGAGCAACTGAGTCGATTTATTGAGATGTTGGGAAATGACGAAAGAAACCTCAAATTTACATATGACTGGAGTGACAAGGAATTGTCATTCCTGGATTTAAAAAATCCGAAAGGATAATGGAAGGTTGGTAACTACCACTTTTAGAAAGCCAACAGCAGGGAATACACTGTTGCATTACTCTAGCCACCATTTGGTGTCACAGAAGAGAGCAGTGCCGAGAGGGCAATTTCATAGACATAGGAGGAATTGCACTTTAGATGAAGATTTTTTGATTGAAGGTCGGGATTTGAGCCGAAGTTTAATTGAGAGAGGGTATCCAGAGCAGTTGGTAGAGTCAGAATTTGAAAGAATGTTGAAAAAAAACAGGGAGGAATTACGAACAGGGCGATCACCGCGTAAAAAAATGGAGGGAGGAGTTGAGAAAATTGACCCTATCAGGTTTGTTACAACATATGGGGCCCATTGGTATACATTGCAAAAAGTGTTACAGAAACATTGGGGAAATTTGTTGATAGATAAGCTCATTAAAAATTTGGTTGGTGAAAGACCATATATGACAGCCAGAAAGGCAAAAAACTGAATTGGTGAGATCAGAATTCGTAAGTAAAGAGAAGGTGACTTGGCTAAATAAGTTCCTCAGAAATTTGGAATGTATAGTTGTGGTGATTGCAATGTATGTGGCCTAGTGGAAAGAACAAAAACGTTTACAAATACTAAGGGCACAAGAGAATTTGATATCAGAGACAACATTAACTGTAACTCGGAAAGAGTGGTCTATTGTATAAAGTGTCCATGCAATTTATTATATGTGGGAAAAGCAAAACGACGTTTGGGCACCAGGATAGGGAAGCATGTCAAAAATATTGAGAAAGCGGAAAAGGACAGCCCTTTGGGGACTCATTTTGCCCGCTATCACAACAGAGATCCCTCTGGGTTACGTTTCAAGGGGATCGCGAAACAAAAGTTGTCACACAGAGGAGGTGACATCGAGAATGATCTATATAAAATTGAGGCAACCTGGATCTATTGTTTAGGAACCAGAATACCAGAAGGCCTGAACTCGAATCTAAATATGGTGTATTTCCTGAGTTAATAATAGGGGAGACAGGTCAAGGACTGTGAAGGAGAAAAAGTAAATAACCTCGGGTGTTGAAATACCTATTTTTGAAGTAATGTCCTAATACTCCGCTGCTTGCCCTCTATCACCACATCAAAGATGGCTGCCATGATGTAAGATGACCTTTGAACTAGGATGTTGCAGATTTTAAGGCCGCACTGCTGAAGGGAACTCCATCCCCATTTCGCTTTGAGAAAGCCCCGTGGGCAGGGCGAAACGCGTCAGCGGGCGGGGCCTGACTGGCACATGTGAGCGCTCACCAAACCCTGGGACGCCGGGCCACGCCAGGAACCTCTGCGGGAAGATTGAATGCAGCCTAAGCAGCAGACGCTGTGAGGTGATGCGCAGACAGCATCGGGCATCCAGATTCGGAGGAGCCCTGAGCGGAGCTCCCTCGGAAGAGCGCAGCGCTTCACTGCATGAGGTTGTGAGTAACCCCCACACACAAAAGTTCAAGTTGTGACATGTGCAGCCCTGATGGGCGTAAGAGTCGGCTGATTAGCTGCTGTAGTGGTGTTGATGCATTGAAAATTACGCAACAGTCCGGGCAGTGTTCTTATGCAGGAACATAGCAAGAATGCTTGATGTGGTACGTGAGAGGGCTGTCTATGATTGACAAATTTTGAACTGTTCTCCCCAGAAGAAGCAGGAAAAGTTCTGTGTGTGTTCCTGCATTCGTTGCTACATTGCCCTTTGAGATCAAGGACATTGATAGAAGATCCAGCCTTACAGCTAGCTGCTCCTGAGTGACAGTGCACTGTACAGTTTGAGTGTGGAGGCCTCGTGGTGTGCGTCGGGTGGAGGGCCCACATATGTCCAATTGTGATTGAGTGACCCATCGATTTGCATAGGCTGCGGCTGGGTGATCGATGTGATATCAACCATCACAGTGACAGTGGGATATTAGGAAGTAGTAGCTCCAGTTTTTGGTTTTAGGATGTTTTAAATGTTTGTGAGCCACTGTTTTTGTAGAAGATTTTGCAGGTAAAAGATTAAAGCATATTTAAACACATGATGATTCTCTGGTTTTGATAGAAGGTTGTAATATATAGTTATGGTACCAGAAAATCTCCTCTAATTGAGTGGTGTTAATTGTCAAATTGTGGCCGCCTAATAGAATAGTGTGATAGAGGGATATGTGAGGATACAGGCTATTGTTGTATCTTATTTTCTGGTTGAACTTGATGGACATATGTCTTTTTTCAACCCAAATAACTAAGTAACCTTGTAACGAGGCCGGAAATTTTTTTTATCAAACAACGCACAAAACTGTGCAGTATATCTCCACTATGTATGGCTCCTTCAGTCAAGCCTATACAGTGCTATAGGTAGCATTGGACGCTTCCTGTCTCATCTGCTTATCCATGTGTCTCCTTCCTTATTGTCTGCAACCCACCATCCTTAATGGTTGCCATACATTTGAAACAGATGAAAATCGGTGCTGCCAAGGGCATGCCCAATCGACGATTCAACCAATTCTGGGCTGGAATCGGTTGCATGCATCGATCAGACATGCTGCAAGATGTAGGACCGACTTGCTAGATTTGGTGCATAGTGGTAACGGCGAGTCCCCCCTAATGTAAAATATTCCCCCCGCTGCAGTATACATTACCTGTCTGTGTCTGCCACTGGCTCTGTCTTCATACACGCACCGCATGTAATTGCCGGCGTAACATGGGCGTGTGTGTGGCGTCACACACACACCCCTGTATACGCCAGCAACCACTGTGAGTGTATGAAGACGGAGTCAGCAGCGGACACAGACAGGTAAAATATACTGCACCGGACACTGGGGGGCATATTACATTAGGGGGGACAACGCAGGGGGCTGGAAGTGGCGGATTCGGCGTCACAAGGCAGATTCCCGAGAGATTTCATGCTGCAATCGATCGGGAATCGACCTGTGGTGTATGGGCAGGCATCAGATTTCTCTCAATCAATCAGATTCAATCAGAGAGAGATCTGACTCTTGGTCGATCTGTTCATACATCTACTGATGTATGGGCTTCTTAAGACTGTAAGCTTGTAAAGGCAGGGAGCACCTGTTAGTGTTTCTTATGCTGCTGTAAGTTATCATATGAACATGTACCAGTATTGGTAGCAAAACCAATGGGATGAGGGAGGTGTGCATATTGCTGACCCATGTGTTCTCTTTAGGAACTGGGCCTACAATTTAAGTAGTTGTGGACATAATTTTTGCCTGGAAGCTGGTTCGTGGAAACTGAATCTGCAGACTTTATTACATTCTTTTATTACATTTAGTTTTTTTGTATAAAACATGCTGACTGCATGGCTCACTAACTCCTTGGATTCTGCAGTAAAGTCATAGCTTGACCTCCAATCCTGCTATCACGTTATGCGTCATGCTTATCGCAGACTGTCACTTCAGTTCTTCCGCTGCATTGTTTAGAGGAAGTGACACTCTCTGGTACTGAGTATCTTGGCAGTTTGCCTGATGACTTCTCAAGCCTGCGAGAAGTGGCCAGAACAGTCAGCTGGCAGAGCCAAACAATCAAGTGTGACCTGTGAGAACTCTGCCTCTGAATCCTGAAAAGAGCAACATATTGTTCTCCTGCTTGGAAAACATTAAAGAATAAGATTTTCAGACGTGTCCAGAGAGCTGGTATTATGGGTCCCCACTGACAAGTGATGTGGGTCTACTTAAAATGACTCTGTAACAAAAATTACAACGTTTTTTCTACCAGCCTACAAGTTCCTAAACCTATTCTAATGTGTTCTGGCTTACTGCAGCTCTTTCTACTATAACCATCTCTGTAATAAATCAATGTAACTTTCCCCTGTCAGACTTGTCGGCCTGTGTCTGGAAGGCTGCCAAGTTCTTCAGTGTTGAACTGTTCCTCTATGCACACTCCAGTGTGTGTTTTATTTACATAAGCCAGCAGCTTCTCTGCTATCTTATCAGTGATAGAAGAGAGCTGGATGAAAATCCTCCTGTTATGGCCCATACTCACGAGGGACTTTTGTCGCCTCAACACGCGGCGCGCGCGTGTTGCGGCGACAGGTCGCCCCCTGAGTATGGGCCGTCGCACGCGCGCGCACCCCGAACTGTCGCCCGCCGCTCTTGTCGCCATGCGATTGAAAGTTTCAATCGCATGGCAACAGTCGCCGCCGCACCTCCGCCGCAACTGTCGCTAGTCCGCGTGAGTACGCGGACTAGCGACAGCAACCTCCATAGAGGTGAATGAAGCTTCCGGCGGGGGGAAGAGGAACGTCGGCGACAGCTTCCGTCTCGCCGCTGGTCCCTCTTCCGCGTGTGTACGCGGAGGGACCTGGAGAGAAGCTGTCACCGGCCTGTCGCTAGCGCGCTCACGTGTGCTGGCGACAGGCCACTTCTGCAGCCCGTGAGTACGGGCCATTAGGCTATGAAAGTAGCTGGCTGACACATACTGAGGAATTACAAACACAGGCACAGGCAGAGCTGTCTGCAGGAAGCCTGTAATGTTCAGTGCATGAGAGAAGCTGGGGACAGAAGGTAAACGCACACAAATGATCTCTTGAGATTCAGAAGTAAGGCTGTATACAGCCTGCTTGTGTATGGATGTATTTTCTATGTGTGGACATGCTGTACATGAACCTACTTCCTGTTTTGGTGGCCATTTTGTTTGTTTATAAACAAACTTTTTAAAACTGTTTTTGACTACTTTTAATGCGGCGGGGAGGGGCGAAATTGTGACAGAGGGTAATAGGAGATGTCCCCTAACACACTGGTATGTTTACTTTTGTGCGATTTTAACAATACAGATTCTCTTTAAGGCACAGTCTAAGCAGAACCTAAGTTTTCACCAGAGTACTCACTAAGAACAATACGCTGGTAACCCTAGTGGATGGTCTTCTCAGAAAATTCAGGTGCATCATATTGTTAGCAGGCTAAAAGGCATCTTTATTCCAATACTTTAAAATGTCATAGTTAACACTCACACACATTGTACACGGGATTGAATGCAACTTACAGATGGTTACCATACAAGAGTTGCGGATGCTAGGGACCACCAGATCTCTGAACTATACCACCAGATAGGTACTGTAAGTCTACTGTGTGGAAAGGTAGATACTGGGCAGGCAACTTGCAATATGGTAAGCATTCCATAGGTAGCAGACTAGGGTAGTTAGTATCCTAGAAAGAGTTTGGTGCAGGCAGCTTCCGTATTCCAAGTTGGGCCCGTTTCCACTATAGTGTTGCGGAATCGCCGGCGAATCACTGCAGGCAAAATCGCATGCGGGTGCGATTCCGCATGCGTTTTTTGCCACGATTTCGCATGCGATTTTGCATAGGTAAGGCTGTATGCGAATTTAACCATGTCACTGCCTGTGTAAATTAACATTAATACCTATGCGAAATCGCATGCGAAATCGCGGCAAAAAACGCATGGGGAAAACGCATGCGATTTCCCTATTAAATACATTGCGTGCGATTCGCCTGCATTCCACACGCAGGCGAATTCTGAGGGCCCTACCCTGCAGATTTTTTCTGCACAGAAAAACGTGCGGGGAAACGCACAAGTGGAAACAGTCCCATCCACTTGTACTGACTGTGCGAATCCGCATGCGGGCAACGCATGCGGATTCGCGATAGTGGAAACGGGCCCTTTGGCAGGCTACAGGCAAAGGTAGTGGGAACTCCAGGCTGAGGACAAGGCAGGTGGCAGGCAGGGGTAATATGTGTTTTAGGTTAAGGTTGGTTGAGACAGATGGCAGAAAAGTTTAGTTGGTATTCCAGGCATGGGTTAGCAACAAGACAGGAACAGGCAGGGCAAGGCAAGGCAATCTAAGCTGACAGGAATGGGCAGAGTAAACTTAATTACCAGAAGGTTCCACAATGAAGTTCAGTGAAAAGAGACACGTAGTCTCACAAAAACATGCGCAGATTAGCTTGTTAAAATAAAACATACTTACATAGAGGGGGAAGCCTTTGGATCCTAATGAGGCTTCCCTTGTCCTTTGCAGCCCTGCTCCAGCTCTGGCACCTCCGAACAAAAATAAATATTTACATTTGCCGCTGCCTACATAGCCAAACCCGGTCAGATCCGCTCTACTCCTCCAGAGCCTGAGTGGAAGGCCGCTAGTGCGCATGGGAGCAACAGCGACAAATGCCAACAAGGAGATTTTTGGGGGTGCCAGCGCTAGATAGGGCTGGCTGAGGTGGATGTGGGAAGCCTCTTTAGGATCCAGGGGCTTCAGTCCTTCTGAAGTAAGTATTTCCAAGGGCCACTTTTTTCCCCTTCAGGTTTACTTTCAGTGTTCCCACCAGAATTTTTTTCCAGCTGGGTGGCATGAGAAAGTAGCCGGGTGGAGCGAGATGAGAGAATGCAGGGCCAGTGCTTCTGTGCGCAAATCTGCTTACAGCATAGGAGGAGGTGAGCCGATGACAGCCGGGTGCTCACCAAAACTAGCCAGGTGGAGCACACAGCTAAAAGAGCCTGGGGAGAACACTGACATCTGTTCTGCATGCTTCTTCAGGGTCTATGACAAAATATTAGAGGCAGAGAGTCATCAGAACAGCCAGGCAATTTTCATTGTCACCATATCCCTTTTTACTTCAGACGGAGTAGCGGCTTTCTGATAGGCGCCGGTGGAAAAAGAGGAGCCCGACTGAGTCACAGAGGATTCACGCCTACACAGTAGAGCAGACCCAATATTTCTTTAGAGTCCATCAGAAAGCCGCTACTGCGCCTGCACAGGAGGTAAATAGTGCCGTGCACTGCAGGTGCTATTCGCTGCGCGAACCACAGACAAGCTTGTCGACTGATTTTTGGGGGGCTGCCAGCGCTGGATCCCTGAGGTTGAAGAGGACAGGGAAGCCTCATTAGGATGCAGAGGGTTTGGGTACCGAGCAATACAGCATACCACTTAATAAATTACAAAATTCTAACAAGATTGTATCTAACTCCTACAAGATTAGCTAAATTTAAGGGCGGTAACAAAATATGTTGGAGATGCTCTTGAGAGAATGGACCTTTTATGCATATGTGGTGGTCTTGCCTCGTCGTTCAGAAACTCTGGAGGAGGATTGAAACATTTCTCAAACTTGTCACACCCTTTGATCCGTCCCTTGCTTTGTTAGGTATTAGTGACTCAGTTAACGCAAATCCAACAGGAAATTTGACAGTTCCTGCAGCTATAGTCACTAGGATGCTGATTGCAAAAGCATGGAAGGAACCCATGGCTCCAAATTTGGGTGGTTAAGAGAAATGTATGTTTTTTTTGGACTTAGGGGACGAAGAGGAGAAGATGAAGATACTATTCAAATGAAGATTTGGCAAAGCGAATGGTCAAAGTTTATTAATGTACCCAAGTAAAATATTTAGAGGTTACTGTCTGTAAGTGAACGACTACTGATGTATGGTTGGTAAGATTTTTAAGATTGGAAGACTGTAGATTAAATACATAGTATGCCGTGGGTTTCGACAGGATGTACAAAGGTGGAATGAATGAATGAATGAATAGAATTGGTGGGTATGAATGGGGTGTTTGAGCTGACTCAGCCTGGATTATATTTAGTTACTAATAGACATTTTGACTAGGTTACACTATAAGTTAGAGAGGTCCTCAATATGTAACCGCCAGTTGAAGTATTCAACAAAATGGCGTTACTGACTCCATGTAAACTTGTTATGTTTCATTAACCTATTTTGGTTCCTGGACATAGAAACTACGTCCAGGAACCATGCGCGCTCCCGCTTCCAATCGCGCGTGTGCACGTGCGCTCCCGGCCCGCGGTTTGTTAGCCAGGCAATCAGTGAATCGGACTATGGTGCCCGATCACTGATTCCTCTCCCCCGCTGAAAAAGCGACAGCTTCTCTCGGAAGCTGCGCCTTTTCTGGCTGTTACCTCCCCCATGCGTCGCTCTAAGCGTGTGTTACGCTTAGAGTGACGTCATGTAAACAAACTCATGGCCGCCATCTTGTGGCCAAAAAGTAATACTACAACCAAAAGTAAAAAAAAATTAAAATCAACACACATTTACATTTTAAACCTATTGTTTACATCCCACCCTCCCAAAACTACCCAAATAAAATGTTTAATATAAAAAAAAAACCATTACAATAAAAAAAAACATGTAAATATTTACCTAAGGGTCTAAACTTTTTAAATATCAATGTAAAGATAATATATTTCTATATTTTTTATTTATTTTAAACTTGTAAATAGTGATAGATGCAAAACGGAAAAAATGCACCTTTATTTCCGAATAAAATATTGTCGCCATACATTGTGATAGGGACATAATTTTAACGGTGTAATAACCGGGACATATGGGCAAATACAAATTCATCTCGGATCCACTTTAAGGTGCATCGTACTTAGCAGCAGTAGCACTGGGATTTATTGGCTTCGAGCTTGTAGGTTGGGGATAGTATTAGATGTTAGTGCAAGAGAGGTTAGTTGTAGGCAGGGTAGGCTTAATGTGACCATTAGGTCGAGACCACCGTTGCATGTCAGGATCCTTTGGAAGTGCGCAGCCATGCTCCCGTCTTTGAATGAGCACAGGCACTGGACAGCTCGCGCCTGCGCAGTAACTCAGAGCTGCTTGTGCTTGGTGGAAAAAGCAGAGCCTGAGTGGCTACATGCTACTGTGCAGCAGTGAGCTGTCCTGTACTTGTGCAGTGCTGCAGTGCTCCTGTCGACAAGCCCCACTCGAGGTGCTTTGATGGGTCCTTGAATTTTAAGGAAGAGGAGGACAGCGGGACCTCTAAATTATTCAGAGGTTTTCCTCTACTAAGGTATCTACCTTTTCCCATTTTTTAAAGTCACAGGTATCCTTAAAGTTGTCTGGAGAGAGGTAACTGGTGATCCAGCATTAACCTTACAATATTTTTACAAGCTTTAAAGAAAAAAACAAGTTTCAAAGTGAACCCAGTAAGAAGAATCTGGAATCGCTTTTTAAATCCACCTAAGCCACAGGGCTTGCTTGACTCCAGTAGCATGAAAACTGACTGGTTGTTATAAGTTATTGCATTTCACACTGCTTACTGAATAAGCCTGGAATTGCGGTGTTCACCCTAGTATAATAGCAGCATTGTGTGGAGACTGATATCTGTGGGCACTGAGTCAGAAGAATGCACTGGCAGAGCCATCAGTCTCGCAGACATCTCTATACATGTCTCCTCCTGAGGCCACCTCCATAGAAAAGACTGACAAGCTGAGCTATAGCCGGGCTTATAGATCCTGTGAGAACATTGCAAGCAGGCTGCCTGTGTAGTGAGATTTCTTCGCACAGTAGACACAGCTTACTGAAGAAGGCGGAACTGCGTGGCTTCAATTCAATAGCAGATCTCAGTTCTCTCTAGCAAATCCCATGCACTTTACAGCGAGGCAGCAGCGAGGTAAAGCCATGTAGAAAGCGGTGCTGCTGTATCCAGGACAAGGTGAGATGCTACAAGGGGAAGGCGTGCTGCCCACCAGCAGAGGGCTTCATGGGACCCCTCTAGCAGCTCCTAGGTGCCTCTTCCAGACCCCCTGCTTCAGTCTTACAAGAAAGTCTGAGCTGCTAGCTGCATCACATCCCAGTCCAGGAACATCCTCAGAAGATGGCACGATCTCACTGATGTTACCATGAGATTTCTCCCTGTCAAATGGCTCAGGGTGAAGATCTGGAAGAAGAACACTTTCATTTTCCTGCTCTTTTGGGTGTCCTGCTGGCTTTTTGTGAGCACTTTTCTGTTTGTTCATCGCAGTGTGTTTTCTGACCGCTGCACCGATGAGGAAAGTAAGAAGATCTTGGCAGGGCTGGTAAGTAAGAAACTGATGTCTTCTTCTTGCTTGTGCTTAGAGCTGATAGTTGGGCTGCATTTGTAATGCTGATCGCTGCACTGGCTTGTCCGTCTTCCCTATAGATCATGTTTATTATAGCAGTGTCAGCTCCTCCTGACATCTCAGGGATGACATTTTTCTCTTTATCCCTAGGGCACAAAACTATTCCCGTGACTTATTGCACGGTGCTTGTGCCTGGGTTCACACCAGGGTCTTGTAGCTCCTGACTGTTCTTCCATGCGATTTGCTAGTCCTTGCCTTTATTTTATATATGTCCATGCGCTTAGTGAGCATTTCAGTTATAATGAGTTAGTTTAAAGTGTTTACTGTATTAAATATTATAAAGGAGTTACAATTAATTTTAGGTATTTAATGCTGTCTGTGTCATACTGGGATAGTTTTCCTTCACTTTATAAGAACTTGTTAGGGGTTCTATCTAATTCTTGGTCATTTAAAAAAAAATGATACAGTTCCTAGAGATTTGCTGATTTCCATCTAGGAAGTTAAGACGTTTCTCCCAGATAGGGATGCAGACAGCAATAAAACCCGACAAGTTCTCATCCATTTCCTCACTAATTAAAACTAAAGTAAAATGTTTTCCTAAAGTTGGATGCTTAGATCACCCAGAAGTAATATGTCTATGTAAGATGCTATGTTTGCTGGATGCTGTAAGGTTAAACTGCCAGAAATATTGATCTGCTATTAAAATTTTAGTTCCATGCACTTGTGCTGGCCATGAAGATGCCCACTAATGATACAATCTTGATTGTACAATCTTATCAAACTGTAAAATGAATGAATATACTTTGAATGTATACTTTAGTTAGTCCCTCATATTACATACGTGCACAATCAAGATTGTATCATTTAGTGAGCAACTTAAGGTGAGGGCATTACATTACTATATTTATCTATATCATTAAGAATAAAACAATAAAACAGGAAAAGTGGAAACAGCTCAAATCAGGATAACAACACCCTGCAAGGAGGGAGGGTAGGCACCTGGTATCTTTGGCAGGGAAACCTTACCACTATAATGTCTAGGGATACAGAAAGCCAGCAAGTGACTATCTCCAGCAGTGTCCAGATGTATGTGCAGTATCAGTTTTGGTTGCACTGATCCTTTAACATCAGCTTGTATTTTCAGCACAATGTTGTTCCTGCTCTGCACAAAATTCGAACCAATAACATAAATCCAACACTAACTTTAACCCTGGATACGCCTATCACTATACCCCCGACTAACCCTAACCTTAGCTTTTATATTAACTGTCAATACCAATAACCCAATTCTCATTAACCTTCTAATATGCCAGTACATTTGATCTAAATGCTATTTTGTGCATCAAACTATATTTTTAACATATAGTGTCACCCTACATTTTGCATGATCTTCTTTTTGGGACTGTTTTGTGAGTTTTGTAAGCCAGAATACTGTGATCTGCATACATATGAAGGATAACAGGCTAGTCATACATGTTTAGAATTATGGCCAATGTGGCCAACAGATTGATAGCTCTGTTTTCTGAATCCCCCCCCCCCCCTCCTCTTCAGGTTAATATCTTATTTTGAACCCGAGCTTAGGTTTGGGATCACTTTAAAGAGAACAGAGCATCATGGAGGTTTGTAATGGAGTTTGGGTGAGCCTCACTTCTTACCTACGGGGTGCTGCTTCTCTGGCCCCCGACCATATAGGATGCACCATCTTCTCCACGGATCGACCACATCTGAGCATATGAGCCTACGTGATAACTTTTTGCACTGTTCACTGTCTCATGCAGATAATCACGTGAGTGTTTAAAAGAGACCTAAAGTGAGAGTGTGGAAGCTGCCATACTTGTTTTACAAAATGCAAATTGCCTGCCTGTCCTGCTGATCTTCAGCCTTTAATACTTCAGCCATAGACCCTGAACAAGCATGCAGATCAGATTGTTCTGACTGGAGTTCAACTGAATTTGCCATATGCTTGTTTCCTGTGCATGATGGACAATACCAAAATATGAAAGATCAGCAGGACGCCAGGCGACTGGTACTGTTTAAAAGGGAATACATATGGCAGCCTCCATATCTCTCTCACTTCAGGTGTCCTTGCTTACCAACACAGCTAACAACACAGGGCAAAAGCTTTCCAAGGTGCTGAACATGTTTTTCCCTGAACAGAGTCAAAAAGAAAAATCCCAGCCCCCACACTCACACAGAGGCTTGTAATGAGCAGGGGCAGACCAGGAGGCACATGATTCCCACCAAGTCTAGTGCCTATCAGCAGCAAATGCCACGCGTTTTACAAAGGACTGTGTCCAAAGCTTTGCCCCCCCCCCCCCCCCTTACCATTCCCACTTAATTTACCCCAGTTATTTGGTAACAAATGTCCAATTTCTCCAATACCACTTCCCTATCTAATCAGAATGTTTTTATTTGGCCACATAAGTTTGCACTTACAAGGAATTTGACTTGGCAGTTGCTTAACGGACACAAGCCATATGATACAAGGACAGTAAAGATATTACACAATAAGGACAATATATAAGTTGAAAAAGTGGTAAACAGGATGAGAAAGCATTACCTTTTCAGTTCCAGTTCCATACATGTTCTACGAGTATCAGAATTGTTGTTTGCGCTTGATAAATTGCATTGTTTTGCTTTAAAGAAAATCAGTAAAAAAAAACCATCCCTCTGGGGGATACTTACCTCGGGAGGGGGAAGCCTCTGGATCCTAATGAGGTTCCCCCCATCCTTCTCCGTCCCAGAGATCCAGTGCTGGAAGCCCAGAATGTCAGAAAGGTAAATATTTACGTACCGCAATCCAGCGCAGGTGCAGTAGCAGCTCTCAGCTCAGGCCCCAGTGGAAATAGCTGAGCCCGATTGGGTCTGCTTTATTCTGCAGGCTACAGTGCCTGTGTTGGAGCCAGGGAAGGTAAATATTGAAGGCGCTACTGTGCCATAGCCAAAACTCACTGTGGTTTCGGGGGCTACCAGTGCTGGATCACCGGGATGTAGGAGGATGGGGAATCCTCATTAGGATCCAGAGTCTTACCCCTCCCGAGGTAAGTACCCTCCAGAGGGGCTTTTCTTACAGTTTAACCACTTCAGGACCACAGGCTTACACCCCTCTAGTGACCACGTCATTTTTCACAATAGAGGGCTGTGCAGCTTTGTCAGCGTGCTGCACAGCCCTACAACTCGGCACACAAATGGATTTTTTCCTCCTTTTATTGTCCTTAATTGGAGGACTCTGATAGCTGCTGCGATCCTGTGCGTTTTTTTTTTAATTAAAAAAAAGGAGGCTTTCCCTTCCTCCCTCCTTCCTCCCTCTCTCCCCCCGTGCCATCCTAAATCGCCATAGGATGGCGATCGACACTCATCCCCGCCTCTCATAGGCATCAGTCTATGAGAGGACACAAAATCAGAGCCGCTCTGATGGACAGCTGAGTGTCCCTCGTACAGCGATGCAGGAGATCGCAGTGCTGTACAAATGTAAACAAAGGGGAATACTTTCCCCTTTCGGCTCTAAACAGTCTGCAGCTGATCATGGAGCGGAGCTCCGTGAACCGGCAGGGAACAATCGTGCATGCGCGCACCCTTTCCCTGGTAAACTGCAGCTTCAGGACTTGACGCCAATCGCCTCTAGGCGGTCCTGGGGCTGCCGTTGTGGTCACGCCCATCGACGTGATGGACCCCAGAGTTCTAATCGGGAGATACTGGTCAGTTGCAACAAAAACTTCTAGGCACAGGAACTGCTTCTTCCCTCAGGCGGTAGTCCTTCTTAAAGTTAACTACCGAACGACCGGTTCGGTAGTTAACTTTAAAGCCAATGGGTACTAGTTTAAAAATAAAAAAGTCAGATACTCACCTAAGGAGAGGGAAGGCTCGGTCCTAATGAGCCTTCCCTCTCCTCTCCCGGTGCCCTCGGTGCTGCGCTGGCTCCCCCGTCCGCGTCCGCCGCCGCACGGAGTTCGGAGGTGTTAAATTACTTAAAAACACAACAGTATATGTTTTATTATGTCTTTATGTTGATTGAAGTCTCTGGAGTTCATCTCTGGGATCCCTATCTTTGCATGTTACTTATTTTCTTAATTGCATAACATCTGTCATCTCCCTCGACCCCTCGCTACCCTCCAACTACCGTCCTATCTCCCTCCTCCCCTTTGCCTCAAAACTCCTTGAGCATCTGGTTCACAAACGCCTGACCCAGTACCTCAATGCCAACTCACTGCTAGACCCACTGCAATCTGGATTTCGGCCTGCCCACTCAACCAAAACTGCTCTCACCAAAGTGGTCAACGACCTTGCCTTAGCTAAAACTGAAGGTAAATACTCCATTCTCCTCCTCCTCCTTGACCTTTCAGCAGCTTTTGACACAGTAGATCATCCCCTACTCCTCCAGTCCCTCCAGTCCTTGGGCATTCACGATCTCGCCCTGACCTGGCTTTCATCCTACCTTTCCAACCACTCCTTCACGACCGCCTTCAATGAGTCATCGTCCACCCCCAACCACCTCTTGGTGGGAGTCCCCCAAGGTTCGGTCCGTGGCCCCCTACTGTTCACCCTATACACATCCTCCATTGGCAAGGTTATCTCCTCCATGGATTTTAACTATCATCTGTATGCAGATGACACCCAGATCTACCTCCACACCCCTGACATATCCACCACTACCATGGACAAGGTCTTCTCCTGCCTATCAGCCATCTCCTCCTGGATGCCCGCTAGTTTCCTGAAACTAAATCTAGACAAAACTAAATTTATGATCTTCCCACCCCGGCCATCCACGAACCTCCCAGATGTGCATGTCACTGTTAACCACACTACCATTCGCCCTACCTCTCAAGCCCGTTGTCTGGGTGTCACCCTGGACTCTGCACTCTCCTTTACTTCCCACATCCAAAACCTCACAAAGTCCTGCAACTTCCACCTTCGTAACATCTGTAAGATTCGTCCTTTCCTGACCTCTGCCACCACCAAACTCCTCATCCATGCCCTCATAATTTCCTGCCTTGACTACTGCAATTCCCTGCTGTCTGGTCTCCCTATGACCCGAACAGCCCCACTGCAGTCCATCATGAATGCGGCAGCCAGAATTATCCACTGCTCCCATCGCTCCACCATGGCAGATCCCCTCCTAGAATCCCTCCACTGGCTTCCTATCCAGTCCAGAATCAGATTCAAGATACTGTGTCTGACCTACAAATCTGTCCACAAAACCTGTCCAACCTACATTTCCGATCTTACTCAGAGGTACACACCTAGCCGCTCACTCCGCTCCTCCAATGAACTTTGCCTAACTGCCCCCCGCATCACCCATTCCCATGCACGCCTCCAGGACTTCTCAAGAGCTGCTCCAACACTATGGAACTCCCTACCTCCACCCATTAGCGCAGCCCCCTCCTTCAACATCTTCAAGAAAGCCCTCAAAACTCACCTTTTCACTCTGGCCTACTACCCCTCACAAGTGCTCTAAACCTACAACTGAACTCTGGTCCCCTACCGTTCGTGTCCTTACCTCTCCCTCTAGATTGTAAGCCTTTGGGCAGGGTCCTCCTCCTTTTGTGTCCTACCTGATCATGCACCTCCATTACTGTGAACCCATGCTATGCATCTGAGTGAACCTAACTTGCCTAATCTCCATGCTCCATTCAGTGACTGACTAAGCATTACCTGGTACTCATACTGTGCTGCGTGATCTGGTTTTCTTGTATTCCTGTATTGTCATATTGCTGTATGTCACCCCTAAATATTGTCTGTAACCTAAATTAATGTTCAGCGCTGCGTAATATGTTGGCACTTTATAAATACAATAAATAAATAAAGTCTCTAGAAGTATTTTTAGCTTGCTTAAAGAATTTTGTTAGCTTGATTGAATCTGTTTTTTGTCCATGATGACTGCAGCTACTGTACCTTATTGATTGAAAAGATGCAGCATCCGGCATTTTGACTCTCAAAGCCTAAGTGCTCAACTGAGGTGTTTCCACTGGCTGTATATTTATACACATGTTGGATTACATCAGTGACGACTTCGCTTATCAGTTTTTTTGTGTGTGGGAGCAATTTGCTGCCTTCTTTTCCATTGAAAAGCAGCCCCCAAATTGTTGACAGGCATAGAGGGCTGGTATGTAGACTTGGGGGAGACCTGCACTCTTGCTGTGTCTCTCCCTGCTCAGTACAAGCTCTTGTGACTGCAGGGCCGGGCTGAGGCAGAGGCGAGAGAGGCTCCAGCCAAAGGGCGCAGTGTAGGAGGGGGCGCACAACTCACTCAGCTATCATTTCTTTATTGTGTTTGAAGTAGAGAGATATAAGAAAAGGGGATGCACGGCAGTGACTGCAAGCCAGATAACTAGAGATTAAGGAGTTGGGGGCCCTGGGGCACCTCTTAGTCTAATAGCAATCAGTGTGTGATGGCTGGGGTGGGAGAGATGAAGTGGCGCATTTAGGTGTCTCAGCCTTGGGTGCTGGAGGACTTTGTCCTGGCTCTGCTGCAGGGTGGGAGCTGGTGTAGTGGATACATTACCAATGCCAATGAACAGAACTGTACAGTACTCTAGAATGAGCTGATCTTTCAGCAAATACCAGCTACACAGATCCATGTGCTGTCAGATGGTTTCTTACTCCAACCACATCACCTCTTCTCATATGTGGATAAAGCATGGAATATATGAATAAGAATCTATTTAATAAAATATGTCAAGCATTGTGAGTCTCCAGTGTCTCGTACTTCCAGTACTATCCACAGAGAAATAGATTGTATATGACAATTGTTGGAGATCCTCTGTGATGGTAGAAGAGAGAGATCATATGATTGCAAATTTCATGTATTCTTTTTTTTTTTTTTTTTTTTTTTAACCACATAATGCTGAGTACACAGTATGAGATTTTATGGTCGACTTACTGACGATTATTTCCAAAATTTCCGATTTGCTTTCCGATCAATGTCCAAGCATTTTCCGATCGATTTCCTATTAAAGTTAACGGAAATCGATCGGAAAATGCTCGGAAATCGATCGGAAAGCAAATCGGACATGTTGGAAATAATCGATCTGACAGTAAATCGACCATACAATCTCATAGTGTGTACCCAGCATTACACTGTCCCCCCAGAGAGCAAAATATGACTTTATAATTTACATTTGCACATTCCATAAATTAATTCAATATCACATTAATGAGAAATGAAATAGCTGGGTGCATACATGGTCTTTAGCTTGTGTGACTTGGCTTAAAAATCCTTCCTGACATGAGCAGTGCAAATATGCATGAAGGTTCTGAGCACAATCTTTATCTCTTTGATCACTGTGATAACTTAATCATAGTAATTGCAGAGGTCATGTGATCATACGGTTTGGTACCCAATCTCTTCCTGGGTAGTAGGCTGCTGGAGAGATGTGCACACGTAGGAGGAGAGAAGCAGATCGTGTAGGGTCTGTAAAAGAACGTTCTCCCAGCACAAGTATAAGAACTTTATTTCAATGTGCATCAGTACAAGGGGTTAATGCGTTCTGTGTTCTGTGAACCATAGAACAACTGCTTAAACGTATTGAAATATTGACTCAATGGCCTTGATTTACTGTGGTTCTTCAGGCCTGGAAATGATTAGCGAACATAAGTGATCCATCAGACTTTGCCTTAATTTATTAAAACAATGTCTCCAATTAGGTGTCAAGAATGTGTATGTTCCCCCCATGTTTGTGTGGGTTATATTTGGGCACTCTGGTTTCTTCCCACATCCCAAAAACATACAGATAAGTTAATTGGCTTTCCCCTAAATTGGCCCTAGACTATGAAAGACATACGACGGTAGGGATAAGATTGCGACCCCCTCTGATGCTGGGAATACACGGGTCGTTTTTGAGCCAAGTAGATGGCTCGATAGATAATTTCCGACATGTCGATCTCCCGCTCAATCGCTTCGCCGCTTGATTTGTGATAGCAGTGAATGGAAAAAGGTAAGAAAAAATTAGCGGAAGATAAAAGAATTGACTGCAGAATCGAGCGGCGAAACGATCGAACGGGAGAATCGAGCTGCAAAAACGAGCCATGTTTGCCCAGCATAAGGGACAAGACTATCTACTCTGTACAGTGCTGCCCTTCCCCCCAGCACCACCTCAAGTACACAAGTTTTCTCCTAGTTCATATTTTCATACCTTATCAATAAAATGCCTTTTAAAGAGACTCTGAAGTCTCCCTAAAATGAGGTTTTTATTTTAAAAACCTCATTGCCATTATTGTCCCTCTTAAAACACCGCAGAACCGCGGCTGAAAACCCCCTCAATCACCCCAAATTTACGGGGTACAATCACGGGCTCCTTCCGAATAGAGGAAGCGCAGCTCTGCCTCTATGCACGTCAATCAGGCCGGATCGCCGCCTCTCACTGAGAGGGGCGGGGGAGAGGCGGAGATATGCGCTGATTGACGCACATAGAGGAGGCAAGAAAGTCGTGGATTTTGCCTGCCGTGTACTCCGTGAGTTTGGGGTGATCGAGGGGGTTTTCAGCCGCAGTTCTGCGGCGTTTTAAGAGAGACAATAATATTAATGAGGTTTTTTAAAATAAAAACCTAATTTTAGGGAGCCTTCAGGGTCTCTTTAAGCAACCAGCCAGCAAGAAAATACTCAAAATAATTCAGTACGTTGTCACCTGCTTTTTTGTACCTTATTAGTTGTGGAGTGCTGAAAATTATTTAAACAGAAAGTGAAAATGATCTCCAAGGAGAAAATGTTAGAGAAAAAGTTGATTGAATAAGGGCACAATCTTATGCAATATATTACCTGATGTTTTTGTCATTGTTAAATATAAATTCAATTGTGTCAGTACATGACCTTCATTGTACTTTGTAAATTGGTTTTGCTTGATTCTGCAGACTTTATAATAGGAATGTAATGCCTATATTCATCATTATTATTACACCCATGATAAGATATAATTATGCTTGTCAAAGGAAAAACAATAACAAAAGGAGATTACACGTAAAAGCATGCCTGGAGATGCCCGAATTACAGAGACTGCATTTGTCAAAGTGTGGCAGCAGCCTTTCTAGGGGGAGGAGAGGAAGACATAAGTTCATGAGAGAAAACTGTATAGATGAGATAATACAAAAACAATTCAAAATATCCACGGGGCTTTAACATAACATTACTATTACTGTATTGATCTTTTGTAAACATCTCAGTTAACATACCTGTATTTTCCCCAAAATTGAGCTGAGGATGATAAACATAGCAGAGGTGTTCCAGCCTGTCAGCACTAGATGGAGCTGAAGAGTTCTTCTACTGTAAGGAGCTTTCTGTAGGACAATTACTGTACTACTGTAATGTTTTTATAATGTATCTTTGTATTTCAACTTGTGGTTATTTGGGAGTTTCAAAATGTACATAATTGCAACCATGACAACGTTGCACATAATGTCCCCAAATCCCGGTAATCCTGCATGAGTAATTAGCTGCACAGAATAAGAAGCCTTGCTTTTTGGTTTTGCAAAACTTGTAATAAAATGATACCTGGTTATGATAAGCTACACATAGAAGATTTTATACCTAGGTGGTATAAAACAATGACATCCTTACCTAAAAAGAGGGAAGCCTCAGGAACCCACCCATACAGCTGCCGCGTGTGGACCACCGGAACATATCCACTATGAGCTTGTTAGATATGTTCATGTGGCCATGCTCCCCACCCTGCACAAGTGCCATACTGCAGCCCCACTTTGCTTGTGCGAGTTCAGCAGTGTCTGTACATAAAGCCAGAGCCACTTGTACACAAGCAACGTTGCCTTAGAGCGCAGGCACAGCTGTACTCGAGCAGGTGCAGTATGGCCACACTCATGCATGAAGAGGAACGTTGGTGTGAACTTCAAGGGTGTACTGGGAAGCACTGGTGGTCTGGAGGAGGATGTGGGAAGCCTCTAAAGGATCCAGAAGCTTCATCCAGTTCCATCATCATATCCAGTGGAAGGCTTTAACCATCACTGTTCACCTTGCAGCCAACATTACTGTCAAAGTCAGGAAACTATGAAAAAGAATGAGGTAACAGCGGCGCTAGGGGCAGCAGGAACTGGGACTCATTGGCATGTAGAGGAAAAAAAATCAATATGTGTGCTGACCAGGCAATGAACTGTAAACAATTTCCTGTTAACAGAGCAGAGAGTGACAATGAGCCTCTACGAGGCCCTTTGGAGCAACAGGCCTGGTCACAATATTCCACTGGCCACTGTTTCAAATGCAATCTGTACTTCCTGGTACAAGGAGTGCAACAGCATTTGTACTTGTAGCTACATCCCCTATCTGCCACATTATCCTAAATCAACTTAGAGTACACTGATTTTTTTTGTTAAGAACTGTAGAATCCTTACACTTACTAAGAACCGTGTCAAATTTTACACAGGTTTCCTTTAATGCAAAACTGACATTAGGCTGTGGGGAGAGGGAAACTTGCTTGTGGCTGTAAGTTCTAAAAAAAAGCATCACCTGGAAAAATTAATGCAGGAAAGGACAGGACCTTTAGCTCAGAAAAGGAAGCTAGTTGGTTAGTCTTTTCCAGAAACAATATGATAGATAACTTATAGCTAGATATCAGGGTAGTGACTGCTGCTATTAATTATTGCTTGTAGTGCAGACTGTGGCTTTCTCTCCATACACTCCATACTTGTGCGCGTGAACCCAAGGCCGGGCCAAGGCATAAGCTGGAGAGGCTCCAGCCTCAGGGCGCAGTGTAGGAGGGGGCGCACAATTCATTCAGCTGTCATTCCTAATTGTGTATGAAGCAGAAAGAAATAAGAAAAGGGGATACATGGTAGTGACTGCAAGTCAGATAACTAGAGATTAAGGTGTTGGGGAGGTTGTGGGCCCTGTGGCCCTCTTAGTCTAATAGCAATCAGTGTGTGACGGCTGGGGTGGGAGGGATGGAGGGGCGCACTTTGGTGTCTCAGCCTTGGGTGCTGGAGGACCTTGTCCCTGCTCTGCAACCCAAATGTAAACTGAGATTTCATTTAAGAGGGACACTTTTTTGGCCCAAATGTATGGGTTTATTTTCAAATGCACATGCCAATTAGGCTAAGCCTGACTACTTTAATACTGGTGTACATGCTTCTCCTCCATACCTGTGTCTGTTAGTAGGTTGGAGCCCTCTTGTGCTCCACACTAGCAGCTGTTGGAAGCAACAGAAGTATATGTGCAATATGCCGAATGACTACCTGAACTAGGTGAAAGAAATGTCCTGCTGAGTAAGGGCTAGTGCACACCAAAATCTCTATTGCAATCACTAGCACAATTTGCAATTGCGATTTCAGAGCGATTTTTGAATGAATGAGCATTTTTGTGAACAAGCCCTCACACACTGGGCGCTTTCGCTCCAAAAATCAGTGCTGGGCCGAAATTACGCATTAGCGTAATTACGCATTGTAGTTCACTACAAATGCACCGTAAGCGTTACGTGTAAGGTTACGGTATTACACGTAATTAATTACGCGTAGACCGTAGGTTACGTTATTACGCGTAACAAATTACGCGTAAGACAGTAAACTCCTATTGAAATTACACAGTCTGCCGTAATCGCGTAATATTACGCTCCCGTATAATATAAAAAAGCTGCCGACTTTAAGGGTTAATAGCAAAGCCCCCTTAAGTGCTAAGAGCCTCAAATTTGGAGAATATATTAAGGAGATCAGAAGGAATAAGAGGAAATTTTTTTTTCTCAAAAACACCTTATAGTTTTTGAGAAAATCGATGTTAAAGTTTCAAAGGAAAAATATATACATTTAAAAACCCGCCGACTTTTAACGGTTAATAGCAAAGCCTGCTTAAAATTTAGAAACACCAAATTCCCAGGGTATATTAAGGGGATCAGTGGGAATAAGAGGAAATTTTTTTTTTCAAAAAGACCTTATAGTTTTTGAGAAAATCGATTTTTAAGTTTCAAGGGCAAAAATGTCTTTTAAATGCGGAAAATGTCAGTTTTTTTTGCACAGGTAACAATAGTGTTTTATTTTCATAGATTCCCCCAAGTGGGAAGAGTTTTACTTACTTCGTTCTGAGTTTGGGAAATATAAAAAAAAACGACGTGGGGTCCCCCCTCCCAGACCTCTTTAACCCCTTGTCCCCCATGCAGGCTGGGATAGCCAGAATGCGGAGCACCGGCCGCGTGGGGCTCCGCACCCTGACTATACCAGCCCGCATGGTCCATGGATTGGGAGGTCTCGGAAGGGGAGGGGCAGCCAAGCTTTCCCCTCCCCCTCCGAGCCCTTGTCCAATCCAAGGACAAGGGGCTCTTCTCCACCTCCGATGGGCGGTGGAGGTGGAGGCCGCGATTTCCTGGGGGGGGGGGGGGGGGGGGTTCATGGTGGCATCTGGGAGTCCCCTTTAAAAAGGGGTCCCCCAGATGCCCACCCCCCCCTCCCAGGAGAAATGAGTATAGGGGTACTTGTACCCCTTACCCATTTCCTTTAAGAGTTAAAAGTAAATAAACACACAAACACTTAGAAAAAGTATTTTAATTGAACAAAAAACATAACCACGAAAAAAGTCCTTTAATATTCTTAATTAACCATTAATACTTACCTGTCCCTTTAAAAGCCAGTTCCTATGCAATATCCTCGGAAATTGGCTAATCAGTTACAATGTAACAAAGTTGTTACAATGTGACAACTTTGTTACTTTGTAACTCCACCGCACCCGACGTCACTCGCCGCTCACCCGCCGGCCGCCGCATACACTTACGCTAAGTCCCCGCCGGCTCCCGCCGTCCACTCCGCCCACACCTGTCACCCATATACATGCTGGCACCCATGGGTGCCAGCATGTATATAGGTGACATGTGGGAGAGGCGGGGAGGGCAGCGAGAGCCGGCGGGACTTAGCGTCCTGCACGGACCGGCGGGTGAGCGGCGAGAGATGTCGGGTGCGGTGGAGTTACAAAGTAACAAAGTTGTTACATTGTAACAACTTTGTTACATTGTAACTGATTAGCCAATTTCCGAGGATATTGCGTGGGAACTGGCTTTTAAAGGGACAGGTAAGTATTAATGGTTAATTAAGAATATTAAAGGACTTTTTTCGTGGTTATGTTTTTTGTTCAATTAAAATACTTTTTCTAAGTGTTTGTGTGTTTATTTACTTTTAACTCTTAAAGGAAATGGGTAAGGGGTACAAGTACCCCTATACTCATTTCTCCTGGGAGGGGGGGTGGGCATCTGGGGGACCCATTTTTAAAGGGGACTCCCAGATGCCACCATGAAACACCCCCCCCCCCCCCCAGGAAATTGCGGCCTCCACCTCCACCGCCCATCGGAGGTGGAGAAGAGCCCCTTGTCCTTGGATTGGACAAGGGCTCGGAGGGGGAGGAGAAAGCTTGGCTGCCCCTCCCCTTCCGAGACCCCCCAATCCATGGACCATGCGGGCTGGTATAGTCAGGGTGCGGAGCCCCACGCGGCCGGTGCTCCGCATTCTCGCTATCCCAGCCTGCATGGGGGACAAGGGGTTAAAGAGGTCTGGGAGGGGGGACCCCACGTCGTTTTTTTTTAATATTTCCCACACTCAGAACGAAGTAAGTAAAACTCTTCCCACTTGGGGGAATCTTTGAAAATAATACACTATTGTTACCTGTGCAAAAAAACCTGACATTTTCCGCATTTAAAAGACATTTTTGCCCTTGAAACTTAAAAATCGATTTTCTCAAAAACTATAAGGTCTTTTTGAAAAAAAATGTTTTCCTCTTATTCCCACTGATCCCCTTAATATACCCTGGGAATTTGGTGTTCCTAAATTTTAAGCAGGCTTTGCTATTAACCGTTAAAGGCGGCGGGTTTTTAAATGTATATATTTTTCCTTTGAAACTTTAACATCGATTTTCTCAAAAACTATAAGGTCTTTTTGAAAACATTTTTTTCCTCTTATTTCTTCTGATCTCCTTAATATATTCTCCAAATTTGAGGCTCTAAGCAATTAAGGGGGCTTTGCTATTAACCCTTAAAGTCGGCGGCTACCTAACATTGATCCATGCGTCAACTTTTCCGCTTGGGAGCATGGCCTTACGCATTAATTGCTAGTAGGAAATTACGTGTAAGGCAATAACGTAACAACCTGCATTACGGTATTCTTACGCGTAATTGCGTAAGGGCTATGCGTAATTACAGACATGCACCGTAAATAAATGTCTACGCCGTAAGCGTAATTCCGTAATGCGTAATAGCGTAAAATGACGCGTAATGATCCGTAAGCGTAGTTTTTTCCATTACGCCCAGCACTGCCAAAAATGCTGCATGCACCATCAGCAAATGGCTAATCACTGGCGACAGTGTGAACACTACCATTGCATTGCATTAGCAGCAGCATTTTGCTGATTGCCAGTGATCAGCAAATCGCTGAAAAATCGCCCAGTGTGAACTAGCCCTCAAGCTGAATAGCTCCAAAAAATGCTACATGCAGCGCATTTTAGAATAATTTTAGAATAATCACAATGCTGCTGTGGTAACACCCTAATAGGCTTTCAGTAGCCAAGCGATTTTCAAAGAGCTGGCAATCTGAAAAGCATTCAACAGCGCTCTTGGTGTGCACCAGCCTTAAAGGGAACCTTAACTGGGAGTAATATGGATGTTTCCTGTTAAACAATACCAGTTGCCTGGCAGTCCAGCTGATCTCTGTGACTGCAATAGTGGCTGAATCACACCATGAAACAAGCATGCAGCTAATTCAGTCTGACTTCAGTCAGAGCACCTGATCTGCATGCTTGTTCAGGGGCTGTGGCTAAAAGTATTAGAGACACAGGATCAGCAGGCGATTCAGGCAACTGGTATTATTTTAAAAGGAAAAATCCATATCCTTCTCATTTTAGGTTCCCTTTAAGGAGCATTTGGCCAGTGAAACATCTCTGGATTGGATTGTAGTACAGAATCATCAGCCAGACATAAGCAATATGTATGACAAAGTGGCTTTTGTATACAGGCACACCAATGATTTTTGGATGCCTTTGAGGATAGCACAGGTGGGGTCGTGTGAACTGTGCAGCTAGGGTATTAGCCACTATACCCCCATTAGCTAAAGCATGTACAGTGTTTGCTTACATTGTCAATGTTTTATGGTGGAAGCATATGGGGGATTTTGTGATAAACTGATTGTGTGTTTATAGAGAACAGCCTGTCTAATTCTCCCTTCTCAGCAAGTAATGAGCTTGTGTAATTTTAGCTGTCAGCTGTTTGCCAAATTCTGAGTTAATATGTAAACAGGAGGTTAACCCTTTCTGTGCTCCTATGAAACCAGGAAGTAATCACTCTGCAGAATCTCAGTAGGCATTCCACAAGCTGTAACATGGAAATGTTTTTTCTTTAAAGGTTTTAATGCTGCTGCTTATTTTTTAGAGCAGACAGAAAGTTCTGAGTTCAGGTCCGCTTTAAAGCAAAAAAAAAAAGTTTTATCAATTTCAAGCATATATTAACAGCTTTACTGCAAGCCCAGAACTCTGGCAGGCTCCTGTCCTATAGTAACTTAGCCTGTGCACCCAGATGGTCAAATAAAATAGTGTCTGGCAAAGCTGTTTTACTGTGGGTGCTCCCATGAGAGAACTCTCATAGTATGTTCATGAATAATTAATGAGCATGGTACTACACTCTTTCGGAAATATTAATGAATCAACTTGAAAAAAATGTTAAAAAGGTCTAAATTACAAATGTTATTCCTATTCAGTGCCCAGCTCTGTGTATTTAATGACGTTTTTCTTGGAACAGCCATACCATTCTTGTTAGACTGACTGCTGCATCACTTTTATGTGTCCTGTATGTGCAGTATATAGAGATAAATCAGGTACTGATATGATGTTCCCTGTACAGAGAGGTAGCCAAGTCTTATTGTGGAGGAAAGTGATCAGACATAAAGAAAAGCCATATGTGATTTCTTTGTTTTCCCTCTAAGCTGGCAGCACCAAGCTTTATACAGTCAGCTCTGTACTGAGGTAGCAGGAGCACTTAGTAAAATGCACTTCCTTCTTCTAGCTAGGCTTCTGGAGTGTCCTGAGGGGGGTTGGATCAAGGCTACTTGTCTTACATCATTGCATTTGTACAGCATGCCTTGGATTCGGGCAAATAATCCTGTTGTACATTCTGTTTGACACCGTATTATACTGTGCCGTATTATATGTATCAGTTGAAGAGAACCAAACACTACTTTTTACTGCCTGGTTTCTAATAGCTATAAGAGCTGCCACATTCCCCCTCTTCTTCTAGCTGCCCATTATTTATCGAGAAGAAGGTGTGAAGATAGCATCTGTGTCTTCTCTAAAGTCTTTGAAGCATGGTGTATTATGTCCCCACCCCCTGCTGATGAAAGCTTCTGCTAATGTGTGCAATAAAATAATTACATCAGTTCTTATCTCCCTGAAATGTCTGCAGTTGAGCAGGCCATGGAAACAGGGTAAAAAGCCTCTGCTAAACTATTAAATGTAAAACAAAAACAGCTAAACTTTTTTTTTTAATAATGATCCACATTGTTGTCATGCATTTTAAATGTGCTATTGAGATGCCCTGGGTGCTAAAATGGTGCTTGGTTCACTTTAAGGCAGGCAGTTTTGGATTAGTAAAGCCTATCAATCCCTTAATCTCTGAACCTTAAAAAGATAGCTAATCATTGCTATCTTAATTAAAAATGTTCTGCCTAATCATGAATTTAAACATTGTGTACATTCATTATTATAATTTTGTTTTATCCTAAGTGCAGTTATTTATACTTTACTCAACAACGTGGAAAGCATGAGCTTAAAATCTTGCTCATTTCTGGCAGAGGACCATCTCCACTATGCGTTTTATTTTCAGCACAAAACAACTGCAATCATCCTGGTCTGCTGACTTATTGTGACATTGCTGATGTTTATTTTGTGTAGACAGCTGAGATTAGCAGCACTTTGCATAAAATTGATTTAGTTCTCTTTCCAGCTTTCAAATATTGGCTTCATCGTAACACTCTTGAATTGGGCATAGTTTGCTTCGTTGTTTAAGGGTTTCCAAATTAAATGTGTTTATTCTATACAGCAGAAATGCAAATCAAGATTGCTGGTGCAGAGTACAATTCTCCCAACCACAAACACCTAAATTAAGCAGTCAGCTACTTTCTTTATACACCTTCTATATATGCACATGCCCACATCATACCTTACCACTACCTCCAACCCTTCCCTAACCCCTCCCCCCCCAATCTCCGGCTAGTCACCTGTCAACAGCTTCTCCCACGTGGCTTTTTTATTGCTTCCAGACTCTTGTTAGTATGATCTTCCCCTGGGTTTTCTAGGAGTTGAATACGGGGTTGTCCCGTCCTCCTGGACCACTCTTGAAGGTGTTTCTTTACTCTTACAGTTCTCTGCTACTAAACTTCTAGCAACTAGCACCCCCAATTCTTTTACTAATGAAATGGTTTATAATCTCCATAAGTGGGTATACTGAACAGTGCTGATAAATTGAAGTGCTCCCTGCATGTACTTTGCCAAAGATTATACATTTTTTTCTGAATCTTTGGATAACATGGCAACCCCATCACAAAGCAAATGTAGTGCCTAACTCACTTCTGCTCCTCCAGCACTGGACAATTTGGATGCAAGAGAATTTTTGTAGTAGGATTGTTCATTGATCATTCTGATGTCACTTTTTCATATCTCTTTTCATTCCCATTTGCACAAACAGAACATATTATCATAATGTGGGCACCAATTAGAGACTTAAAGGGTACCTGAGACGAAAAAAGAAAATAATTGTTACTTACCTGGGGCTTCCTCGAGCCCAATGTACTCCATGGGCTACCTTGTCATCCTCATAGGCAGCTCTGTTTGTCTGCAGTCTCGCCCAGTAAAGGGCTCCAGTCTGCTCAGTCGTGTTGTACTGCACATGAGCAGGGCAGCCAGATTGGAACCTATTAACTGGGGAGATCGCAGATGAACGGATAGACCCAGGAGAACGGCGAGGGAACCCACAGAGTACATGGGGCTGGAGAAAGCCCCAGGAAAGTATAAATTTTTTTCTCCTTTCATCTCAGGTTATCTCTAAGCCTAGTACACAAGCTAGATGGTGTTCAGCCTCTGTTGTATTTAGGCGTGTGTACAGTGACCTCAATGTGTCAGCAAAAAGATCCACAGTGCTGGATCTTCTCAATTCTCAACCAAGCACAGGCCGAACCCCTTGTTTCCCTCCTAACTCCACCTACTCAAAGCCTCTCTGTTGTGTGCCGCACCATAGTCCCTCCTCCCCCTTCCATAGAAACCGAATGCATCACTAGCCTGCAGGGTAGCAATGTGTCTGTACAGCCACAAACTATTGACAGTGGCAGTAATTGTGCATGTGTACATGGGCACCAATTTTGTTTTAGCGGATTGGCAGGGGATAAAGGTTAGGCGTGCGGGGGGAGGGAGGTAAAGATTAGGTGTTGGGGGGTAGTTTAGCTTAGCCATGGGGAAGGTGGTTAAGGTCAGGTGTTTGGGGGAGGGGTGGTTAAGGTCAGGTGCCCGGAGGAGGTGGGGGGTGGATAAGGTTAGGCATCGGTAGAGGGAGAATAGGGTTGGGTTTAGCTGTAGTAAAATATTGGTGTAGTAAAATATCAGTACTTATGACTGATATTTTACTATCATTAGCACTGCAAGAGTAGAATATCGGAAAATGTACCGATATTCTATCGGCTATTTCTGGGCAACCTAATTTTCAGTTGCCCTTTTTTCATATGTGTACTAAATCAACTATTGAAGAAACATAAGTCACTTAATAGCTTGGATTTAACCAGAGGCTGGCATAGAGATCATATGAGTACATATTATTTAGGCGCCGCTCAGTGTGGCGTGGAGAGAGCCAAATTATGGGTCTTCGTGCTGCCGCTAAACTCTAAAGCGGCGTTAAATACTATTCCCCCTCCGAGTTGTCACAACTCGGAGGGAGATGTAATTCGGGGTCCAGCAGCTGCCAGAGCCCCTAATTACCGATGCGCGGGGTGCGCATCATAGCATTGCTGCTATGAAGGCGCCCAGCTTCGGCGCTCGACTCTCAGAGCTGCGCGCCGAGATGAGCTGATTCGGATCATATGGTTATCCCAATTTCCATTTGCAAACTATTAATATACTTAACATATTCATTTTAAAAATGAGCATATTTGATATAAGCTGGAATTGAGGGCACTTTTGGTTTCTGCTTTATCTCACAAGATTTTATCTCACAAGCAAAGTCACATATGCCAGCTGATGAGTATGCAGAAGTGAATATATCCTCATTTTATATATCAGCTTTTTAGTTGAGTTCTCTTATTTTTACTGTAGCGCAGTCTTTTTAGTGATGTTTTATTAAATCAGTTATTCACTCTGCGGACCCAGCATCATGAATTTGCATTCCTAGGCGACTGATCACATTGAGCTGAACCTGAGTTGTATATTTTTATACCTAGGTGGCTAATCATGTAGCAGACCTGTCTGCCTTCTCATAGGCTGTATGGAATGACATTTGGCGTCATCATTTTATAAATGTCATGGAAGAAAATCTGAAGCCAGAATACAAATTACCAGTAAGCTTTCAAGCTTGCATAATATTGCTTCCAGAAAATGCACTTGCTACTTTTTTTTTCTGATTTAGCAATAACTGCACAGAACATCATACTTTGCAAATCAATTACTGCAGCTGAGGGAAAAGCTACATACGGGATTCATTTTTTATTGTTGCTTGATAATGTTTCTGGCAGCAGTTTAATAGTGGCTCTGTTATATGGAGAGAGGAGGGGAGAGGAGAAGTGGGTGGTGACTGTTGCAGAAGCTCCAGAGGATGTCCCCACAGTACTGTAGATGTCAGACAAGATATATCCATCCTACTGGATTGCCAGACGCAGGGGTGAAAATACTGGGCCTCCCTGTTAAACTGTGGATGTCACCTTCCCCCTTTATGAGCCTCCTTTGCGTCTCCTTTCCTACCCCCTCTAAAAATCTATCCCTGTTATGCCTTTATATAGACTCCTCCTCCCTTAAAGCACACCTGATCTGATCCCCACACTGATCATCTAAATATGTTGTGTTTATTTATGGGTACTGATACTTACAGGACCCTCTGATGACCAGGCTGCCCTTCGTCTGCTTCCTGTTTGTAGTTCTAACTGCAGCCAGTCAACTGGCCTCCATGCTCCCCGGATGTCTGTGCTTCTGCCCAGCTGTGTATAGCAGCCATGGCTGGAAGCTTTCTGGGCACGCCCACTTCTGAATTGTGTATGTACACTCCTGGCCACAGCTGCTCTACACAGCCAGCCAGGAGCACAGGCAGCCATGAAGCATAAAGTCTGTTCCCCTGGCTTCAGTCAGGGATGGGAAGTAAAGTGGCACAACAGAGGGAACCCAGCCAACAGGGGGTCTTCCAAGTATCAGGATACAATAATGCAAACACTGACATATTTGTGCAGTTTAGGGGATAAACAGTAAACATACACTCCACTCATATCTCCTTCGCATTCCAGTGGTTGGACACCAGCAACTGACCTTACATATTATTTACCACTAAACACAATGATAAACACAGTACTCCCTCCTTTCACATCCTCTACTGATCTACCTTCAACACTGACACGGTAGAGTTTTACAGAGATGGGGATGGTGCCAGTCAGGACTCCTGACTGTAATACCTTTGAAAACTAAGATTTAATGGTCCCCAAGACAACCTTTGCTATTTATATAATTTAGATTTTTTTTGTTGTTGAAAATAACAGTTTATAAATATTGTAAATATTAGAAATGTTGCAATATCGCTAACATTTCACCTTCTGAGAGCCTCTTAGCACAGATGGAGACTGTCAAAAGAAGCTACTTTTGACCAATACACTCTCTGGATGAACTTTTCTGTTTAAAGTGTACCAGAGATGGTGCACTGGCCATTATCTATACCAGTGGCGTAGCTAAGGAGCTGTGGGCCCCGATGCAAGTTTTACAATGGGGCCCCCCAAACACTCTATACATAACAATTAACCACTTTACCCCGCCTGTACGAATTTCTCCGTCCCTTTTTCCATCCTTTCACCCCCAGGGACGGAGAAATCCGTACTTTCCGCGCTCCCGCCGCTTCCCACGCTCCCGCTCGCTCTAGCGCGCACTCCCGCTCGTAAACACGCCGCCCGCCACTCGCCCGGAGATCAATGAACGGGAAATCCATTCCCGTTCGTTGATCTAAGCCCCGCAATGATCCGCTGCTTTGCCGATAAGCAGCGCAATCATTGTGAAAAAAAAAACTTACTCAGCCTCCAAGTACTTCCAGACGCTTGGAGGTCGCATTAAACAAAAAGTTACTGTTGCCATCTTGTGGCCAAATAGTAAAACTACACCCTAAAGCATTTTTCACATACAAATTATTTACTTATACACAAAAAATTAACTCATTACCTCCCACACTTCCCTTTTTTTTTTTTGTAATTCAAATAAAATTAAAAAATGTACAATTAAAAAAAATACATAAATAGTTACCTTAGGGACTGAACTTTTTACATTTTTATGTCAGGAGGGTACAACACTGTTACTTTATAAACTATGGGCTTGTAATTAGGGATGGACGCAAAACTGAAAAAAATGCACCTTTATTTCCAAATAAAATATTGGCGCCAGACATTTTGATAGGGACATAATTTAAACGGTTTTATAACCGGGACAAATGGGCAAATACATTTCATGGGTTTTAATTACAGTAGCATGCATTATTTAAAAACTATAATGGCCGAAAACTGAAAAATAATGAATTTTCCCACATTTTTTCCTATTTTCCCATTAAAACATATTTAGAATAAAATAATTCTTGGCTTAATGTCCCACCTAAAGAAAGCCTAATTGGTGGCGGAAAAAAACGAGATATAGTTCATTTAATTGTGATAAGTAATGATAAAGTTATAGACGAATTAATGGAAGGAGCGCTGAAAGGTGAAAATTGCTCTGGTGCCCAAGGGGTAAAACCCCTCAGTGGTGAAGTGGTTAATATGATGCACCAAAACCTGCCAATGGCAACCACAGTGTCAGAGGGGCAAGAAGGGGATGGGGAGCAGTTTGTTAATGATTACTACTAATCAAAGTATCTATAGAAGTGATTATTATGAGCACTGGACCAATAGAGAGCTAATACTGTAGTTGAGGGAGGGCCCTTCGGGGCCCCTCTGGCCCAAGGGCCCAGATGCGGTCGCTACCTCTGCACCCCCTATTGCTACGCCCCTGATCTATACTTACATGGGGCTTCCTCCAGCCCCATGAGCACTGGGGCTTTCCTCGCCGTCCTCTTCAAACCCTCTGTTCTGGTGCTACAACTCCCGGTAATCCAGTCAGTGGCTTCCAGTTGTTGCTTCTGCGCATGCCATGCTCCCATCCTCCGGAGCGTTCTGCATCTGTGCAATACTACTGCGCAGGCACAGAATGATCCAGGGGACGGGAGTGTGTCGAGGGGTTGCGACAGCCCAGATTACAGGGAATTATAGCGGCAGAATGGGGAACACGAGGAGTACGGCAAGAAAGGCCCTGGTGTTCATGGGGCTGGAGGAAGCCCCAAGTAAGTATAAATCTTTGGTTTCCTTTAACATCTTTGTACTACTGTTTCCTACTTCACTTATCTACTGCTTATCTACTGCTTTGCAGTTATACTATACTATATTACAATCTGTTGTCCTTTTCTCTTACACTTTTATTACCTACTAGTCTGCCTAAGCCCGTATGAAAACGGGCTCTAGGTAGTGAATTAACGCGCCACCACCGCCAGTCAGCCCTGCTCCCTGGCCTCACCTCCCGTCCCAACGGCTGTCTCTACTGCGCACATGCGCAGTACAAAACAGCTTCGGACGGACAGACAGGGAAAGATGATGACGCAGGGACAGTTAGGTTTTATTATATAGGATTCAGCCACAGCTTTCACTTGTAAAATTTGCTATGTTCAACATTCATTTTCAATAAAGATTTGACTATACAATTTGTGCCTTCCGAATTTATCAGCTTCAGTTTTGGGTTTAGCTAGGCTTTAAATTAGACTGTTGGAAACTGAACACCAGAACATTGGATTTTTTTCTTCTCCTAAACAAAACAGCAATAAGCTAAGTACTCTCATAGAAGAATCAAACTAAACTGCTTTTTGAGCATCACTTTGTTTTGCATGTTAGGCAGTACAGAGTTGAAGAAGTCAAACAATGTTAGCTTCAGGTCTTCTACTTCACAGCAAGCCATCACACCTGCTTCCCTTTTAAGAGCCTCCTAAAGGGGTTGTGATGTTTTGTGTAGGCTTTGTTTTTGCTGGTTGGTAGTTTATGGTGTGTGACTGAAGCCTGAGATTTTTAATGTGGTACATAAGTTAGTAAGAGTTAAGCTATAAATACTGATTCAATTACCCTAGAATTTGTGTTAAACTTATAGCAGTAAAAGTAATTGTAGACGCTGGAAGAAGGAAGATATGTATGGGTACTGAATGAAAATGTGATCATGTATATGTATGCTATAACTGCAGGGACTGTGCCCCAGACACCTATATTCCACTATATCTGAGATGTCTTGGGGAAAACAATACATAGCAGGCAGAGTTTTATTGCTTCTGGCAAAAACTTTGTTTAACCACTTCACAGCTCCAGTACAGTATATCTACTCCCCTGCAGACTTCATCTAACCGCCCAGGGGAGTAAATATACGTACTCCCGCTGCTACCACTGCTGAAAGCGCTCCCGCTTATTTGTGCGCTCGTTCATGTTGCCATCTGCCCGCCAGGAGATCAATGAATGAGAAAGCAATTCCTAATCATTGATCTAAGTCCCCGTAGCAATTATCGGCGCCTTTTATGAGAAGCTGCACGATCATTCTAATAAATAAAAGTTTCCCATCTTCAGTACACTTCCTGTAAGCATACATATTTCGCTTACAGTACATATAACAAAAAAAAGACTGAGGCCATCTTGTAGCCAAATAGTAAAACTACATTTAAAAGTACTTTTTTTAAATACAAAGACCTGTTTTTACATTTTAAATTAACCCCTTACCTCCCACACTCCCCAATAGTTACCAACATTTATTTTTTTTGTAAAAAAATACAATGAAATAAATTTACAATTATAAAAAATGCATTAATAGTTTTCTTAGGGACTGAACTTTTTTAATATGTATGTCAAGACGGTATAATACTGTTACTTTATAAATTATGGGCTTTTTATTAATGATGGATGCAAAACTGAAAAAAAATGCATCTTTATTTCCTAATAAAATATTGGCACCAGACATTGTGATAGGGACATCATTTAAATGGTGTAATAACCGGTACAAATGGGCACATTAATTACGTGGATTTTAATTACGGTAGCATGCATTATTTAAAAATTATAATGGCCGAAAACTGAAAAATAAGGATTTTTTTCCAATTTTTTTCTTATTTTTCCATTAAAAAACATTTAAAATAAAAAAATTCTTGGCATAATGTACCACCCAAAGTAAGCCTAATTAGTGATTAAACAAACACATTTAACACATTTCATTCTGATAAGTAGAGACAAAGTTATTGGCAAATGAATGGAAGGAGCTGAAAGGTGAAAATTGCTTGGATGCTGAAGGGGTAAAACCCCTCAGTTGTGAAGTGGTTAAAACTTGTTTCTGACATAAAATTCAATGAGCATATATTTTCTCAATAACGGTATTTATCAGTACCTACTTGCCATATTGTCTGTACTATTTTCCCTTAAATTCATGGTTTACATGCAGGGCTATGGAGTTGGAGTCAAGGAGTCGGAGCAAATTTGGGTGCCTGGAGTTAGAGTCAGTGGTTTCATAAAACTGAGGAGTCGGGTTGGATGATTTTTGTTCTAACTCCACAAACCTGGTAAGTGTAAGGCTAAGGAGTCGGAGTCGAGGAGTCAGAGTTGGAGCAATTGTGGGTGCCTGGAGTCAGAGTGGTTGCATAAACGGATGATTTTTATTTTGATTCCACAGCCCTGTTTACATGATATGCAAATCATTACTTTCTATTTTTACCTACTTTTTACACTGCATACAAACGTTTTGTAAAAAAAAAATTATATTATCAGTTATTTCTGAAGAAAAATAAGGTGCCGTGAACTGGACACTCTTTTTTTAATGTATTACAGAAAATGTTTCAACCGTCTGACAGAATATATTTCTTTGTTTCTACGAAGGACATTCATTCATGAGAAAAAAAAAAAAGTACACCCTCTTGTGGTTCTAAGGTTTTGCATATTAGTACATTAGCAGGTCTTTTGGGTAAATACAACCTCAGATGAACAACACCATATGAATTATTTCATTGTGTCATTATTTATTGAACAAGGACGAAGACAAAAGTCTGAAGCAGTGTGTGAAAAATTAAGTACACCCTTGGTACTTCCATTGGAATTAACAGGGTATATAGTAGACAAGTATTGCTGGTTAAATACACCTGATTTATTGATGATCAGCAATTGTAAACACCCCTATAAAAGCAGAAGCAGCTGGCTGCTGCAAACATAATGGAGAGGAGGGGAAACATATGCTTAGAGAAGCAATCGTTGCTGACCATCAATCTTCAAGGGGTTATAAGATTTCCAAACAATTTAAAGTCCATCATTCTACACTAAAAATATAATTTATAACTGGAAAATATCCAGGTGCCAACTTTCCCATTAGTAGACATCTCAGCAAATTCACCCCAAGATCAGCCCGCGCAATGCTCAGAGAAATTGCAGAAAACCCCAAGATGTACACCTCAGACTCTACAGACAACAGTTAGTATGCTTGATGCTAAAGTTCATGTCAGTTCCATTAGAAGAAAGCTGGGAAAGTATAGTTTGCTTGCAACGGGCAGCACGGTGGCGTAGTGGTTAGCTCTCTCGCCTTGCAGCGCTGGGTCCCTGGTTCAAATCCCAGCCAGGGCACTATCTGCAAAGAGTTTGTATGTTCTCTCTGTGTTTGCGTGGGTTTCCTCCGGGTACTCCGGTTTCCTCCTACATTCCAAAAACATACAGATAAGTTAATTGGCTCCCCCTAAAAAAATTGGCCCTAGACTACAGTACTTACACTACATAATATAGACATATGGCAATGGTAGGGATTAGATTGTGAGCTCCTTTGAGGGACAGTTAGTGACAAGACAATATATATATATACACTGTACAGCGCTGCGTAATATGTCGGCGCTATATAAATACTAAATAAAAAATAAAAAAAACGGTTGCCAGGAGAAAGGCTCTTTTTTTCTGTGAGCTGCCCATACTCCTCCCACAGTCTGATCATCACACACATGCAGTATTCAGGGAAAAGCTGGGAAGGGGCAACAGCTGATCTTTTACTCTGAGCAAAGAGCTGACCCTGCCCACATCTTTCCTCTCTAATGCTGAAAGCATGGACGGCACTGCAAGTTCCACAGAGTTTCATTATCAGTTCCTGGCTAGTTTCTCCTTGCTCCGTGTGAAATATAGCATTTAGCTTTCCCACACCCTTTCCAGTGAGATTACAAAGAAAAACCTAAATAAAAGAGCAGTGAGGAATTTTTTTTTATTGCAAAGTATGTTAGTAAGAGTTACACATGGCCTTTACAAACACACTGGGGGGTTTGTGGAAAGGGTGTTAATAAAATAATATCTGTACACTGTCAGTTTTCCAATACGGTAAAGTGTACAAAAAAAAATGTCTGTTTTACGCTGTACTGGGAACACAGCCTAAGTGCTGGTAGCCTCAGTCATTAGTTGTAGCATTGCTGGTAGCCTGATCACATTGCCATGAGTGCCGGTAGCCTGATCACATTGCCATGAGTGCCGGTAGCCTGATCACATTGTCATGAGTGCTGGTAACCTGATCACATTGTCATGAGTGCTGGTAGCCTGATCACATTGTCATGAGTGCCGGTAGTCTGATCACATTGTCTTGAGTGCTGGTAGCCTGATCACATTGTCATGAGTGACGGTAGCCTGATCACATTGTCATGAGTGCTGGTAATCTGATCACATTGTCATGAGTGCCGGTAGCCTGATCACATTGTCATGAGTGCCGGTAGCCTGATCACATTGTCATGAGTGCTGGTAATCTGATCATATTGTCATGAGTGCTGGTAGCCTGATCACATTGTCATGAGTGCTGGTAGCCTGATCACATTGTCATGAGTGCCGGTAGCCTGATCACATTGTCATGAGTGCCGGTAGCCTGATCACATTGTCATGAGTGCCGGTAGCCTGATCACATTGTCATGAGTGCTGGTAGCCTGATCACATTGTCATGAGTGCTGGTAATCTGATCACATTGTCATGAGTGCCGGTAGTCTGATCACATTGTCTTGAGTGCTGGTAGCCTGATCACATTGTCTTGAGTGCTGGTAGCCTGATCACATTGTCATGAGTGACGGTAGCCTGATCACATTGTCATGAGTGCTGGTAGCCTGATCACATTGTCATGAGTGCTGGTAGCCTGATCACATTGCTATAAGTTCTAAGAGCCTGATCAAATTGTCTTGAGTGCTGGTAGCCTGATCACATTGTCATGGGTGCCGGTAGCCTAATCACATTGTCATGAGTGCTGATAGCCTGATCACATTGTCATAAATTCTAAGAGCATGATCACATTGTCATGTGTGCCGGTAGCCTGATCACATTCTTGGAAATTATAATCACCCGATCTTATTGTTGTGACAATAACCTGATCACAATGTTGTGACAAATAGAGATGGCCTGAACTGTTCACCGGCGAATGGTTCGCCGGTGAACTTTCGGGGTTTTCGATCGCGGAGAACCGCAAACTTTTCCCAAAGTTCGGTTTGCCCCCATAGCGCATCATGAGGGTCAACTTTGACCCTCTACATCACAGTCAGCAGGCACATTGTAGCCAATTAGGCTACACTCCCTCCTGGAGCCACCCCCCCCCCCTTATAAAAGGCAGGCAGCATCAGGCTTTTCACTCACTCGTGTGCCTGCATTAATTAGAGAAGGGAGAGCTGCTGTGCAGAGACCTATAGAGAAAGCTTAAATAGGCTTAGCCCTTCCGGATCCACCCTCCACCAATGCCTGGACGGGCAGGTAGCCGACTACCTGGCCTTAAGTGTGGATGTAGACACTGTGAGCAGCGATGAACCCTTGGACTACTGGGTGCGCAGGCTTGACCTGTGGCCAGAGCTGTCCCAATTTGCCATCCAACTTCTGTCCTGCCCTGCCTCAAGCGTCCTGTCAGAAAGGACCTTCAGCGCAGCTGGAGGCATTGTCACTGAGGAGAGAAGTCGCCTAAGTCACAAAAGTGTTCAGTACCTCACCTTTATCAAAATGAATGAGGCATGGATCCCTGAGGGCTACTGCCCGCCCCAAGATTAAGTCAGTCCCCACACACAGCATTTCTGCTTGCACACCGTGGGACTGCCTGCCCCAAGACTAAGTCGCTCCCCACACATTTAGGCCTGCAATTTAGCATTCAATGTGATTTCTGCCATTAAAACAAATCCAGATTTTTCCCCGGGGATTATTGGCATCTATCCCACTCCGCCATGCCCCCCTCCAGGTGTTAGACCCCTTGAAACATCTTTTCCATCACTTTTCTGGCCAGCATAAGTTTTTCTAGACTTCAAAGTTCGCCTCCCCATTGAAGTCTATTGCGGTTCGCGAAAGTTCGCGCGAACCGAATTTTTGCAGAAGTTCGCGAACCGAAAATCGGAGGTTCGGGCCATCTCTAGTGACAAACTACTATCACCACAATTTGATCAGGTTATTAGCATTTGAGTATGATAAAGGTATACACACCTACAACACTGACATGAGGCTATTAGCATTTCAATTTCCATATTCCTTTGTGATCCAGGTGCTAATCAGTTTGTTTTATAGGAAATGTTTGTTTAATTTGTATGACAATTTAGTATCACATTCAGCACAACTTTGACAGCTATTTCTCATTAAAAATGAGATACAATAAATATGTGCAATGACTGTGACATATTTATTATAGATGAAATCTGTCGGATCTCAGAAGTGTTGCATTAGGAAACAGGCTGTCATGCCCAGAATATCAACTAATCAATATAATTAACACAATTCAGAAGAAACAAATCTGTAAAATGTTTAGTAAAATGTAAATGTGTAATTTCTAGTTGTAGCTGAGTAAGGCCCGATTCACATTAGCGTTCCAGGTCCGGCTTCCCCGGACCCGGAACGCTCCGTACACAGCGGATGGTGAATGGATACATTGTTAATCAATGTATCCATTCACACTCGTGCGACAGTCCGGATCCGGATACGATCCGGGAACGCAGCTCTGGGACAATCCGGCTTTTTTCCAACATGCTCCATTTTTGCCGTACGACCCCGTGCGGCTACGGACCCGGGCCGGGTCCTGACCCGAACATGCGGCCATGCTGTGCAATGAGAAACGGATGTTTCTCATCAGACTGGCAACAGGACCGGATGCTTCCAGCACCGGTCCTATGCCACTTGGGGGGCCCGGACTACACACCGGTATCCCCCATGCTTGCGGTGCCTTTCTGGCACTGCAATGTATCTAGTTCCGGCTACTTTATTTTAGCCGGAACTGATACATTCCGGATCCGCAACTTGTGGCAACTTGAGGCCACCGCAGAGACCCGTACGGTCTCTTTGCGGGACCCGGACCCCCGGACACTTGCGGACTCGAACCGCAAGTGTGAACGGGGCATTACAGAGTACCCAGCAAGCGCATGGGGAACCATGATAAAGTTCTCTGTAAGCTTTTGGTATTTTGGGTTATTTTTTATGCTGAATAATACAAAAGAACATTGGATGGAAATACCTGGCTGAACATTAACAGCAAAAACAACACCTGATTAGACTAAAGCATATACACAATATGACCTAATCCTCCTAAGGAGGATATGGTAAAACATAACTTGTAATACTTTTTCAATAAAATTGTTCCAGTGAGCTTGGGGATATATAACTTGTTGGGCTATATCCTATTCTAGGTGATAAGTAGCTTGCCATCGCACGAGGATTACCGCCAAATCCTATTGCCCATTTCCTTTGCATGATGGCCAATAGGGAGCATTACTCAAGCCTGAGAGATGCTCCCTTCTACCGGGCGATGGGGAGCGAGGTTTACGCTGTGATGCTGTCCTTCAGCACCACAGCCTCACTCCCCACACATGTACATACCTGCCGAACATCCTCCGACATCTTCTGCAGCTGCATCTGGGCTCCCCGTCAGGTCGCCGCACATCTTAAGCCCCCCACCCCCCTCCACCCGCTGTCTGAGTCATTTTATTGTCTCAGAGAGCCGACCAATGGAATGTCCCAGCTTCAGATTCAAGGATGCTTTGCCCGGGCTTCTATGCGCACAGTAATTACAGTGACATATACACTGTAATTATGCAACAGAATTTTTGGCGAGAGCCATCGGGTGATTAGCGGCAGTATGTATATTTAAAGGGGTGCCTGGCAGAGCTACGTGGGGGGATTCTAAGATGTGCATCGACCTGACGGGGAGCTCCGGAGTCTCTTTATTAAAGGAGACCCCCAGATGCTGCGGCGATGACGTGCATTAGCTGGTTTAGATCTGCTCTTTACAGGTCTAAGCTAACGCTCATGTCGGAGACATGAAAAGGGTAATTGGATACTGTGTAAAGAACTTGCTTGGTGATTATATCGCCCAAGCGACTTCTTTTCTGCTGAAGGTCTAAAGTTTAATAGGATTAGGCGATGCCCCCATCGCCTAAATAAGAACTATAGGATATTGCCCATAGAGTGAATTCCTCATCAGCTTGGTTAAAGTTAGAGTGACCAGACGTCCCGGATTGCCCGGGACGCGTCCCGGATTCGGGGTCCGCTGTCCCAGGCTTAATGAGGTCCCGGGAAACGTCCCGCTTTCAGCAGCGGGACGTCCCGGCCTCGGGACTCTGGCCACTCTCTCCTCAATGAACTGGCAGCGGCGTCTATAGACGCCGTGCCAGTTCATTGCCTGCAGCCCCGCTCCAGCCTCCTCTTCCGGTGTCTGTTTCCGACACCGGCAGGCGAGCAGGGCTACGGCAAGATGGCTGCCGAAGCCCTGTACTGGAGACCTATTTGTACAGTACAGGGCTTCGGGCGCCATCTTGCCGTAGCCCTGTCAGCGCGGGAGAGAAGAGCAGGAGGTACAAGACGGTCCCGGGACGGAGCAGCGCGCCAGAGGCCGGACACTTCTGCCAGGTGAGAGATGCTTTCTTTTCCAGGTGAAATGTTTGCCCGCATTAGGTTTCTTTTCCAGGTGAAATGTTTGCCCGCATTAGGTTTCTTTTCCAGGTGAAATGTTTGCCCGCATTAGGTTTCTTTTCTAGCGAAATGTTTGCCCGCATTGCGTTTCTTTTCTAGCGAAATGTTTGCCCGCATTGTTTCTTTTCTAGCGAAATGTTTGCCCGCATTGTTTCTTTTCTAGCGAAATGTTTGCCCGCATTGTTTCTTTTCTAGCGAAATGTTTGCCCGCGTTGTTTCTTTTCTAGCGAAATGTTTGCCCGCATTGCGTTTCTTTTCTAGCGAAATGTTTGCCCGCATTGTTTCTTTTCTAGCGAAATGTTTGCCCGCATTGTTTTTCTAGCGAAATGTTTGCCCGCATTGTTTTTCTAGCGAAATGTTTGCCCGCATTGTTTCTTTTCTAGCGAAATGTTTGCCCGCATTGCGTTTCTTTTCTAGCGAAATGTTTGCCCGCATTGTTTCTTTTCTAGCGAAATGTTTGCCCGCATTGTTTCTTTTCTAGCGAAATGTTTGCCCGCATTGTTTCTTTTCTAGCGAAATGTTTGCCCGCATTGTTTCTTTTCTAGCGAAATGTTTGCCCGCATTGCGTTTCTTTTCTAGCGAAATGTTTGCCCGCATTGTTTCTTTTCTAGCGAAATGTTTGCCCGCATTGTTTCTTTTCTAGCAAAATGTTTGCCCGCATTGTTTCTTTTCTAGCGAAATGTTTGCCCGCATTGTTTCTTTTCTAGCGAAATGTTTGCCCGCATTGCGTTTCTTTTCTGGTGAAATGTTTGCCTGCATTGTTTCTTTTCTAGCGAAATGTTTGCCCGCATTGCGTTTCTTTTCTGGTGAAATGTTTGCCTGCATTGTTTCTTTTCTAGCGAAATGTTTGCCCGCATTGTTTCTTTTCTGGTGAAATGTTTGCCCGCATTGTTTCTTTTCTAGCGAAATGTTTGCCCGCATTGTTTCTTTTCTAGCGAAATGTTTGCCCGCATTGTTTCTTTTCTAGCGAAATGTTTGCCCGCATTGCGTTTCTTTTCTAGCGAAATGTTTGCCCGCATTGTTTCTTTTCTAGCGAAATGTTTGCCCGCATTGTTTCTTTTCTAGCGAAATGTTTGCCCGCATTGCGTTTCTTTTCTAGCGAAATGTTTGCCCGCATTGTTTCTTTTCTAGCGAAATGTTTGCCCGCATTGTTTTTCTAGCGAAATGTTTGCCCGCATTGTTTCTTTTCTAGCGAAATGTTTGCCCGCATTGCGTTTCTTTTCTAGCGAAATGTTTGCCCGCATTGTTTCTTTTCTAGCGAAATGTTTGCCCGCATTGTTTCTTTTCTAGCGAAATGTTTGCCCGCATTGCGTTTCTTTTCTAGCGAAATGCTTGCCCGCATTGTTTCTTTTCTAGCGAAATGTTTGCCCGCATTGTTTCTTTTCTAGCGAAATGTTTGCCCGCATTGTTTCTTTTCTAGCGAAATGTTTGCCCGCATTGCTTTCTTTTCTAGCGAAATGTTTGCCCGCATTGTTTCTTTTCTAGCGAAATGTTTGCCCGCATTGTTTCTTTTCTAGCGAAATGTTTGCCCGCATTGTTTCTTTTCTAGCGAAATGTTTGCCCGCATTGTTTCTTTTCCAGCGAAATGTTTGCCCGCATTGCGTTTCTTTTCTAGCGAAATGTTTGCCCGCATTGTTTCTTTTCTAGCGAAATGTTTGCCCGCATTGTTTCTTTTCTAGCGAAATGTTTGCCCGCATTGCGTTTCTTTTCTAGCGAAATGTTTGCCCGCATTGTTTCTTTTCTAGCGAAATGTTTGCCCGCATTGTTTTTCTAGCGAAATGTTTGCCCGCATTGTTTCTTTTCTAGCGAAATGTTTGCCCGCATTGCGTTTCTTTTCTAGCGAAATGTTTGCCCGCATTGTTTCTTTTCTAGCGAAATGTTTGCCCGCATTGTTTCTTTTCTAGCGAAATGTTTGCCCGCATTGCGTTTCTTTTCTAGCGAAATGTTTGCCCGCATTGTTTCTTTTCTAGCGAAATGTTTGCCCGCATTTGTTTCTTTTCTAGCGAAATGTTTGCCCGCATTGCGTTTCTTTTCTGGTGAAATGTTTGCCTGCATTGTTTCTTTTCTAGCGAAATGTTTGCCCGCATTGCGTTTCTTTTCTGGTGAAATGTTTGCCTGCATTGTTTCTTTTCTAGCGAAATGTTTGCCCGCATTGTTTCTTTTCTGGTGAAATGTTTGCCCGCATTGCGTTTCTTTTCTAGCGAAATGTTTGCCCGCATTGTTTCTTTTCTAGCGAAATGTTTGCCTGCATTGTTTCTTTTCTAGCGAAATGTTTGCCCGCAGTGCGTTTCTTTTCTGGTGAAATGTTTGCCCGCATTGCGTTTATTTTGTACCGACATGTTGCCCGCATTGCGTTTATTTTGTGCTGACATGTTGCCTATTGCGTTTATTTTCTGGTGTCCGGGGTAACTGTTACTACATTTATTATTTGATTGGTCATAGATGGCTATGTTTGCTGCTTTGTGGTTACGGTATACTATTTGCATCATGGGTGTGCAGAAACTGTGTGATGCTAAGTCTCGTTTGTCCACATCATGGCGTAAACACTGCTTTCTTATGCCTCGCTGTTACATCATTACATTAGCTCCGCCCATACAATGTCATGGCCACGCCCATTTTTTCGGCGCGGCGCCACCCCCCCCCCAGTCTTCGCCGCTGCGCGCTCAGTCCTCCCCACTTTTCGCCGCACCGCCCCCCCCCCCCCACGTCCCAGGTTGGACCCACAAAAATATGGTCACTCTATTAAAGTGGACCTGGGCTGTGAACTTCCTATTTGCTCTAAAAGATAAGCAACAACATAATAACCTTTAACGAAAACAATTTGTTTATTACAGCTGATGCAAATTCTGCAATAAATCTGCAGTGTGTCTACAGAGGCGTATCTAGAGGGGTGCAGGCATGGCACGTGCCATGGGCGCCACAGAACCATGGACGCCTGCCCCTGTGCTGTGCCGCCATGCCTGCCCATCACTCAGACCTCAGATCAGATTAATTCTGTTATATAGGGGACATGGCTACTTCATTTATGTATGTAGGGCACACTTGGCTTAGTGTAAGAAAAGAGGACAGAGAGTAGATAAGATCAGAAATTTCCAAAATAGGAACTTCAGCAGCATCCCAAGCCAAGATACTGCTGAAGTTTATAGGCAACTATAATTGGAAAAGGATGCTATTTTTAGAGGGGAAGGGGGCTCTGAGTGGGGGGGGGGGGGGGGGGGGGGGCGCAATTTAATTGTGTGCCATAGGCTCTATATTACCTAGATACGCCCCTGTGTGTCTACTTCCTGTTTGCATGGTAGCAGACAGATGAGGGGGAATTAGGCTAAACTCTCTAAATACATAGAAGGTGGATTTCTCTCTGTTTTCCTTCTGTCCTGTACAAGAGTTCAGGTCCACTTTAAGGTCCATATGAGGTAAAGGTTTGGGTATTACCCTTCCTATCCTCACTACGCGTTTCGTCATGTTGTGACTCATTCACAAGAGGTTAGAGCTGTTGCAATAACAGGCCAGATTGCAGATATGTGTACAGAATGTTGTGTATGTTCTCAATAGTGACATTTAAAAAAAAACGATGCTGTAACATTGTTACTGCTACAATTGTACTGTATGCTGGGCTGCTTTCTTTATATGACAGCGTGTCTGCTCCAAGACATCCAACAGGTTATAAAGGAGGCCAGCTTAATAACAGGCAAATTTGTGGGTGACTTATAGCATTTATTTTACGCTGGTAAATGCACTTATGCTCAGGGTCTTTGCAGCCACAACATTGCTGATCATACATTATACAAAGCATTCAGTGGAAAATGCCAAACTATTGCCTCTTTGTTATTTTAAAGCAATTCAGTAAATCGTTCCCCTTTGGAAACGGCTGTGTTCATCGCCTCAATATGCATAAACAAATAATAATAATTCTAAGTGGGTCTAGAATCTCTATTTTTATTAATTAAAAAGTAATGATGTGGCTAGCGAAAGGTTATAGATGATCTGTGAGTACAACTAATGATCCCCAGGGAACTTAGCAGGCATTAGGAAATATACATGTATTCTCTTCAGTCTTTGAGGTATTGTACAGACAGGAAAAGGTATAGCCTGGAGTAATTCCACTAATGCACAAGTAATGGATACTGGATCACCAAGGTCAACATGTCACTGACTTCAGGTGCCAGACATGGCTTTGTACTCTGTGTGAAATTGCAGGTCTGGGTAACAGAAGTAGCACCTTGTCATGTTTCCAGCACAAAAGCAATTTCAATTCAACTTAACTTAGATGTGTCCTAGTGCTGCACCTAAGAGCGTAGATAATGGAAAAGAAATGTTAATAACAGGCTGTAGTTAATGCAAAGCTATGGTGATGAATTAGGGGTATGACTAAAGATTCATGTATACCATAGAGCATAGACCACTGCTTAAGAATAATGTCATATTTTTTTATTTAAAAAAAGCCTGCTACAAGTATACCATGTTCTGTAAAAAGTGAGCCTTGCATGATGCACTGCATCTCTGTGGAAGCGGCATTCCAGCAGATAGGAGGGTTGGTGTGCAAATGTCATTATATTCTCCTCAGATGGCCGTACTGCAGTTTACCCTGAGCCCCAATTAATAATATATATATCCTGAGGCCCAATATATTATATATGCTACTGAGGCACTCCAGTGGTTCAGTAAACTTTTGTTTATGTGCAGATCAGAAAATACATGACATTTCAGGGTTACACCCATCATTTCACCCACATATACAGTGCAAGCCAGACCGCTCCAGAAGATTGGCAAGGTAGTAGGTACATGTGCCCAGTTTAGTTGGTGCATACTTGATAGAAGCATGGACTCATCCAAGGCGCTGGCTGAGGCTGCTAGTTAGAATATCAGTAAGGTGCTGTTATTGAAATTCATCGGAACATTGTTTTGGCACTTCCCCATAAAGGATTGACTGTCCTTTAATGATCCCTTTCTTTATATCAATGCCTAACCCTAACGTTTCACCCAGCATAAACCCAATGCAAAGCCCTAACCTTAAAGGAGTACTGTAGGGAGGTAGGGGGAAAAAGAGTTTAACTTACCTGGGGCTTCTAATGGTCCCCCACAGACGTCCTGTGGCTGCGCAGCCACTCACTGATGCTCCGGTCCCTGCCTCCGGTTTACTTCTGGAATTTCTGACATTAAAGTCAGAAAACCACTGCACCTCCACGCCCGTTTACGTTGACTCCTGTTGATGTCAGGGAGAGCGAGGACGCGGCCGCACAGACGAGTTGTTTTCAGACTTTAAAGTCGGAAATTCCAGAAGTGAACAGGAGGCGGGCACAGGACATCTGCAGAAGACCGTTAGAAGACCCAGGTGAGTTCAACTCTTTTTTCCCCCTACTCCCCTACAGTAGTAAACATTAAGCCCTACTTGATTCAGGACACCTCTCCCTTAGCTCCTGGCCCTAATTATTAAATCTATTCTGTCATTTTCCTATTTGCTAACCCCCCATATAGATCCTAACCATAACTGATATTCACCTTCCATTGTTTCCATTAGCAGTTGTGACATACTTGGTTGTATTCTGTAGCTGAATCCAATCTTTGGCTGTACCATAACTAAACACTGACATCCAACCATTGCATCTTGAGCCGAGGACCAGCATACTGCTAATAATAAGCATTTTTGGCACACAACTTTCGTATACCCAGCTGTTGTGCAGTTTTCTTGCCATCCTCACAATTGGAGTGAAGGGGAGCAGCAGGGTAGCAGAAACCAATAGTAGCAGGGAAGTGATTTACGCTCAGAAATGACCCCAGTTGAAAGAGTTGATGAAATGAGAGCGGCAGCCCATATGCAGCCTTTGGGTTTAAGTGGATAATGGCAATAATGTGCTTCTTCTATAATGATATAAGGAAATAATAGAGGAATTCTATAACTATATATAAGCATGCAGGCAATAAATACCATTATTCAGATCATGGGGCTTGTAAATTATTAGTAATATCAATTCTACTCCTCACCATTGCATACAAACTGTAAAGCAATGGGTCTAATTTGCACTGGTGCTCACATACAGATGTTGATCACCTTTACTGGAAGATATTTATGTTTTTGAGGAACATATTCAAGAAATGTCATATAACACAACAGATAACTTTATAATGCTTTTGCAAAGCATACTGAAGTATCAACCCTCCTTCAGGCTAACCCATCTGATCACTGCTTACTTGTGTCAGTCAATAGTGAAGGTCGCCATTGCCTGATCCCCAGGAGAAGTATTCAGTTCAGGGCAGACATACAATGATCTTGAAGAGAACTCAGACCAATCCTGCACAAATATTATTACAGCTGCCACTCTCTGAACCTGAGAAAACAGGAAATTGCCAAAATAAAATTAAGGAAACGATTAAAAAGAACAAAATCGAAATGTGGATTTCTGTTTGCTTACATTTGCTTTAATGCTACGCTGTATGTTTATATTTCAAAAATGTTCTGGTCACGTCCCTCTAGCCAAAATCTAGAAATAAATAAACCAACTCTGCTGATTAGCAGGGTCAAAGTTTTGTAATTAGATCTTTACTCATGGAATCTACAAGCTCCTTCCAAACTCTGCTTATTCACAGGAGGCATAGTTTTATGTACATGCAAGTAGAAGTGGGGCATTATAATTTTGGTGATCTGCTCCAGTAAGGACTCAGGGCGATTATGACGGTAAAATCACTGTACACTCTAGTTAGTACTGTACACTCTAGCTAGTATAGCTGGCTCACCTTTTTGTATGAGTGACCATGTGACCAAGCGTCTTTGAGATGAAACAAGGCCGTCATTATTGGCCCGACCTGTGCCCCTGCACCCACATCCTTTGTCTTCTCCATGCTACACTGAATGACGGAATTGTTGGCGGTAATGGAGAGGGTTGACCTGCATGTGTCTATGAACTAGTGTTGCTGATTAGCCACCTCACCACGGATGGTGATGGGTTCGAATATCGTCTCTTCCTGTTCAGAAAGTCAGCACCTATTCAGTAAGAAGACCTTGGGCAAGTCTCCCTAACATTGCTACTGCCTAATGAGTGCACCCTAGTGACTGCAGCTCTGGCACTTTGAGTCTGCCAGGAGAAAAGCGTGATATAAATGTTCTGTGTCTTGTCTTCTGTGTGTCAATTGTTATTATTATTAAACTTTATAAAGCACTAACATACTGTATTACACAGCGCTGTACAATAGAAAGGGGAGACATTACAGCATTCGGCAATGTTACACAGCGACATTATTGCATTCAGTAATGATACACAAAATAGTGATGTTACAATGTCTGGAGAAGTATAGAAGACAAGTCATTAGGTCCATAAGATTGGGGAGAGGAACAAACAGGGGGGAGGGCAACAATCTAACATATACCACTTCCATCCTGTTCCTGATGGAGCAAATCTAGAGGTCATCCTGCAGCCCAGACCAGAGTTGGTGAGATCTTTTGGTGAATTGGTGACCACCACTTATTGCTTCCTCTCTACTTTATCAGATCATTTGCATTACAGGTGGAAGGACAATGGTATTATCATTACATGCAACAGGAGCCACTCTCTGCCTGCATACTATGATTAGCACAGCAAGGGATGTAGATTAACAGTCTGGAAGTTCGTCTAAAAACTTGCTCCAGCATTACATAGTGTCTAGCAAACCTGGATCGAAAAAAAAAAACACCTTATGATATGAATTGTATGTGTTGTACGGATAATCAATAGAACAATAGTAGCAAAGAAAAGAGTCTTATATTTTTATTTTCAGTTATATAGCCTTGTTTTTATAACATTGCATCTTACTGCCACAGTTGCAGTTTTAAAACCCTTTGAACTTTTCTGCAGAAAAAACTTGTCTCAAGCTGTCCCTCAGTGTTTCTTGGCTTTTTAAGTGTTTCAAACAACTGGACTGTGTCCGACCCCAGTTGGGTCGAATAGCTCAGAGAAGCTCTTTTGCATAGAAAACAAATGACGTTTTTTAACTCTTCCTGTACTAGGAGATTCTTTACTACTAATGTTCCATTTCTTAGCTGTACTACGAATACAATTCATTATCTCATACATTTTTCATTTTTAGGTTTAGTTTAAAGCATAATTCTGTACAAGCAAAGGAACAATAGGTCTCAAAGACTGATGGCAACGACTGAGGATACAACTGGGGTACTTTATTTAGCAAGTCACACTTCTCCTTTAAAATGAACTGTGACACTTGAGTTGCTACAGTATTGCTGTTACAACATTGTATAAACATCTATGTAAAAGCATTGCAAGTCAAATTGCTTACTGTATCTATCGATGATATTTTCACAGCTAAAACCTGATTTGTTTCTCTGAACAACAGTGCTGTTTTTGCCCCAGTTTCCTCTCCATCTGTCTTGATAATGCAGGCCAACTACCACATCTTTATCAGGCTGTTCCTAAATAAACTGGCTGTACAAAATGTAACGTTTTCTTTCACATACTCTGCATGGCTGTGATGTCAGTGCATCTTTTAGTGCAATTCACTTTAACCTCAGCAATGTCATATTCCGTACAATAGTATTACACGTATAGAAATAAGGCTAGCAAGCTAGACTCTACTCACTGCATTAAAGGACAACTGTAGGGAGAGGTATATGGAGGCTGCCATATTTATTTCTTTTTAAACAGTACCAGTTGCCTGGCAGCCCTGCTGATCTATTTGGCTGCAGTAATGTCTGAATCACACCAGAAACAAGCATGCAGCTAATCTTGTCAGATCTGACAATTATGTCAGAAACACCTGATCTGCTGCATGCTTGTTCATGGTCTATGGCTGAAAGTATTAGAGACAGAGGATCTGCAGGATAACCAGGCAACTGGCATTGCTTAAAATGAAATAAATGGCAGCCTCCATAATTCCTATTGCTTCAGTTGTCCTTTAATCTTCAGCATAAAAGTAAAATAAATAAATTATACATATGGATGAAGGGAAGATGTCACTAAATGAAGAATTGCAAGGCTGTTATGGTGATTAGGCAGTTGCTCTATGCCTTATGGATAGGAAGCAGTTAATAACTAATGCATTCTAGTCTGTGCTGGAGGGCCTCTCAGGGAGTTGGAGGAATCAGTCTGGCGTGATTACTTCAGATTATAATTTAAAGCATCCCAATCACTTGTTTAAAGGGGAACTGAAGAGAGAGGTATATGGAGGCTGTCCTGTTTATTTCCTTTTAGACAATACCAGTTGCCTGGCAGCCCTGCTGATCCTCTGCCTCTAATACTATTAGCCATAGCCCCTGAACAAGCATGCAGCAGATCAGGTGTTTCAGTGGTTCAGACTTATAAGTCTGATCTGACAAGACTAGCTGCATGCTTGTTTCTGGTTTTACTCAGATACTACTGCAGAGAAATAGACCAGCAGGGCTGCCAGGCAACTGGTATTGATTAAAAGGAAATACACATGACAGCCTCCATATACCTCTCTCTTCAGTTTCCCTTTAAGGTTAAAGAGGTGGAAGAGAGGCGACCCCTTCCTAAGCTATTGGCTGCAATCAGCTTCTGCAGGATACATTGTAGCCAAGCTGAGACAGCTGTGCATTGTCTGCGCTGCACTGAAGTCTGTGAAACAAGTTACTCGGAGCAGTCAGCGTACGTCGTGCTTACAGTGCGTCCTGCAGCAGCTGATGTGCATATGGATTAAGTTGGTTTGGGTTAATCATAGGCACTTCTTTCTTAACCACTTGAGGACCCATCCTTTACCCCCCCTTAAGGACCAGCGCTGGTTTGAGTGATCTGTGCTGGGTGGGCTCTGCAGCCCCCAGCACAGATCAGGGTGCAGGCAGGGAGATCAGATTGCCCCCCTTTTTTCCCCCCTATGGGGATGATGTGCTGGGGGGGTCTGATCTCTCCTGCCTGCTGTGGGTGCCGGGGGGGCACCTTAAAGCCCCCCTCCGCGGCGAAATCCTCCCCCTCCCTCTCCTACCTGGCCCCCTCCTGGAGATCCGGCTGCACAGGACGCTATCCGTCCTGTGCAGCCAGTGACAGGCTGTCTCCTGTCACATGGCGGCGATCCCCGGCCGCTGATTGGCCGGGGATCGCCGATCTGCCTTACGGCGCTGCTGCGCAGCAGCGCCGTACAAATGTAAACAAAGCGGATTATTTCCGCTTGTGTTTACATCTAGCCTGCGAGCCGCCATCGGCGGCCCGCAGGCTATTCACGGAGCCCCCCGCCGTGATTTGACAGGAAGCAGCCGCTCGTACGAGCGGCTGCTTCCTGATTAATTAGGCTGCAGCTGGCGACGCAGTACTGCGTCGCTGGTCCTGCAGCTGCCACTTTGCCGACGCACGTTATGAGTGTGCGGTCGGCAAGTGGTTAAAGAAACTCCGTAACAAAAATTGCATCCTGTTTTTTATCATCCTACAAGTTCCAAAACCTATTCTAATGTGTTCTGGCTTACTGCAGCACTTTCTGCTATCACAGTCTCTGTAATAAATCAATGTATCTTTCCCTTGTCAGACTTGTCAGCCTGTATCTGGAAGGCTGCCAAGTTCTTCAGTGTTGTGGTTCTGCTATGAATTCCCCCTTCCAGGCCCCTCTATGCACACTGCCTGTGTATTATTTAGATTAGAGCAGCTTCTCTCTTCTCTTTTACAAGCTGGATAAATCGTCCTCTGAGCTGGCTGGGCTTTCACATACTGAAGAATTACAGACAAGGGCAAAGCTGTTTGCAGGAGAAAAAAGAGCAGCCTGAAACTTCAGTGCATGAGAACAGGGGGAAAGAAACACACAAATGATCTCTTGAGATTCAAAAGGAAGGCTGAATACAGCCTGCTTGTGTATGGATGTATTTTCTATGTGTGGACATACAGTATATCAACCTACTTCCTGTTTTGGTGGCCATTTTGTTTGTTTATAAATAAACTTTTTAAAACTGTTTTTAACCACTTTTAATGCGGCGAGGAGCGGCAAAATTGTGACAGAGGGGAATAGGAGATGTCCCCTAACGCACTGGTATGTTTACTTTTGTGCGATTTTAACAATACAGATTCTCTTTAAGGTGTATACACATTCACAGTTACGCTTTGTACATATGTTTTATGAAACTCAGCAGAGGCTAAGAATTGACTGTGTACAGGATCCTATTGTACACCGCATGTTCTCCCACCTCCATAGCAACAGATGACTTGGCCTCAATCTGTTGCCTGAGTGATCAAGTCCCCATCCTCTCCGATACTGGTGTATATTGGTTCCATGGAGGGACGATGCATCAGCACATGGCAGAATTGTTGCGGGAGGGGGGGGGGGGGTGGAGAGAATAAACACAATAAAGATTGGCTTGCTCATCTGTGTTGTATAGACATGCTGGATCACTAAGCGACCTGAGGGTACACTTGTACTCATGCTAGATTGTTATGCAAGGTGCCCCCTGAATGGTCTCCAATGTGTACAAAGCTTTATAAAGCCTCAACCAAAGTTCAAACACATGAAACAAGAGGCAGAGTTATTTTTTACTGTAAATTGGAATTTAATGTAGTCACACTAGATTCCTTCACATGTTTGAGAAAAGGCATTGTAGAGCCCTGTCACTAGCTTCACCAGCAAAGCTAGCAACAGGTTTGGTTAAAGATGTGTCTTGGCAAGTTATGAAGAAATGTACTATGATATGTTTATGCAACGTTGGTATTAATGTTGGAAAATAAGGATAAGTGCAGTCCAGTGCAATGTTTATTACATGGTAGAAAAATAAGGACAAATTGAGAGCCCAAATTGTCTAATATGTCAAAATAATAGATACAAATTAGTATAAGTAAAAATGTACTCACAAACGTGGGTTACCACTAAGTGCCTCTACACACTGCTGTGCTTGTGCTGCACTTTTCAAATCGCATGCATTTTTTAATCGTAAGGTCTTTTGAAAAATCATGAAAATCGTGAAGACCTGTTCACAATGGTGCGATGCACTTTTTCTATTCTCATGATGACTTGTGATTTAAAAATCACATGCGATTTGAAAAATGCAGCGCAAGCGCAGCAGTGTGTAATGGCCCTAAGGCAACCACTGTAATTGCAGATGGGGAGATTGGACCCGACCCCACTCGTGTTTATTAATGTCGCTCTCCATAGATATAGAAAAAGGGTGTGACACTAAAGATATTGTACTTTTATGTTATTGTATGCTGTGTATCGTACTAGTTTTTAGTTTATGTATTTGCTCCCTTCTTTTATTACCTGATGAAGCAGGCTGTAGCCTGTGAAACGTGTTGCAAATAGGTTGTGGAGTTATTTGATTAGAGAAAAAGAAAATTAAGTGGACGCTTGACTGTTGAGTATACTTTGGGGAGGTGAACACCACTAACTCCCTTCTTAAACTGTTTTTATTTTTTTTATGCTCATCTGGTGCCTCAGTTCTAACATTGTTTATTACATCAAACTGTCAGTGGAAACTTTCTATTTCTACTTATGATTGATAACTTGCTTAGTATCTTTTATCGTAAAAGTGCTCAGCTTCAAAAGAGTCTTTGAGCGAGGACAAAGTGGAAGGGAAAAACCGTCAGCCAGGTAGTGGTAGCTGATGATCTAATCTCTGAAATGAACAGCACATGGATTTTTGTGTTTTTTATGGAAGGAGCTTGCTAAAACGGAATCTCATGTAAAAGCCTCAGTGAAGGATTAATGGTGTGAGTGAGTAATACGTCTTTTGTAAGGAAGGAGCAGAAATCTAATCTCTATCATTCTTTATTGATGTTATAAATTAAAACAGTGTTTTCAGGTGGTTCATATCAGCACGATGACACAATATGAAATAGATATAAAACGCTAACATTTCTAACCGTTCCCTGTCATTTTTTACATACCATTGGCCCGTAGAGTTTCTTTCTATCTAAATAAATCAGAGCATAAAGCTATGCTGCCTCTTGCTTGTCTTTGTTAAATACATATCTGTAAGGTAGAATGTACCCCATGTCAAACACTTCAGTAAACCCCTATGAAAAAAAAACGATAGTTCCTTTTCTTTTTTTTTTTGCATACATAAACCCAAACATTATAAGAAGTGTGAAATTCCTTTGCACAAGACTGCACAGTATGTGAGACAGCCATCCTTCCATGCAGTGTCCATGTCCATTAGTTCCACAAGCTGACACCTGCATCCATTGTAAGGCAACACCTGTGAAACTTGCTTTGTAAACATTTGGAACACTTGATGGTGAAGCAGGATGAAGATACAGTTTACTAAGCTCCAGTTCAGATCCATTCTATGTCCCTGAATTGGTGATCAGCAGCAAGCTGGGATATCTCCATAAAAATTAGCTCCCCAGACTGTTAAAGGATTCCTTAGCGGTAATTATTTTTCAAAAAGGATGCCTAATTTGTACGGGGAGTTGTGTGGATCGCAGCAGTTATCACGCGCTCTGCCGCTCTCAGTGCTTATCACGCAAACAGCATTAGTTCACGTGATAGGTTATTGCAGGATCACATGCGCGTTTCACATGAACGAATGCTGTTCTTGTGATAAACACGCAGAGCGCGTGATAACTGCTGTGATAGCAGCTATCATGCGTTTGTGAATCGACCCCCTCCTGTGCCCCGGCGTCTCCCTCCATTCTACGGTACTGATCCACATAATCTTTTTCCTGGTCCACTGACCGTGCCAACCAGGAAGTAGATTATGTGTTATTTTTTAATTACAGATTGTGTCTAAAGCCTCATACACATGGTAGACTATAGCTTTATAGACAAGCTCCACCACTGTTGGTAAAAAAAATGAGTGATCCCTAGTAATAATGCAATGAACGAATGACATCTGATGGCAACATAGCATCAGGGATGCTCAAATGTACCCAAATTCGATTTGAGTACATTCGAATTCGGGTCCGGGTCAAATTCAGATTCGGCCGGTTCGAATGGACTTGAATTTGATTCGGGTGGATTCGAATCCGGGTCAGGGGAAAATTCGGCCGTGATCACGAATTCGTGATTCAAAACCCGCCGGGTTTAAGGGTTAATTGCAAAGCCCCCTTAAATACCAGAATCACCAAATTTGCAGGTTATGTTAAGAAGAAAAGTGGGAGCAAGGGGAATTTTTTTTTCCAAAAAGACCTTATACTTTTAACCTCCTTGCCGGTCTAAAAAATCCGGCAAGGAGGCAGCGCCGCACATTTTTTAAATTTTTTTTTAAATCATGTAGCGAGCCAAGGGCTCGCTACATGATAGCCGCTAAGCGGCGGCATCCCCCCACCCACTCCGATCGCCTTCGGCGATCAGAGTATGCAGGGAATCCCGTTGAGAACGGGATTTCCTGCAGGGCTTCCCCGGTCGCCATGGCGACGGGGCGGGATGACGTCACCGATGTCATGGACGTCGGGACGTCATAGGGAATCCCGATCCGCCCCTCAACGCTGCCTGGCACTGATTGGCCAGGCAGCGCAGGGCTCTGGGGCGGGGGGGAGCGACTCGGCGCAGCGGATTGCGGCGGATCGGCGGCGAGCGGCGGCGATCGGAAGTTACAAGCAGCTAGCAAAGTGCTAGCTGCTTGTAACAAAAAAAAATTATGCAAATCGGCCCAGCGGGGCCTGAGATATCCTCCTGCGCAGGTTACCCCGAGCTGAGCTCGGGATAACCGGCAAGGAGGTTAAGAAAATCGATTTTAAAAGTTCAAAGAAAAAAAACGATACATTTAAATGCCGCGGGTCAAAGAGTGTGGGAAATATTTCCCAGCAGTTAATAGAAAAGGCCCTTACATCCTAGCAACACCAAATTTGCAGGATATGTTAAAAAGATAGTGGGAAACAATATTTAAAAAAAAATTAAGCATTTTTAATTTTGGGGAATGTTCTGTTTGAGTGTTGGAAACCTGGAAAAAAAAATGACGTAGGGCCCCCCTCCTGAGCCTCTGTAACCCCTTGTCCCCCATGCAGGCTGGGATAGCCAGAATGCGGAGCCCCGGTCGACTGGGGCTTCGCACCCTGAGCTATACCAGCCCACATGGCCAATGGTATGGGGGGGGAGAAGGGTGACCAAGCCTTCCCCTCTCCACCCGAGCCCTTGTCCAATCCATGGACAAGGGGCTCTTCCCCACCTCCAGTGCCCCAAGAGGAGGTGGGGGGCGACCACTCCCTGGGGGGGTTCATGGTGGCATCTGGGAGTCCCCTTTAAGAAGGGGACCCCAGATTCCCACCCCTCTCCCGGGAGAAATGAGTATAGTGGTACAAAGTACCCCTTACCCATTTCCACAAAGGGTTAAATGAAATAAAAACACAACCACGAAAAAAGTATTTTAATATTCTTAATTAACCAGAAATACTTACCTGTACCTTTAAAAAAAATGTTCCCACGCCTATATCCTTGGTAAATGATCCAATGAATACAGTATTCTCCAATCTTGCGATCTTCAATTACCTTGATTGAAGATTTTCTCACGGCAATTAGCTATACTATACCTTAGAATGCGTCCTGCTGACGCATAGCGCCGGCTCCCGCTGTCCTCCCCGCCTCCTCACCTGTCACCCTCACCTAGGCTGGCACCTGGTGCTCCCTCACCTAGGCTGGCACCCGCTGCACCCATGGGTGCACCGGGTGCCAGCCTAGGTGAATGTGACAGGTGCAGCCAGGAGGGGAGAGACAGCGGGAGCCACACTGCTATACGTCCGCACAGGACGCATACTAAGCTATAGTAACCGGCTCATGAATGAGCTGGTTCTTTTTGTATTTAATCGAATAAATCGTTTCAGAGCCGATTCATTCGATTCAATACAAAAAGAACCGGCTCATTCATGAGCCGGACTAATAACTTAGAATGCGTCCTGTGCGGATGTATAGCAGTGCGGCTCCCGCTGTCTCTCCCCACCTGGCTGCACCTGTCACCCTCACCTAGGCTGGCACCTGGTGCACCCATGGGTGCACCAGGTGCCAGCCTAGGTGAGGGTGACAGGTGAGGAGATGGGGAGGCCAGCGGGAGCCGGTGCTATGCGTTGGCAGGACGCTAAGGTATAGTATAGCTAATTGCCGTGGGAGATCTTCAATCAAGGTAATTGAAGATCGCAAGATTGGAGGATACTGTATTAGTTGGATCATTTACCGAGGATATTGGCGTGGGAACATTTTTTTAAAGGTACAGGTAAGTATTTCTGGTTAGTTAAGAATATTAAAATACTTTGCTCGTGGTTGTGTTTTTATTTCATTTAAACCTTTGTGACAATGGGTAAGGGGTACTTTGTACCCCTATACTCATTTCTACTGGGAGGGGGTGGGCATCTGGGGTCCCCTTCTTAAAGGGGACTCCCAGATGCCACCATGAACCCCCCCAGGGAGTCGTTGCCCCCACCTCCTCCTGGGGCACTGGAGGTGGGGAAGAGCCCCTTGTCCATGGATTGGACAAGGGCTCTGGGGGAGAGGGGAAGGCTTGGCCGCCCATCTCCCCCGGAGCCCCCCCATACCATGGACCATGCGGGCTGGTAGAGCTTAGGGTGCAAAGCCCCAGTCGGCCAGGGCTCCGCATTCTGGCTATCCCAGCGTGCATGGGGGACAAGGGGTTAGAGAAGCTCGGGAAGGGGGACCCCATGCCATTTTTTTTCAGATTTCCCACACGCAGAACATTCCCCAAAAATAAAAATGTTTAATTTAATTTAACTATCTTTTTAACATATCCTGCAAATTTGGAGTTGCTAGGATGTAAGGGGCCTTTGCTACTAACTGCTAAAGTCGGTGGGTGATTAATCAACCAGAGTTATGGGGGTGCAAACGTGCTGAATTTTGCCATTGGCTTTCATTGGGCTTCCTATTTCACTTTAAAAAATCTCACATTTTTCCAAAGGACGATGACTCAGCAGTGGCAAATTTTCTAGCATTGTAGAGACTCTTAGGGGGCTCAGGACTGGTGAGTTTCGGGCCCATAACCCAAAGAGATATTAGCCTAGGGTCACAAAAACCTGTTTATTTTTGCAAATGGTACTGGTGGCGATTCTGACGAACATAAATCGCAGCTATGGCCGTTAGCAAAGTCTGAATCTCACGACATGTCGCTTGCAGGTAGACGCCATATTGTTGTACTAGCACTCCAAAAGTGCTAAAATCCTCCATAGGCTTTCATTGGGGCCTAGGTTTTGAGGGTACAAAAGCACAGGTTTCTGACGAACGGTAAGGTGAGGGCCCGAAACTCACCAGCCCTGAGCCCCCTTAAAGAGAACCCGAGGTGGCATTGTATTACGTAAGTGGGGCACAGAGGCTGGTTGGTCACACTAACACCAGCCTCTGTTGCCCCATCGTGTGTCTCAAAGACCCCCCTGCTCGCCGCTATACTCCCCGCAGTGCTGGCGACACGCAGCGTGTCGCCAGCACAATCAATGTTTACTCAATGTTTACTCTAGCGCTGTCTGTCCAATCCCGCTGATTGGAGGGAAGGGACGAGGGCGGGTAGCGGCGATGCGGAGGAGGCGTGGGAGCGGCGCTGACAGACAGCGCTAGAGTAAACATTGTGCTGTCGACGCGCTGCGTGTCGCCAGCACTGCGGGGAGTATAGCGGCGAGCAGGGGGGTCTTTGAGACACACGATGGGGCAACAGAGGCTGGTGTTAGTGTGCCCAACCAGCCTCTGTGCCCCACTAACGTAATACAATGCCACCTCGGGTTCTCTTTAAACTTCCTACAAAGCCTGAAAATTTGGGGCTGCTCAGCCGTACCGTTTGGCAGAAACCTGCGCTTTTGTACCCTCAAAACCTAGGCCCCAATGAAAGCCTATGGGGGATTTTAGCACTTTTGCACCCCTGTAACTTTGGTTTGCAGAGATGTAGGGAACCCAAAATTGGAGTGCAAGTACAACAATATGCCTTCTACCTGCTTGTGACCCTAGGCTATGACCTCTTTGGCCTAGGGGCCCGAAACTCACCAGTTATGAGCCCCTAAGAGTCCCTACAATGCTAGAAAATTTGCCACTGCTGAAACATCGTCCTTTGAAAAAATGTGAGATTTTGGAAAGTGAAATAGGAAGCCCAATGAAAGCCTATGGGGGATTTTAGCACTTTTGCACCCCCGTCACTTTGGTTTGCAGAGATGTTGGGAACCCAAAATTGAAGTGCAAGTAAAACAATATGCCTTCTACCTGCATGCCAAATGTCGTGAGCTTTAGACTTTGCTAACGGCCATGGCTACTATTTGTGTTCATCAGAATCGCCACCAGTACCATTGCAAAAATAATCGTCTCTGAACCGATTCATTCGTTTCAATACAAATGAACCGTCTCATTCATGAGCCGGTTACTATAGCTTAGAATGCGTCCTGTACGGACGTATAGCAGTGCAGCTCCTGCTGTATCTCCCCACCTGGCTGCACCTGTCACCCTCACCTAGGCTGGCACCAGGTGCCAGCCTAGGTGAGGGTGAGAGGTGAGGAGGCGGGGAGGACAGCCGCATTCTAAGGTATAGTATAGCTAATTGCCATGGGAGATCTTCAATCAAGGTAATTGAAGATCGCAAGATTGGAGGATACTGTATTCATTGGATCATTTACCGAAGAAATGGGCATGGGAACATTTTTTTAAAGGTACAGGTAAGTATTTCTGGTTAATTAAGAATATTAAAATACTTTTTTCGTGGTTGTGTTTTTATTTCATTTAACCCTTTGTGGAAATGGGTAAGGGGTACAGGTACTTTGTACACCTATACTCATTTCTCCTGGGAGGGGGGTGGGATCTGGGGTCCCCTCCTTAAAGGGGACTCCCAGATTCCACCATGAACCCCCCAGGGAGTCGTCGCCCCCACCTCCACCTGGGGCACCGGAGGTGGGGAAGAGCCCCTTGTCCTTGGATTGGACAAGGGCTCGGGGGGAGAGGGGAAGGCTTGGCCGCCCCTCTCCCCCGGAGCCCCCCCATACCATGGACCATGCGGGCTGGTATAGTTTAGGGTGCGAAGCCCCAGTCGGCCGGGGCTCCGCATTCTGGCTATCCCAGCCTGTATGGGGGACAAGGGGTTACAGATTCTCGGGAGGGGGGACCCCACACCATTTTTTTACAGATTTCCCACACTCAGAACATTCCCCAAAAATAAAAATGTTTAATTTTTTTTTAAATATTGTTTCCCACTATTTTTTTTTTTAAATATCCTGCAAATTTGGTGTTGCTAGGATGTAAGGGTCTGTGCTATTAACTCGAAATATTTCCCACAATCTGTCATTGCCCGGCATTTAAATGTATCGTTTTTTTCTTTGAACTTTTAAAATCGATTTTCTCAAAAAGTATAAGGTCTTTTTGCAAAAAAAAATGTTCCCTTGCTCCCACTTTTCTTCTTAACATAACCTGCAAATTTGGTGATTCTGGCATTTAAGGGGGCTTTGCTATTAACCCTTAAAGGGGAACTTCAGCCTAAACAAACATACTGTCATCAAGTTACATTAGTTATGTTAATTAGAATAGATAGGTAATATAATCTCTTACCCACCCTGTTTTAAAAGAACAGGCAAATGTTTGTGATTCATGGGGGCTGCCATCTTTGTCCTGGGGGCAGCCATCTTTTTGGTTGAAAGGAGGTGACAAGGAGCAGGAGACAGTTCCAACTGTCCTGTGTCCTGATCAGCCCTTCCAGCTGCACATGCTAGGCTTCAAATGTCAAATTCAAAATGTAAAAAAAAAAAAAAGTGCACCAAAACAGCAGAACGAGAACAACAAAATCAGAAATCCCATCATGCTTTGCACAGCATCAGGGAAAAATGCCCGGGCAGTTTTCTTCTGTGCAGCTAAAAATGAGGCTTGTATAAGAGAAACAAAGTTCTGATGCTGTGAAACTGTTAAAGAAACACCAAGCCTTTTCAGAGCTGCTGAGTCGATTTTTAGTCCGGAGGTTCACTTTAAAGTCGGCGGGTTTTGGGCGACGGTAGCTGAATCCGAATTCGTGATCATGGGTTTAACCACTTCACCACTGAGGGGTTTTACCCCTTGAACACCAGAGCAATTTTCACCTTTCAGCGCTCCTTCCATTCATTCGTCTATAACTTTATTATTACTTATCGCAATGAAATTAAGTATATCTTGTTTTTTTCGCCACCAATTAGGCTTTCTTTAGGTGGGACATTATGCCAAGAATTATTTTATTCTAAATGTGTTTTATTGGGAAAATAGGAAAAAATGTGGGAAAAAATATTATTTTTCAGTTTTCGGCCATTATAGTTTTTAAATAATGCATGCTACTGTAATTAAAACCCATGAAATGTATTTGCCCATTTGTCCCAGTTATAAAACCGTTTAAATTATGTCCCTATCACAATGTTTGGCGCCAATATTTTATTTGGAAATAAAGGTGCATTTTTTTCAGTTTTGCATCCATCCCTAATTACAAGCCCGTAGTTTATAAAGTAACAGTGTTATACCTTCTTGACATAAATATTTAAAAAGTTCAGTCCCTGAGGTAACTATTTGTTTGTTTTTTTATTGTATTTTTTTTTTTTAATTACAAAAAAAAATAAAAAATTGGGGAGTGTGGGAGGTAATGAGTTAATTTATTGTGTAAAACCAATGTGTTTGTATATGTAAAATGCTTTAGGGTGTAGTTTTACTATTTGGCCACAAGATGGCCACAGTGTGTTTGTTTACATGCGAACTGTAAGCATCCGGAAGGACGCTTACAGGAAGCAGTACGAGGCTGGGTAAATCACAATGATCGCGCTGTTTCTCAAAGAAGCATCAGATCATTGCGGGGGCTTAGATCAACGAACAGGAATGGATTTTCCCGTTCATTGATCTCCGGGCGGGCAGCGGCGTGCACGAGCGGCGGGTGCGCGCGCACGAGCGGCGGGAGCATGGACAGCGGCGGTAGCGCGGAAGGTACGGAGAAATTCGTACCGCGGGGGGTAAAGTGGTTAACACTCGTGATCACGGCCGAATTTGAGAGTAAAATTCCGATACAATCGAATTCTAATTCGTGATCGGCATCGATCTTCGAATTCTAATTCGACTTCTGGATTCATAAAAAACTACTTGTAGTCATGGGTAAATTTGAATTCAAGATCACTGGTGAGCAACCCTGCATAGCATATTTGAAGTCAACAACAGCACAACAATGGTCTACTAAATGTATCGTTCATGGAAGCTCAAAACTGAGTAACTAAGGAACTAGCTACACACAAGGATTTTAAATGAGGCGATTGTTTCTCATGCGATGCAGAGGACTTTCAGACGACTAACAGATCTGCCAGGATTGATCAGTCCGAGTGCTGTAAAAACAGCGTAATAGGAATTATGGCTATAGCGGTGCTCAGTGACTAATTTGGGCACCGTCCAAAAGACGGAGCACAAATTACTATGAAAACACTGTAATTTGGTCACCAGCAATAGCTGGAAGCTGAATTACATCTTTCCTCACTATTCATGGTGGCCTGGAGGGGGAATAGTAATAAGCGCTGCCAGGACTTCTTCAGGAGCAGGGTGAGCCATTTATCGGCTTTACCCTGTGCCCAAATCTCCCGGCAACTGATTCATATGTATGGGGATCGGTCTACATGGATGATAATTGTCTTCTTTGTAATTGTTCCACTTTCTTTCTAATGACACTTTGATGACCTGTTGTTCCTTGTTTGTTATGGGTGACAGTGATAGAGCATGTATACGAGGCTTAAGCATGGCAGAGGTGGAAGTTCTGGGCCATCTCAAGCGAGAATCTACCATGTATACAGCTTCCCTGATGAGTAATGGAAAGATTTTCAGATTATCGGGGGTGAGTGAATTGTTCCCTTTCTTACCCCACCTTCTGTAAGCCCCCCCCCCCCCTTCATAGCAACACAACTTGTTACTGGGCTTCATCCTAGAGACAAATCTGTACAGCGCTTGGCCCTAAACAAATTATAGATACTCTGTCCATGAAGCTACAGGAAATTGATCGGTAGTACAGGCTATGATTATAGGCGCTCTGTGACACATTAAAAAGGCCGGCTGCAGGATGTATAGAATATATGCTTCCATGAGTATGAGAGAGATAGGTGTGTGAGAAGTTTAGCACTGGCTTCATTTGCTTTGGTTGAATAAACAAATCAAGGGCAGTCTAAGCACATTAAACATTTTGTAGAACGTTACAGCTAAAGCTAATTCATCCCTTATTGATCCTAGCCAGCCCATTAGTGTTCAGTATTGTATGCAATGTGCAGATGTAATATGCAAAATGTTTCTACTGAAACTAATTGTCAAACAATATCTGGATCCCAGTGCATCTGTCATGATTAAATGTTAAGACAGTAACCTTGACTGACAGCTATACTGTAGATATTGGATGCCAAAGTTAAAATGACCTTTCATCTTGAAGGATAACTGTAATGAGAGGGATGTAAAGGTTGCCTTAATTTTTATAATCCAGTATATCGCACCACCTAGGGGTGGAGGCGGTGGGAATTTTCTTGAGTGAGTTGGGGATTCAGTATACAGTCCACAATATGTTTTTTGTTAACCCTTTTGAATTTTATTTTGACCAACAATATATTCCTTTTTGAAGGTACCCACTACCTCTAGATGCTGGGGGCTGCGATGGGCATGATGTGTGCCCCGTCATATGCCAACCTGTACCTGGGGGCGTGGGAAAGAGAGTTGTTTGCGTACGAGGTACCTGTGCCACATTTTGGCCTGGCACAGGTACATCAATGATATTCTCATTTTTTGGACGGGCGATCTTGACCTCCTGTCCAGTTTTGTAGGAATTCTGAACAACAACACGCGTAATCTGAAATTCACGATGCAGACAAGCTCTTCAGACATTCCGTTTCTAGATCTCTCAATCTCGATCTCAGGCGACGGCCTCATCTCTACTCGTCTGTATAGAAAGGAAACGGCCACCAATTCTTCATTAAGGGCAGAAAGCTTCCACCAACACATTATTGAAGGCATCCCAAATGGGACGCAATTGCTCAGATGATGAAGTTTTTCGTGAGGAGGCGGGTCGTCTGAGGTTGAGATTTCGGGAGAGAGGTTACAAAGATAAAAGCCTGATTAAAGCATACAAAAGAGCAGATACGAGCTCAAGGAATATGCTTTTAGCTGGTAAACGATATCCAATTAGACGTGATGAACAGACTTTAAGATTTAGCACTAAATTTTCGGCGCAGCATCGCAAAGTCTCTCGCATTATAGAAAAGCATTGGCACATTTTGACGAATGATGCTAAGTTGGGCACCATTGTTCCTGAAATCCCTCTTTTTTCGTTTCGGAGAGCGCCCTCACTGCAGGTACATAGCCATTTTGTTGACCCAAAAGCCAAAACTAGACATTGTAAAACTTTGGGCCCCTACACTTGTGGTGGTTGCTCTATGTGTCGCTACATTCAAGTTGGTAGGTCTGTGTTATTGCCTGATGGAAGAGATTGGTCTCTTTGACACTTTGTCAACTGTGGTACAACTCTTGTGGTTTATCTGTTATTAAGCCCCTGCGGGGCATTTTATGTGGGGAAGACGAAAAATTAATTTCGATCTAGAATTTCTCAACACATTACAAGTATAAACAGTTTGACTGCGACCAATCTCACTCATGTGGCTAAACATTTTAAAACATCTCATGGAGGTAAACATCAGTCTGTACGGTTTGTAGGTTTAGACAGGATCCATGGCTCAGCAAGAGGGGGTAAAATGGATCGTTTACTTTTACAGAAAGAGGCAAGATGGATATTTGATTTGGATGCAACTAGGTACCCTGGTCTTAATGAAAACACTAGCTATGCCCCCATTTTGCCCCTTTGACTTGTTACCCTCACTTTCTGCAAATTTTGGGTTACACTGCGTCTCAGTTTCTAGCTGGGGGAGTAGGGAGGTATTGTTCCTCCCCTTTTCCCTTTGGAGCATCTCACAGCCCAATATGTAGTCATTATTTGTAAGAGATGAGGCAGCTGCGGCGAACAGCACCGCCGCCGCAGCTGCCTCCATGCGGCCATCCGTCCGTCTGGCATCCAGGACGCCGAGGACGGAGCCTTCTTCCATGCTGGGGGTTGCCTTAGCACGCGCGCGCGCGCACAGAAGGCACCTTTGTGTGGGGAGGAAGCCCGTCTGCTGACCTGCTGGTCGGCTGATGTCAGAGGAGTCCCACGGCGCCCAGGATTGGCTGATTCTGGAGGGGCGTGCCAGTGGGATCTCCTCTGCTTCTTAAGCCTGCGGGCTTCATTCTCTCACTGTCTGTTGTCTTGAATACTCTGCGTGTTAGCGCTCAGACCTTAGGCTAGATCCCAGGTGTTGATGCTAAGGATTTCACACCTAGTCTAGGATTTTGCTACCTTGTTACTATTGTATTGTTTAGACTAGTTCCCGGGTGTTGATGCCAAGGACTTCACACCCAGACTAGGATATTGCTTATTTATTGATCTCCTGTGTATGACTCTTAGCGATTTCTCTGACTCTGATTCTGCTTTCTGATCCTGTACTTTTGCCTATCTGTCTACCTGTTGCTGAACCTCTGCCTGATTTCCGATTACTCTCTTGTCTCACGATTCTGTACCGATACGTACCTTCCTGTTGCTGAACCTCTGCCTGATTACCGTTTACTCTCTTGTCTCACGATCCTGTACCGATACTTACCTCTCTGTTGCCGATCTTTGCCTGTCAGACCATTCTACTCACCAGTAGGCCCTCGCCACTGGTGAGGTGCTATCTCCACCAGCCCCGCTGGTGAAGTTGTTCTATAATGCAGTACTGTTTGCCTGCAGTACCGTCTGAATCACCCGCTCCCTGGGAGATTCTCTCTCTTCAGTTGCTGTATCTCCAGCTTGCTGGGGTAGTACTCTATTATACAGTCAGTGTCCTGATAGTACATCACCAGCCCCTCTGGTGAGGTCTCGCCAAACTATTAAAGTTACGGTTGCACCAAACACCACACACTCAGCTCTTTGTCTTGCTATACATGCATTATTGGTGATTTTGCAGATCACACATAATCTGGTATAGCGTCTGCATTATTGGTGATTCTGCAGATCACCATATAATCAGACGTCTGAGCTACGACACAAGACCATTACATTATTGTCTTTTTCTCAATCGAGTTGTAATATTTATGCATAGTCTTGCTTATATTCCTGGAGGATTGGCGTGACACATTTGTGTTTTGCCTATCTGTATTCCAGGTTGTTTAAAAAGTGAAGATGTTTTGGGATAAAAGTGCAGCTGATTTATCTCTGATATGGCATTAATTGTTATTATACATTTACCTATAGTTGTGTATGCATTTGCTGGTATTGCAAGCATTATGAGCTGCTGGGCACGCCCCCTGGGTGTCCCCGCCGTCCGATCCGGCTGCTCTGCGCCTGTGAGCTCTCTCCCGCCCCTTCCCTCGGGCCTGCGTGCGGGTGGGCGGGGCTTGGTGGACGCGCCCGGGCGCGCTATTAGTTGGCTCGCCCATCGTGTTTGCCTGCCCCACACCCCTGCTTGCGCTGGCCCGTGGGAGGGGGCGGGAGACACCGTGCGCTGCGGCCGGATTGGGCGGTGGTAGACACTTAGGTGGCATGTCACAGATACAGAGAAACGCCTCCTGAAGAAGCCGACAGTTGCCGGCGAAATCGATCAAAGACGCTGGCCTCTCTCATCGCAGTGCCCTGCTGAACACTGGGCCACCCCTGGATCACCGTGACCCCTTCCTCCTTCCAGCCAATAGATGCCATGGAATACTAAGAGCCCAATGGGCACATATCATGCCACACAAGCGATTCCTGTGCCAACACTTGTTTTTCAGCGTTACAAGCTTATATGTCTGCCACAGTTGCCTCATCTGAACTTACACATGTCTGCGTTCGCTACTGACAAGTTACATTGCTAACTGGCTACAGATAATCGATGTGCTGAATGTTTGCTTTGACTGCTCACATTGCATGCTGCAACTGCATGATCTGCTAAACTAACAATGGACACCTTGTGTTTTCTGCTAACAAGTGATGCGGCCGTGTGCATGGACTTTTGCTAAACTTGTATGCTCTGGCTATGTGCTATTTGAAGATGAACTTTTGAGCATTTCTGTGACTGTCAATCCAAGACATTCTGAAGCAGCTGAGTACGCCTGTTTAGGCGGTGTTATATCATCCATATTTACATCGCAGCTTCTAGGTCACAGTGGACACAAAAGTCTATATTGCTAATGAACTGTGTTGGAGTTACATACCAATTTGCACATTATCAAGAGCTTTCTGGCTGGGAGTTGAGGTGTTGGTACCTCCCCTTTCTGATTCCTTCCTTCATCTTGCCTATTTTGCAGACATCAAAATAATTAACAACGCCTTTTTTTGTAACCTGCATATGGCAGGTGGATTCTTAAACATCATTTTTTGAGCTACGCAGCATTTATTTTTGGCCCTGTGCATAGAGGTCATATTCTGCCTAATAGAGTAGGTGGGGTGGTGTAGAGAGGGAGGTGGGCCTAGGGATGTGGGCAGGTCACCGCTATGGATGGTTTTATGTATAAATGTGCAAGTGTTAAATAAAGTTTTGTATTTTTTTCAAACATATTTGTATTCAAACAGGTCATACCCTTTCCATATTTGATCTCAAAGGGTTTGTTCTTAATGTTAAGACAGTAACCTTGACTGACAGCTATACTGTAGATATTGGAGGCCAAAGTTAAAATGACCTTTCATCTTGAAGGACAACTGTAATGAGAGGGATGTAGAGACCATATTTATTTCCTCTTAAACAATACCAGTTGCCTGGCTGTCCTGCTGAACTATTTGGCTGCAGTAGTGTCTAGATAACACCAGAAACAAGCATGCGGATACTCTTGTCAGATCTGACAATAATGTCAGAAACACCTGATGTGCTGCATGTTTGTTCAGGGTCTATGGCTAAAAGTATGAGAGGCAGAAGATCAGCAGGGATGCCAGGCAACTAGTATTGTTTAAAAGGAAATAAATATGTCAGCCTCCATAGCCCTCTTGCTACAGTTGTTCTTTAATGCAAATATCAGCATTGCATTATAGGCAGGTGTTAGCATTATGCTTTGTAGCAATGGGGTTTATTCACTAATCTGCGGCAAGCAGAATAACGCGCAATAAGTAGAGTGCACTAGACTGCATGCAATGTATTATAGCATTATGCTCTACACATCATGCGGTAACACTTTACTCATGTTAATCTGCTTATCGCAGTATAGTGAATATACCTCAATACCCAAGTACCTTAACCTATTTTGGTTCCTGGACGTAGAAACTACGTCCAGGAACCATGCGCTCTACCGCGCGCTCCCGCAGCCGATCGCGCGCGTGCACGCGTGCTCCCGGCCCGCGGTTCGTTAGCCAGGCAATCAGTAAATTGGGCTATGGTGCCCGATCACTGATTCCTCTCCCTCGCTGAAAAAGCGACAGCGTCTCTCGGAAGCTGCGCCTTTTCTGGCTGATACCTCCCCCATGTGTCGCTCTAAGCGTGTGTTACGCTTAGAGTGACGTCATGTAAACAAACTCATGGCCGCCATCTTGTGGCCAAAAAGTAATACTACAACTAAAAGTAAAAAAAAAAAATGAAAATCAACACACATTTACATTATAACACTACTGTTTACCTCCCACCCTCCCAAAACTACCCAAATAAAATGTTTAATATAAAAAAAAAAACATTACAATAAAAAACAAACAAACATGTAAATATTTACCTAAGGGTCTAAACTTTTTAACCACTTCCATACCATGAAATTGTGTGCTGATCTGTGCTGCGTGGGCTCTCCAGCCCACAGCACAGATCAGCTAGCAGCCAGGGCGATCAGACTTCCCCCCTTTTTTCCCCACTAGGGGGATGTCCTGCTGGGGGGGTCTGATCGCCGTCGGCTGCTTGCGCTTGCGGGGGGGGGGCTCTTCAAAGCCCCCCTCCGCAGCGCTTCCTGGCCTCCTTCCCCTTCCCTCCCTCTCCCTCCCCCTGTGAGCGGCGCAGGACGGATGGGATAGGCTTTAGCCTATCAGATGCCGGCGATCCCCGGCCAATCAGAGGCCGGGGATCGCCGATCTCCTCTACGGCGCCGCTGCGCAGCAGCGCCGTATACATGTAAACACCGGGGAAGATCTTCCCCGTGTGTTTACATTTACCTTGCGAGCCGCCGATCGGCTCGCAGGGTGTTCACGGAGACACCCTCCGTGAACTGACATGGAACGCGTTTCCATGGTATACACTTCAGGATTCAGGGGCGTATATATACGCACCGAGAATCCGGAAGTGGTTAAATATCAATGTAAAGATGAAATATTTCTATATTTTTTTTTATTTTAAACTTGTAAATAGTGATGGATGCAAAACGGAAAAAATGCACCTTTATTTCCAAATAAAATATTGTCGCCATACATTGTGATAGGGACATAATTTTAACGGTGTAATAACCGGGACATATGGGCAAATACAATACGTGAGTTTTAATTATGGAGGCATGTATTATTTTAAAACTATAATGGCTGAAAACTGAGAAATAATCAACTTTTTCCATTTTTTTCTTATTCTTCCTGTTAAAATGCATTTACAGTAAAGTGGCTCTTAGCAAAATGTACCCCCCAAAGAAAGCCTAATTGGTGGCGGAAAAAACAAGATATAGATCAGTTCATTGTGATAAGTAGTGATAAAGTTATAGGCTAATGAATGGGAGGTGAACATTTCTCAAGTGAAAACGACGGAACGCGAATGGGTTAAGGAACTCCAGCCTAAACAAACATACTGTCATAAAGTTACATTAGTTATGTTAATTAAAATAGATAGGTAATATAATCTCTTACCCACCCTGTTTTAAAAGAACAGGCAAATGTTTGATTTCATGAGGGCAGCCATCTGTTTGGTTGAAAGGAGGTGACAGGGAGCATGAGACACAGTTCCAACTGTCCTGTGTCCTGAGCACCTCTCCCAGTTGCTAGGCAACGTGAATAACAACATAGGAAATCCCATCATTCTCTGCACAGCATCAGGGAAAAAAAGCCTGGGCTTTTTTTCTTTGATGGGTGAAGCTTAGCAAAAATGCAGCTAAAAATGATGCTTTGGTAAGAAAAACAAAGTTCTGATGCTGTGAAAATGTTAAAAAAACACCAAGCCTTTTCAGTGCTGCTGAGTAGATTTTTAGTCCGGAGGTTTTATGAAAGTCACACAATTTCTTATTTATTTGCTGAAAATTACTTTTATCATTTTTAAGTACTATACTATTTGGGCAGTTGGTTTGACCCTTTGGCCAGGCTATCCCCTTCCTCCTGTGACGTTCTTTTGTGACTGTCAGGCTCAGGTTTCTAACTATAATCTTTTAATCTTTGCCAATCTACTCCTTTAAATGTAAGCACTGTATTATAGGTTGCCATTCTAAAAATAAAGATGTTTAATATTGTGAACCTCCTGCAAGGAACTGTGATGATTTACAAAATGCAATAAACCACAGTAGCCAGATTTAGCCAGGGTGAAGATAGCTGAGTAGATGATGGGCTTGATTCACAAAAGCGTGATAACTCAGTTATCAAGCCTAAAAGCTTTGCACGTGCAAACTAGGGTGCTAAGTAGTTTGCACATGCAAAGTTGTTGCTGTTCGTGTGCTAAGTTTTAGCGCGCATACCGCGTAACGCCGTTCTCGTGCTAAAACTTAGCACGCGAACAGCAACAACTTTGCATGTGCAAACTACTTAGCACCCTAGTTTGCACATGCAAAGCCTTGAAATCAATAGAGCTTCGCCCGCACAGTAAAATAGAGTATGTTAATGTAATTATGAATGGTGGTTACATTAACATGTGTGGTACTGTAAAGCGGCCCACGCGGCGCATAATGAAGTATATACAGTAATAATCAATGTTTTACATTGCGCTCGCCTGATCTGCACTGACTTCGCGCGCTAACTATCACTATCACGTGAAGTCAGTGCAGTTCACAGTACTTTGCATGCGAAGCGTTTGCGTGCAAAACTTTGCGAAACATGCAAACTCTGACGTGCATGTTATCACGTGCAAAGCATGTTAGCACGTGCAAAGTGGCTTTTCACTGGTGTGCTAAAACTTTGCATGCTTTCGTGAATCAAGCCCGATGTGTGTCGAATAATCCCTGTAGAATTATCTTTACACTAGTCTACCTAAGCCCGGATAGACAGAGAAAGTGGATGACGCAGGGACAGTTAGGTTTTATTGTATAGGATATCTTGTTTTTTTGTGTTTTTTTAATTATGTTTCAATAACACTTCTTTATTTTTGCTTTGTTGCTATTATGTAACCAATATCAATTATGGAAGAGTTGGTTCTTGATTCCTTGGTTTTAGTGTCGCAGATTTGGATACAATTTTTCTTTATACATTTTTTGGGTGCTGCATGAAATTTTACAGCTCTCTTAACTGGAATGCCCCTTCACTCCTTAAAGCCCACTCCCAATAAACATTTGCAGTTTCCCCACCTGCCTCACCCCCATATAGTCTTTAGACATGAGTGCCAGCTGCTAAAAATATGTTGCATACCATAATGTTTGTACTGAAATGTGCAGTCACATTAATTATGCGAGAGTGGTCACATTAATTATGCAGGGAGCTTGCACTTGCTTCCACTCACCAACCCTCCTCTTATGGTGGGAGAAAAGAGGCTGTAGCTAGTGGAAAGGGGGTGAGGGAGCCTCTTTGTTGACAGAATGGGCCCAACAACAGCATAAGTAAAGGGAACATTTTGATACAGAAATCACAGTATGTAGTTTGTTTGTTTTTACTTTAGCTGGCACTTATGTTTAATGACGAAATGATGTCCACAAAGATGGATTAAGATGTAATGGGGTCCTAGACAAGGTAGTAAGCTGAAGTGGAGAGAGGTCAAGGTGGCAGGTGGGCCCTTTGACTCCCATGAGGACCCAAGCACCTGCCTAGGTTGCCTGGTGGATGATCCTGCTCACTCTGGGCAAGGGGTGAAGAGTGAGGAAGATATGCCAGGTGTAAAAGAGAGAACATTTGTACCTGGAGAAAGCCCTTCAAAAATGTAAAATGTCAAACATAATACAAGGTCCATAATAAAAATCAATTGAAATTTCTACACAGGGTGTGTCTGTGTTGGAGGATCTTCACTGAGCCCTGAGTTGTAGTGTATAATGTATAATAATTTTGTATGACGTTCATGAACAAACAAACACAGAACATTTATATCGCGCTTTTCACCTGGCGGACTCAAAGCGCCAGAGCTGCAGCCACTAGGACGCGCTCTATAGGCAGTAGCAGTGTTAGGGAGTCTTGCCCAAGGTCTCCTACTGAATTGGTGCTGGCTTACTGAACAGGCAGAGCCGAGATTCGAACCCAGGTCTCCTGTGTCCGAGGCAGAGCCCTTAACCACTACACTATCCAGCCACTCCCATGAATTATTTTTAAATACCTGAAGAAAACAGAGAAGTCATCAAAACTAATATTTCCTTTAAAGCAGGTTACAGCTTACACTTATCCTACCAACTAAAACCTAAGTGTCTCTGCGTCCCATGTCCATGTGTGTGTGTCCCTGCATTTGCGCTACTGCGTATGTGCCGCAGGGACAACCGTTGTTGGTACAAGAGCAGGACAGCCAGGGGGCTGGGCGGGCACACACAGTGGTGGCCGTGGTGACAGACCTAAGCCTGTTACTAAATGGTCTAAGGTCACTAGTATGTTTATATTATAACAGAAAATACTTGCACATATCTATTAAAACTAAATATATCTCATTTTTTTCACTAGTGTTATGATTACACGGATGGAGCGGTGACTGGAGACCTGTGTGAAGATCTCTGCGTAACAGACAAGTTGGTCTATAAAAACTGTCTATACTATCACCGGGGAAAGAAGGTTATACAGGCTGATTGGAAAGGCAACTCAGTCATCCTGAAGTCAAAAAATGATGCCTTTTCTAAATTCCAGGCACCTGTCTTTCTAAACAAACCAGATCCTCAAAGTCTGTCAGACACTGAACTGCTTGTGATGGTAGCTGTGGAAATCAAAAACGTTCTTGGCTTGAATTTGCCAAACAACACTATAATTCCTATATGGACTGAAAAGAAGAAACATCACAACTGGAAGGCGGAGCTTGCTAGTATGTGGACTTTGTTTCAACAAGAAGAGTACCTGCTCTTTAACTTGTTACAAGACTTCAGTAGACATGTCCTGCAGGTCATTGGAACTTGCGGACACTTCTACGCAGTAGAATTTTTGAGTGCTGGACACTCTTGGAAACCAAATCTCTTCTCCTTAGAAGAAGTGGTTGGACAGTGCAATACAGGTGAGGAAAAGATGAACGCTCTCCTTGATATTGCCATCAGCTTCTTAGATATGGTCCATCAGTTTGACACAGAGTTTTCTCATCAGCTCCACCTGTGTGATGTCAAACCGGAGAACTTTGCCATAAGAAGTGACCTCACTGTAAGTTTACATTGTTATTATAATAGATCTGAAAACATTGGTCCTATACACTCACATTTCAAGTAGTAGTACTATAGTAAAAATATACAGTGACAAATACAATTTGATGACAAATTAACATGCTAAAATACATGTTTACACTGAATGCTAATGCTTTTTTCACTTTGCTAAGCACACCTAATATGCCTACAAACTTGTCAATACTCTATGTCACATATATCGTCCTAGACGTTATATAGAGAATTGCTCCGGTAGATTTTCCAACTGGGATGGAAAAGTGCAGACATCATCTTCCACCGAAAATAAAATAACTAGCTTTGAATAGAGCACAATGGATTTATTACCAGTAAACACTTTTGGCCTGGTTCAGTGGTCAGTTGCATTGCATGCATTCTGTATGTCAGCTTACTGTCCATACAACTCTATGGGCCTGTTCACTGTACTGTAGTGGAAATGGTCACATTATTCTAACTCGCTGCATTCAGGCTTTGTATTAAAGTCTATGTCCCATCTCCATTGCAGTTCACAGTCATTATAACGCATGTGTTATGCAGTTGTCCACTGTGAACCTAGCTTTACAATTCTGAAAGTGTAAGGCTTAGTTCACACTACAAATGGCAAGAGCTAAGCGCTTTTGTTAGCGATTTTGTTAAGCGATTCCTGGCATTTTTAGAACAATTTGCATTTTTTTTGCAAGCGTGTTCTTGTTTTGCGAATTTGCGATTTTGTGCGTGCAGACAAACAAGTAGTCCACTCTTTGACCTGAATGTTAAATTTGCTTGAAAAATGCTCACAAAATTGCCATTCAAAGCATATGCAATTGAGGCAAATTAGGAAAATGGTGCAGGACCCGCGTTTGCGATTGGTAAAAAAGGTCATTGCTTTTGTGAGAACACTCACATGGGATTTTATTACACAAGTACTTTTACATGCCCATAGCGCTTGACTCAGCCCCTAAGGCAACTATTTATGTATATTTTAATGTAATTTTTATATATACAGTATATAAATATATATATATATATATATATATATATATATATATATATATATATATATATATATAATGTTTAAATACTATGGGGAAGTGTGGGAGGGAAATAGTTAATTTCAGATGTAAGTGTAGTTATTTTTATTAAATAAAATGTGTTGTGATGTAGTTTTACTATTTGGCCACTAGATGTCCTCAGTCATTATTTCCGATTTGCAAGCGTAGGACGTGAATTGGAAATAATGTGTGGCAGTGTAACAGCCGGAAAATACAATGACGCAGGCATCTAATAGATGCCAGTGTTCATTGATTCGGGACCTTAGAACTGCATTCCCATTCATTCATGTCCCCGCTAACCGGCAGTAATTATAGCGCGCGGCCGCACGCTCCAATTGACTAATTTTCGCGGCCCTGAGACTTCAAATGAAGTTTCCCAGGGCATGATTATACTGCACCTGGTGCAATAAGTAGTTAGAGGATAACTGAAGCAAGAAGGATATGGAGGCTGCCATATTTATTTCCTTTTAACCAGCCGGGCGGTATGGACGAGCTCAGCTCGTCCATCACCGCCGGAGGCTGCCGCTCAGGCCCTGCTGGGCCGATTTTCATCAAATAAAGAGCAGCACACGCAGCCGGCACTTTGCCAGCCGCGTGTGCTGCCCGATCGCCGCCGCAGAAGAGGCTCCCCCCAGCCGCCTGAGCCCAGCGTAGCCGGAACAAAAAGTTCCGGCCAGCGCTAAGGGCTGGATCGGAGGCGGCTGACGTCAGGACGTCGGCTGACGCCCATGACGTCACTCCGCTCGTCGCCATGGCGACGATGTAAGCAAAACAAGGAAGGCCGCTCATTGCGGCCTTCCTTGTTTATTCTGGGCGCCGGAGGCGATCGGAAGAACGCCTCCGGAGCGCCCTCTAGTGGGCTTTCATGCAGCCAACTTTCAGTTGGCTGCATGAAATAGTTTTTTTTTTATTTAAAAAAACCCTCCCGCAGCCGCCCTGGCGATCTTAATAGAACGCCAGGGTGGTTAAACAATAATAGTTGCCTGGCTGCCCTGCTGATCTATTTAGCTGCAGAAGTGTCTGACTAACACCAGAAACAAGTAAGCAGTTAATCTTGTCAGATCTAACAATAATGTCAGATACACCTGATCTGCTGCATGCTTGTTCAGGGTCTATGGCTGAAAGTATTAGAGGCAGAGGATCAGCAGGACAGCCAGGCAGCTGGTATTGCTTAACCTCTTCAGGACCACAGGCTTTACCCTCCCCCCTAAAGACCAGGCCATCTTTTGTGAAATAGACCACTGCAGTTTTAAAGCCAAGCTGCAGGGCCGCACAATACAGCACACAAGTGATCCCCCCCTTTTCTCCCCACCAACAGAGCTCTCTGTTGGTGGGGTCAGATCGCCCCCCAGATGTTTGTTTGTTTGTTTATGTTTGTTTGTCTATTTCTTAATACATTTATCTGTTTTTATTATTATTTATTTCCCTCCCCTCTCCAGCCAATCAGCGTGATCAGCTGTCATAGGCTTCAGCCTATGACAGCCGATCACCGCCGAGACTCAGGAGGGGACAGCCATGTCACACGGCTGTCCCCAGTACAGCACTGCTGTAGATCGCAGCGCTGTACCTGGTATTTAGACGGCGATCGCTACTAGGAGACTGAAGCAGGAGATGCGCGTGCAGCCTGTGCGCGATCTCCTGCAGACTGTAGCCCCGGGACTTTACGCCGATCGGCGTTAGAGGGTCCTGGGGCTGCCGCCATGGCCACGCCCATCAGAGTGACACTGCCGGCAAGCAGTTAAAAGGAAATAAATATGGCAGCCTCCACATCCCTTTCGCTTCAGTTGTCCTTTAACTCTTGCAAGTAAATTGAGCCTTGAAAGAGGTGAATTGCTGGGAGCAGTGATTATTTCAAGCATGATGTGCAGATAGCAGATCACAGATATGCGATCCAATCCAAAGATATGTGGCAGGCAGTCATAAGTAGCACTGGGGATCAGAGAAAACAGAGAGAGGTATGAAGAACCTGCAACACTAGAATATTACAGCAGCCTCAGCTCTGGTGTGCTGTGTGCAATCCACTGCTAGAGAAGAAACATATGTAAACTGTGGTCTGTACTCACATCCCTTTGTGGGAGGGGGACAAAATCAATAATACATTACAGCTGCATTAATGATCATGGGGCAGCTGGGGTTTAACCTGTCATTTTTATAAGTCTACTTACGCCTTAGCGATCTCCCAGCTCATTCCAGGTCCTGCTAATAGAAAAATAAATTCAATCATTGTGGGGAGGTAATGCATATCTAGAAACTGAATCCAGCCAGAAATGAGATAACCGTATTAACCGCTTTCTGAATACTGTTTAGTGCTCACACATAATGCATTTATCAGCAATCACGGATATATTTGCAGTCCGGGCAGAGCAAATTAACAATGCAGAATGCGTATCGTCTGGCTTAGAAAACTCCATCATGCTTACTGCGTTGTATTCCCCTTAATGAACATTATTTTATGTATTTGTATCTGCTTAACATTTGCAGTTTAATGAGGAATAATGAAGGTACTGGACAACTGAAACCACAAATGGTATATATGCTGTAGAAAGAAAGGCCAAAGCCTTAATGCACCACACCACCAGCAAACACCCGCTTCAGAAGAGGCATTCTCTTCTGAAGCTGGAGTTTGCCCGCGTGGCACATTAAGGCTTTGGCGTTGGTGTCTACTGGTCCCCTCTGGTCTTTTTCTGGCACTTAAGCACTCTTATTTGGGTTTCATGCCCTCCCTCCATTGCTGCTAACATTGTTTGCACTTTTTTGCTGCTTACCTCAGCAATTTATCTATGCATTTTTGCACATTTTTTTATTTTTTTTGCTAGCACCAATGCACTTTAATATTTTTGGAAATTTTGTTAAATGATTGCTAATTCTTGAATTCCCCTTCCCCTTATTGGGTCAGTTTCATTACATGCCATTTGAGCTTATTATTGTTTATGTATTTTTTTTGACCATTGAGACCTTGTATAATACTTGCACATAATATACATCAATTTTACAGGTGATTATGCAAGCAAAATAACATGTGTTGCACAAATATAGTAGTGTAACCTGCGTTCTATACATAATGTGCACTGTGTATACATGTCAAATTAACTGTCCTTTTCATAAATCAGGGCCAAAGAAAGCAAGTGCTTTGTGGTAACACAACCCCCATCAATAAAAGCCTGAAATAAGAAAGTCATGGGAGAAGGCATTGCTGACTGATTATGAAAATACCAATGGAGTTTTAGATACAATTGATTTTGGTTATCACATGGCAGGTGACTGACTAACCCATAACAGCTTCTGGATGCCATGTCTTTCCTGCCAGGCCTGGGCGTGTTTAGTATGATGGATGTTTTCTAAAGCAGCCCATTGGAAAATATTGGCAGCAGACCCTGCTCCAATATGACAACATATTTTGTGCTGTTTATGGTGTCCACACATTCCACTAATCAAACAGGAATGGACAAGCACCATACATAAATAATAAAGAGTAGGCTTACAACTCTAATAGAACAATAACTATCAGCATGCGTGCAGAAAGGCCAATAAATCGTTAGACAGCTCTCAAAAAGGAAAAAAGGATTGGCCCTACAAAACCGCACCACACGAGTATTATGGAGTACAAAAAAGCCTTTATTGAACCATAAAGTCATTAAAACCATAAAAACAGGAGCACAAAAAGGAATAAGAATGCCCTCAATGAACAATAAGTCAATATACAACAACACATGAGTATGTACAACTGAACAACATCACACCGGTAGCCAAAGGATGAAATAGTGGGGAGGAACTGAATGAACTCTGAAGTGCGGCTGGACACCCTGTACAATGTGTACAGGGTGAAACAGTGATGTGAAAGGGGGTGGACAAGGTCCAATCCCTTTACTGTGTATGTGGGGCAATGGGTGAACGGAAAATGTCCCAGAGAGCACTGCTGTGAGAGAGACTCAATAATGTGTATAGATGTGTATTGCAGATAAGTACCCCGGATAAGAGGAGAGATGAGGTGTGTACAGGAGCCAAGCCCAACTACCGAGTGGCAAAGAGGGAAAGAGTGGAGGTGTGGGGGGCTGTAAGCCCAGTGTCACGGAAACCGTGTAGTACGGAAACCTGAAGGAGGAGGTCTTACCGGTGAGGCTGGACAGGAGGGCGGGTAAGTGTGCAGAGGCCGTCGCGATTCGCCGCAAGGAGCGGCTTCTTCCGGGCATAAACAAGCCCGTTCGACATGAGGCTAAATAGTCGCATGTAGTGACGCAAGGTCGCGTCAGATGACGGCTGTGTGGGGCGGAGTCAGGGGGGGTAAACAGTGTGTGGCCACACACGGGGAACAGTCTCCACGTACGCATTGACGTGGAAGGCTGTCCCCACCCCAGAAACGCCCCCCACAGCCGCGACCATCTTGGTATAGGGAAAGAACGGGCACTGTAGTTAAAAAGCATTTATGGCACATACAATGTGTCTAAGAAATACAAAGTATTCAAATGTATACTGCTGGCCACCTAACCGAGGACCATACAGGGGCTCAGACATAAAAGTTATATACAAGGGTATTACAATGACGAGTTATGTATAACATAATAGTGGCAAGGGCATAAATAAGTAGCCATGTGAACTTATAGATGTTCGATCTACTGACACCCACTGGCAAGAGTTGGTATTGTGTACAAGGGAATCAAACTATATGGCAACTAGAACCACAATATGAGAGAAACCGAACAATCATGTTATACAATAATGTTTCAAATTGGTTGTCAGATGGTAAGTCAAGTATCCAAAGTCTCCCCCGCTCTTGTCGATCTTCAGCAGAAGCCAGGGAATTAGCGGTGTAGCAATAAAACAGACCTCCAAAATGGTTGTCTTCGACAGGAAAGACACACAGGAAGAGGGACCTCAAATCTAGTAAGAACAAATAATATGTAATATGAGTAGAGTTCCTGCAAACATAAAAAACCATAAGGACAGCTAGGTCATACAGCACTGCATGGCCGGCTGCCAATGACATCAATATGGTCAAACCTGCGGTGGGTGAAGGAAACCATGGTCCACTTACCACAGCCATGGGGACAGTGACAGCAATATAAATAACACACTCTCCCGAATAGATGCAACATGGTGCCACACTCATAAGAAACCACAACAACATGCCAGTCAAAAGGTGATCCTAGGGTCCAACGGTCGAACTCACCAAACGACCGCAAGGGACCCCGTGAGAAACAAACATGCTCGTGGACCATACAAAGTCTATATCACAAGTGTACCAAAACACTAAAATTCACCACCAACACCTGCAATCACAGGAGAAGGTGATGGATCCACAAGAGTGTGAATACTGCACCAGGCAGAAGGAGAAAAACCAAAGGGGAGAGTGAAGCTACACCCTACTCACAAAGGTGCAACTATAAAATAAGAGAGGCCACCTCGTAAGGGTAAGTTTAGGCCTCGATCCTCCTTTCTTCCCAATTTGTCCGCTTATCCAGTAATAAAAGTTTTTTTTGAATTGGTGTCCAGGGACATTGAAAAACTGAGGGACATTGGTAATTGTGGTAATAATCTTACTAAGGAGGAACGATTGGCTGTCACCCGTTTATCCAATCGCGATGATGTTATCATCCGGGAAGCTGATAAGGGAGGCAACGTGGTTCTGTGGCCTGTTAATAATTATATAATGGAGGCAAACAGACAATTAGGCAATTTAAAATATTATAGAACGTTAACTTCCAATCCGGGTGAGTTGTTTAAGTCCAAGTTGGATTTTTTACTTGATCAAGGGAGGTCAGCTGGAGTTATCTCACAAAGGGAACATGCGTTCTTGACAGTTAGTAAACCGGTAACACCCACGTTTTATTTACTACCCAAGGTCCATAAAAACAGGGACCAGCCACCGGGAAGACCTATAGTTTCAGGGATTGGGAGTTTAATCGAAAAAAGTTGTTCATTCATTGATTTCTTTTTACAGGAACATGTATGCACTCTGGACTCTTATGTGAGAGACTCTCTTGATTTGATTACCAAACTAAATCATGTACACATCCCTCCAGGTACTTTTATGATCTCATTGGACGTCGAATCCTTGTATACAAACATTGGACACCATCATGCGATAGAAGCAGTTCGTTATTTCTTGGCCTCAACCGCGACATCTAGGTCCGTATTCAACGACTTCCTTCTGACACTCCTGGACTACGTGTTGAAACACAACTATTTTACTTTTGATGGTAGGTACTACCTACAAGTACATGGTATCTCCATGGGAGCCAAATGTGCCCCATCAGTAGCCAATTTATTCTTGGGCTGGTGGGAGCGAGAGGTGGTTTGGGGACCTGGCCTGGAACAATTCCATGCCCACATATTGGGCTGGCATCGGTTTATTGATGACATATTGATCCTGTGGGATGGTCCTGAATCTTTGGCCCTCAGGTTCATTGAGACACTGGGGAAGAATGATCTCAACATTGTACTTACCTCACAAATGTCGTTGGAGTCCTTGGACTTCCTTGATCTGCATCTCTCTTTTTCAGATACGGGGCAGATTGAAACCACATTATATCGGAAGGAAACGGCTGTGAATAGCTTGCTACACTACGAGTCATTTCACACTAAAAACTTGAAAAACAACATTCCAGTGGGTCAGTTCCTTAGACTCAGGAGAAATTGTTCCAAGGAGATGGACTTCCAGGCACAATCTGTGCTGCTGAAGGAGAGATTCAGGGATCGGGGATTCCCAAAACGTGTGATTGAACAGGCATATCGAAGGGCCACCAATACCAACAGAGAGAGGTTACTGTATTCCACACGAAGAAAACAGAGCGACTTGGTAAGATTCTGTACACCCTACAACAGCAGTTGGAATACTTTGAAAGGTATAATTTCCAAACATTGGCCTATCCTGCAAACTGACACTATTTTGAATAGGTATTTACCAGCGAAACCTTCGATCACAGCAAAGAGAGCCACTAATCTGAAGGACCAACTCTGCCAAAGTCATTTCCAGCGTCGACACAGGAGAAGGCCAGTGGTGTGTGGAAGTTTCCCATGTGGAAGATGCAACATCTGTGAGATGATGGCACCCACAAGAGAGGTTCATAGTGATAAGACGAACAAAACGTACAAACTCAAGGACTACATTAATTGCCAGACTGAGGGGGTGATATACCTTTTATGGTGCCCGTGCAACAAACGTTATGTGGGTCAGACCAAAAACATGTTGAAGAGTCGCATCCAGAAACACATGTCCACTATACGCCTGGCTAGTCGGGATCGTGCTGATGGTAAGTTATTAGCCCCAGTGGCAGAACATGCCCTCAACGTACATGGGGGAAGTACTCGGGGCTGGAGGGTGTGTGGCTTATCCAGGGTGTATCTTTCTTCTAGGGGTGGTGACATCACTCAATTACTTTTGAGACAGGAGACTCGCTGGATATTTGACCTTGGCACTTTAGCACCGGTAGGTTTAAACGAGGAATTTTCTTTCCTCGGTTTTTTACATTGATGACGGTTGCTTGGCATTTCTCTTGTCTTGCGTTTGCTCAACCTTCTTTCTGGCTATCACAGCCCTCTTTTGAGAGACACCCAGTGAGTAGGTGGCCTCTCTTATTTTATAGTTGCACCTTTGTGAGTAGGGTGTAGCTTTACTCTCCCCTTTGGTTTTTCTCCTTCTGCCTGGTGCAGTATTCACACTCTTGTGGATCCATCACCTTCTCCTGTGATTGCAGGTGTTGGTGGTGAATTTTAGTGTTTTGGTACACTTGTGATATAGACTTTGTATGGTCCACGAGCATGTTTGTTTCTCACGGGGTCCCTTGCGGTCGTTTGGTGAGTTCGACCGTTGGACCCTAGGATCACCTTTTGACTGGCATGTTGTTGTGGTTTCTTATGAGTGTGGCACCATGTTGCATCTATTCGGGAGAGTGTGTTATTTATATTGCTGTCACTGTCCCCATGGCTGTGGTAAGTGGACCATGGTTTCCTTCACCCACCGCAGGTTTGACCATATTGATGTCATTGTCAGCCGGCCATGCAGTGCTGTATGACCTAGCTGTCCTTATGGTTTTTTATGTTTGCAGGAACTCTACTCATATTACATATTATTTGTTCTTACTAGATTTGAGGTCCCTCTTCCTGTGTGTCTTTCCTGTCGAAGACAACCATTTTGGAGGTCTGTTTTATTGCTACACCGCTAATTCCCTGGCTTCTGCTGAAGATCGACAAGAGCGGGGGAGACTTTGGATACTTGACTTACCATCTGACAACCAATTTGAAACATTATTGTATAACATGATTGTTCGGTTTCTCTCATATTGTGGTTCTAGTTGCCATATAGTTTGATTCCCTTGTACACAATACCAACTCTTGCCAGTGGGTGTCAGTAGATCGAACATCTATAAGTTCACATGGCTACTTATTTATGCCCTTGCCACTATTATGTTATACATAACTCGTCATTGTAATACCCTTGTATATAACTTTTATGTCTGAGCCCCTGTATGGTCCTCGGTTAGGTGGCCAGCAGTATACATTTGAATACTTTGTATTTCTTAGACACATTGTATGTGCCATAAATGCTTTTTAACTACAGTGCCCGTTCTTTCCCTATACCAAGATGGTCGCGGCTGTGGGGGGCGTTTCTGGGGTGGGGACAGCCTTCCACGTCAATGCGTACGTGGAGACTGTTCCCCGTGTGTGGCCACACACTGTTTACCCCCCCTGACTCCGCCCCACACAGCCGTCATCTGACGCGACCTTGCGTCACTACATGCGACTATTTAGCCTCATGTCGAACGGGCTTGTTTATGCCCGGAAGAAGCCGCTCCTTGCGGCGAATCGCGACGGCCTCTGCACACTTACCCGCCCTCCTGTCCAGCCTCACCGGTAAGACCTCCTCCTTCAGGTTTCCGTACTACACGGTTTCCGTGACACTGGGCTTACAGCCCCCCACACCTCCACTCTTTCCCTCTTTGCCACTCGGTAGTTGGGCTTGGCTCCTGTACACACCTCATCTCTCCTCTTATCCGGGGTACTTATCTGCAATACACATCTATACACATTATTGAGTCTCTCTCACAGCAGTGCTCTCTGGGACATTTTCCGTTCACCCATTGCCCCACATACACAGTAAAGGGATTGGACCTTGTCCACCCCCTTTCACATCACTGTTTCACCCTGTACACATTGTACAGGGTGTCCAGCCGCACTTCAGAGTTCATTCAGTTCCTCCCCACTATTTCATCCTTTGGCTACCGGTGTGATGTTGTTCAGTTGTACATACTCATGTGTTGTTGTATATTGACTTATTGTTCATTGAGGGCATTCTTATTCCTTTTTGTGCTCCTGTTTTTATGGTTTTAATGACTTTATGGTTCAATAAAGGCTTTTTTGTACTCCATAATACTCGTGTGGTGCGGTTTTGTAGGGCCAATCCTTTTTTCCTTTTTGAGAGCTGTCACACATTCCACTAACTCTGTTTGACCCCATGCTCCAAATGGCACCCCAGGCCAACAGGGAAAATCCATCATAACTGATGGTGGGTTGTCACCACACCCATGTGCATCCACTGCAGGAGAAACTGGGTAAATGTGGACCTATCCAATAAAATAACACTGTCAAATGTTCTCTCCATTTTTGTGGCCCACGGTTTCCTTTTTACAATGTTGGCTGAGGTGAGCAGAGGTGTACATCTTGCAGCTCTTCCATGATAATTGAGTTGATGCAGATATTGAACAGCCATGCTTGGACTTACTTGCAGGGGTTTAGCCCCGTCTGCAGCAGCTATGGGGCTGTTGTTCCATAAATCATTTGGAATCAAATATTTGTGGCAGTTACCCTCGGTCTATTGCTGAACACCAGAATGTTGGTGAGGGTAATGGTGCCCATAATTTTTTTTAAATTTTTGTTTCAATCGGAGATATTTGATCAATTTATTCAATTTGGTCGAATATTTTTTAGAATTATTTTCGAGGTACCGTACACAAATGTTCAATTTTCCTGAAAATTTGTGAAAAGCGATCGAATATGAAGAAAAAGTTGGTTTATTCAATAGTATTTTTCTATACAACCTACCATACACTATACAATTTCACAAACAATCACTCAGATTTTTCCAACATGTCTGTTCAGATTTTTATCTAAAAAACGGAATAATCATTCATTCTTTTTGATCGAAAAAAAGGATTATTTTTTATTTTAATTTTATTTGATCAATTTGGTTGAATAAACAGGAAAATTGAACGTGTTAATTGTAACGTGTATGGACACCATAAGGAGGGAGAGGCTGTGAACTCAGCATTCTACTTGCCTGCTAGCAGCTTGCAGCTAGAACTTTCGATTTTTATTGTAAAAAAAAAACTAAAAGTATTTGCAGTATAATTTTAAATGCATTGTTATAATTCAATTTCCATAAAATGTAATTATAACAGTTGTGCCTTAACTAAAACCTTCAGTAAAATGTGTCCCTGTGCCAGCCGACACTGACGCCTTTCTGGCTCTATTCATGGCTCCGAAACAAAATCAAGCATGCCCTTTCAGAACAATTTGTTAGGCTGGTAATGCCAACAGGGCTGCTGTAACTAATAAAGATCTGGGGAAATACAGCTGCAGGGTATGGAGACATGTAGAGATAATTCTTAATCTTCTCCTGGTTTACAAGAAAAACATATGTAGTCATTAATGTCTCTTCCAGAAAGGCGTAACATTGCCACAACTTCTAAAAAGTACCACTAAACTGATCCAAGTACATTAATTAGATTTATCTTTAAGTAACAAGAAGTATAACTTAATTTCAACAAAATGTCTGGAACTCCCAAATCTCGAGTGCATTCGTTGTCACTGTGTTATTCACTCCATTGGTGCTGTTGGCCACGGGAGAAAAGTGTTTAATTCAAAGTGAAATAAGTGGTCAATAGGCCACGCTACTAATTGAGCAGCTAGGGACTGATGGGACTTGTAGTACCTCTTCGATTGCCCCATACCTGCACTAAAGACTGCCCCTGTCCATTGTTCTTTGCTTGTAATAGTGGATTGTTTTCTAGTGCTATACTATATGGTGTGCTTTTTGGACTGATAATTATTACCACCCTTTGCTTGACCCCTGAAATACTTTTGGGTTTCCACCTGTCTTGACCTCTGCTTTTTTCTATTTCTTATGGCCCATACTCACGGGCTACTTTTCTAGCATGTCGCTAGCACACGGGAGCGTGTGCGCGACAGTTCGGCGACAGCTCGTCGCCAGGTCCCTCCGCATACACACGCGGAAGTGGGACTAGGGATGGCGACGGAAGCTGTCGCCGACGTTCCTCCCCCCTGCCGGAAACTCAATGCTCCGACTATTGGGTTGCTGTCGCTAGTCCGCATACACACGGACTAGCGACAGTTGCGGCGAAGTTGCGGCGGCAACTGTCGCCATGCGATTGACCGCCGCCAATCGCCTGGCGACAGCAGCGACGAGCGACGGTTCGGGGTGCACGCCTCATACTCACGGGCGACCTGTCGCCGCAACACGCGCGCGCCACGTAGTTTCGACGACAAATGTAGCCCGTGAGTATGGGCCATCAGACCCTCGGATTGGGTTTTGGATTTACTGTGTATGACCTCTGGCCTTTTCTTGACCCTGATTGTGCCTGACCCCTGGACTGAAAGTCATTTGACCTCCAGTGTAGACCTCTGGCCTCGTTCCTGGATTTTTTCTTTGTTTGACTTCCTGGTACTTCATGGGTTCCCTCGATCCTTTATCTTGCATGCATTTGTCCTTGGGGCAATTGAAGTCAGATAGATGTGTTCAGTTTCCTGTTCAAGCAGAAGTTTGACTTTAGATGAAGAATGTGGTGGAGATTGAGATATAAGATCTGAAGGGAAAACAGTGATTGCTGGGAAGACTTACACTTGTGCAATGATTGTAAAGATGATATCATGAACTACATTTTTTTGTATTACTCATTAAAAGCGAAAATCACACACTGGAAAAAAAAGCCTTTTTCATTAATTTTTGAAAGTGGATTATTAGCAAGGTAGGAAATGAATTGCAATCACTTATATAACCTTTAAAGCTAAACCTTATGCTAAAGTCAATAAAACAAAAATCATCATTCAGTAGTGGGCTTTTTAGAGAATGATTAAATGTATTGTTCTGAGTACAACAGATGGCTGGAAAAAACACTTGATTGGTTGCTGTGGTAACAGTACATCATTGTTTTTAACAAGCCTAAAAATACTCTTGAAATGGTATATTGATTAAAATTGCAAGTCTTTTCCTTGATTACGACAAAAAAAGGAACTGTTTATGGAAAGCTTGTTAGAAAATGGCCTTTACTAGTTGATTTCAGTACATCATTTTTGATATAACATGACAGTGAAATACACAACAGACATGAACCATTATAAGAGGGGAGGTAGATTATATTACATTTTCCACAGGCATAGGAGCAGTGGTTGCAGAGGTCAGTATGCCATGGCATTTTTTATGTATAATCATTGGTAGTAAAGTGAACTGCCTTCCATCAGTAATAGATAGCTATAGTTGTTGCTGAAACCCCCCCAAAAAATACCATTAAGAGTGATTATCCTGAATACTATTCATTATTTGAATCATAGACGAATTCCAGCTGAGATCGAACAATTTTCTCACAATTAAACACTAAAAGTTTACAAAAGCAGCATTTCCCACAACACAGACAGTACCACAAGCCAGTCTTGTACTGAACTGCAAATGAACGAGTTCACCCTGCCAAGAGTACAATGGATTATTGTGCAGCGCTTTGTGCCAAATCACCCACCACAGAATACAGTTTTCCTCTATGACCTCAACTACTGCATAGTGTTAGTCTTTTTTTATCATCTCTGGAAAATACATGAATGCATTATATTCATACTTTCCATGCAGAGGGAAAAAAGAACAACATTCTTGGGATGCTGCTCGCAAACAAAACAGCCAGCCATCTGACTCTTGGCAGAGATAAATGGCTTTATTTTCTTAGTCAGCTTAAAGCTTCGTACAAGGTGTCTCATAGCTTAACAGAGTAGCCTGAATTAACCTTATATGCAAAGAACTATGACGGAGCACTACTAGAAGCACATTTGTATAATAATTAAGTAGCATTTATTGTAGGGGAAGACTGCCTTCACACAGTATTGTCCACCCACCCATCAATTCGTATTTACTGGAATTACTGTAGCTAAGATAGTTGTGTAAATAATGTCCATTTACAAACATGTACAGTGATTTACTATTTCATCTTTTTACTTTCTTAGTCCTTTAGCAGCCAATTTATTTAGAGACTTGTGAGTGCTCCAGGCCAATTTATTTTAGCAATTTTTTTATTTCTTATTTATTACATTCTCTTGCTTCTAATTAGTACTGCTGTGGTGTGTATTTATGGCCATTTGCCACTAAGGGGCAGTATGAGACAATAACAGAGGACTTCTGCTTTCAGTTTCTATATTTTCCACTAGTAGAGAGAGATCAAAGCATTTCAAACATTTACAACACAACAAGTTCTGCCACCTAAGGTCAAAAGCAGTGCACTTATGTCAAACAAAATAACTGTATTAAAGCTGCTAATGGGTTAAATAAACCAAACACATGTAAATACCACCATACACTATTAGACATGTTAATAGATTAGACCAGTGTTTCTCAAACCTGTCCTGGTGACTCTGACTCCTGAACGGTGCATGTTTTGCAGGCAACCTCACCTATGCACAGGTGGGGTAATTAGGGTCTCAGCCAGGTAGATTCCACCTAGCTGAGACACTAATTACCCCACCTCTGCATAGGTGAGGTTGTCTGCAAAATATGCACCATTGAGGAGTCAGAAGGACAAGTTTGAGAAACACTGGATTAGACATTAGATAATCATTCGAATATCACTTTGTTTTTGTTTTTTGTTCAAGGTCTACCATGCTACATTTTCAGTAAATAATTTATTTTAATTCTCAGAACAAATCCACATAATATACATCATTAGAGTCATAAATAAGCAAGGTTTAACCACTTGAGGACCGCCCCCAGCCGATGGGCGGCGGCAAAGTCCGGGCCCAAACGACCGCAATACGCCCATCGGCGGGGGCGGCTGCGTGGGTGGCTATGCGGCGATCGCGTCATTCGTGACGCGATCAGCCGCCGGGGACTGGCTCCGCCCACCGCTCGTAGTAACCCGCCGGCCGTTCGGAAGCGCCGGCGGGTTACTAGCACCCGGATCGCCGCATGGAAATAGTATAATAGGCTTTGTAATGTATACAAAGCCTATTATACTGGCTGCCTCCTGCCCTGGTGGTCCCAGTGTCCGAGGGACCACCAGGGCAGGCTGCAGCCACCCTAGTCTGCACCCAAGCACACTGATTTCCCCCCCCCCTGCCCCCTGATCGCCCACAGCACCCCTTAGACCCCCCCCTGCCCACCCCCCAGACCACTGTTTGCACCCAGTCACCCCCCTAATCACCCATCAATCACTCCCTGTCACTATCTGTCAACGCTATTTTTTTTTATCCCCCCCCCCTGCCCACTGCCCCCTCCTGATCACCCCCCCACCCCTCAGATTCTCCCCAGACCCCCCCCCAGACCCCTCCCCCCGTGTACTGTATGCATCTATCCCCCCTGATCACCTGTCAATCACCTGTCAATCACCCGTCAATCACCCCCTGTCTCTGCTACCCATCAATCAGCCCCTAACCTGCCCCTTGCGGGCAATCTGATCACCCACCCACACCAATAGATCGCCCGCAGATCCGACATCAGATCACCTCCCAAATCCATTGTTTACATCTATTCTCTCCTCTAAACACCCACTAATTACCCATCAATCACCTATCAATCACCCCCTATCACCACCTGTCACTGTTACCCATCAGATTAGACCCTAATCTACCCCTTGCGGGCACCCAATCACCCGCCCACACGCTCAGATTGCCCTCAGACCCCCCTTTATCAATTCGCCAGTGCAATATTTACATCTGTTATTCCCTGTAATAACCCACTGATCACCTGTCAATCACCTATCAATCACCCCCTGTCACTGCCACCCATCAATCACCCCCTGTCACTGCCACCCATCAATCAGCCCCTAACCTGCCCCTTGCGGGCAATCTGATCACCCACCCACACCAATAGATCGCCCGCAGATCCGACATCAGATCACCTCCCAAATCCATTGTTTACATCTATTCTCTCCTCTAAACACCCACTAATTACCCATCAATCACCTATCAATCACCACCTGTCACTGTTACCCATCAGATTAGACCCTAATCTACCCCTTGCGGGCACCCAATCACCCGCCCACACGCTCAGATTGCCCTCAGACCCCCCTTTATCAATTCGCCAGTGCAATATTTACATCTGTTATTCCCTGTAATAACCCACTGATCTCCTGTCAATCACCTATCAATCACCCCCTGTCACTGCCACCCATCAATCACCCCCTGTCACTGCCACCCATCAATCAGCCCCTAACCTGCCCCTTGCGGGCAATCTGATCACCCACCCACACCAATAGATCGCCCGCAGATCCGACATCAGATCACCTCCCAAATCCATTGTTTACATCTATTCTCTCCTCTAAACACCCACTAATTACCCATCAATCACCTATCAATCACCACCTGTCACTGTTACCCATCAGATTAGACCCTAATCTACCCCTTGCGGGCACCCAATCACCCGCCCACACGCTCAGATTGCCCTCAGACCCCCCTTTATCAATTCGCCAGTGCAATATTTACATCTGTTATTCCCTGTAATAACCCACTGATCACCTGTCAATCACCTATCAATCACCCCCTGTCACTGCCACCCATCAATCAGCCCCTGTCACTGCCACCCATCAATCAGCCCCTAACCTGCCCCTTGCGGGCAATCTGATCACCCACCCACACCAATAGATCGCCCGCAGATCCGACATCAGATCACCTCTCAAGTGCAGTGTTTACATCTCTTCTCTCCTCTAAACACCCACTAATTACCCATCAATCACCCCCTATCACCACCTGTCACGGTTACCCATCAGATTAGACCCTAATCTGCCCCTTGCGGGCACCCAATCACCCGCCCACACCTCAGAACGTCCTCAGACCCCAGCCCTGATCACCTCGCTAGTGCATTGCTTGCATCTATTTCCCCCCTCTAATCACACCTTGAGACACCCATCAATCACCTCCTGTCACCCCCTAGCACACCTACCCATCAGATCAGGCCCTAATTTGCCCCGTGTGGGCTCCTGATCACTCGGCCAAACCCTCAGGTCCCCCTCAGACCCCCTTCCGATCACCTCCCCAGTGCATTGATTGCATCTATTTCCCCCTCTAACCGCCCCCTGAGACACCCATCAATCACCTCCTGTCACCCCCTAGCACTCCTATCCATCAGATCAGGCCCAAAACATCCTGTCATCTAAGAGGCCACCCTGCTTATGACCGGTTCCACAAAATTTGCCCCCTCATAGACCACCTGTCATCAAAATTTGCAGATGCTTATACCCCTGATCAGTCATTTTGAGAAATTTGGTTTCCAGACTACTCACAGTTTTGGGCCCGTAAAATGCCAGGGCAGTATAGGAACCCCACAAGTGACCCCATTTTAGAAAGAAGACACCCCAAGGTATTCTGTTAGGTGTATGATGAGTTCATAGAAGATTTTATTTTTTGTCACAAGTTAGCGGAAATTGATATGTATTGTTTTTTTTTTCACAAAGTGTCATTTTCCGCTAACTTGTGACAAAAAAAAAATCTTCTATGAACTCACCATACTCCTAACAGAATACCTTGGGGTGTCTTCTTTCTAAAATGGGGTCACTTGTGGGGTTCCTATACTGCCCTGGCATTTAAGGGGCCCTAAACCGTGAGCAGTAGTCTAGAATCCAAAGGCCTCAAAATGACCTGTGAATAGGACGTTAGGCCCCTTAGCGCACCTAGGTTGCAAAAAAGTGTCACACATGTGGTATCGCCGTACTCAGAAGAAGTAGTATATTGTGTTTTGGGGTGTATTTTTACACATACCCATGCTGGGTGGGAGAAACCTCTCTGTAAAAGGACAATTGTGTGTAAAAAAAAATCAAACAATTGTCATTTACAGAGATATTTCTCCCACCCAGCATGGGTATGTGTAAAAATACACCCCAAAACACATTATACTACTTCTCCTGAGTACGGCGGTACCACATGTGTGGCACTTTTTTGCACCCTAAGTGCGCTAAGAGGCCCAAAGTCCAATGAGTACCTTTAGGATTTCACAGGTCATTTTGCGACATTTGGTTTCAAGACTACTCCTCACGGTTTAGGGCCCCTAAAATGCCAGGGCAGTATAGGAACCCCACAAATGACCCCATTTTAGAAAGAAGACACCCCAAGGTATTCCGTTAGGAGTATGGTGAGTTCATAGAAGATTTTATTTTTTGTCATAAGTTAGCGGAAAATGACACTTTGTGAAAAAAAACAATTAAAATCAATTTCCGCTAACTTGTGACAAAAAAAAAAAATCTTCTATGAACTCACCATCCTCCTAACGGAATACCTTGGGGTGTCTTCTTTCTAAAATGGGGTAATTTGTGGGGTTCCTATACTGTCCTGGCATTTTAGGGGCCCTAAACCGCGAGGAGTAGTCTTGAAACGAAATTTCTCAAAATGACCTGTGAAATCCTAAAGGTACTCATTGAACTTTGGGCCCCTTAGCGCAGTTAGGGTGCAAAAAAGTGCCACACATGTGGTATCGCCGTACTCAGGAGAAGTAGTATAATGTGTTTTGGGGTGTATTTTTCCACATACCCATGCTGAGTGGCAGAAATATCTCTATAAATAGACAATTGTGTGTAAAAAAAAAAAAACAATTGTCATTTATGGAGATATTTCTCCCACCCAGCATGGGTATGTGTAAAAATACACCCCAAAACACATTATACTACTTCTCCTGAGTACGGCAATACCACATGTGTGGCACTTTTTTGCAGCCTAACTGCGCTAAGGGGCCAAAAGTCCAATGAGCATCTTTAGGCTTTACAGGGGTGCTTACAATTAGGCACCCCCCAAAATGCCAGGACAGTGAACACACCCCACAAATGACCCCATTTTGGAAAGTAGACACTTCAAGGTATTCAGAGACTAGCATAGTGAGTCCGTGGCAGATTTCATTTTTTTTTGTTGCAAGTTAGAAGAAATGGAAACTTTTTTTTTTTTCTTTTTTTTGTCAGAAAGTGTCATTTTCCGCTAACTTGTGACAAAAAATAAAATCTTCTATGAACTCACCATGCCTCTCACTGAATACTTTGGGATGTCTTCTTTCCAAAATGGGGTCATTTGGGGGGTATTTGTACTATCCTGGAATTTTAGCCCCTCATGAAACCTGACAGGTGCGCAGAAAAGTCAGAGATGCTTGAAAATGGGAAAATTCACTTTTGGCACCATAGTTTGTAAACGCTATAACTTTTACCCAAACCAATAAATATACACTGAATGGGTTTTTTTTAATCAAAAACATGTTTGTCCACATTTTTCGCGCTGCATGTATACAGAAATTTTACTTTATTTGAAAAATGTCAGCACAGAAAGTTAAAAAAATCATTTTTTTGCCAAAATTCATGTCTTTTTTGATGAATATAATAAAAAGTAAAACTCGCAGGAGCAATCAAATAGCATCAAAAGAAAGCTGTATTAGTGACAAGAAAAGGAGGTAAAATTCATTTAGGTGGTAGGTTGTATGACCGAGCATTAAACCGTGAAAGCTGCAGTGGTCTGAATGGAGAAAAAGGCTCTGGTCCTTAAGGGGCGAAAAGACTGTGGTCCTGAAGTGGTTAAACAAAACACAACTTTAAAAACAATCAAAACCACATATTGAAACAAAGGAGCTCCCACACCACTATCCGGAACTATATTGGTTTAAAGAGAACCAGAGAAGAAATGAAGGAAAGGTTTTATACATACCTGGGGCTTCCTCCAGCCCCATCCGCACGGATCGCTCCCACGCCGCTGTTGCCTGTATGCACCGGTACCGGGTCCCGTAGTTTCGGCCAGTCGGCCAGCCGGCGTCAGCACGCGGCCAATTGTCTGCATCACAGGGGCTCCCTCCATACCCTTACGCGTGCGGCTCCATACTGCGCAGCCGCATGCGTAAGGGTATGGAGGGAGCCCCTGTGCATGCGGCCTGGATCGCTCCCACGCCACCATCCTCCGCTTCCTGTATCGGCGGTACCGGGTCCCGTCACTTCCGGCGGACGCGGCCAATTGTCCGCATCACAGGGGCTCCCTCCTTACCCTTACGCGTGCGGCTCCATACTGCGCAGCCGCATGCGTAAGTGTATGGAGGGAGCCCCTGTGCATGCGGACAATTTGCCGCGTCCGTCGGAAGTGACGGGACCCGGTACCGCCGATACAGGAAGCGGAGGATGGCAGCGTGGGAGCGATCCAGGCTTGTGGGGCTGGAAGAAGCCCCAGGTATGTATAAAACCTTTTTCTATTTTAGGTGTTCATTCGTCTCTGGTTCCCTTTAAGACATAACAACCAACAACGATTAATCCTATTGCACTCATTTTCAATATAAAATGACCTGAGTAAATTGGTGTCCTTGTGACGGCATGGATCTTTCTTAAAGTAAACCTGGAGTCTACCAAAGACATAAGTTAGATACTTACAGTTTCTAGGTAGAGGGAAGCCTCTGGATTGTCCAAAGGCTTCTCGTGTCCTCCTCGCTCCTACCCGTCACTTGCTGGGTACTTCTGGCAGTTCACAGCCACGTTCATAGTGAACAAGTGCGGTCATACATAAGAACAGCCGCTCCTGGGCAGTATTATGGAGCTGCTTGTGGATGAGCGGCTTTGGCTCACTGCGCAGGCATGTCTGTACTCATGAAGGGGAGAGTATAGGTGAGAATGTTCAGCAACGTGGGGTCAAGTAAGAGATCGGAAGCCTTGGAAATATCCAGAGTTTTCTCTCTAACTAGTTAAGTATCTACAATTTTTTCTTTGGGAGACAACAGGTTTACTATTTGCACTAGCAGGGTACTTGGTGCCATTCCTGTAAATGGAAGTTAGGCTGTATTTATTGTGTGATTGGCCGGGTTCACACTATAGTACAAATGCAGCATATACGTAAACAGCGCAGTAGGCGTATCCACTCGGTGTTAGTGTCTGCAGAAGAATGCAGCAGGTCAGCATTTTACATGTGCAATCTGGTGGGTGCGTTGTGCATTTGCGTTCTGTTTGACAGTATAAAAGCATCCTATTAATAATATAGGATCCATTTACCATGCATTTTTGCGTTTAACTACGTTCTGTTAATGCAGCGTTTTTAGCTGTAGTGTGAACAGACCCTTCTGACACTCATTATTTCTGATGAGTGACCAACCCATTTGTTCTGTATTAATTTGTTATTAGTATTTACTTGTTCTTTATATGATGGTTATCAAATGACTCCCCCTTCTGAAGATCATTATGATCGGATATATTCCAGTGTTTCAAATGTTAATAGGAGTAAAGACTTTCGAAAGATATTTAGTCCCGATAACAGCCTGCGAAAACCCATAAAATGCGAGGATCACTCCAAACTTAATTTTATGTGATAAAACTACCATAAGGCTAAGCAGTTCCAGCTGGGGATCAGATGTTTGGTTTGGGCTTAGTCCAAGTTTTAACTTGTTCTTTATAAGCAGCTGTAAAAAGCTTGATATGCAGGGATGGTTCCTCTGTGAATTAAAGTATGTATTTCGCTAAACCCGTGTCCTTTATATAGCAGTATTTCAGTGTAGAAAAGAGAGCAAGACCTCATTCTATTTATCGCAGCTAATAAATAAAGAGCTTAAAACTAAAGCGATGTCTCCCAAGTTCAGACACTTTTATGAAGCCCTTACCATAATGACCTTCAGGGTACTCCGTGATGGATAGATCACCCTGAATATGTAGGCATGCTTTCTCATTGTAAATGCATATCAATGTAGAAATACTCAAAAACAAAATTCAAGTGTGGCCCTTAAAGGAAATCTAAAATGGCAGAAAAATGTACTGTCCTGCCCTTCGAAATAAGCAACTTTTCTGCCTGTCCTGCTGATCTGCCAACTTTTATACTTTCTGAATCAGTGACTCAGAAGATGTGTGCCAATGAGGTGTTCTGACTGCACCATATGGAACATACGGTATACACATAGGCAGTCTGGCTAACAGCTAAGGCAAGACAAATAACATTTATATCGCGCTTTTCTCCTGGCAGACTCAAAGCGCCAAAGCTGCAGCCACTAGGACGCACTCTATAGGCAGTAGCAGTGTTAGGGAGACTTGCCTAAGGTCTCCTGCTGAATAGGCACTGGCTTACTAAACAGGCAGAGCCGAGATTCGAACCCTGGTCTCCTGTGTCAAAGGTAGAGCCCATAACCATTACACCATCCAGCCACGCTAAGGCTCTCTGGTGAGGCGGGCGGACAAGAGATAGTGAGCTGCCAGTGCCTCTGTCAGTGCATAACAATAGCCACCTGTGTTCACTTAGGAAGGGCACCTGAAACAATTTCAAATTATCTGTTCAGGTGATCCAAGATGTAAGGAGCACCTATTCAGTGAGGAGTCATTGGGCTAGACTCCCTCACATAGCTACTGCTACTGTGTACGTGCGGCCATTATTAAAGTGTTGCTATTATACAGCTTCAGTTTATAAACATTTCCTGGATCATAATGGAACCATAGCGAGGGTTGCAGAAGGATAGGTGAAGTAGTGATTGTGTGACAAGTACATGCACCTGCTGTGACAACGTTTTAAGTAAATCCAGAACAACCTATACTTTAAAAAAGCTCTCTCTGTAGGTGCATATCCATGTTTGCAATTGTACTACAAATTTACAAACCTTGTCAGAAAATCTCTGAATACAAGCCTGACCTTTGATAGGTGCAACTTTTAGTTCCACTGGCACCAGGGGTACTATAAATATTCTAAATAGTACTCCTAAAAAGGGGCAACATACTTGACATACTTCTAACAAGTTCATCATTCCCTCCTCTGGTCAAACTTTTCCTTTTGCAATGACCCAACCTACTAAGCTCATCTTAATCTAGTATGCTGCTTTACTCTCACTGACTGCTCTGTCATATGAGTAATTATTAAAATATCCCTTAAGACTATGTAACACAAGAGACCCAGCATCTGTGACAAGCCTCTGCAGCAAGTTTCTAAATTGTTGCGTCTAATGCTGTCCGGTGCAGCTGCTAGCAACTATGGCACACTAGATCTGTAGGAAGATGCTGTTCTGTTGTTAGATGAAACACTTAAAGGACAGCTATCAAAGTTAACAAATTCTAAATGCCACATATATTTCCAGGAATTACTAGCAAATAGCAATATAAAGGCTTTTTTTCATCCTTTCATTTTTTTGTGTGAAGAAAATATGACATTTATAGAGAATAGTTTTCACAGTGGGCATCTCACAGTGGGCATTACTGTGGAGGACTGTATCCAGACCAGCACATCCAGCTTGCAGAAACAGTCCTTACTGGCTCTAATCATGTGACTGAAATGTCTTCAGAATGGCAGAAAGCAGCAATTTAGCAGCAATATAGTGTGCAAGCAATCCATCAGCTGCAACCATGTTCCTATGTCTCTGCTTCATGCAGCCCTAAAATAAACAGAGATTACAGCCAGGAAGAACTAATTTTGACTGGTGGGTGTAAGCATCCAAAAACAGGAATAAAGTAAGGGTCCTTTTCTATAGATCCTTAGTCTGTATTTGAAAAATCTCTGAGCTGCAGAAACAGACATTAAATAATTCCTTAGTGAATAATGACACCTATCTACATTGTACAGTTCTGGCCTCGACGCTGACTTTTAAAGCAGGGATCTGATAGACAAGGTATTTCCTTCACAAAGGATGTGATCAGATACTTCTAAAAAGCCTTCTATTGTTGCTGGCTAATAGCTTTATATGTACAGTATGTGGGATTTACAGAATGACAGTTTCTTTGATGGTTGTCCTTTGAGAAAGTCAGTCCCTGGGAACAGAGCAAAAATATAATAAAATTAATAATAATTGCCGGCAATGCCAAGGCATTTGGTGAGTTTCTCACTTGCACTTCCCCAGTATTAGGTGCCAGCCTAACAGAGAGCCTTGGGGAAGGCTTCAAAAAGCAGTGCAATAAAGAATTGCCTGAAAGTCGAATACATGAAATAAATGTGCTTATTGCAGCTCATTTTAATCATTAGCATACAGCTTCTCATACACAAAGAATTTGTTTGACTGCCCCTTTGGCCTATCTTCAGGTCTAATCAGAAGATTTCATTACCAAACGCTACACATCCACTTCCCAATTTCTTAATGGAAACATTATTCATAGCGCACCCGAAGTCCAGGAGTAGCATTCCCTCAGAGTAATAGCAAAACATCCATCTTTTGCTATTTATCCAGGTGCAGGTTTGATCATATTTCTGTGGTGAATGAACTATTGGTCCTGCTAAATATTATGAAGGGAATATGTATTTATTTAAAGTGAACTTGTATCTAAATCTTGAGAAATAAAACATTCCTGTGACAATCCTATATATACTTTATGTGGCAGGTTTAACCTATGTGAGCTTCCAAGCTACCGTATGTGTTTATGCTGTGAAACGGCCTTTCTTTACTTCTCTATGGAGTGAATGAGTCATGGATTCTTCCCTTGCTAAGCTGTTTCTATTGGGCAACTGATGCCATCTCTAGTCATGTGACATTGATAACAGGATTAGTGGGCATCAGTTATCAGTTAGCTAAGTACTACTGTTCTTGAGAGAGAGATAGTATTGCAGCCCAGGGCCTTTAGTGTAGAAATAATCTGTGCTTGATGCCGATACAAAATTAGTGCTGTAAAAATGACAGTTGGAAGCAGGGCAAATATTTCAGGGGAACCAACAGTCATTCTCACAACATTGAAAGGCAAATTCAGTAGACAGATGGCATGTGCTTCTGTATACCAATGAGAAATGTAAAATATGCATTTGACTAGAAAACCTGCAGACCACCACAAAGAAAATGGATATCAGGCAAATATTTATCATCACGTATATCTCTACATGGAGAACATTATTGATTCAGGTTTGCTTTAGGGTCACAGTGTTTGTAGTAACAAGATCCCGATGGCTAATCAGCAGGTACAGGATTGCGGATGTACATCGGTGAGCATCTGAGGATCATGCATTTGTAAAGCAGATTTCAATAAAGCAGTCACAGATCCAGGGGCATAACAATAGGGGATGAAACCCCTGCCCTGGGGCCCCCCTAGGGCCCGATCAGGGCCTTTTTGGGGGGCAGGAGGGGTCGCAACATAAGAGGAGAGCGTGGCTGCACATCGACCCTCACCTTGGGCTCTCAGTGCTCCCCTCCTGCAATCATTAGTGGCAGCGGGCGGGCAGCAGCAGGCTGAACACATACCTCCTTCACATCGGAGGTCTCCGATCTCTAAAAGCTTCGTGCTACTTCCTGTTTACACAGGAAGTAACATGAAGCACTAAGTGATCTGAACCTCCGGCGCGAAGGAGGTATTTGTTCAGCCTGCCGCCGCCCGCCTGCTGCCACTAATGATTGCAGGAGGGGAGCACTGAGAGGAGAGCCCAAGGTGAGGGGGGGATGTCCCCCCCAGCCGATGTGCCCCCCAAAAAGGCCCTGAGGTGGGGGGGGCAGGATTTTTACTTTTGCAGGGGGGCCTGGGGATTTCTAGTTACGCCCCTGCACAGATCCATGCTATGCACTGATGTGGATAGCTCTTTTTAAAAATATGTGCTGCCCTTGATGACGTCACGCCGCCACCGCCGTTCCGCCGCACTGATTGGCCGCCAGGTCCCCGGAAAGAAGAGCCTTTATATGGGCATCCCGGCGGCCGGGAAAGCAGCACACAGCCGGGGAGAGAGACTGGAGTCCCGCTGCACAGCGCGGATCGCACGCGGGACTCCAAAACCACTGTAATTCAAGGTATTTACCTACCCCGAGCTGAGCTCAGGATTACTGCTCTGGGCATATTTTTGCTACCCCAAGCTCATCTTGAGGTTACCGCCAGGGAGGTTAATAAACAAAAAAAAAAAATTAAACATTTCTTCTTTGCTCTAAAAGATTATTTACGGCATAAAACCTACTACCACAAAGACATTCAAGTTAAAAACAGCACTTTGTTTTTCAGTGGAAAGCTTTTTACTTCAGTGGGCAGCTTCTGGCCACATCTGAAGAGGTGATAACACTATCTTGGTATTGCACAACCCCATATTATGATAAGCACTTACCAGGACTCATCACATATGAATAGTTTATCAGCTAATAACAAACCACAGACACTTAACTTTGGCAAAAAGTCCGCTGCCATTTTTTGGGGTAACACAAGGGTCTGAATTACTGCATTCAGAAATTGAAAACACAGATGATCATCAAGTTTATTATAACCAAAACCAACAGAAATGTTGTAATAAATTATACCATTGTATACAAACAAATGTCCGCACAGGGGTGACATTACCCAATGACTGGCACCCCATTAATGGCCACGACGGGAAAGACGCAAAAAGGGAAGGGTGGGGGAAAGGTATGGGTTCTTTTCTTCTTCAGCCGGCTGCTAGAATGTCGCAGCCGACTCTTTTATAACTGCTCCTCCTTCCCTATAGGCTGCTCCAGCAACCCACGAAGCTGCAGCCAATCAGCGGTGCTTCTCTCCTTCTCCCCCAGTCTCCGGGGCCCGCACCTGAAACAATGAAGAGGGGAGAGCCAGTACGAGTGTATTAACCCTCTAGGGTCTGGCTCTACCATGCAGGCACAGGCTAATTGCCTGTGTCTGTACATTTGTTTATATTCCTTTTTTAGCTACAATTAGTATTCAGGCAGCAGAGTGCTGACACTGAACTGCACTGAGCTGAGAAGCAAAGAGGTGAGAAATGATCACTAGGTAGATTTTAATATATAAATACAGCAGATATGCAATGAAATGCAATGGCAGCTTTCAGAGCAGATAAACTGTACTTTGGGAATTTGTAATTTGTAAAAAGACAATATTACTTGTGCATAAAAGCAAATACGGTAACTGAATGGGTGATAAAAAGTAGGAAAACATTTTTATTTAATGTTATGTCAGTTTTTTTCCCACTTTAAGAAACTGGCACTAATCATATTCTATTCTGTGGGATTGTGATATTGAACATTTGGCAAAACTGAAAAAACGTTTGCTCAATCAAAGTACAAGCTAGAATCTGATTGGTCCTTAAAGTTATGGCATTTGGCAGTTTCTGTTTCCTTCTTGCACTGTTTTATTGAGTAAACTAGGTTGAGTCCCAAGACTGTATGGCTGTGCATTATTATCACATAGTTACAATACATTATAGCATGTGGTATTGGTATAAAGTGTGTATATAGTAACAAGAGACACCATGTAGGAATATTGTTACAAGAGAACAAATGTTACCAGAGTGGAGAATATACAGACATCAGAAGACAGCACGTGTTATGCATCATCTATGTATATACTAGACATTACTGCATATGTTACCAATGAGAGGCATATACAATGCATACATGTGTCCCATTCAGAGTGTGGTATCAGATTATTCTGTACATAATGAAACACTCAACTGCCTGTTATGAAAGCAGCTGCAGGCAACCAGCAAGATTACATAATCACTGATCACCTAAAGGTATGGAAGACACTATGAGATCAGTGAAAGAACATAAGCAATCCAGCAAACCTGGGCTGAATTTTCATAAATTGGGAAGCAATATTCTTTTATTGGGAGGCAATAGTCTGTTCCTCTCGTCAGGACATTATAGATCATAATGGGGTGACTCGAAGGTCAGTGAATCGGCAGATGTACAGCTGCAATCAGGAAAACTTTTTATAATAAATACAAACTATCCTAGGGTTAATAACGAGACGTTTTTGTTGTTAGCCTGCACAAACATGGAATCACAAGCCTCTCTACAGTATTTTCTGTAGAACTCCAGTGAAAATAATGTAATAAAAAAAAGAGCTTCATTTTTACAATAATTATGTATAAATGATTTAGTCAGTGTTTGCTCATTGTAAAATCTTTCCTCTCCCAGATTCACATTCTGACATGTATTACATGGTGACATTGTTACTGTGGGCAGGTTATGTAGCTGCTCCTAGCTGTTTTGGCTGTTACAGACAGCTGTAAACAGCCATTTCCTGTCTGTGAACATTGTTACATTGTGGCTGTTAAAAAGCGGAATATAACCCTGCATTTCAACTTTGCTCTAAAACATTATTTACAGTATATTATATGCAACCAGCATTTTTTTTTTTACTAGACCAGCATTGGAAGGGTTACACAGGGCTTTAAAGTCCCTTGAGATTTCTGTAGACGCATCCGAACCTGCAATTAGATACATTTTGTTTACATACATGTATCTAATTCTTGAATGTGACTCATCTCTCACTGAAAAGGAGCTTGGAGGACTGCCAAAGAGTGTGTAACTGTTTATCAATAAATACATCTAACTAAATACAATGTAACAATCTGACTTCTGCAGTTCTCTCCACGGAACTTGAAACGTCTGTGTTTAACCCTTCCAATGCTGGTCTAGTAAAAAAAAAAATGCTGGTTGCATATAATATGCTGTAAATAATGTTTTAGAGCAAAGTTGAAATGCAGGGTTATATTCCGCTTTAAGCTTGGAGGTGTAATCTCCACAGTCAGCATACAACACATAAGCTGACGTGAAGGAGGTACACACACCAGCACAAGGGATCAGGATATCCCCAGTTTAGTGGAGGAGAGGACTGACTCCAATAGGAGATTGTGGTGCACAGAGCCGGTGCAGATCCGAACAGCCACAAACAACACTTTCGTAATAACGTCTCAGCGCAAAGTAGCGCTGAGCGCATAAACCAGGACTGAGGAGATCAGAACAAGTAGACAGAATGAACGCTTGCTAGCTAGCGATTACTTAGCGACAGCAAGCGTCCAAAACCAGACAGACTGGAATGAGGCAGCCAATGCGTTGCGGCGATGGCGTGCCTCACAAAGACAGGACAGGAGAGACAGGAAATAGCAGGATCGAGATAGATGAACGTAACACAGATAAATATACAATAAGTATGTTTTCCTAGCGTATTACAATTACAGCAATCAATTAAACTATTTGTAAGGTCTGACTAACATATGTATATATCGGCAATGAACCGATATATGACATAAGCAGGAACGCTGACTAGGACTGGAGTAATACAGGGAACAGGACTCAGAAGGATTCGCTATCTCTTCGCAGAGATGAACGCAATCCACAAACAGTAACAGAACAGGATTCAGAAGGATTCGTTATCTCTTCGCAGAGATGAACGCAATCCACAAACAGGACCAGGAACAGGATAACTAGCTCAGCACGGGTGTTCACGGTACGCGCAAACTACCAAAACGTGCTGGAAAACTGACTAACTGAACACAGGAAATAAACAGTTCGTGTACGTATATATCAGCAACACTGATATATCAACGTAACACGGATACAAGGAAAATAACAAAATGCGCAAGTATGCGTATATATTGGCGATGAACCAATATATGACACAAGACAAGCAAGTAGCAACTTCTAGAACAAGAGCAGAACTAGGAGGACTCGCTGACCCCTTCGCAGGAGTCAGCGCAGTCCACACGGACCAGGAACGAGGTGGGGCACGAGCAGAGTAACAGATACAATCTGAGACTATGGTAGCCCATGAGGCATTGCAGGAAGCAGTTCTTTATACTGAGGTTATCCAATGGGAGCAGACCTGCAGATTCCCACACAAGTGAATGGTAATTAATCACAGGCTGATAGCAGGAAAAGGCAGACAATGATATGCAGCCTGCAGGAAAGGGACCGCCCCTCCACTGCAGCAGACAATGTTTGTCTACACAAAAGCATATCAAACTGTCATAAACTTCAGAGCGACTGCAGATGGAATCAGCAACTAGTCCAAGTGCAAACCAAACCATGCAAGCAAATGCATGTAATGACATTAGAACTGCTTGGTTTGCAATACCACTGCAGTCAGCAGTAAACTCTGCAGAAGCGATCATAACAGTACCCCCTCCCTTAAACGCGGCCTCTGGACGCCTATGAAAACTGACATATTTCTCCTGAACCACCCAAACCAAAAAATCAGAAGTGGGAAATCCAGCAAACTGATCTGACTGAAAATTCATGAAGGTCGGATCCGTCCGACAAAACCAAATTCCCGAATCAGTCTCACCAAAACTAGACCAATTGGAACCAGAACCTACCGAACCATGCCCGTCAGCACTACAAGCCTCAGTGTGACACCCATCAGAACCACGACTTCCAGAAAACAACCCCAAGAAACTCTCTGCGCGATACCCACCGCCTTCCAAGGACTGTCCAAAAACGCCAAAGCCTTTGCAATGCCCACCGGAACTGTCCTTACCAACACAAAACCCACTGTTGAACCAATCCAAGGTACCAGGACAAGTTTCCTCAGAGATCTCCCAGAACACTTGGAAGCTCCAAAGAGATCCCCACAGGTCAGAACGCCCCTTAGGCTCACATGGAGAACCATCAAGAACCCCTATGGAACCCAGGGCAACTCTAGAGTCAGGGTCACAAGGACAAACATCAAGATCAGGGTTTTTAGGGACCAGAACCATCTCCGGGCATGCAGGCCAACCGGCAACATCAGAACATGTCTCCACTAGGGAAGCGTGTGAGCACGCCAACACAGACACACTTGGGCACTCTGGCATACGAAGCACATCTGGGCACACCGGCACAAGAGAGACTTCTGGGCATGTCAAGGAACTGCAAACCTCAAAGTCAGTCAAGGTAGGACCGAAACCAGGACTGGGCAAAAAAAAATCATCATGACTAGACTTCACAGTTACTGGATTCTCACTAAAAAATGCAGGATCAGACTTAGATGTCTCTGATTCCAGCAAAGTTATTAACAAATCATGTTCAGGGGCATTTACAAGACAGGACAAATCTTCTGATGTATGCACCGAACTAGACAGGGTTCCCATAACTTCTTCTGGACTAGACAGAGACTCATCAAATACACTGGATTGGAGCTCATGAAGGGCTGCAAAACAAGTCAGTAGTGCAGCAATCCCCACTGAACTAGGCAAAACTGAGTAACTCACTGGACAGGAAGGGGACTCAGGAACTTCTGCCACACCGGCCAGAGAACCAGGATTTTCCAGGATACAGGGCTGGGTTTCAGAAACACTCCATAACCCGGACTGAAATTCTGAGATTTCTATTATTATTTTTTCCAGCGAGTCAGAATTATCCATGTTACAGGGCAAGACTTTTGAAACATTCAGAGGACAGGGCTGGAGTTCCTCGGCTGTTACAACACTGGAGAGGGACTCAACAACATTGGTTAAATCAGACTGTGTACAGGGCAAGGTAACTAACACACTTGCTGACGAGGACAAAATTTCAATGGCTTCTGCTTCGCTGGGCAGAAATTCATCAAGTTTTATTAGAGCAGACTGTAATTCCAAAACAGCTGCTAGACAAGTGAATATTACTGTAACACCAACTGAGGTAAGCAGTGCCTCAGACTGTTCTGCTAGAGGGTTTGAAGTATCCAAAGTACTGGGTGAAGCATAAGACTCTGTGACCACAGCTTCACTGGACAGGATCACCGAACAGTCCACACTGCAGGGCAAAACCATGGAAGCACCTGCTGGACAGCATAATGATTCTGTGACCTGAGTTTCATTGGAGAGATCTACTGCACAATTCATGGTACAGGGCAAATTCACTGGAACATTTTCTGAACACGGTAATAATTCTGCGATTTCGGACTCACATAGCAGACGCTGTGAGTTATTCATGAGACTAGAGTGAGGTGTAGAAACAGGAAGATCAAAACACAATGTTTGCGCATCTAAATCACCATTCAATTGTGAAATTGGAAAATTCAGATGCTGGGGTTCTGAGATTTCTGGACAGGATTGCTGGGACTCAGAAACTGATGTAGTGCATCTATTGGCATCTGCTGGATCAGACAGGAGTTGAACTTTATTAACACAGGTAATTTCTGCAGAAGTGTTTGCAGAGACAGGCAAGATTTTTCTGGTGTCTGTTTCACTGAACAAAGACTCATGAGTACTGGCTAAGCTGGACTCAGAAGTCAGCAGGACCTCTGGGTCCTCTGCTGAGAAATTTGTGCATGGCAAGATTAAGGAAGCATCAGTAATTTCTGTCTTACTGGGAAGTAACACTGAGTTATCCATGGTACAGGGTGGAATTACAGGAACTTCAATTTCACACAAAAGGAGCTCTGAATCACTCGCTGAATCAGCCAAAGGTGCTGAAGCAGGCGAGTCCTCAGGAACTGAGGAAGTGGAACAATCTCCACTTGACAGTGTGTCTTCCCTGGTATCAACTGATTGAATCGCATAAAAATCGTCCAGAATCATTCTCCACACATCGATCAATGGAGCCACAAAGTCATACCCACACACACCAGTTTTTATTAGGTTATAGGCAGACTTAATGCATGCATTCAATACTAATTCACTCTTTGCACTGTAAAACTGACAAAATGAACTTGCATCTTTCTTCCATTCATAGACCAGGGCTTCCATCTCTCCTTTCTCAAATGGAGGATCCCATGCATATTTAACAGCTGAACATTCCGGCTGATCATAGTTTGCAAATGTGTCAGTGGCAGAAACATACATTGGGTTATTTAGCAGGTGATTGGCCGATTTCTTATTCCTAAGGATCTCCAATACCTGTAGCAAGTGTTGAACTGTAGTGTATGCAAATTTCCCTTGCTGCACGAATAAATTGATCTGTTCAATACTCTGTAATATATCTTCATAATCATATTCAGATAATTCATTTAAACAAGAACTTTTATTTTCCCTGGCTAGCAATGAAAGTTCATTAGTAGTTTCATAGGTCCATTTGACTCCCCTGAATGGTGACTGAATTTCATTATCTGCTACTGGTGGAGTCTCATTACAGATCTGATGCGCAGTCGCCAAGGGCAACGACTCCGCTGATTGTAACGCTTTTCTTTTGGAGCGTTTACGTTTGGCTTTAGACCCTGCTGCCTTAGCAGAAGAAAAGTTATCAGAACAATTATCTGCTTGCTGATTATTTTTGTAGGCAGTAGAAGGAGCAGCTGATTGACAAGCTGCCAGGAGCTTATCAAAAGGGCTAGGCAAATCGGTTTTGGGCAGCCAGTTATGGATCACAAACGCTAGAAATTCCAGTGGTCTTTCTTTTAAATTGGTATGATCCAAGACATCGTAGGCCCACTGGAACAAATTTCCCTTAAATAAAACATAAACTAGCTGGGGGGCCCACGTTGAAACAGGAGTAGCCTGTAGCTTGGGATTGGCCAGGAACCTGGTACATTCAGAAAAAAACTCATTTTCTGTTTCAGAATTGAGCTTCTCAAATTTCTTAAAGGAACAGGAACCATAACAAACAGTGTCATTTTTGCTGGGAACCCCCCCCCACAATGGGGATTGGTAATGGGGCTACCATAATGTTAAGCTTGGAGGTGTAATCTCCACAGTCAGCATACAACACATAAGCTGACGTGAAGGAGGTACACACACCAGCACAAGGGATCAGGATATCCCCAGTTTAGTGGAGGAGAGGACTGACTCCAATAGGAGATTGTGGTGCACAGATCCGGTGCAGATCCGAACAGCCACAAACAACACTTTCGTAATAACGTCTCAGCGCAAAGTAGCGCTGAGCGCATAAGCCAGGACTGAGGAGATCAGAACAAGTAGACAGAATGAACGCTTGCTAGCTAGCGATTACTTAGCGACAGCAAGCGTCCAAAACCAGACAGACTGGAATGAGGCAGCCAATGCGTTGCGGCGATGGCGTGCCTCACAAAGACAGGACAGGAGAGACAGGAAATAGCAGGATCGAGATAGATGAACGTAACACAGATAAATATACAATAAGTATGTTTTCCTAGCGTATTACAATTACAGCTATCAATTAAACTATTTGTAAGGTCTGACTAACATATGTATATATCGGCAATGAACCGATATATGACATAAGCAGGAACGCTGACTAGGACTGGAGTAATACAGGGAACAGGACTCAGAAGGATTCGCTATCTCTTCGCAGAGATGAACGCAATCCACAAACAGTAACAGAACAGGATTCAGAAGGATTCGTTATCTCTTCGCAGAGATGAACGCAATCCACAAACAGGACCAGGAACAGGATAACTAGCTCAGCACGGGTGTTCACGGTACGCGCAAACTACCAAAACGTGCTGGAAAACTGACTAACTGAACACAGGAAATAAACAGTTCGTGTACGTATATATCAGCAACACTGATATATCAACGTAACACGGATACAAGGAAAATAACAAAATGCGCAAGTATGCGTATATATTGGCGATGAACCAATAAATGACACAAGACAAGCAAGTAGCAACTTCTAGAACAAGAGCAGAACTAGGAGGACTCGCTGACCCCTTCGCAGGAGTCAGCGCAGTCCACACGGACCAGGAACGAGGTGGGGCACGAGCAGAGTAACAGATACAATCTGAGACTATGGTAGCCCATGAGGCATTGCAGGAAGCAGTTCTTTATACTGAGGTTATCCAATGGGAGCAGACCTGCAGATTCCCACACAAGTGAATGGTAATTAATCACAGGCTGATAGCAGGAAAAGGCAGACAATGATATGCAGCCTGCAGGAAAGGGACCGCCCCTCCACTGCAGCAGACAATGTTTGTCTACACAAAAGCATATCAAACTGTCATAAACTTCAGAGCGACTGCAGATGGAATCAGCAACTAGTCCAAGTGCAAACCAAACCATGCAAGCAAATGCATGTAATGACATTAGAACTGCTTGGTTTGCAATACCACTGCAGTCAGCAGTAAACGCTGCAGAAGCGATCATAACAGTGGCAGTGTGCCCAGAGTACCGCGGTACCCGGAGCTTCTTGTGGGAGGGGTTTCACCACAATATTAGTCATACAGCGCCCCCTGATGGTCTGTTTGTGAAATGCAATAGATTTGTCATGTAAAAGGGGGGTACTGATTGGGATAAAGTTAAATTCTTGGTCGGAGTTTCTCTTTAAAGAGACCCTGAGCTGTGTGCTAAAAAGGAAAATGGGACTTAGCTGGGGCTTCCTCCAGCCCACCGTAGCCCGTGAGGTTCCTGGCATCCTCCTGGCCCCCTCTGTGGTCCCGGGCTCCGTTAATGTGCCAACTTCAGGTGAAGCCATGTGTGCTCGCCCCTCTGTCCTGTAAAGACTGAACCACACATGCGCAGGACTCTTATGGTGGCCGGTGTGATGACGCTATGGGTGCACAGAGGGGGCGAGCGCACGTGACTTCACCTGAAGTTGGGGCATTACCGGAGCCACCAGTGGGACCGCGGAGGGGGCCAGGAGGATGCCAGAGAGCTCACAGGCTACGGTGGGCTGGAGGAAGCCTCAGGTAAGTCCAATTTTCCTTTTCAGCACACAGCTCAGGGTCCCTTTAAAGGACAACTGAAGTGAGAGGTACATGGAGGCTGCCATATTTATTTCCGTTTAAGCAATGCCAGTTACCTGGCAGCCCTGCTGATCTGTTTGGCTGCAGTAGTGTCTGAATAACACCAGAAACAAGCATGCAGCTAATCTTGTCAGATTTGACAATATAATCAGAAACAGCTGATCTGCTGCATGCTTGTTCAGGGTATATGGCTGAAAGTATTAGAGGCAGAGGAAAAGCAGGGCTGCCACCAACTTTACCAGACTTTTCTGCACCAGGCCCTTGGTGTGTGGTATAGCTTTTATTTAGCAAGTCCAGTTGCTTTTGACTTGTTACTACTTGACAAACAATGCAATGTCATTATAAATGTCCATTCACCTGTAAGGTGCTGTGGTCTCATATTACGATGCAAGTGAATTATGCTGGACAAGGCTTGTTCTCCTCATATTTACGGTAGCTTCTGGTGAAGCAGGTTGTGTCGCCGAGCACTGAAATTAGGCGCCCTCATAGCAGCAATGTAATACTGCTCGGGGTGCGTAAGGGGAATTTGGGGGGCTCTGGCAGTTGCCGGACCCCAAATTACATCTCCCACCAAGTTGCGACGACTCGGAGGGGAAATAGTATTTAAAACCGCCGGGGAGTTTTGCGACAGCAAGAAGAAGAGCCGTCATTCAGCTCTCCCACCACCCAATGCATTGGCGACGCGTACATACATACGTATTTCTGATGTGCTTACTTCCATGACAGGCAGCAGACTGGGAATGGCTGGTGATTTTCTGGCTTTCATTTTGATAACAATACCAGTGCAATGTCACTTGCATATTAAGTGCCTTTATTGGCTCAAATACATGTGTGTAAATTCTTTAGAAATGAAATAAACCCCATGAAGTAACAGTTTGGCATGGCTGTGTACTCGGCCACTGAAGCTGAAGCCAGTTAGAATGAAATCATAAGGAAAATGTGTTGACTTCGCACAGTCTCAGCATTGTGGAATTTCAGCTGCTCATCTTGGACAGTGTAACCTGGCCCAGCTTGTGACCCCATGCTGATACTCACAGAGCGATACTTCTGCAGCTTGCCATACATGTAATGATGAATTCCAGACAAATGTTAAAACTCATCCTGACCTTTATCAATTTTCTAGTCTCTCCCCCCCCCCCCCCCTACACACACACATCTCAGAAACAGGGTTGTGAAAAGGTTCCCTAAAATGTGTATTATAGGAGCAACCACCTTATCTACTCAGAGGGCTTCATAACAATGTACAATGTGCGCGCGGCACCGGTTTATTGAAATCTACGCCCTGGCAGCCAGATAGCCATCAAAACAGGGCGTAGATTTCAATCAGCGCAGTCCTAAAGTAGTTAATATCCATACTGAGCACATTGTAGTGTGTTAATATGTCCACTCTATCAGGGCTCAATCTCACAGGCAACTATGCACATAGAAGTGGCTCCATTAGGTGGCATTTATACATTCTGACCACAGGCGCACAAACATGGAGCAGTTGGATGTGTGAGCGGCCACCATGCAGACTGCTTAGGGCCCTTGCACACTAGCTGCGCAGCGTTTGCATTTTTGCAGCATTTACGTTTTGGAAAACACATTTCCATTCACTTCAATGAGGATTGCGGTAAAATTTTGCTGAAATTCCTATTCAAGAGAAAAGAAGTGTGTTTTTCAAAACAAAAAGGCATAGGAAATGCTGCAGAAATGAACACGGCACAGCTAGTGTGCAAGGACCTTTGCTGAAGTTTTTCCTCAAGGCTCTGTCCTTGGTCCCCTCCTCTTTTCCATCTACATACAGTACATGGTCTTGGTGACTTAATCAACTCATTCGTGTTTCAATACGACCTGTATGCAGATGATACACAACTGTACCTCTCGGCCCCAGACCTTAACTCCCTCCTCAAACATGTTCCAGACTGCTTGTCTGCAATATCCTCCTTCATGTCATTTTTCTAATCATCATCTAATCATTTTTCCACCATCTCTGTCCACCTCTCTGCCTGAAGTTACAATAAATGTTAATAACACTCCCATAACTTCAGTGCTTGGGGGTGATATTCGACTCATCTCTCTCTTTTATTACGCATGTTCGCTCCATAACTAGCTCCTGCCATCTCCAACTCAAAAACATATCTCACATCCGACCTTTTCTCACTCAAGACACAACTAAAATGTTAATACATGCTCTTATAATATCTTGTGTGAACTACTGCAACATACTACTCCCCCGCTTCAGTCGGTACTGAACTCAGCTGCTCGTCTCATTCATCTTTCTTCTGGATCTTCCTCTGCTCCCCCTCTCTGGCAAGCTCTTCACTGGCTGCCAATTAACCAGAGGATCCAGTTCAAACTCCTAACCCTAAACTAAAAAGCTCTCAACAATCTTTCTCCCCGGTACATATCCTCACTAATTTCCAGATACAAACCCAATCGCCATCTCAGATCTGCACATGATCTTCTGTTGTCCTCCTCTACAATTACCTCCTCACATTCACGTGTACAAGATTTTGCACGCACTACACCCCTCCTCTGGAATGCCCTCCCACAACACATCCGTCACTTGCCAACCTTTGTTACCTTTAAACGCTCTCTAAAAACTGTTTCGACAAGCATAAGCGCTACCTTAGGCCACTTCCCTTTGTCCTAAGACCAAATTGCACTCCTACTAGGTATCCTAAAACACACCGCCTCTATATATTTGTTGAATACTACCCCTCCTCTTGCCCCCCCCCCCATTCCCTTTAGATTATAAGCTTGTAAGGGCAGGGCTCACTCCCCCCCTTTTGTGTTTTCAAAATTATTATACTTTTTTTTTATCATGTTACTTTTATCACTGTCATTACCAATTCTGTATTTTGTTTCTGTATTTTGTCACCAGTTATGTATCTTGTATATTGGGGCACACCATTGTCTGTATTATTATGTACCCCACATTTGTTTCTTACTTTGTACAGTGCCCCGGAATATGTTGGCGCTTTATAAATCAATAATAATAATAATAATACAGGCAGCTGACTAGATAAGGTGGTCACTTCTATTATGGAGGCATTTTGGGAGACTTTTTCTATGTTGGAGAGTCCACTAAAGAGGGAATTTTACTTTAAATGGAGGTGGTGTTATTGAGGAACTGCAAAAGCATGTGCATTCATCTATTATATACAGTGAGAAGGGTTACTCAACTAGACAAATGTTACTCATGGACCAGAGTTCGGCATTTTGCATTTCTTTCTCTTTCTGTGGCAGTAAAAATCTTTAAAGAGACTCTAACAAAATTTTCCGCCTTATTTCTTCTATCCTATAAATTCCTATACCTGTTCTAATGTGGTGTGTCTTACTGCAGACTTTCCTAGTTGCACAGTGGCTGTATTATCTCAGTTATATAATCAAATCTTCTCTCTTCTGTTGTCTTTGTCTTTGTCGGGCACAGGCACTCAGGCTGGAATGTGCTGCTCTGTTTGTGATAGGATAGAAGCTATACACACCCTCTCCACGCCCCCTGCAGACTTTGTGTGAGTCACAGAGTGAGCTCCTCTCAGCCTATCACAAGCTGGTAACAGCCATGTCTTTTGTTTGTAAACACTGCCAAAAACTGGCAATTACAAGCCAGGATTGCAGCAGGGAGTGGCAGAAACAGCACAGAGGGGCCCAGGAGAACATAATGAATAGAATGGTATGCTTATTATTGTAAGAATTTTAGAGATTCTCTTTAAGCCAAAGTAAAAATTTGAAAAACAAATGTTTCTTGTTAAATAAATTGATCCATTGCTCACAGTGCCTTATAAACATGGTATTGATCTCACCTATTCAGCTGAAAGTAAAAAACACAATAGTTCTTTTTATGTTATACAGGAAACATATCTCTTGGCAAAAGAATGAGCATGACAAATGTGTATTGATGAACTAAATTCAGCATAAATCTCCTGTTTATTCTACTTTATTGATTGCAGGTGGTTGCGATTGATATGGATATGGCATTTTTTGAACCCAAAATGCGCACCATACTGGAGCAGAAGTGTACATCTGATAAGGACTGCAACTTCTTCGACTGCTTCTCAACTTGTAATTTGAAGACATTCATGTGTGGAGCACAAAGAGAGAATAATAATCTGCAAGTAAGTGAATTGTAAGCAAAATCCAGATGTTGAGGGTCATGACAATGGATTACTGACATAACCTCCCCCCCTCAAAAAAACCCAACATATATATTCTATGAATAAATGAATCATGTGAGTAGAACCTGGAACTCATTAAAGTGATATGAAACTCAAAATAACATTTATTTTTCTAAAACATTAACACAGCAAAAAAAAAACCCCAGAAAACAATTCATTTTATGTCACTGAAAATCATATTTACTCTTAGCCTTTCCGGTTAAGTAGAAGTTTGAATTATTAACCTTTCCAGTAACTTAGGCTAGGTTCACAGTGGCCACTGGCCAGCTGCATAACGCACATGTTATAATGAGTGTGAACAGTAATGGAGACTAGACATAGACTTTAATACAAAACCTAAATGCAGCGAGTTAGAATAATACAATCCGTTACAACTCAGTACTGTGAACAGGCCCACAGAATTGTATAGGCAGTGAGTTGATATGCACAATTATTCTGCAACGCAACTGACCACTGTGAACTAGTCCTTAAAACTTTTTTCTTATTAGTATTATGCTGTGTGTAATGCTCAGACTATAGGTGAACTCTGAGTTTTATCCCACTTTAACCACATCATGCCATGGACTGAACGGAATAAGTGTGCACATGCATGCGTGCTCCCACTAAATGTGCACAAATAGGATGTTTATAAATTTCCACATTGCAAGAAGTGGTTAAATTAACCTTAATCAATTTGTTTGGTTCAAAACTACAATTTTTTTTTTTCACCCTGACTTGTAAAAAGTATCTTCAAAAAGTCCTTAAGTGGTTCCCCCTTTTAAAACACACAACTGATGGCAGCTGATGCCAAATATCTCTTTTACCTTGTTAATAATAAAGATGATGCATTGAAATGAATGAATTTCTAAGGCTGGGCTGTTTCCTGCTCTTCCAAAGCCGTCTTGTCTAAACTCTGGGCCACTAGAACAGGCTCCATTTAACTATGTCGCCCATTGTTAAAGCAAGCAGATCTCTAATTTTTTTTTAACCTGCAAGGAAGAAAATGTCTGGTTTGGGATTGGTTGCCATGGGCAGCAAGGACCTTTTTGATTCAAGTGACACTCTGTTAAAATGATTTGCAATATTTTACTGTCATAGTTGTGAGATAATAAGTAAACCATTGTCTCCCTCCATATCGTAAGGATAAAAGTTCTGCAGCACAAAGTGATAATCTACAAACTCCTTTCTCCTGCATTCATCCAGTGCGGTCATGTTTCTGTGATGACATTTAGTCTTTCTCAGGCCATGTAATGCTTTTCAGATCCTTTACACAAAGTGCTAAGTGCATATTCCGTGATATAGAACCAAATCTGATCAGACAGTTAAAGCATTATATAAGACTTCAGAATAACATCACAAAAATGCTAATGCACACACATAATAATTATAAAATGTATGTAAGCTAGCTATTATACTCTTATTAGTAATGATTTATATTGTGCCATCATCTTCTGTGCCACTGTAGAGTAAGAAACAAACATAGGTACAAAAAATGCAGACACTGGTATACAATAAAATACAGACATTGATACAAAATACAGAATTGGTAAACATCATAGCTGTTACAGTGATAAATATACCATTAGTGGGAAGGTTCGTGGCTGGGTGGATTGTGGGTGGTGGGTGCTCGGGTTTGTAACTCTTTGTACCACTATTCATGTTCGCAAGATATTTTTAATTTTAAATTGTATACTTGATGAAATGCAAGAATAAATAACCTAAGAAGCAGTGCCGGTTTCTCTACCTTTGCCTACTTCCTGAACCAGTATTTATCCCTGTACCAGAGCACGCTCATATTAGGTTTATCAAGGGAAGGAGTGGAACTTTTGCCGCCAGCAGCACCGGTCCAATCCAGTGGAACCTGTAGTGCCAGCTTCTGTGTATTCTACGTGTGTGTGATAACATGCAGGACATACTGTATTTTCCGCCATATAAGACGCTCCGGAATACTGTATAAGACGCATCCAGGTTTAGAGGGCAAAAAACAGGGGAAAAAAATATAAACTGAACCTGGTGCGTCCATATTTCAGGAGCGTCTGGTACATGCCCTCCCCCAAATGGTGTCCTCCTGTGTACCTCATGTGTCCTCTTATCTTGCCCTGTCTACCCTAAGTGTCCTGTGGTCCCCCCCTGTGTCCTGTGGTCTCTTACACTAAGTGTGCTGTGGTATCCCCCCTGTGTCCTGTGGTCTCCTACCCTGTGTCCTGTGGTCTCCCCCCTGTGTCCTCCCCCGTGTTCTGTGGTTTCCCTCCTGTGTCCTGTGGTCTCCCCCCTGTGTCCTGTGGTCTCCGCCCTGTGCCCTGTGGTTGACCCCCTGTGTCCTGTGGTGCCCCCCGTGCCATGTGGTTGCCCCCTGTGTCCTCTGGTCCCCCCTGTGCCCTGTGGTTGCCCCCCCATGTCCTCTGCCCCCCCCGTGCCCTGTGGTCACCCCCCTGTCCTCTGGTCCCCCCTGTGGTTGCCCTCCTGTGTCCTATGGTTCCCTCGCGTCCTCATGTTTCCCCGCTGGGCCTGGCTCACTGCTATGTGTTTATCCTGCCCCCTGCTTATGTCTCCGGGCTCCCCCCCCCCTTATGTCTCCGGGTCCCCTGTGCAGTCTGTGCCGGCTGCTTACCTCCTTCATCTTGCCCACAGCGATTGAAGACATCCAACTTCCCTGTGCGGCTTTCTCTAGTGCCAGCTTCTAATGACGTGTCATTGATGACGCGTCATTAGAAGCCGACACTGGAGGAAGCCGCACAGAGGAGATGGATGTCTTCAATCGTCGCGGGCAAGATGGAGAAGGTAAGCAACCGGCACAGACTGCACGGGTGACCCGGAGATATAAGCGGGGGGCCCGGAGACATAAGCAGGATAAACACACAGTGGGGAGCCAGGCCCAGCGGGGACACAGGCAGGGAATCGGCAGTTTGTATCGGCGGGTGTTCGGAAGTCGGGGATTCCCTGCTTTTGCCGTATAAGACTAGAGGAAAGAGGAGCGCTCCATAGTGTATTACCATAAAAGATGCTTTAATACGCAAGGAATAAAATTGTACTTACAAGATGTACAAGGAATATACGCATGTAAGCGGGCAGGTCATCCGCTATATCCCCTCCTGCGGACAGATCGTACGCTTCTGTGGCCAGCAGTGCGCACTCCGATGTAACCGTTGCTCGTCTCGCTGGGGGTGGGCGGAGCCTAGACCTGGCGTGCCTGTAGCGTCATTACGCGTTTCGGTGCTCTGCGCCTTCCTCAGATGACGTCACAGGCTCTGGCACGTCCTATTTGTACACAGCCGTTGCTAAGGAAAGCTACGGGTGCTGTGTAGGGTCATTTTATGTATATAGCAGCGGAATGCACAAATACAAAGTTAAGGGAGAATGGGCGGGGATGCAGTCGATTATAAGCTAGCCTTTTGCGCTCAATCTCTCCTCAGAAGTTTACATTTAACCATAAATATATCTTATTGACAGATAGTTACATAAATATGAGATTGATACCCATTAGACATTTTTAGACAATAAACATCAATACAAATATAGATAAAAATATCCCTCAAAATTACTCACTTTAAATGAAATTTAAGCAATAAAATTACTAGTGATCATTCTTTGAAGCAACACTGGCTGCGCAGGTAAACTCCTCCGCAGCCTGTAAAATTCCAATTGGATTGACCACAGAAGCCAAACCATGGTCTTAACAACATGACATCTTTTTTACACACACTTTCAAATCTCTAGCATATAATTGTGAAAGCAATCTTAAAACTATGGGCTGATCTATTTAGAATTTTACTGCATGCTTATTCGGCAGTTTGTATCGGCGGGCGTTCGGAAGTCGGGGATTCCCTGCCTTTGCCGTATAAGACGCAGGGACTTTTTCTTCCCATTTTTTGGGGAGAAAAAGTGCGTCTTATACGGCGAAAAATACGGTAAATGTGAGAGATCTCTCTCCAATGTAAGAGAATAGGAAGGAAACAAGAGATGGGGCAATACATTAAGTCTGTAGCCAAAAGTGGTGTGTTTTCATTTTATATTCAGAAAGAAGCAAAGTTTGGGCAGGGGCTGAAGGTAAATGGCCTGAGCGAGATTTTATCTTTGTCTGAAAAGGTGAGCTTTTTTAGTAAAGATTTCAAAGTTTCTAGAGTGACAGAGTGACTCTAGAAGTTTCTAGAGTTCTGGAAGGAAAATGTGGAAATAGGGAGAGGCTGATGAGAAATAAAGTGCATAGCAGAACCATGCTTTCTTCAATCAGAAAGTGCGAGAGAGGAAGTGGCCGGAATGGCACTCAATTCCCTTTCCGGTAGGTCTATGGAAGGGGGTGGTGTGACCAGCGGCAGGTGAGTTATTTGAGTACAGATCTCATAGGGGTTAATTCACTTAAACTTTGTAAAATTTCAGTGCGCAGACAGAGCTCAGAAATTTTACAGATGTTTATAACAACGTAATGCGCATTGAACAAATAGCGCCACTTGTGTTATATATACAATGTGCTTGTGGCTTCTTTGATGCGCATTAGGCAAATAGTGTATAATGCATGTTATATACATAAGCGGAGTTGTGCTATGTGTGCAATGCATGCTAGATTGGTGGCATTAACACTGGTTAAATTACAGTGGGCTGTGTGCCTATGGCACTTTTTTTGACATCTAGTGAATCAACCCTATAATGTGCAAACAAGAGCCTGGCTGTTATCAGGGGGTTAGGACCAGCAGCAGTCATTACCACCACTGTTTCCTATAAAATAAAGGTATTTACCAATGTTTTAATCAATTGAACTTCATTTAAATGACTGGAAGAGGCTGTGATTCAATAATAAAAAAAAGCTGGGCCAGGTCTTTAAGTGATGTAGTGGATATGCACTCCAAACTACCATTGTAATCTGAAGATAACTTTGGCGAGAAAAGAAAACCTTCCATGAAATGAATATACAGGTTATATCGGTGTGACTCTGTAGAGATACCACACTCAGTTATAATTATAAAATCCTTTTAAGTCTGGGCAATAATTCATATCCATTTCCAGGTTCACAGATGACTCTCCATGGCTGGTAAAGCGCAGGGTGCTTCTTATCTGATGACAAGTCTGCTGGTGCAGATCAGTGAAATGCATACATTTGTAGCAGACTAATTAGTTGGTCTTCACACAGTGAATTCCATGCACACACTACCCACTCATCCTGTGCATTCACTGCAAGCTGTTTATAGAATATTTAGCAAATTTGTTTCTGCACAGAGTTCCCGCACTTTTGGCATTCAGACTTTGTTTAACATCTTATTAAAATCAGTTTTTCATCAAAGAGAGCTGAACTAGTCTGGCAATCAGCCCAGATATATAGAAATGACTCAGTTATTAGCCACCATTGGCTGTCAGCAGTGATATTTCAGGTAATGCTCTTTACCTCTTGCTGGAAATAGCACATCTTTTGTACAAATACTCTTAAGCCATTCAAATATCCACATAAAAGGCAATCAATAAAAAATAATGTTATATTAAATGGAGTGCAGGGCTAACTATAAAACAGCTGAGGAGGCAGTTGGCATTTACAGATAAAAAAAGTTATTTTTGGAGATTTAGTATTTAGCTGTCATTCCCTAGCTTTATAGGCCACGCTCAAATGGGATATATTTAACCTTGGAACTGTAGACACTCAAAATTATCCCTACGTTAGTTAGTTATTAAAACTGTCACCATGTAATTACCGGTGCATTGCTTCTATTTCCATTCTACAATTCAGGTCATGTGATCATACTGGCAACAGTAATATAATTCTTCTGTCACACTGGCATTTACCTTAGGGCCCATTTCCACTAGGAGCGGTGCGATGCGGTTACCGCAGGTGTCTTGAAACACATGCACAGCAATGGAAGAGTTTCCACTGCGTGCATGTTGTGTGGAGTGGTGCGGAGCAATCCGAGAATCTGCAGCATGCTGCAGATTCTCGCACGGCCGCATCTGCCCGCAGCCATGTCCCATCTCTTCCAATACACTTCCGCATAGGGAGATGCAGAAGTGATGTGGCCGGAGGCAAAAGTGATGCAATGCGGCTAGGTAGCCGCATTCGCATCACTTTGTAGTGGAAACCGGCCCTTAGTGGTTAAAGAGGAACTGTCGCAAAAATTTTAAAATGTATAACACATACAAATAAGTACATTTCTTCCAGAGTAAAATGAGCCATAAATTACTTTTCTCCTATGTTGCTGTCACTCACAGTAGGTAGTAGAAATCTGACATTACCGACAGGTTTTGGGCTAGTCCATCTCTCCATAGGGGATTCTCAGCATGGCCTTTATTCTTTATAAAGACATTCCCTGAAAAAGATTTATATAAAGATGCTGGCCAGCCTCCCTGCTCGCTGCACACTATTTTGGCAGTTGGACGGAGCAACTGCCATTCACTAAGTGCTTTTAAAAATAAAGAAAACCCTGAAAACCCCCCTATGAGAAGATGGGCTAGTACAAACTCTGTCAGTAATGACAGATTTCTACTTTTTATTGTAAGTGACAGGAACATAGGAGAAAAGTAATTCATGGCTCATTTTACTCTGGGAGAAATGTACTTCTTATTTGTATGTGTTTTAAATGGTAAGATTTTCGTGACAGTTCCTCTAAGCACTGATAGTGAGGAATCACCAAAATGCAGAACTGAATGTCAGCAGTTTGTTTTTCTGTCACTAGCTGAGACACTACTAAATCTGCTAACAAAGGAACACATCACTCTGATTGCTACTGGGCTCAGTGTACCTGAAATCATTGTAAAACTAATGAAGGAAAAATGCCTTTATGTATAAGCGGTGACATATTTAGTCCTGTCAGGTGATCTCTGCAGAGTGTTTGTTTACTGAGAGCTCTAAGCAAGTAGAAAATATACCTGGTCACCCATAATGCTCTGGGGGATGATAGAATTCCCCATATTTAATCAGCCTAGGCTAAGCATCACTGGGAGGGCGGAGTTACATACCAATATACAGCATTATAATTACCATAAAAGTGGGTATCTTGAATAATTTACTGAATTGTACTATATTATTCCTAGACCTACAGTGCCTCTTTAAGTGATAGATAAGGTGGAAATTAGTATTAGTTTTTAGTTTAGCGTTGGAAAGTTAAGGTTAGGCATCAGGAAGAGTTCAACGCTGGGGGTAAAATTTGACATCAACAAGGGGTTAAAGTTGGGGGAATAAGAGTTAGTTGGCAGGAAGAGGTTAATGCGGGGGAGAAGGTTAGGTGTCAATTCAGGAAAAGGTTGATGTTAGAAAGAGGTTATGGCAGGCATCAAAATGAGGTTAAAACTAGGCAGAGATTAGGGGTCAGGAAGTGGTTAAGGCTAGGGGGAGTTTAGGGTTAGACATCAGGAAGGTAACTCAACATTAAAGGAGCCATTGCAGTTAAGTAAGCCATAGAGGAGATGCAAGACAACACTGCCAAAAGCTGCAAACGTAACCACTTGAGGACCACAGTCTTTTCGCCCCTTAAGGACCAGAGCCTTTTTTTCCATTCAGACCACTGCAGCTTTCACGGTTTATTGCTCAGTCATACAACCTACCATCTAAATGTATTTTACCTCCTTTTCTTGTCACTAATACAGCTTTCTTTTGGTGCTATTTGATTGCTGCTGCGAGTTTGAGTTTTTATTATATTCATCAAAAAAGACATGAATTTTGTCAAAAAAAATGACTTTTTTAAATTTCTGTGCTGACATTTTTCAAATAAAGTAAAATTTCCTATACATTTGAGCGCAAAAGTTATTCTGCTACATGTCTTTGATAAAAAGAAAACCATTCAGTGTATATTTATTGGATTGGGTAAAAGTTATAGCGTTTACAAACTATGGTGCCAAAAGTGAATTTTCCCATTTTAAAGCATCTCTGACTTTTCTGACCATCTGTCATGTTTCATGAGGTGCTAAAATTCCAGGATAGTATAACTACCCCCCAAATGACCCCATTTTGGAAAGAAGACATCCGTACAAGTATTCAGTGAGAGGCATGGTGAGTTCATAGAAGATTTTATTTTTTGTCACAAGTTAGCGGAAAATGACACTTTGTGACAAAAAAAAAAAAGTTTCCATTTCTTCTAACTTGCGACAAAAAAAATGAAATCTGCCACGGACTTACTATGCTCCTCTCCGAATACCTTGAAGTGTCTACTTTCCAAAATGGGGTCATTTGTGGGGTGTGTTCACTGTCCTGGCATTTTGGGGGGTGCCTAATTGTAAGCACCCCTGTAAAGCCTAAAGGTGCTCATTGGACTTTGGACCCCTTAGCGCAGTTAGGCTGCAAAAAAGTGCCACACATGTGGTATTGCCGTACTCAGGAGACGTAGTATAATGTGTTTTGGGGTGTATTTTTACACATACCCATGCTGAGTGGGAGAAATATCTCCGTAAATGACAATTTTTTGATTTTTTTTTAACACACAATTGTCTATTTACAGAGATATTTCTCCCACTCAGCATGGGTATGTGTAAAAATACACATCAAAACACATTATACTACTTCTCCTGAGTACGGCGATACCACATGTGTGGCACTTTTTTGCACCCTAACTGCGCTAAGGGGCCCAAAGTCCAATGAGTACCTTTAGGATTTCACAGGTCATTTTGCGACATTGGGTTTCAAGACTACTCCTCACGGTTTAGGGCCCCTAAAATGCCAGGGCAGTATAGAAACCCCACAAATGACCCCATTTTAGAAAGAAGACACCCCAAGGTATTCCGTTAGGAGTATGGTGAGTTCATAGAAGATTTTATCTTTTGTCACAAGTTAGCAGAAATTGATTTTAATTGTTTTTTTTTCACAAAGTGTCATTTTCCGCTAACTTGTGACAAAAAATAAAATCTTCTATGAACTCACCAAAGTCCTAACGGAATACCTTTGGGTGTCTTCTTTCTAAAATAGGGTCATTTGTGGGGTTCCTATATTGCCCTGGCATTTTAGGGGCCCTAAACTGTGAGGAGTAGTCTTGAAACCAAATGTCGCAAAATGACCTGTGAAATCCTAAAGGTACTCATTTGACTTTGGGCCCCTTAGCGCACTTAGGGTGCAAAAAAGTGCCACACATGTGGTACCGCCGTACTCAGGAGAAGTAGTATAATGTGTTTTGGGGTGTATTTTTACATATAACCATGCTGGGTGGGAGAAATATCTCTGTAAATTACACATTTTTAATTTTTTTTACACGTCCATTTACAGAGAGATTTCTCACACCCAGCACGGGTATTTGTAAAAAATACACCACAAAACACATTTTACTACTTCTCCTGAGTACGGCGATACCACATGTGTGACACTTTTTTGCAGCCTAGGTGTGCTAAGGGGCCCAACGTCCTATTCACAGGTCATTTTGAGGCATTTGTTTTCTAGACTACTCCTCACGGTTTAGGGCCCCTAAAATGCCAGGGCAGTATAGGAACCCCACAAGTGACCCCATTTTAGAAAGAAGACACCCCAAGGTATTCCGTTAGGTGTATGGTGAGTTCATAGAAGATTTTATTTTTTGTCACAAGTTAGTGAAAAATGACACTTTGTGAAAAAAACAATAAAAATCAATTTCCGCTAACTTTTGACAAAAAATAAAATCTTCTATGAACTCGTCATACACCTAACAGAATACCTTGGGGTGTCTTTTTTCTAAAATGGGGGCACTTGTGGGGTTCCTATACTGCCCTGACATTTTACGGGCCCAAAACCGTGAGTAGTCTGGAAACCAAATTTCTCAAAATGACTGTTCAGGGGTATAAGCATCTGCAAATTTTGATGACAGGTGGTCTATGAGGGGGCCAATTTTGTGGAACCGGTGATAAGCAGGGTGGCCCCTTAGATGACAGGTTGTATTGGGCCTGATCTGATGGATAGGAGTGCTAGGGGGGGTGACAGGAGGTGATTGATGGGTGTCTCAGGGGGTGGTTAGAGGGGAAAATAGATGCAATCAATGCACTGGGGAGGTGAACGGAAGGGGGTCTGAGGGGGATCTGAGGGTTTGGCCGAGTGATCAAGAGCCCACACGGGGCAAATTAGGGCCTGATCTGATGGGTAGGTGTGCTAGGGGGTGACAGGTGGTGACAGGAGGTGATTGATGGGTGTCTCAAGGTGTGATTAGAGGGGGGGAAATAGATGCAAGCAATGCACTGGCGAGGTGATCAGGGCTGGGGTCTGAGGGCGTTCTGAGGGTGTGGGCGGGTGATTGGGTGCCCTAGGGGCAGATAGGGGTCTAATCTGATGGGTATCAGTGACAGGGGCTGATTGATGGGTGATCAGTGGGTGATTAGATGGCAAAACAGATGTAAACAATGCACTTTGGAGGTGATCTGAGGGTAGGTCTGGGGCAATCTGATGGTGTGGGTGGGTGATCAGATTGCCCGCAAGGGGCAGGTTAGGGGCTGATTGATGGGTGGCAGTGACAGGGGGTGATTGATGGGTGGCAGTGACAGGGGGTGATTGATGAGTGATTGATAGGTGATTGACAGGTGATCAGTGGGTTATTACAGGGAAGAACAGATGTAAATAATGTACTGGCGAATTGATAAGGGGGGGTCTGAGGGCAATCTGAGCGTGTGGGCGGGTAATTGGGTGCCCGCAAGGGGCAGATTAGGGTCTATTCTGATGGGTAACAGTGACAGGTGGTGATAGGGGGTGATTGATGGGTAATTAGTGGGTGTTTAGAGGAGAGAACAGATGTAAACACTGCACTTGGGAGGTGATCTGATGTCAGATCTGCGGGCGATCTATTGGTGTGGGTGGGTGATCAGATTGCCCGCAAGGGGCAGGTTAGGGGCTGATTGATGGGTGGCAGTGACAGGGGGTGATTGATGGGTGATTGACAGGTGATTGACAGGTGATCGGTGGGTTATTGCAGGGGGATAGAGGCATATAGTACACCGGGGGGGGGGGGTCTGGAGAGAATCTGAGGGTGGGGGGTGATCAGGAGAGAGCAGGGGGCAGTTTAGGGTTTACAAAAAATTGCTGACAGAAAGTGACAGGGAGTGATTGATGGGTGATTAGGGGTTTGATTGGGTGCTAACAGTGGTCTGGGGGGTGGGCAGGGGGGGTCTGAGGGGTGCTGTGGGCGATCAGGGGGCAGGGGGGGGGGGGAAATCAGTGTGCTTGGGTGCAGACTAGGGTGGCTGCAGCCTGCCTTGGTGGTCCCTCGGACTCTGGGACCACCAGGGCAGGAGGCAGCCTGTACAATAGGCTTTGTATACATTACAAAGCCTATTATACACATTGTGAGCGGCGATCCGGGTGCTAGTAACCCGCCGGCGCTTCCGAACAGCCGGCGGGTTACAGCGTGAGGGGGCGGAGCCAGTCGCCGGCGGCTGATCGCGTCACGAATGACGCGATCGCCGCATAACCACGCCCACAGCCGCCCCCGACGATGGACGTATTGCGGTCGTTTAGGCACGGTCTTTAAGTGGTTAAAGCGATAATCACGTTGCAAGCCCCCCCCCCCCCCATATGACAGACCATGCTGAAATGCAGAAGCTTATTTGTTTGAGAACAGTCCCCCTAAGAAACAAGGAAGATCATACTGGGCATATAGTGTGTACAGAACAGCCTCCACTCAGGCATGTTGGTGAGATACATCCATTCATCCCATACACTGCTTCAGTTCCTTCCACAACATTTTTATGGTAATAAGGTCAGGACCTTGGCAATATCAGATGTTTGGATATGTCAACTTTCAGAAATAAGTTTTTTATTAAAAAAAAAAAGCCAATTGTATATGTGTTATTCCTAACTAGCAGTGAACCCTGTGACCTTACAGTGACCCATAGCCTCTTATGAGAGCAAACGTTCATCTTATACAGACACAGATGAGAAATAACTAATAATAAATAAGCAAATGGGGGAACTCACAAACTCAGGAAAGAAATGGAGAATGCCAGCCAATTAGAACATCCCTTAAAGGAATACTATCGATTCACACATTTTTTTCAATTGACACAGGAATTGTTTGGGAAGTGCTGCTAAGTACTGGTGTATACATTTTAGTAGCAACTTCTTTGTTTACTGTTATCAAAATACATTCAAACTTTACTGACGCCAAAACTGATGGCAGACTGAGCCATGAGGAGAGGGGAAATTCCCCTCACACTTGATCAGTTAACTCTATGTGTGGCTCTGTGTGTGACAGAGAGAGAGAGAGCTCCCAACAGCTGCAGCTCATGTGTCCTGTGTTTCTGACTGACCTGTCTGAAGAGAGCAGAGGAAATGTAACCAATTGTTACAGCTTTTTCATACTGTGTTTGCTTTCAGAGTTTGATATGTTTGATATTTGCTTTCTGTAGTCTGATATGTAACTCTGGCTGTGCATTGAAGCAGACACCCCTTCTGCAAGTGATTTGTCCCAATATAGCTAAATCCTACCCTCAATAAATTACAGCTTTTGCCTCTCATATTTAACATGAAAAGTAGGAAAATGTTTACACAGCTACTTAGAGATTATTTGCACACTGTCATTTTAGAACACTTGGGTATCGATAGTATTCCTTTAACTTAGTAGATAGTCTGCACAAGCTAGATGGTTTGCTGCCTAAGTAGCCCCCAATCCCCCTAGATGCCTTCAGCAGACCCTGGGAGCAACATGCTGCTTCCAGGGTCGCTTACTGCCACATCTCCGTGTCTCCCTGTGGGAGTGGAAATCTCCGGAAGATGCTAAAAGTGGTAAAAGGATGTCAAATGCTTTTCTGAATGCTTGTAGAAAAGCATTTCAGTACACGCTGTCAGATGCCCATGTGAACCAGCTCTTAAAAGGTTTTCCTCACAGCTTTAATGCCTATCATGTTAGGCTAGTCATGTAGTTGTTTAGGATGAAACTGATTTAACAGCATTATATTTTTCATGTAACACATCTGATTGACAAGAAAGACACATTTATTCCTCATATTTTCCTTTTTCTAGGTTATCTGTGACAAGATATTCCGACGTTGGTTTACTCTGAGTATCATGGAGTCTACTGGGCCTTTTCCCCTCCAGGCTGAACTACACAGAGCTGTACAGCAGTGTGCTCAGACAACGAGCAAAGAGACACTGCTTACTGAGTTATATGACTTATTGCAGTCCAGTCAAAAACAGCTACACAAAAGGAAGGCGTGAATTTTATATTTCCAGAAGTAATTCATGGAACTGTCGACAGAGGAGCACTACAATATTGCATCAAAAATGTAATGGCACAAGACAAGTTTTCCAACCTCATTTCATTGATATTGAAAAATGGCAACCTGTGTACTCATCATCTTCAGCAGGGGCACAGACAATAATGTAAAAAACTGAAAGGATTTCTTGTCCTCCTCTCACCCTCACATTGTGTTTTATTTTTACAGCTGTCTGTGGCCTCATTGAAAACATTTTCCTTTGTATCTTTCACAGGGAAAGACAGTTAAATGAAATAAAGCGGATAACAAAGGACCCAACAGGCGATCTAACCGTTTCCTAACCTACCCAATACTTAATAAAGAAAGTTTTTGGGTGAAATATTATGTCTTCTGTATCTATCACAACACATTAAAATAGTGTGTGTGAGTGTATGTATGCATTTGTGTTAGTGATGGGTAAAAAAGTCTCAAATTGTGCATGTAACATAACATAGATACATCTATCGATGTATGGGCAGATCGAACAAGTGACAAATCCCTCTCTGGTCGAATCTGATCAAAGAGAGATCTGTTGCCTGCCAATATAGCCCAGGCAAATTCCTAATAGATTTCAGCATGAAATCCTAGCTGATATTTTTAAATTTGTCAATAAAATGCCCTTTAAGCCACCATAAAGCAAGAAAATACTCAAAATAATTTTGATAGTACTTTTTCACTTACTTTTTGGTACTTTTTTAGTTGCAAAATGCTGGAAAGTTATTTTAAATAGATGATGAAAAATTATCTCCTAGGAGAAAACTATGTCAAGGATGACAGGTGGTGTTACCAAACATTGCCAATTGGCTGCATAAACTTGAAGCAGCAAGGCACACGTGCCTGGCAGGCTGAACTGCTCTACAAGCGCAGCTCATACAAATTTTGTAGAAACCTTTCATAAATACCTAAGCAGGCATTGTGGAAAGTTGATCTACGAAACATATTATTATAAGAAAATGGAACACTAACCTGTGTTTGGCCACATTTAGTAAACCACGCTGTAAAAATGCTTTACAAGGTTTATGTGAACCAGTGTAATGTTCTTGCGAGTTTTATTACACATAATAGGGAATAGGCAGTGTGTCCTTGTCAGCATGCTGTAGTGGATATGCTGCTAAGTGCATTCCATTCTCTGTACAACTCCTGTTGGCTGAGCTCTATTCATCCTGCAGTGAGTGGAACTTGATGCAGCTGGAACATGAGTGTGAAGACAGCTTGATGTGCCGTACACACAAAGTACTCTATGTTTATATTATTATTATTATTGTTATTATTATTATTATTATATGCAGTGTATTCCAATGTATTTGAAAATGATAGCCTTTATTTTTACATCTTGCTACGATTTTCACCATTCATGTAGTAACATAAAAACAAAATCCTTAACCTGCATTACCAGATCAGTTTTTGCAGTCCTGGAACGCTTTTGTTTGAGTTTAAATGTTAGTTTTAGTCTATCCAAACAAATGTAGTATTGAGGACTAATGTGCCTTTTTTTGGCATTTTTTACCGTAATTATATTAAAGCATTTTTTATGTTTTCAAGAGAAAGTGTACTAAAAATAATTATATAAATATGTTAATATCTTGAATGGCAGCATAAATACCTTCAAAATGTGTTCTCTCTATTTTTATGCAGAGATGGCAAAAACATGCAGCTTCTTTTTTTGTGAGGTACTTTAGGAGACCAGTCATACTATTTGGCCTTCTGGAGAGCACAGATAACAGTTTCCAGTGTAGCCTATTTGCTGAAGCTCCAAAGAAGTAAAATAGCAAAAAGCCCACCAAAGTGACACCATTCATTAAACTAGTCCCCATAAAGGCCCGTATTCACTAAGCGATTTTTACAACGACTGGCAATTTTTTGAGCCATGAGCAATAATTTCTGCGATCTCACAACATGTGTACAAGTGCACGATTACCCGAATGTTTAGCGACGCTCGGCGACAACGACCGTCACATGTATGTCATTAGGGTATATCACTATTACATTTGCAAATTAGGCCTTGTAATTATTGATCTAGCATAAAGAAATACAAATGGAAAAAAATATACCTTTATTTCTAAATAAAATATTGTTGTGATACATTGTACTAGGGAGGAAATTTAACCGCTTGCCGACTGCCTAACGCAGAAGGGTGGTGAGTCAGCGGCTCTGTTGTTATATGCATCATCTCGTGAGGAACGAGATTTGATGGAAGCTCGCACAAGCACCCATCAGTGTAAGCAGCGGGCCCCAGCAATCAGTCTGCCAGCCAATGATCGGCGCTGGCAGGCTGTTTCTTTAATTAATAAAATATTTTAGTAGTTGCTGACATATTCTGCAGCGCACAAAGTATATTGTTTTTTCACTAACTGTCCCTCGGCAGGGCTCTCAAACTAATCCCTACCCTAGGCATACAGTATGTCTATGTACAGTATGTATTGTGTAGTGTATGTATCATTGTCAAGGGCCAATTTAAAGGGGAAGCCAATTAACTTATCTGTATTTTTTTAACAACATTTCAGTCTTTCTTAATTAACCACTTCAGCCTTCAGTCGTTTTCACTTTATGCATCCAAGAAATGTTCGCCTCCCATTCATTAGCCTATAACTTTATCACTACTTATCACAATGAACTGATCTATATCTTGTTTTTTCCGCCACCAATTAGGCTTTCTTTGAGTTGTACATTTTGCTAAGAGCTACTTTACTGTAAATTCATTTTAACAGGAAGAATAAGAAAAAAACTGAAAAAATTCATTATTTCTCAGTTTTCGGCCATTATAGTTTTAAAATAATACATGCCTCCATAATTAAAACCCACATACTATATTTGCCCATTTGTCCCGGTTATTACACTGTCTAAATTATGTCCCTATCACAATGTATGGCGACAATATTTTATTTGTAAATAAAAGTGCATTTTTTCCGTTTTGCATCCATCACTATTTACAAGCTTATAAAAAAACAAAAATATAAATATTTCATCTTTACATGGGTATTTAAAAAGTTTAGACCCTTAGGTAAATATTTATGTGTTTTTTTATTATGTTTTTCTTTTTTTTTAATTAAACATTTTATTTGGGTATTTTTGGGAGGGTGGGATGTGAATAGTAATTTTTTTATGTAAATATGTGTTAATTTTTTTTTTTTTACATTTAGGTGTAGTTTTACTATTTGGCCACAAGATGGCAGCCATGAGTTTATTTACATTACGTCACTCTAAGCGTAACATGTACGCTTAGAGGGATGTAGGGGGACGGAAGAGTCAGAGAAAGCGAGGCTTCCGAGAGAAGTGGTCACTTTTTCTGCCGGGGAGAGGAACCAATCATCGGGCACCATGTCCCGATTGATTGATTCCTGGGCTAACAATCCGAGGCCGGGAGCGCGCCTGCATGCGTGCGATCGGCCACAGGAGCGCACATGGCCTTCTGGATGTAGCTACTACGTCCAAAAGGCTTAAATGGTTAATATAAAAAACTAAAAATAGCAGCAGCAATCAAATACAGTACCTGCCAAAGAAAGCTGTGAGAAGTGTTTCATTTTTACAATAAATGTATAAATTATTCAGTTGGTGTTTGCCCATTGTAAAATCTTTCCTCTCCCTGATTTACATTCTGTCATTTACCATATGGGGACATTTTTACTGCTGGCAGGTGATGTCAGTGAAAGGAGATGCTGCTTGCTTTTTTGGCAGTTGAAAACCACTGTAAACCGCTGTTATTTCCCAAAATGCCATGAGGTTCACAGACAGGAAACTGTCAGGACCATGGCCCTGACATCACACTGTGGGAGGGGTTTCACCACTATATTAGCCATACAGACCCCCCTGATAATCCATTTGAGAAAAGGAAAAAAATTCTCATGGGAAAGGAGATATCAGCTACTAATTGGGATGAAGTTAAATTCTTGGTTACGGTTTATTTTTAAACGTTGTTATAACCAGAACAAATGGGCACATAAAATGTGTCAGTTTTATCTATCTCAGCACATTTTATTTTAAAACTATAGTGTCTGAAAACTAAGAAATAATATATTTGTTTTCATTTTTTTCCATTACTCCCTTTAAAATGCAGCAAAATAAAATAATTCTTAACAAAAAGTACCTCCTAAAGAAAGACTAATTTGTGGTGAAAACAAAAGATGTATAGATCATTTCAGGGTCATAAGTGGCGATAAAGTTATTGGTGAATGAATAGGAGGAGCATAATGTGTGTTAATTTGTTTTGGTTTTTAAGTAGAAATAACCTGTGGTGGGGAAATGGTTAAAATATAATTTTTGCTCATATACAGCAACAACATTTTGTTTCTCAGACACTGTGTAGAATTTTGTTGAAATTCACCTGAAAAAAATGCGTTTGTGTCTTCTGAATGCATTGTTGCCACAGCTTTTGGTAATTTAACCACTTGCCGACCGCACGCTTATACCGTGCGTCGGCAAAGTGGCAGCTGCAGGACCAGCGACGCAGTACTGCGTCGCCAGCTGCAGGCTGATTAATCAGGAAGCAGCCGCTCGCGCGAGCGGCTGCTTCCTGTCAATTCACGGCGGGGGGCTCCGTGAATAGCCTGCGGGCCGCCGATGGCGGCTCGCAGGCTAAATGTAAACACAAGCGGAAATAATCCGCTTTGTTTACATTGTACGGCGCTGCTGCGCAGCAGCGCCGTAAGGCAGATCGGCGATCCGCGGCCAATCAGCGGCCGGGGATCGCCGCCATGTGACAGGGGACATCCTGTCACTGGCTGCACAGGACGGATAGCGTCCTGTGCAGCCCGGATCTCCAGGGAAGGGAGGTAGGAGAGGGAGGGGGAGAATGTCGCCGCGGAGGGGGGCTTTGAGGTGCCCCCCCCGCAACATGCCTGAACGCAGGAGCGATCAGACCCCCCCTGCACATCATCCCCATAGGGGGGAAAAAAGGGGGGCGATCTGATCGCTCTGCGTGCACCCTGATCTGTGCTGGGGGCTGCAGAGCCCACCCAGCACAGATCACAACAAACAGCGCTGGTCCTTAAGGGGGGGTGAAGGGTGGGTCCTCAAGTGGTTAAAGGAATCAGGAAAGGTCATACATTTTGTCCTTTCAGAGAACACATATTATACTTCTACTCTTTAGCACATTTGCTGAAGCTCTGCCAATTCTGCCATAATGACACTTTTCAGTAAATTAAACCCCCTATGGATGCATTTAATACAGTATGTTGGATGCATGAATTCTTTATGGAATTTTATGAACTGTATGACAAAAATTGTTAATAACAATGGCATTTTTAAGCTTTTTCCATTTCTTAGTAAAAACATGCAAAAGAGAGAGCGCTCTGAGTGACAAATAAATAAGAGCATCCACCCTGCCAAAGACAGGTCTCACCTGTTCAGAATTGGCTGCTCGTACGACACAGCCTCTGATAGTGTTTGTACCTTTAGGGGCCAGGGACCAGGCTCACGATCCAGCTCCAGGTGGGGAATCCGGAAGGCCACCAGAGAGTCACGTTCTCAGTTTGGACACTTCCAGGGAGGCTGTAGGCAGGCCAAACATTAGATCCTGGCGCACGCTCACCTTGCGAGACCAAACGGGAGTGAGCGGCGTCTATGCGATGTCAGTAGCGTACTGAGTAGTATTGTGCGGCTAGCAGATATAACCGCTGTGACATGCCGCAAATAAAATAGAGAGTGATGAGGTAGGAAGGTATAAAAAGGGGCTTAGTTATTAGTAAAAATAATGCGTTTCTCAGAGAAAACGTTCTCTGTTTCATCAGGCTAATATAAAACAATATGGCGGCATCCCTTTTTATAGGAAGTGCTAAACATTGGTTCTTTGGGATTGGCCAATCCACATTACATGGGCAGTACTATGCAAAATAATGTGAGGTCATAAAGGTGGTGCTAATTATGTAACTTCCACTAGGTGGAGTATGTAAATATGAAGGAGGAGTTAGAAAACTGCTCCTTTATCACAATACTATAAAAATCACTGAATAAAACAATTGAAAGTTGTATATATAGCAATAACCTTTTTTTTAGAAAGGAACTTCCTTATTTAAATTACTCGATCTTAAGAGGGAAGTAATATTGAAATTTCCTAATAATCAGTCACCATAATGGGGTATCATTAATGGTTCCCCGGGGTATTTATAGAGTAAAAAGGGAAGTGGTACAGATCCACATATGTATGTATATGTGGCACGCGGGTTTGCCCACCAATGGCTGCACCCCACAGCCACACATACCTGCTGTTCACAAATCAAATCTTCCATTATATACTTTGTAAATAAGGAGGGGGGGGGGGGGGGGAGGGAGAGGAAAAAAGGTGAGCGTGCGCCAGGATCTAATGTTTGGCCTGCCTACAGCCTCCCTGGAAATGTCCAACCTGAGAACGTGACTCCCTGGTGGCCCTCCGGATTCCCCGCCTGGAGCTGGCTCGTGAGCCTGGTCCATGGCCCCTAAATGGACAAACGCTATCAGAGGCTGTGTCCTAAGAGCAGCCATTTCTGGACAGGTGAGACCTGTCTTTGGCAGGGTGGATGCTCCTATTTATTTGTCACTCAGAGCGCTCTCTCTTTTGCATGTTTTTACTTTCTCTAGTGGATATTGAGAGCTGCCTAAGGAGGATTGCCAGATTGCACCAACAGGGAACTGTCTACATTCCCGATTTGCATTGCTTTTCTATTTCTTAGACACTGTAGGGAGTATTGTAAAAATTCAACCCCCAAAAAATGAAATGATTTGGTTACTTCAAGCAGAGACCAAACGTAAATGTTAATGCAGAGTAGTACACCTTAAAGTGTACCAGAGAAGACATGTGTTATAATGAAATAGACATGTGTATATACAGTGGCAGGCATAAAGACACTTATGCTGTGCCCTTTTCTGTTTTCCCTGCCCGAGTTTATAATTAGCTATGGAACTCACAGTTTTCCTCCAGTCAGGACCCAGTTGGCTCACTGATAACAAATTACAGCTATAAAACACTTTGCTAAGCAGATACCTGGGCTTTTTACTGTGAGGGGGAAAAGATAAAAAGGTCAATAGTTCATGTATTTTGACTCTGGGACTCTTGAGACACTGCAATTGAGCAGAGACTATAAAGGTGCCAACTAATGATCCAATTTCTAGCGAAAAACCTTTCGAGCGGTCAGATAATACTAATCGGAAGAATTACAGCATCAATTAACCAATCTTTGTTTCCTATCTATCACAACCAATAAGAAAATCCAAATTTTGGTTTGACCAAAATCCAATCGGACGACTATTTTTTACAATCGTTTGTAATCGATTGTGCCCATCAATGGAGATTATTTACAACCATTCCAACCAGAATTTCTGGACACTCAAATGATTTTTTGCTAGAAATTGGACTGTAAGTGGCTATCTTTAAACATTACATGTGCTTTGTAAATGTTTATACATAAAATAAAATCTTGAGATATCTAAAAGAGTCATTTTTAGGAGTAGAAGGACAGATCCAATTGTTTATTTCATTAGTTTATTTTTATCTCTGGGTCTATAAGGAACCTGCCTGTTATTGATGTTTCCGCCGAGACCCCGGCGGAATCCATTGCTTCCGGGTCTTGGCACTTGTTACCCGCTGATAACGCTGCTGCTGGAACGCAGGCCGCACATCCTAAAAGGCGGAGGGCGCATTTCCAGTACGCCCTCTGCAGATGTAAACAATAGTGAGCTCACCACGGTCAACTGACAACACGGTGTCAGCTGACGTTACAGCTGACACCTAGGTAGGTGTACTGCTGTGTGATTGGATGTGCGGATTGTGGCTGGCTGAATTACTGATTGGATGAAAGCTGTATTTAAGCCTGCAGAGTGCTCCAAGTCATCGCCCGTGACAAGCATAGCTGTGGCTAGTTGCTGGATGCACACTCACATTGCTGAATTACCGGATCTCGACCTTAGCTTGTATTTGACCATTCTTGTCTGCTGTTATCAACCCTTGCTTTGATTCCTGGACACTCTTGCCTGCTGCCTGGACCGACCTCTGCTTGTTATTGGATGAAAGTTGTATTTAAGCCTGCAGAGTGCTCCCAGTCATCGCCCGTGACAAGCATAGCTGTGGCTAGTTGCTGGGTGCGCGCTCACATTGCTGAATTACTGGATCTCGACCTTGGCTTGTATTTGACCATTCTTGTCTGCTGTTATTAACCCTTCCTTTGATTCCTGGACACTCTTGCCAGCTGCCTGGACCGACCTCTGCTTGTTATTGAATACTCTTGCCTGCCGCCTGGACCAACCTCTGCCTGTTAACTGGATACTCTCGCCTGAAGCCTGGACCGACCTCTGCTTGTTAACTGGATACTCTTGCCTGCTGCCTGGACCGACCTCTGCTTGTTAACTGGATACACTTGCATGCTATCTAGACCGACCATTGCTTGTTACTGGACACTCTAGTTATACATGGACTAATCCTTGCTTGTTGCTTGAATAACCTTGCATGTGGACCTTGCATGAACTCTCTCACAAACTGCCTGGACCATTTACTGCCTGTTCCTGAAACATCTGTCATTTTTAGTATTCAACGCTGAGGGCGTGATCCTCCTGAATCAAGGTAATAGTCCTGTGTGATACTTATGAGCTATTGAACTGTGTTACTTGCCTCAGTGGGGTCTGGTGGGTTATTGTCCTCCCTACTTCAGTCTGTATGCCTTGCACGTTAACCTGGGGGTAACCATAGTCAGGAGACAAATAATGTGTCCTGTTCACGCGGGGGCTTGTCTGTAGGTGAAGACCGTGAGCTGGGCTCAGAGCCGTGGAAATAGATTGGTAAATTGGGGCGCAGAGACTAAATGGGGACATAAACTGTCAGACCTTACGGGGTGATTTTAAAGCAATTAGATTGAGTTGCTGTTTTTTCAGTTCACTGTGTACAATGAAATCAGGTGTTGTCATGATTGCTTCTGCAGCATGTACTGCTGGCTGCAGAGGTACTGCAGCCAAGCAGTTCTGATTCCTTTACATGCATTTGCTTGCATAATTCTGCTTGCACTCACACTAAGTGTTCATTCCATCTGCGATCACTCTGCAGCTCTGGACTGCTCAGGATTGAGTGATTACCATTCAGCTGTGTGGGAGTTTGCATGCTTGCATCAATTGGCTGATGCCGGCATAAAAGTCTCCCTGTCCTTTCAGACTCCGCCCATCATAGTTTCAGTCTTAGTCTGTCTAGCTGTTACTACTGGGCCCTTGTTCCTGTTACCTTGCGTGGCGACGGGTGAAGCCATGGTCTTCAGAAAAGATCGCCGGAGGCGATCGAAGCAGGCAGGGGGATGCCGCTGTACAGCGGCTATCATGTAGCAAGCCCTAGGCTCGCTACATGATATATAAAAACATTTTTTTTTAAAAAATATGTTGCGCTGCCCCCTGGCGGTTCCTAATAGACCGCCAGGGAGGTTAATACTACCTGTGATTATCTGTGTTTGACCTATTGCCTGTTTATCTTGCTCTGTCTGTCCTACCTTGTGGATTGCGCCATCTCCGGCGTAGGAGTGGTGAATCCTCTAGTCCTGCTCTTGTGAGGTATGCCATCGCTGCGGTCGTGATTGGCTGCCTCATTTCAGTCTGTCTTGTATCTGTCTGAATGTTTGCTAACGCAAGAGCAGCGCAACATCGCACTGCGCTGCCATTGTGTTTTGTCAGAGGCCCAGAGCTGCAGTTGCTCTGGGCAGCCTGTGTAGCCTCTTCCATTATCCAGCTCTTAGCCTTGTTGTGCTGGGTGGTCAGACAGTATGCCCACCCAGTATTACAGGTGTTATTTCTCATTTTCAGCTTAGTGCAAATTCAGGACTTTACTGGAGAGATGTTTTATCAGTGTCTGAAGTACCGTATTTTTCGGACTATAAGACACTCCAGGCCATAAGACGCACCTAGGTTTAAAGGACAAAAAAAAGGGGGAAAAATATACTAAACCTGGTGCATCCATGGTGTAGGGGCATCTTGTGGATTATGCCCCCTTTTTACCTAATGTACCTTGTACCTCTTGTGTCTCTCTGTGTCCTCCTCTGTCCCCCTTGTGTCCTCCTCTATGCCCCTTTGTGTCTCCCCTGTGTCCTCCTCTGCATGGGCACAGTACAGGGAGACCCCAACATTGCAGGCAATGTTTGTATTGGCAGGCATTCACAAGTCAGGAACTCCCTGCATTTGAACTATAAGACACAATCTTATAAGACTCCCCACCCCCCCCCACACACACACTTTTTTGGGGGGGAGGGGGGAAGTGAGTCTAATAGTCCAAAATAATTATTTACGTAATTTCAGGGTAATGTTAGCCAGTAAGCCTGGTAACCGAATGAAGACTTTTTTTTCCCTATTCCTTGTGCAGTACCCTCCTCCATGTCTAACATTCATCACCACCAGCCCTCTTCAGTTATATACAGATGCCTTGAGCCAACAGCTCCATATTTCCATGTGTTGCTGTTATTTGCAACCTTTGTATTCCATTTGCAGCCTCTTCTTCCATATGCAGCAATCCCTCTTCCATGTTCAGCCGCCCCTTGGGCCAGCTGCTGCCCAAGACCTGGGCCTTGGTGGCGTTTCCGGAAATCCAGCCCTGGTGCCAGGGTCAGATACTTCATCTGATTAAGAGATGAGTGACATCATTATTGCCTCCTGGAATGATAAATAGGTGATAGGGTTCTGGGATCATTTGTGCAATACATAAGTACATAAGTACTGTATACTGGATGTAGTTGTGTGCACGCCATGGTTTCTGTGCATCTGCAGTTCTGTCTACCTCTCTATACATTGTAGAACGCATATTCACATTTCTCTTCCCTCTAAGTTGCTTGTTCATATGCCTTTGCATTTTTCACCTATGGTAATATAGGCAAGTGTCTTCTGGTTGTTCAAGCATTTGTAGTGGAGTGCCGTTATAGCATTTGTGCCAATGTAAGGTGGGCATCCAGAGGGGTCTAGCTGGATCACCCTGCACCCAACATAAAAATAATAATTCCAGTAATTGTATAGCGCTTTTCTCCTGTCAGGCTCAAAGCGCTGGCGAGGCAGCCACTAGAGCGCACTCAGTAGACAGTAGCGGTGTTAGGAAGCCTTGTCTAAGAACTCCTTACTGAATGGGTCCTGGCTTACTGAATAGGAAGAGCCGAGATTTGAACCGAGGTCTCCTAAAGTCAGAGGCAGAGCCCATAACCATTACACTATCCAGCCACATATACATATGCCTCATACATCCTAACAAATCATACCACTTAGTGAAGATATAGCACAATAGATAGTTGGGGTCATAATGACTGTAGTAGTGAGGTCTAGATTTGAGAAATGCATTTGTGTATCATCTACACTGAAGTGGCAATGGATTTGAAATGAGCTCATTTGTTTCCTGAGACCTTCAGTGCAGAAGGAGAGAAGAAAGGAACTGATGACAACTCTGTAACACACCTCAGCATGTACAGGGTATGGGAATTATGTTGTGTTTGAAAAGGAGTTTGAATAAGAAAGAGTCTGACTTTCCAGAAATGTAAAAGGAAACTAAAGAACTCGTAATACAGAAGAATGGGAGGATGAGAGTGGAGGAGTAATAAGTGGTCCATAGAGTCAGGTGTGGGGGACTGGAAGAAATAGATGCATTTGCCTTTAGCTTTTGGTAGGCCACTAGGAACATTCATCTATGTGTGATCCTATAAATGTATACAAATGTGCAGATTTTTGCTGAACTAACATAAAACACAGTGAGAAAAGAAATTCAAGTCCAGAAAAAAGTTTAATTGTCAATTACATTTAGGTCTTTTAACATATCGGTGTCATCGATTTACTCTGTTAAGTGAATGGATTGCACTTACACTCTAATTAAAAGTGCCTTATGATACTTCTCAATGTGCTTTGCCATTAAAAATTAAATGATCCACAAAACATTTAAGTAGGTCTTATTGATTCCTCATTTACAATTTTGGAAGCAATAAAGATTTTGGATTCCTTGTAAAGGAAAAAAATAATAATTATTTTAAGATGCTTCACAAAACATTTGCATATTGTTCCATTTATTAATGGATATATAATTATACCTCTTGCTCTTGTTTACTATAATGGATATCTTTATAACTGCCAATTATGAGTGTAATAAAAATATACAACATATAACACTATATTCTTAAACAAGTCAATATATCAGCAATATACAGGTATATTTTTAATGCCAAACTAAACTCAGAAATTCCTCTCTGCTCTAAAAGATAAGCCACATGTAACGGTGGCGGGGTCGTTTTCGTGGTCAGCGCACAAGACGCACACTGACACAACGAAAATCCTCCACCAGCGTATAATTTTGGGAAACCCAGGCTAGGTGCTATGCACCCACAGAGGGCAATTCCCACCGGCAGATGGCGCTGTGGAGTGCAGGCGAACACCGCCGCTGCACAGCCACAGATGCCAGATGGGAATTGTACAGAACCCGATAAACGGGGCTGAAGAGCCCTTAAAGAGAAAGAGCACAGGGACAGGATGTATGTGTGTGCACCAAACTAGCCGCCACCCAGCGACAGTGAACACACAACAGCGGAAACAAAGTGGGAACGCAATCGCAAGATTGGCGATTGCCGATAGAGACACAAGACAGAGCAGGACAGCGCACAAGGGTAGCAAAGGCACAGAAAATCATACAAAGAGAAAGATAAGGAAAATAACAAACGCTAGCTGAACGCGAACACCGCACTCATTCCCAACAGTGCACGCGTTCGTGCGCGGTCTCCGCGTGTTACGCACAACAGAGACAAGCACGCCTAACTAACCAAAGACAGACAAACACATAACAGGGAACGCGAGCGTTTGCTTAACGGTTACCTCACCGAGCCTACAGCAAGCGTTCGTATCAGACAAGACAGACACACGAAAACAGGGACAAGCGAGAGATAGGATCCACAGCACTAGCGAAAGTGGCTAGCGCGATCCAGGTACAGAGTAGCAGAACAGAAGGATCCACAGCACTAGCGGAAAGTGGCTAGCGCGATCCCAGGAGACAGAACAGAAGGATCCACAGCGCTAGCGAAAGTGGCTAGCGCGATCCAGGTACAGAGTAGCAGAACAGAAGGATCCACAGCACTAGCGGAAAGTGGCTAGCGCGATCCCAGGAGACAGAACAGAAGGATCCACAGCGCTAGCGAAAAGTGGCTAGCGCGATCCCAGGAGACAGAACAGAAGGATCCACAGCACTAGCGCTAGGGCGAGTGCGATCCAAACACACGGCAGACAGAACAGATGAGGTAGGCAGAAACAACCGCTGTTCCAACCTACACTCCAGACTCAATCAGAAGGATCCACAGCCGCTAACGCTAGGGCTTGTGCGATCCAAACACAAGACAGACGGAACAGGCAAAACAGATAATGCAATCCTAACTGCACTAGGGAAACTGACTAGTGCATTCCCACGAATTACACTAAGATAACTTTAACAAACGGGAATGGCTGACACTCCAGGAGTGTCCATCAGGAACAGACCATGAAAGGGAAATGTCCAGCAAAGCATTCTGGGAGCAGAATGCTTTTATAGTGCCAGTCATCAAAAGAAGGCAGGTAAGGGATTTGCATGACTAATGTATGCAAATTCCTCAGCAACACAAGCTCCCCAACTGACAGAAACTCTTCTTTCCAGAGTCCTGCAGCATGCAAACCTACACAATGGTCAGAAAGCTGCCTGCCTGCACAGGCAGCTGAGCAAATCATCACACCACAGCATAATAATTTTAAATAATTTTTTTACTCATTACAATTAATGGAAATGCTAAAAAAAAAATGAAGTTATAACTTGAATTATCTTTCCTGGTAGCAGTGAAAGTGTTAATCCTCAGTGTTTATGAGAATGCAAATCACCCAGCAGAGCGCCTGCAGTCTATTCACAGCTACTGATAAGAATTAATTAGATAGTTTGAACTGGCTAAACAAACAAAAAAACACAAAACAGCAAATTTCTCCAGCAACTTTATGTGGAATAGAGACTTTTCATTGTGTGCTGTGCTAGAGTTTGGGTCCACTTTAAAGTTGGTCAAGGATGAGCTCCGGATAAAATTTGGATGAAATCCGAATGAGTTGAAGGAGGAAGCGTAGTAGTCACGTGACACGGCTTGGAACACAGCGTGAGACACGCTGTGGGACGGGTTAAAGAAGAAGACTGCTGGGTAAGTTTAACCCACCGAACACACCCGCTCAGGTGCAGTAATGAGAGGATGAAATCCGAATGAAACTCATTTGGATTTCATCCAAATTTTATCCGGAGCTCATCCCTAAAGGTGGTTAGGCTTTTAATGCATAAATCAATTATACTTATATCAGGCCTTGCTCACTAAAAAGGCACTGTAAATACTATCTGTGAGCTGGTGAGGAACGTTTCCCCTTAACTCAGCAGCTGGCTGTCTATACCCCAGCCATATATTCTGCAGATAATGCTTATGAAGTTTTGTGTTTGAAAAGTATAAGGAACCTGTCTGTTAATGTTAATGTTTCCACCGAGACCCAGGCGGAATCCACCGCTTCTGGGTCTCGGCGCTTGTTCCCCACTGATGATGCAGCTGCTGGAATGCAGGCCGAACATTCTGATAGGCCGAGGGTTCGTTCCCAGTACGCCCTCCGCAGATGTAAACAATAGTCAGCTGACTGCGGTCAGCTGACAGGGTGGTGTCAGCTGATGCTACAGTTGACACCTAGGTAGGTGTACCGCTGCGTGATTGGATGTGCGGAGTGTGGCCGGCCACTGATTGGATGAAAATTGTATTTAAACTTGCCGAGTGCTCCCAGTCATCGCCCGTGATAAGCATAGCTGTGGCTAGTTTCTGGGTGCTCATTCACATCATCTTGTCTGCTGTTACTACCCCATGCTTGATACCTGGATACTCTTGCCTGCTGCCTGGACCGAACTCTGCCTATTGCCTGGATACACTTGCCTGCTGCTTGGACCGACCTCTGCTTGTTACCTGGATATTCTTGCCTGCTGCCTGGACTGACCTCTGCTTGTTACCTGGATACTCTTGCCTGCCGCCTGGACCGACCTCTGCTTGTTACCTGGATACTCTTGCCTGCTGCCTGGACCGACCTCTGCTTGTTACCTGGATACTCTTGTCTGCTGCCCGGACCGTCCCCTGCTTGTTTAATAGACACTCTTGTTTAAACCTGGACTGAACCTTGCCTGTTGCTTGGATAATCTTGCATGCTGACCTTGCATGAACTCTTTCACGTGGATCATCCACTGCCTGTTTCCTGAACCATCTGTCATTACTGACAATTGACGATGAGGGTCTCATCCTCCTAAATCAAAGTACTAGTCCTGAGTAATACTTATGAACTATTGAATTGTGTTATACTTGCCTCAGTGGGGTTCTGGCGGGTTATTGTCATCTCTACCTCAGTCTGTATGCCTTGCACGTTAAGACCTGGGGGTAACCATAGTCAGGAAACGAATAAAGTGTGCTGTTCACGCGGGGGCTTGTCTATAGGTGAAGACCGTGGGCCGGGCTCAGAGTTGTGGCACTAGATTGGGGCACAGAGACTGATTGGGGACATAACCTGTCAAGCCTTACAAAAGGTTTTTATTGACATTTTTCAAATTTTACACAAGACAAGGTACAGTATACCAACAGCATGCAAATGAATGAGGCATTGTAGCAACATTCAAATTCTCAACATAAACTGGGGGTTTCACTTTCTCCTACTGGAAGTGTCATAATCTCTGTCCCCATACCTCACTCAAACCCTTTCTTTCACATATAATGATATATGAAGTAATTAAAGGAAAAAAAACAACAAAAAAGATGAAACTGAGGGACAATATAGTGTAGAATCCCTTATAGCACAAGCTGGTGTTGAGAAAAGAGTGACAGGCTATACTCACAACAGAGTGACCACAATAGTTGACCACTTTACAAGCAGGTGGGGAAAATAAACCCTACTCACATCTAAAAGGGCGCTCTCTGGGGTAGAAATGGGGCGTACGTGTCGTTTCGCCACCCATCATTTTGCACAAATTTCGGGCGCTGTTAATTACTATTTCCCTTCCAATTCATAGCAACTTGGAGGGAGTAGTAATTTGGGGTCCTGCGATTGCCGATGCCCGAATTACACTACTGCGTGGCCAAAGACATAATAACATTATGTCAATGGCAGCGCCTAGGTCAAGAGCAGGAAAGAGAATGCACCAAAATGACCTGCTTTAAGAAATGGTGGTTCTGTGTTCATATGTAAACACTCAAGGCTAACCCTTTCTGTTCTCCCAGGAATGTAGTATAAAGGTATTCATACTCACAATGGTGGGTTGCAGTCCCTGCAACCACCGTATATGGCTTACAGGGAAATAACCAGCCTCACTCTGTGTTCCATGTGCTACTGGTACTGGATGGTCGCACTCCTGGGTGATCACCTCCAAAGGAGATTTAATGTATATTACTGGAGGGTGGAGGCTCCCAAATATAGGTAATGCAATGAAACAAAAAAACTATAAGGGGGGAGGGAGGTGTCTTTACCACTTCAGATGTAAGAACCCAAACAACACGGTAAGTGTAAATAGATTAAATTATTTTTTCAGCTCGATTAAAAGTACAGAATAAATCATTGACTTTTTTTACTTTTACCCTGTGGTTTGGGTTCTTACATCTGGAATGGTAAAGACACCTCCATCCCCATTATTATTTTTTGTTTATTTGCATTACATAATTTTGGGTGCCTCCAACCCCCAGAACTGATAATTGCTTTTTTCCAGTGGGGCTACTAACCATTTCAGAAGAGATTTTGGTGCTTTTCTAGCTGTAAGTATACTCACTTCCAACAAACACAAAATACATAAAACACTTCATCTTGAAACTCTGTTGCATATCATTTAAAATGGAAAGGATTAAAAGTTTTCCAGGAATCAATTAATCTCATAATAAAGCAGAAAGCATCATAATGTCAACTGACTGAGGATATGATATTTATTGCTGTCAGTTAGATATGGGTTCATAAATCTCACTCACTTGTCAGCTCTTTATGGAGTGTTTAGGGCTTGTCTTAGCAACCATTTGACAGTTGCCCTATCAAGTTTTACAGCTTGAGGTCTAGGAGCAAACACATATTTTGTTATTTATCAGAATACTTGATATTCCCAGCAGCGGCAGCTTCAGTGAAGTGTAATCAGTGTTGACTTACAAAGCAGCATTGTGCTGTAATGTCATTTTAGCTTACCAAGCTGAGTGGATATCAGTAATGTGCATCAGTGTCCAACACGCAGGGACATGTGACACTGCATAGACTGCACTGTCTGATGGGCACACTGATATGATGGAGCAATGTGTTCCAACAATGCACTGCTGCATGCATTTTGTGCACAATGCAGAGCTGTCCCTTTCAGGAGCCATGTGTTTCTGTAAAACACATGAGCACAGTGTAATCAAGCCCTTACCACTTAAATCTAACTTCTGTTAAGGATTCCAGAGGCGAACAAAGTAGGAAAAATGGATCGCCAGAGTCGGGCATTTATTTATTTATTGTATTTATTGTATTTATAAAGCGCTAACATATTACGCAGCGCTGGACAATAAATAGGGATACATACAATATTTAGGGGTGATATACAGAAAAATGACAATACCTGAATAAAAGAATGACCAGATCATGCAGCACAGTATGAGTACAAGGTAATGCTTAGTCAGTCACTGGAGGGGAGCATGGAGATCACACAGCACAGTATGAGTACAAGGTAATGCTTAGTCACTGGATGGGAGCATGGAGATTAGGCAAGTTAGGTTCGCTCAGATGCCTAGCCTAGATGGTCCTTTGGGTTCACAGTAATGGAGGTGCATGATCAGGTTGGACACAAAAGGAGGAGGACCCTGCCCAAAGGCTTACAATCTAAAGGGAGAGGTAGGGACATGAGAGGTAGGAGACCAGAGTTCAGCTGTGGGTTTAGAGCACTTGTGAGGGGTAGTAGGCCAGAGTGAAAAGGTGAGTTTTGAGGGCTTTCTTGAAGATGTTGAAGGAGGGGGCTGCCCTAATGGGTGGAGGTAGGGAGTTCCATAGTGTTGGAGCAGCTCTTGAGAAGTCCTGGAGGCGTGCATGGGACTGGGTGATGCGGGGGGCGGTTGGCGAAGTTCATTGGAAGAACGGAGTGAGCGGCTAGGTGTGTACCTCTGAGTAAGATCGGAAATGTAGGTTGGACAGGTTTTGTGGACAGATTTGTAGGTCAGACACAGCATCTTGAATCTGATTCTGGACTGGATAGGAAGCCAGTGGAGGGGTTCTAGGAGGGGACCGGCCATGGTGGAGCGATGGGAGCAGTGGATAATTCTGGCTGCCGCATTCATGATGGTCTGCAGTGGGGCTGTTCGGGTCATAGGGCATTATAGGGCATAGGGCATTAGTGCACAGTCGCTGTCCCGGCTGGCTGCGCCCTGTAGGATGCGTGCAGCTGGGCCAGTTCCTGCGCACTATTGCTCAACTCTGTCAACCTGAAAGAGTCTGCCAGAGGGCATTTAGGTAGGATCGGAGGGGCAGAGAAGAGAACAGGGGGAGCATCAGGACAGCTGCCAGTACATGCCTGCTCACCCCGTTTTTCCAACTTTGTTCGCCTCTGGTATCCTTTAACTATAAAACATATAAAGTAATGGATGAACAAGTAGATAACATACTGTATGAGCATACAAAAATATTGCACCTGTTATTTAATTTCCCCAAGGGAGTACTGGGACCATTTGGCTTTGGGGTCCAACACAACTAAGTGGCCCTTGGAGGAGAGTGACAGGGAATGAAGAAGGGAATGAAGACAGTTGAAAAAAGTGGGTGGTGTCACAAGTGTCAAATATAGCATACCAAAGTTCCAGTACCACAGTGTTCAAGAATGTGTTTCCTGCTTTTCAGCACCCTGTTGTGTCTGAACTTCCCTTAGAATGTGTTGCAGCTAGGATTTTCTTAGCTTTGTAGTACTTGCTGTCCATTGACTGAGGCAGAGATCACCTCTAATGGCCCATACTCATGGGCGAGAAATGTGGCCTGTCGCCAGCACACGTGAGCGTGTGGGCGACAGGCCGGCGACAGCTTCTCGCCAGGTCCCTCCGCGTACACACGCGGAAGAGGGACCAGCAGCAAGGCGGAAGCTGTCGCTGACGTTCCTCCTCCCCCCGCCGGAAGCTCCATGTACCTACATGGAGGTTGCTGTCGCTAGTCCGCGTACTCACGCGGACTAGCGACAGTTGCGGCGGGGGGGCAGCGGCGACTGTCGCCATGCGATTGAAAGTTTCAATCGCATGGCGACATGAGCGGCGGGCGACAGTTCGGGGTGCGCGCGTGTGCGACGGCCCATACTCACGGGCGACCTGTCGCCGCAACACGCGCGCGCCGCGTGTTGAGGCGACAAAAGTCCCTCGTGAGTATGGGCCATATAAGAGACTGTAGCCACCTATGACTGCTGGCAGAACTTGGGAGCCATCTAAGACTGCTGGCTGATATTGGGAGGCAACTATTACTGCTGACCATGACCAATATTGGGGGCCACTTACAACTACTAACAGACACCAAGAGGACACTTATGATTGCTGGCCAAGGTGGGAGTAACCCTGTACGTGCTTTATGAGTGAGAGGCTCTGATAAGGACTGCCAGGCCGCACTGTTACTCACCTGACAAATGCTTCTGCATGGCCTCCTGTCTACAATGCAATTCCTGAAAATACGACATTCCCAGCTCCACCTCCCCCAACTGGTGTCCGGTCACTAAGAGGGAGATAAAGCTGGGGAGATTGTCTCCTTGGAATTTTTTTTCCTAAGCATAGAGAAAGCCACACGCAAGTGACAATTATAGATTCATAGAAAACAGTGTGGCCTTATTAGCATATGCAGATGGGCCCAAAAAGCCCTGATTAAAAGAAAGAGAATGGCCTACAGGGAAAATTCACCTTGAACCAGTCCTCCCTTACCTTACCAATTGTTTTATGAGTTACATATTTAACAAGCATTAGGTTTGAGAGGTAAGACTGTATCTATGTAAACAGTTAAGCATGCATGGTGCACTAAAATCTAATATTATTTTGAGCCACTGAAGAGAAATATATTTAGAAAATGTACATTAGTCTGTGCTGCTGTTTGTGATATGTTGTTGGTTCTGTGTTTAGTGAGAAGAGTAACTGTCATTATGATTATTTTGTACATATTTATATTGCCAGAATGCTTCATATTACACTGAGCAATTAACAACACTCATGACAAGCCACAGAACATTTTCTCCTGGCAGACTGAAAGCACTTGAGCTGCAAGCCACTAGGGTGCACTCAGCAGGCAGAAACAGTGTTAGGAAGTCTTGCCCAATGTTTCCTTACTGAATTGGTGCCAGCTTACTGAACAGAAGAGCTGAGGTTTGAACCCTGCTCTCCTGTGCCAGAGGCAGAACCCTTAACCAGTACTCTATCCAGCCAATTGGTACAAACGTTTTGGGAATAAGTTTCATGTTTGGACCAGATTTGTGGCATTTTTTTTTTATTCCTCAATGCATGTATCAACACAAAATTTGACAATTGTTTTGGGGCCATGGAGGGTCCGCTTCATCAGAAAGTGCAGACATACACTATGGCCTTTATTCACAAATCCGTGCTAACTGTTTAGCACGGGCGTGCTAAACAGTTAGCACATGAAGTGCCACGCGTGGACTTTTGCGCGTGCAAAGTGCCATGATCGCGGACAGCACTTTGCACGCGATCACGCTGACTTTTGCATGCTGTTGGCCGCCGATCGCGTGCAAAAGTCAGCGTGATTGCGCCCAAATGTCCGCGATCGCGGAACTTTGCGCGCGCAAAAGTCTGCGCGTAACACTTCACGTGCTAACTGTTTAGCACGGCTTTGTGAATCAAGGCCCATGTCTGCAGGTAGGTTTGCACTTTCTGATGAAGGGGAACTTCCGTGGCCCCAAAACAATTGTCAAGTTTTGTGTTGACACAAGCATTGAGGAATAAATACCTTCTGCAACTTACTTCTGGTGTGCTAACCGACCCTGGACTTGGTTTACTGCACTGGATGTCGCTTTGCATCCTGGTTATGCACCCAACCACATATGGCAAGGTGTGCCTCTTCCAGACCCTTTACCGTATTCTCCTACCAAGGAGTGATACAATCATACAATCCAAGGTTGTCTGTACATATAAAGGAGGTGTTTTAAGAGGCATATGAAGCTTAGGAAGACAGCAGGTACTGTCTGTAAAGGTGTGTACACACGCACTACCGCCGGCAACGACAGGTCTGCCGGAACCCTCGCGCTGGGTGGGCGTTCCAGCAACAGTAGTGCGTGTGTACAGTCTGTGAGGCACTTATCAGTCCACCGACAGCGCGTACACACGCACTACTGTTGGCAGAAAGCCCGCCCAGTGGGAGGGTCTGATGGACCCGTTGTTGCCGGATGTAGGGCGTGTATACACAACTTAATGCTTTATGTGCTTGGAAAGTCTATACTGTATGTAAAATTGAAGTGATGGAAGTGAAGGTGGTCTAAGGCCCAGTGCACACCAAGCGGTTTTTGGAGCGATCCGCCGGCCGCATCCGCCTCTAAAAACGCTTGTCTAATGTATTGCAATGGGATGGTGCACACCGGCGGTTTGCGGTTTTTGCCAAGCCGCAAACGCGCCTCCTGCTGCGCGTTTGCAGTTTTCGGAAGCGTTTCGTCCTCAATGTAAAGTATAGGAAAAACGCAAACCGCTCTGAAAAACGCTAGTTCAGAGCAGTTTGCCAGGCATTTTTGTTACAGTAGCTGTTCAGTAACAGCTTTTACTGTAACAATATGTGTAATCTGCTACACAAAAATGCACGCAAAACCGCTAGGTATGTTTAGAAAACCTCTCTAAACATACCTAGAATCGCTCTGAAATCAGCTCCCAAAACCGCTAGCGTATTGCGGATCTGCTAGCGGTTTTGGTGTGCACTGGGCCTTAGGCCTGGAACACACCAGAGGAGTTTTTCTGAGCGTTTTGAGTTTTTAAATCTGCTGCTAATGTTATCCTATGTGTCTGTGCACACTGGAGCAATGAGGTTTTGTAAAAAAAACCCATAGCATTACATTGGGAAGAGCTTTTGAAACCTCTAAAAGCTCTTCCCAATGTAATGCTATGTTTTTTTTTTACAAAACCTCATTGCTCCAGTGTGCACAGACACATAGGATAACATTAGCAGCAGATTTAAAAACTCAAAACGCTCAGAAAAACTCCTTTGGTGTGCACCAGGCCTCAAGAAGGTTTTTACTGTATATGATAACGTCAGCTGACCAATTACAGCACTGGCAAAAAACAGTGCCAAAAAAAATCTAGAGCAAAGATAAATGGTTGGCTGGAAAAAAAAAATCTAAACTAAAATTCTTACTTAAAGTGGTATATAACCCTGCATTTCATCTTTGCTCTAAAACATTATTTACAGCATATTATATGCAACCAGCATTTTTTTTTTACTAGACCAGCATTCGAAGGGTTACACACAGAGCTTGAAAGTTCCGTGCAGTGAAATGCAGATGCATCCGAACTTTAGATAATGTTATCTTGTGTTTACTTAAATGTATTGAGTGAGGAATGTGACACATTTACTGACTGCAGAGAAGCTGCTGGAGAGAGAGACACTGAAAATATGTCTGCCTGCAAAACAGCAATGAATAAAACCAGTTATTAATAAAATGCAAAGTCAGCTCACCAAGCAAAAAAACTGTACTTTTGGAAACCTATAACTTCTAAATGAATAATAATACTTATGCACAAATGCAAATATGATAACCGTATGGCATATAAACAGTAGGTAAACATGTTTTTATTGAATATTATGTCAGGGTTTTATACCGCTTTAATAGGTAACATTTTTTTCCATGTAACCTTAAATAGTAAATATACAGAGAATATCTGCATGAATTATGTTTAAAAAAAATATCAGGAAACTATAACCTTTCTAAATGTGATGAATGGCTGCTTTATTTTTCAAACACATAAAATAGCATATAAAATAAATCAAACACCTTCTATTATTATTTAATTTCCTTACAGCTGAGTGAATAATGCTGGCAATGCTGCACGCTGTCAATAGGCAGCTGATGCTGACTGATATTCATTTTTTGCTTTATTATTATTACTGCAGTGAATTTTGTCTGACAGGAAAATTTGTTGCTATTCACCCACCAGGCCTTGCCTTTGTGGAGTGCCAGGATGAAACAGCAGAAGCTGTAATTGTAGCGAAATTCATCTACAAATTACAATTCAAAAGTGGCGTGCTGCTATTCCTGACGTGATCTTGCCCTGTGCAGCCTATAAATGCCATAGATAAAATAATTTAAACAACCATCACCCTGCAGCTCTGTTCTTAACCACTTGCCGACCGCACGCTTATACCGTGCGTCGGCAAAGTGGCAGCTGCAGGACCAGCGACGCAGTACTGCGTCGCCAGCTGTAGGCTGATTAATCAGGAAGCAGCCGCTCGCGCGAGCGGCTGCTTTCTGTCAATTCACGGCGGGGGGCTCCGTGAATAGCCTGCGGGCCGCCGCTGGCGGCTCGCAGGCTAAATGTAAACACAAGCGGAAATAATCCGCTTTGTTTACATTGTACGGCGCTGCTGCGCAGCAGCGCCGTAAGGCAAATCGGCGATCCCCGGCCAATCAGCGGCCGGGGATCGCCGCCATGTGACAGAGGACGTCCTGTCACTGGCTGCACAGGACGGATAGCGTCCTGTGCAGCCCGGATCACCGGGGGGGGGGGAGAGGTAGGGGGGTGAATGTCGCCGCGGAGGGGGGCTTTGAGGTGCCCCCCCCCGCAACTAGCCTGCACGCAGGAGCGATCAGACCCCCCCTGCACATCATCCCCATAGGGGGGAAAAAAGGGGGGCGATCTGATCGCTCTGCGTGCACCCTGATCTGTGCTGGGGGCTGCAGAGCCCACCCAGCACAGATCACAACAAACAGCGCTGGTCCTTAAGGGGGGGTAAAGGGTGGGTCCTCAAGTGGTTAAAGAAAGCTAACCAATAGAAAGGCAAGATTCAAAATCAATGATTTATATCATCAGTAAAAAAGGGAGTTCTAGACAAAGCTTTTTTGATATATTAGAGATGGGATGGGGAGCAGGTAGATTGGGCACAATGCCAGTGCAATTTGGTTATAGTTTGGGGTAGTCTCTATAATCAGAACAGAGGTAGTCTATATAATTTGTTGTTGGTTATTTTCTCCATAGGCGTATTTGAGCTCCTGATAGGGCATCCTGTTACAAATGATATTACAGTTATCTCCTAAATGGGAAAACCACAATGAATTGCTTTGCCAAGGTGTGGTATGTTAACCAGTTTCACTGCAATGAATACATATATGCACACCAGTATTAATCTAATCCACAAATGGTGTGCAAGCAGCAAGACAATTACACAATTGAAGAACAAGAGAAAAAAGAGCCCTGACAAAATCAGCTGCATCACCAATGATTCACAATAATTAAAGTTTATTAGTTCGAACAATACAGTACAAAAATTTGAATGATAAAACCAACTGAAATGTTGTACACACAACAAACTATCGGTCTTCTTTATGTCCTGTAAGACCAAAGAGAATGACTGGTAGAAACCCCCTGACTCCCTATATCTGCCTTTTAACTGTGTGACATCCCGTTTTGAATTTGTGAATCCAAAGATTAGAGCCGGACTCAGGTCCTATACGTTACTTAAAGTGACTGAGGTGCATATAAAAAAAGAAGACGGACTGATGTGTTGCAAAGAACAGTGCCAATGCAAAAATATGGTCTTTGAGGTCAAAAACCCAATCTCACTGTATGGCATTTGTATCAAAAACAGTGACGGACCAGTATATAAATTGGGAAAAAAGTGATAGCACGTATAATGAATAATGATGGCACATACCCAAGTCTGGAAAGAGTGATAATTGCAAGTTATGATTCAGGCTGGAAGAAGGTGGTTAACCAGACCAAACAAACTCATTGGAAGCGAGTGCACTGCCACTGTTCTTTGTAACAAATTTTGTTTCCTCTTTTTTTTTTATATATGCCCATCAGGCACTTTAACTAACGCATAGGGTCCAGTTCCAATCTTTGGATTCACAAATCCAAAACTGGATGTCACAGTTACGGTAAAAAGGCAGATATAGGGAGTCAGGCGGTTTCTACCGGTTATCTTCTTTGCTCCGGGACATAGAGAAGACCGATTGTTTATTGTGTGTACATTTTAATTGGTTTTATCATTTTAATTTTTGTATTGTATTGATATTAAGTAAAGTGAATAATTGGTGGTGCAGCTATTTTTGAAAGGACTCCTTTTTTTTGTTCTTCCCTTACATACTCCAATGAGTTCTTGTTCACCATGAGCTTGCTGGGAAGCCTGTAACTTTTTTGTTTTTATGTTAACCAGTTCCAGTTCACTGGAGAGTGTATCTATTTCCTCTGAGACTTACTCTCAGACCTCAGGGATGCAGATATATGTCCTCAGGAATGAATGAGAATGCAATGTATGTTCATTATCCCCTGGGATCAATCAAAGACTAATCAGGGAAGCCTTCCTTGATATTCAATCCCTCCCTCTTCCTGCAGAGATAGATATTCAGTAGTGATGCTGGGATATGTAGTACATCACCTCTCCTCCAGGAATGATCACTGCTCTCCTGGGTCCTACTACAGCCAGCCTCCTCCAGCTTTGTGTCTCGTTCCCGGCCTGATGATGTCATCAAGCCAGGAAACAGTAAATATGTCAGAGAAGGGACATTTGATAAAGCTTTTCTAGAACAATTGATTAACTAGCAGTCTATATGATTTTTCACCATGTCAGCTATCATTCTTACACTTGGTTGTGTATACTACTAAATGATTTTGTTAACTTTTAAAAATCTTTCTTTTAGATTTTTAATCCAGGGCTTTTGGGCATTTATCATCCTGTACATCTTCTTGACCATCACAGAGACGTTTGTGCTGCTCAAAACCCTCATACAGCTCATACATTTTTCTCCATAAACAAGTTATAACTTTCTGTTGCAACTTAAAAATGTATTCACTGTTTTGTTTTATGATAAGTCCTTTCTGTGACATTGAAATTAAACAGTATCTGGCTCACATGGCAATTATCAGCTGATCAGCACATTCTGGAGGACCATATGTGTTGTGGGAGTTGAGCAAACTTCAAAGTCCAGGCCCCCATTTAACATATGGCCATGTCAAATGACAATCAATTTTTTTACTTTTTAGAAAAAACCTTGTATGCCTATCTATTATTAAACAGTAAAGTTGATCCAGTTTATCACTAACCATAAATCATAATCAAGTTTAACATGCTTTGAAATATGCATTTAGGCCTTCTACTTCTCTACAATGGCTAGACCTGGGTTCCTTTTAAGTAAGCCTGCACCTATTCAGTGAGGAGACATTGGGCAAGACTCCTTAGCACTGCTACTGCCTCATAGCACTGCATCTTGTCTGCTTTCACTACAGTTGGCCCATCACCACAACAGACCATTTGTGAAGCATTGTGGATGGTGTGGGAAGGTCTTGTCTAAAACTTCATAAAATTATGCTCTGGGTGTTTATGTTTGAATTAGGTACTGACAGCTTATACATCGGTCTGGAAAAGCAGTAGTAAAAGTATTGACCAAGCTAAGGCTAGTGGACAAATGGGATAGCTCGGACTATTGATCCACTGGAATAAAAATACCTTACACTGTCAAAACTGTTAAAAGTGTATTTTTATAGCATACATACTACTGCATATACAACCCTGATGCTCCCAGTTATAAAAGACCATTGAAATTATGCAATTCAGAGTGTAGCTTGTTTCCAGATGTGTATAGGGACCCACTTGAGGACCCACCCTTTACCCCCCCTTAAAGGACTTCCGAGGCCAAAATCCGGGCCCAAAACATAAAAAAAGTTAGCTACCTTCATGGCTTTGTAAGGCACGGAGGACGCCGTCCGCGCCCTCCGTGCCGTTCCGCCTGGTCCCCTCTGGTGAATAGCCCCCCGAAAGGCTGTGACCCCACGGTCGGCATCTTCTGCTCCTATAAAGATGGCCACCGGAGCTGGCCACGGCTGCGCAGTCCGCATAGCCGCTACTGCGGCTGCGCAGCTCTAGGGCCAACCCTCCGATCCACGCTGCCTGTTACGTGATCGGGGGGTTGGCCCTAGAGCTGCGCAGCCGCAGTAGCGGCTATGCGGACTGCGCAGCCATGGCCAGCTCCGGCGGCCATCTTTATAGGGGCAGAAGATGCCGACCCGGACCGTGGGGTCGCAGCCTTTCGGGGGGCTATTCACCAGAGGGGACCAGGCGGAACGGCACGGAGGGCGCGGACGGCGTCTTCCGTGCCTTACAAAGCCATGAAGGTAGCTAACTTTTTTTATGTTTTGGGCCCGGATTTTGGCCTCGGAAGTCCTTTAAGGACCAGCGCTGTTTGTTGGAATCTGTCCTGGGTGGGCTCTGCAGCCCCCAGCACAGATCAGGGTGCACGCAGAGCGATCAGATCGCCCCCCTTTTTTCCCCCCTATGGGGATGATGTGCAGGGGGGGTCTGATCGCGTCTGCGTGCAGGCACGTTGCGGGGGGGGGCACCTCAAAGCCCCCCTCCGCGGCGACATTCTCCCCCTCCCTCTCCTACCTCCCTTCCCTGGAGATCCGGGCTGCACAGGACGCTATCCGTCCTGTGCAGCCAGTGACAGGACGTCCCCTGTCACATGGCGGCGATCCCCGGCCGCTGATTGGCCGGGGATCGCCGATCTGCCTTACGGCGCTGCTGCGCAGCAGCGCCGTACAATGTAAACAAAGCGGATTATTTCCGCTTGTGTTTACATTTAGCCTGCGAGCCGCCATCGGCGGCCCGCAGGCTATTCACGGAGCCCCCCGCCGTGATTTGACAGGAAGCAGCCGCTCGCGCGAGCGGCTGCTTCCTGATTAATCAGCCTGCAGCTGGCGACGCAGTACTGCGTCGCTGGTCCTGCAGCTGCCACTTTGCCGACGCACGGTATAAGCGTGCGGTCGGCAAGTGGTTAATTAGATACTATTTAGTTTGCAAATGTGCTATAATTTAAAATAATCTCAGAAATTATATGATGCAGTTCTAAACCTTCCTAGTTCTTTAGCATCATATTAAGTACTGCTATTTTAATGGCAGAGGTTTCCAGTAAGAATTAAAATCAAGTGCACTTTCATGCACAGGTTCCTACGCAACTAGTATAAATACCATTAAACACAATTAATTTTAGACATCCCAGACACAACATGTCAATGTACGTTTATACAACATTGTCGGGAAAATGTACTATCAGCAAGTGGAGCAAATTAAAATAAAGATTTTCTGTCTGAAGGGAGGGATTGGGGAGAATGGAGAAAGAAGATAAAAATGCAGAAATGTCTATAGCGATAATAAAACTGTCAGATGTCCGCATTACGGTTCTCACAGTAATGGAATTATATCTTCCTATTGTTGTTTCCTCTTTGCCTGTTTTGCTGACCGAGATATCCTGAAGATGGGAAGATAATTTAATAGATTTAAGAATAAGCTTAAAAACACTCTTAGAAATGTATATTAAACAGAGACTGGTTATTAGAAAAATAAATTACAACTTAAGTCCCTACACCATATTCACTCTAAGCTATATAAGAAACCTCAAACTGGCTTCAGGCTCTCAGAATGGGACACCAAGGACTATGAATGGGTGGCTGGATCATTTTTGGGTCTTGTCCAAAATGAAAACAACCAAACCTCAGTGCTTTAACTCTGTGGTGCTGAACATGAGAGGAGTAAGTATTCCAATAAATCAATGAGTGCAGGGGGAAGAGGAATGGTGGGGTGGCATAATGGTAATCACTCTTGCCTTATAGTGCTGGGTCCCCGGTTCAAATCCCAGCCAGGGCACTATGTGCATAAAATTTGTATGTTCTCCCCATGTCTTTGTGCGTTTCCTCCTCAGGTTTCCTCCCATATAAGTTAATTGACTTCTTCCTAAATTGGCTCTAGATGATACATACAAAGACATATGACTATGGTAGGGATTAGATTGTGAACCCCTCTGAGGGATAGTTAGGAGACAAGACAATATACTTTGTACATCGCTGCGGAAGATGTCGGTACTAAATAAATACTAAATAATAATAGTAAATGTCATGCTGTATTCTACGCTGTGCAGATATCAGGGATCTGCATTTTCAAAAATACTTGTTCCTTAGGTGGTGCTGTACTCGCCAGTCGTCTACTGCTTCATGTGCCAGTAGTCAGCTGGTACAGTATGGGCCTTTTCTCCCTACACATACTGTATAACCACTTTTCAAAAATCAAACTCAATGTTTTTTAAAAAATGTGAATCTACAAATGCCTGCAATGGAACATTATTTTTATTTAATCATTACCATTAGTTGAGGTCCCTAGAGCTTGTTTTTTCAATGGAACTCTAACCATTGTTTTATCTTGGGAAGCAGGCATATTGTCATTAAGGAACACTGAATCCATCCACAATGTCACAAATAACACAATCTGATTTAGAAGGCTGAGCAATCCTACCATTAGGGATGCCATTTCAAAGTCAGCTTTCCTGGATATAAATAGAGTGAATTGCTATTAATAAGATTGGCCAAAGACTGCTCAGTCAGACTGCAATGTTTGCAGCAATTTCATCCCTCCTGCCACAGGATAATTGCACCCCACAAATGTGAAACTAGCCAAAAAGTTGCACATTGGTTGCTTCTTTGTCTGCGGTATATTGCATGCTTCAAAATATTTATTTTGTTTGAATTACTTGTGCATTTTAACAAAACGTGCAGCAATATTATAACATCCAATGCAATGCCACAGTGTGAAACTAGTCTTAGAGCAGTATGAAACCCAGCAATTTTTCTTTGCTTAAAAAAAATATTTACAGCAAATAATATACTACCACAATTTTATATCAGAGCAGCATTCAAATAGTTAAACACAGTACATCCTTTTTTCAATAGAGAGCTCACTGCAGTGAGAGCCGCATCCAAACTGGTGATAACATTATCTTGTGTTTACTTAACTGTAGCAAGAGAAGAATGTAAACATTCCCTGGCAGTTGTGAAACCTCTTCTAATGTGTCTAGATCAGCAGACAATCAATGGGTACATTACAATATATAAATACTGTAGTAAAAGGAAGGGGGTCCGCACATGTCCTAAGATGAATCCTTTATTATGAACGTATCCAAATTCAAACACCAAATCACGCATCAGCAGCTGACATGTTTCAGACCTACTCCTCCTTAATCATGATGACCAGTAGGTCTGAAACATGTCAGCTGCTGATGCGTGATTTGGTGTTTGAATTTGGATACGTTCATAATAAAGGATTCATCTTAGGACATGTGCGGACCCCCTTCCTTTTACTATAGATTTCTGGATTTGGCCTTCCTGGTTCCAGCACTGTCCCGGTCTGAGTGAGCGGTGTTTGGTGCTTCTTTTCCTATATAAATACTGTAGCTGTGAATGAAATGCAATGGCAACTTTCAGAGCAAAAAAACTGAGACTGGGGGGATGTGGGGATGCTAAACTGTACCTGAGCCAGCGGGTGAGGGAGGGAGAGTTTCTTACCAAGGTTTCCGTCCCTTCCCCTTGCGTCCCACATCGCGTCCTGTGACTACCACGCTTCCTCCTTCCGGGTTGAAGGAGAAAGCATAGTCACGTGACGCGACTTGGTATGCAAGAGGAAGAGAAGGTAGCCTTGGTAAGAAGCCCTCCCTAACTCGCCCACTCAGCAGACTGAAAATGGATCTGATCTACCAGTGATCAGATCCATTTTCACAGATCCTTTTGCCAGTGTGGCCAAGCCCTAGGGATCCGTTGAAGCGGAGACCGGATCCACTTTACCGGATCCGTTTGGCTTTAAAATGCCAGTGTGAACCGGGCCTAATCCACAATTGTTATCCTTAATTATATGAGATGGCTTGACTTTTCCTGATCTGCTTGCTTATTCTAGAGAAGTGATTCTGAAAACATCAGATGTGGAGAATTGTTTGAAGGAGGCCAAGATACCAGCCCAAAAGCTCTCCAATGCAATGTGTACTCTAACTGTAACCCTCAAATGTTTTTGAACCATATATATGTATACACGTATTCCAAGTAGCACTAAACTTCTTGTGCATTCAGTAACATTCTGATACCTACTAACAACACAGTAAGCAAGGAGAAGCGTGACTGCTAAAAGGCAAAGAGAGTCGGAATAACTGTGAAAACTATGCTTATTATGCTTTTTCATTTAAATGTAATTACAGGTATGCGATATGTGTTAACTGGCCTCCATTCATTCCCTGATGACATTCTGTAAAGTTTTATAAACACTAAAGCCTTTGTTCACTTTATTTATTTCTTTTCAGCTGTTGCTAAGTTGCTGACAATGGTGGTTGTAGGAAGCGTGCAGCCTCTGCATACTGATGAGCTGCTCTGTATTTTGCTCATTAAAGGCTAGGCAGCACTCATTACACATTCCGAATAGAAAGTTTGGCCAAACTTCTAGTGATTTGAAGGCCAAACACCGCAGTGTACTGCATTTTTTTTGTTAGGCGGGGAGTACTGTTAAATATTTACACTACTTAAGTACAAAAATCAGTATAACATAAGTCATCACTGCACAATCCACATTGTAATTTAATGCCATTTTCAACATCAGTTTGCAGATGGTATGAATGTTCTAGGAAACTTACTAGGTTTCAATAATTTTTATTGGGGTTTTTTAAGTAAATAGTGCCACATTGGCAGCATATACTGTATATTCATATACATACAGTATTAAGTATATACATGAATTGCTCAACATCAAGACATGTATACATCAAGTCAACTGGCCATGAGAATAGTTTTTTAAGCAATCTTACATATTGCATCATAAATGAACAAAAATAACACACCATTTTAGTATATTAGATAATATAACTCTTGGCTAACTCTTGGGGGTTTGATCAGAGAATGGAGCTGGACCTCTGGGGAACTGGGGGATTCAAACCGCCCTACTAAGTTCCCAGAGTAGCATTCGCCATATTGCTGCTTAAAGAGAATCTGTACTCTAAAATTCTTACAATAAAAAGCATACCATTCTATTCATTATGTTCTCCTGGGCCCCTCTGTGCTGTTTCTGCCACTCTGCTGCAATCCTGGCTTGTAATTGCCATTTTAATGCAGTGTTTACAAACAAAAGACATAGCAAGTGATAGGCTGAGTGTGTGAGTCATACAGAGCTTGCAGGGGGCCTGGAGAGGGTGTGTATAGCTTCTATCCAATCGCAAGCAGCACAGCACATTCCAGCTTGACTGCCTCAGCCCAACAGAGGAGAGAATATTAGATCATATAACAGAGATAATACTGCCACTGTGCAAGTAGGAAAGGCTGCAGTTAGACAGAGCACATTAGAACAGGTATAGGAACTTATAGGATAGAAGAAATAAGGATGAAAATTTTGTTACAGAGTCTCTTTAACGTCCTTGCCGGTTATCCCGAGCTCAGCTCGGGGTAACCTGCGCAGGAGGATATCTCAGGCCCCGCTGGGCCGATTTGCATAATTTTTTTTTTGTTACAAGCAGCTAGCACTTTGCTAGCTGCTTGTAACTTCCGATCGCCGCCGCTCGCCGCCGCTCGCCGCCGATCCGCCGCAATCCGCCGCGCCGAGTCGCTCCCCCCCGCCCCAGAGCCCTGCGCTGCCTGGCCAATCAGTGCCAGGCAGCGTTGAGGGGCGGATCGGGATTCCCTATGACGTTCCGACGTCCATGAGGTCGGTGACGTCATCCCGTCCCGTCGCCATGGCGACCGGGGAAGCCCTGCAGGAAATCCTGTTCTCAACGGGATTCCCTGCATACGTGGGGGGATGCCGCCGCTTAGCGGCTATCATGTAGCGAGCCTTCGCTACATGATTTTAAAAAAAAAAAAATTAAAAAAATGTGCGGCGCTGCCTCCTTGCCGGATTTTTTAGACCAGCAAGGAGGTTAAGCTAAGGTCAAGGATGTTCTTATCTTGTGTGATTATCAATATATGTATTAGTTGTTACCCCAAACTATAATTAACTGTTTAAAATATAATAAACTATACCAATAACACAGTTTATGCTAATACTGATATTAACCAAAAATCCTTGATTAGTATCTAAAGCTAAACAGAGCCATATATATTAGGAACTAGGAAACTTACTAGAGACCATAATGCTGGGAATACACGGTTCGTTTTGTAGTTGATTAGATGGTTCGATAGATAATTTCCGACATGTCCGATCTCACTTTCGATTGTTTTGCCGCTCGATTTCTGATAGAAGTGAATGGAAAAAGATAAGTAAAATGAGAGGAAGATAAGAATTGAGAGCTGAAATCGAGCGACAAAAACGATTGAGAGCAAAAACGCACGGCAGAAACGAACCGTGTATTCCCAGCATTAGACTGTACACCTTGAAGCTAAAAGGGCACCTTAGTGACATATACTGTAGTAGAATGCACTAAATTATTCAGGATATCCACCTTTGTGTACATTTTCCTCATTTCAGCTTTAGAGACACTTCCTACAGCTATATATTACTGTATATTGGTATGTAGCCCTACCCCTCCCCCAAGTGATGTATAGCCTAGGCTGCTTAGCAATGTGCAATTCTTCTCCCAGAGCATTCTGAGATACCAGGTATATTTTCTACTGGCTTCAGAACACAGTAAACAAAGATTGTGCAGTGATGCATCTGCAAGCAGTAAAGATAATATGAGTAGGCCCGGTTCACACTGGCAGTAGAAAAAGGTCCGTTGGCGGATTGTAACGGATGCAAATGGATCCTATGGATTCGTATTGGTCCATTCTAATGAATCCGTTCCGCACTCTTTGCAAGTTTGGTGCTGCAGAAATTTTTCCGGACCGCTGAGCCCAGTGGAACAAAAATGGATGCTGAAGCACTTCAATGGGTAATGAGAAAGGGATCCTTTAATCACACTGGCTAGAAAACGGATCATTCTAGTCAGCAAAAATCTACTTTGTTGATGGGGGCCTTGGGGATTATGGGGAATTATATGGGGAATTGGAACTGGACAGATGGAATGGAAACGGAAAGGGATCCGTTTGAACGGAAATCGGATATATTTTCACGGATATTAATCACTTCACTTTAATGAGCACAGCGCGCACGCTAGCAAGTGCCTGGGCTCATCAACCCCCCTCCCCCTAACTACATTTCACTAAGATCACTTCCCGGTGGTTTGATTCCCCCATCCCCTGCTCGATCCCTTGTAATTAACAATTCCCCCCAGCTTCTTCCACCATGCTGAGATCGGGCATCATGGAGAATTAGCATGTAAACAGTATACCTCACCTTGTTCCAGGGCCCGGTCAGCCTCCTCTCCGTGCATTACCGCTGCCTGCCTCTATGCTGATTGGATCCAATCCATTCGGCATAGAGGCAGGTAGTGGTAATGCACGGAGGGGAGGCTGATCGCAGCATGAAGGGGGGGGGGGTGTAATGGCTATCTGGCTAATGGGGGAGTCAGAATTTAGAGGAACACACCTGGCTATCTATGGGGGGGGGGGGGCAAAGGGGCACACCTGGATATCTATGGGGGGCAAAGGGGTACACCAGGCTATCTATAAGGGGGGGGGGGCAGACAAAGGGACATGCCTGGTTATCTATGAGAAGGAGGGGAGAATACATCGGCACACCTGGCTATCTATGGGGGGGAGGGGTAAAAGGGGAACATATAGCATTTTACACTGGGGAGGAGCTAATAAGGGGCACATTAGGCTATACTGGGAAATTGGAGGGGGAGAAGAAAGGGGCACACCTGGCTATCAATGGGTGTGAGTGACAAAGGGGCGAATCTGGCTAATGAAGGGGCACGTCTGGGCTTTTTATATGGGGAGGGGCTAATAAGGGGCACATCTGGTTATATATAGTGGGGGAGATAAATCAGCACACCTCGATATCTGAGGGGGTATGGAGGGGGGGGGATACGGAGTGGGCAGCACGGTGGCGTAGTGGTTAGCTCTCTCGCCTTGCAGCGCTGGGTCCCTGGTTCGAATCCCAGCCAGGGCACTATCTGCAAAGAGTTTGTATGTTCTCTCCGTGTCTGCGTAGGTTTCCTCTGGGCACTCCCGTTTCCTCCCACATTCCAAAAACATACAGACAAGTTAATTGGCTCCCTCTAAAATTGGCCCTAGACTACAGTACTTACACTTCATAATATAGACATATGGCAATGGTAGGGATTAGATTGTGAGCTCCTTTGAGGGACAGTTAGTGACAAGATATATATATACACTGTACAGCGCTGCGTAATATGTCAGCGCTATATAAATACTAAATAATAATACTAAATAATAATAAAGGTGCACTTGTGGCTATCTATGGGGGCACATCCGGCTAACTATGGGGGTGGGAGCTAATGAATGAACTTAGCTTTTTAGATATATTCGCCATGAGGGTATATTACTGTTATTTTGGCAAATACGGCTTGTAATTGCTGATAAAGTACAATGCGAAAAAATGGAAAAAAAATACACTTTTATTTACAAAAATGATTTTGACGCCATGCATTGTACTAGGAAGATAATTGAAATGTTGAAATAAACAGGGCACATGTGCAAATAAAATGTGTGGGCTTGATCTACAGTTGGGCTGAAAACTGAGAAATAATGACTTTTTAAATTTTTTTCCCTTATTCCCATTAAAATGCATACAAAATAAAACATTTTTTACCAAAACAAAAAGTGCCACCGAAAGAAAGCCTAATTGGTAGCAAAAAAAAAAAAAGGTATAGATCATTTATGTGTAATAAGTACTGATAAAGTTATTGGCTAATGAATGGGAGGCGTGTGAAATGTAGAAAATTGCTTCGGTTTTTTAGGGGGAAAACCTCTGGGTAGGGAAGTGGTTAAAGGATAGGAATAAAGTTTAGAGTCAATTAAACACATTTTTTGTCAAAAAATACATGTATTTACACAGATCTGTATATCCATCCTGAAAGAGGGACAAATGAGCAAGAAAGAGGAGGAGTGAGATTTGGTTCTCCAAAAGAGGGACACTTGGAAGCTATTGTGGTTGGGCATATTAGGCAGCAAGCAAACATTTAGCAATTTCTATGTGATGTGACAGAAGCAGGACAAAGAGGGTAATGTAAGGATTTGGGGCCCACGAGAGTGAAACATAATTTTCATCAACTGTATGCTTCACTGTATGCAATGCATGGCACGAATAATAGTTACATAGTTACATAGTTATTATGGTTGAAAAAAGACATACGTCCATCGAGTTCAACCAGTACAAAGTACAACTCCAGCCTGCTCCCTCACATATCCCTGTTGATCCAGAGGAAGGCGAAAAAACCCTTACAAGGCATGGTCCAATTAGCCCCAAAAGGGAAAAATTCCTTCCCGACTCCAGATGGCAATCAGATAAAAATCCCTGGATCAACATCATTAGGCAACACTAATGTGCAACACTAGTTTCCCGTTCTGTTGTGTTGCATTCCTGCTGTCACAAGGCCACTGTGAACCTAGTCTGAGAAGAGAATGTTTCTGCAAATAATAATTGCAATAATGGCATAGCCTGACCTACTGTGCCAAAGTAAATCTTTGGCAATGCTACTCTGCATGGCCAGTTATAATCTCCTTATATGTATGGTGTGTGATGCTTTCAGTGGTCATGTGCTAGTAACAGGGTATGAAGCAGCTGAATGACATGTTCAGACTTTGGGTATAAAATCCTTGCTGAGTTTCCATGGTGACTGATCTTTGGGGGAGTTACTAAAATACAATGATCTCTCTTGCAGCAATCACCAAACAGACTTGTGCAGGTTGAAAATTAAAGGTGACTGCTTTGTCTATATGTATGGGTTTTAAAGTGGACCTGAACTCTTGCACAGGACAGAAGGAAAACAGAGATAAATGCACGCTGTATGTATTTAGAGAGTTTAGCCTGTTTAATTCCCCCTCATTTGTGTCTAATCAAAAGCTGTAATTTGATCTTATCCCTGCGTCACCTGACTGCCACGGCAGAGATGGCAGATAAGCCCATTTGAAAGCATAGGGCGTTAACAAAATGTCTGCATGAATCAGGAAGTAGACACACTGCAGATTTGTTTTAGGATTTGTATCAGCTGTAACAAAGAAATGTTTTGTTTTGTTTAAAGATTATTATGCTGTTCCGTATCTTTTAGAACCGAGAGGACTTCTGGGTTAAGGTCCGCTTTAAGTCTTGGTGATGTGCCACATCATTACTATCTCATTACTTTTTATTGTGGGCCACTGTAGGTAGAACAACTGCAGAGATAAAATATACAGCTTGGCTGCCCACCTGTGTTAATTAGTGTTCAGAATGTGATAAAAGGATTACAGTGTTCACCAGGCAGGCAAATATTTTGCTGATGCTTATATAGCAATGCCCCGCAGTCGCCCTTCCCACTATGAGAAAACTCTGAGAACTTCACACATTCTCACATGCAATTAAGTAAATGCAAATTTTGCCAATTTTAAAAAACATACATTATTTTTAGATTTGATATTAAGCGCTACACAGTCCTGCTTCTGAAGGAGGGAAATCCTCTCTATCACAAAAGTTCTTTTATATTGCCGAACTGGTTCTCACCACCACCACACCAGATATTGGAAAGGGACTCACCCTCTTCTAAGACCCCCAATTGGGTCTTAGTCTCGCCTTGGGGATATTCCCAGGTCGCCCCCGACCTTACCGATCTGTATCTTTAGTGGGCTGGGCCAATCCTTGGTATTATTCCACAAGTACTGACAGATAACCTCCAAACAAACAAAGCTCACATAGCGTAATACTGTATGATATTAAAAGTTCTTAAAAATTTATTGCACTTACAATATTCTCCAAATAAAAACAGCATGAGTTTTTCAACGGGCTCTCCCCCGTATTGGTGGCCTCCGGAGGGCTCCCCAAAGGTAGCTTCTCGGACTGGCTGCCGCGCGGTCAGCCTTCCGTATGGTTTCCGCGTCTGCCCCCACTGTTGGCTCTGCACTCCACGCCGTCTCAGGTCCCGCCCGACTAGTTTCGTCACAGTACGTGACTCATCAGGAGCTGGTGCTCTGATAGGCCAAGAGTGCTTTAACCCCCAACACCCCTCCCATCTCTCCGTGCTATCCAATAGCGGCTCTCATTTCTCGTACGCATCCTAGCCGCACTATACCGCCTTACTATCCCTTTAGCCCGGCGCTGCTGGTGCATAATACCCCCTCCGCATCCCTTTAGCCACGCCGCTGCAAGATGCAGCATCCTGGGCTGTGGGCAAAGGCTCCCTACCTAATATCATCTCTACACACATTTGTAAGCTGCTCATCAGCCCAGCATGCTGAATCCAGGGATCCCAACGCATTCCCCAATGCTAGGAGAGTCCGTTTTACAATAACAACATAGTTCTAAAAAATGTATTTAAAATTATAGTATCAGGAAATACAGCATATTATAAACCTGAGGCAACAGGTAAAAACCCATATGATACAAACGGCAGTGAGTTACAATAGGTACCATCCCTCCCCCACTTTTACTACAAACTGTACTCTTTATTCCACTATCCCCAAAACCCACTGATGTTTCCCTATCTTCTATCTCCCCCCCTCCCCTCTATTTAATCCCCATATTAAGTCTCTCCCAAAAAGCATACAAGGTCTATATCTATATTGAGGCCCTTAGGTCTCAGTGTTCCCATTTCATATATATAACGAGTTTCTTCCTGTGATATCTTTCTCAACATATCAGTTCCCCTCCACTCTGCTTTAATTTTTTTCAATGCACAGAATGACATAAGTTTAGGGTCACACCCGTGATGTTCCCCAAAATGTGTTGGAACACTATGATTATGTTTGCCCCTTTGGATATTTCTAGTGTGTTCCCCCATCCTTTCCTTCAGCTGTCTGGTTGTCCTCCCTACATATTGGTAGCCACACGGGCACCATAACATATATATTACATACTTATCATTACACGTGATAAATTGTTTTATCTTAAACCTCCGTCCGTTAGAAGATGACACCACCTCCTTTGTTTTTACTGCTTTAGCCTCTCTACACGCCTTGCACTTCCGGCAGGGGAAGAACCCCTCCTCCTGCCATCCCTGTAACCTTTCTTCCCCTTTTGGGGGGTCTACACAGCTAGGGACCATTAGGTTCCTCAAATTAGGGGCCCTTCTATACACAAACTTCGGTTTTTCCGGTACAAGACTCTTCAGCACATGGTCTGTACCGAAAATACCCCAGTGTTTATTTACCACCCTCTCCCAATTTCTATACTGGGAGCTAAAATTCGTTATGATAGTCAATTTTTGATTTTCTTCACTTTTTCTTCCCTCTCCAAAGATCAGTTCCCTTCTATCCCTTGTACTGATCTCCTGAATTTGTTTATCTAGTTCCTCTTCATTATATCCCCTCTCAATGAATCTCCCCTTCAGTGTTCCACTCTGCTGATAATAATCCTCTATGGTAGTACAATTCCTCCTCATTCTTAGAAACTGCCCCTTCGGGACATTCTCAATCCATCTTGGATGGTGGTTGCTTGATGTAGGTATATATCCATTTCTATCTGAACTCTTAAAAAAGCTTCTAGTATCCAACTTATTCCCCCTCCTTCTTATCTCCAAATCTAGGAAGTGGACATGCTGGGGGTCAGATTCAACACTCAAAATAATATTTTTATCATTATGATTAAGGTCCTCCAGAAATTTGCCCAAATCATCACCCTCCCCCCCCCATATAATAAACAAATCATCAATAAATCTAACCCACGTTTTGATTTTCTCTTTGTGTTCACCCGTGACAATGTCCTCCTCCCATTTACCCATAAACATATTTGCCAAACTCGGAGCGAAACTCGACCCCATGGCACAGCCTTTGTGCTGTCTATAGAATATTCCCTTGTGCCAAAAATAATTTTTCTTCAATGCGAATTCCAATAATCTCAAAATATATTGTATCTGATCCCCCCGCATCTCCCCCTCCTTTTCCAAATAATATTTTACTGCTTCCACCCCTTTGTCATGTGCTATATTTGTGTACAAAGATGCCACATCTGCTGTTACCAATAGTTCCCCCCCCTCCAAGTTAATACCATCGATGATCTGCAGTACATGTTTTGTGTCCTTTAGTACACAAGGCAGTTGCTCTACTATGGGTTGAAAAAATTGATCCAGGTACTTTCCTAGTTTGTGAGTTACTGACCCTATACCACTAAGTATTGGTCGTCCCGGAGGGTTAGTTTGATCTTTGTGCATTTTTGGCACCTGATAAATCACCGGTATCGGTGGTTTATTTGGGATTATATACCTAAATTCATCATCGCTAACCATACCCTTATCCAGCCCTTCTTTTAGTAGAGATCTCAGTTCCCCTAAATACTTACCCGTAGGGTCTCCTCTTAATGGTACGTATGTATCCCTGTCAGCTATCAATCGGTCCAATTCATTATTATATTGATTTTTCCCAAGTATTACTACCCCTCCCCCCTTGTCTGCTGGTCTCACCACCAATCCCTTCTCTTTGATCATATTCCTTGCTATTGTTTGTTCTCTATCATATTTTCTATTGGGGATTGTTTCCAAGTCTTTAACTACCATATTTTTAAACACTTCTATTGCATTATAATTGTGATCTTGGGGGTTAAAGGTTGATCTATTTCTCAAATTAGTCTGTTTGTATTCAGACTCTATCACTCCCCTCCTATACTGGTCCTCTCTCCCCGCAAAGTACTTTTTCAAGTGTAAATTCCTTGTAAATTTATTAATATCAATATACGTTTGAAATTTGTCAAGGCCCTTTTTCGGTGCATACTTAAGCCCTCTATCCAACAGCTGAAGTTCCCTTCTATCCAGAGGTACCCCACTTAGATTGTATATTCCCTGTCCTACTGGTCCCTTCTTCTTTTGTTGGTTCCTTCTTCTCCCTCCCCGTACCCCAATCTTCGGGACCTCTTTTGCCTACATAGTTCCTGTACCCTCCCTCCCCCCTCCATCCCCACTCCCCCTCCCCCTCCCTGGATCCAAGTCTAAAAAATGCTCCACCTGCTCCTGTTGTCTCAATGGGTCATACCTGTTAAAAACTGGGAAATTGTATTGATTTCCATATTGATACCTATTCCCTGGTTCCCCCCCTCCCCCTATTTGGTCGTCCCGCATAAGGTCCTGCCGAAACTAGTCGGGCGGGACCTGAGACGGCGTGGAGTGTAGAGCCAACAGTGGGGGCAGATGCGGAAACCATACGGAAGGCTGACCGCGCGGCAGCCAGTCCGAGAAGCTACCTTTGGGGAGCCCTCCGGAGGCCACCAATACGGGGGAGAGCCCGTTGAAAAACTCATGCTGTTTTTATTTGGAGAATATTGTAAGTGCAATAAATTTTTAAGAACTTTTAATATCATACAGTATTACGCTATGTGAGCTTTGTTTGTTTGGAGGTTATCTGTCAGTACTTGTGGAATAATACCAAGGATTGGCCCAGCCCACTAAAGATACAGATCGGTAAGGTCGGGGGCGACCTGGGAATATCCCCAAGGCGAGACTAAGACCCAATTGGGGGTCTTAGAAGAGGGTGAGTCCCTTTCCAATATCTGGTGTGGTGGTGGTGAGAACCAGTTCGGCAATATAAAAGAACTTTTGTGATAGAGAGGATTTCCCTCCTTCAGAAGCAGGACTGTGTAGCGCTTAATATCAAATCTAATATTGACTGTATAAAAATATTGGCGCACTTCCTGATTTGAGTGTATACATTTGCGCATCTCAATTGGTTTGTGTTTTATACTCTGAAAATGAATGGTGCAGCATCTGTGGATGTCTTTGAACAGAGAAACAGACGTATTGTTAATCTGGATGAGATATTTATAGTTAGCAGGGATGGTAACAATTTAGATCAGGAATTTAAGAAATTACAAACAATTATGACAAAAGAACAGAGTACATGGTGGGATGTGGCTACACTCACTAAATATCACAAAGAAGGGATAGTCCCCAAAAGATTAAGATGGGATCTAATGGCTAATGATGGGGAGGATAATGAAACTAATGATGAGGAATGGAAAGAATACTTTGATAAATGTGGGTTGGGTTTGATCCAGTTGCTGATTAAACGGAAAAATAGGAGATTAGAGAGATTGGGTGATGAAATTGAGGAAATCAAACAGAACCTCCAAAGTTTTAAAGGGACAGAGGAGTACAAAATGAAATCAGAAAGGGTTAATGATGTGTTGCAAAAAAAATGTAAAAGGAAATAGTGAGTGAGAAGAAAAGAAAATTTCAGAGAGATGATGAGGCATACAGAAAGAATGAGGCATACAAATGGCAGATTAAAAAGAAACAGGAAGCAAGTAAAATTGCAAATGGACAGGAGGTAAGTATGAGTAATGGGGAGCAGACCCATGAGGGGAAAGGAAACCCACAGGACTATGGGAACCGGGGGAACCAAGGGAATGAGGGGAGAGGCCCCCCACAGGGTGGAAATGGGGGACAGATCCCAATAGGTATACAGAGGGGGATGGGAGTATGGAGGGGTGGAGGGGGGGCACCTAGGGGTGCATATGGGAATGGAGGAGTGGCCCATCAGATGGGGGGGTCGAACAGAGGAAATGGAAACCCAGGACCTTATGGGGGACGACTAAATAGGGGGAGGGGGGAACCAGGGAATAGGTATCAATATGGAAATCAATACAATTTCCCAGTTTTTAACAGGTATGACCCATTGAGACAACAGGAGCAGGTGGAGCATTTTTTAGACTTGGATCCAGGGAGGGGGAGGGGGAGTGGGGATGGAGGGGGGAGGGAGGGTACAGGAACTATGTAGGCAAAAGAGGTCCCGAAGATTGGGGTACGGGGAGGGAGAAGAAGGAACCAACAAAAGAAGAAGGGACCAGTAGGACAGGGAATATACAATCTAAGTGGGGTACCTCTGGATAGAAGGGAACTTCAGCTGTTGGATAGAGGGCTTAAGTATGCACCGAAAAAGGGCCTTGACAAATTTCAAACGTATATTGATATTAATAAATTTACAAGGAATTTACACTTGAAAAAGTACTTTGCGGGGAGAGAGGACCAGTATAGGAGGGGAGTGATAGAGTCTGAATACAAACAGACTAATTTGAGAAATAGATCAACCTTTAACCCCCAAGATCACAATTATAATGCAATAGAAGTGTTTAAAAATATGGTAGTTAAAGACTTGGAAACAATCCCCAATAGAAAATATGATAGAGAACAAACAATAGCAAGGAATATGATCAAAGAGAAGGGATTGGTGGTGAGACCAGCAGACAAGGGGGGAGGGGTAGTAATACTTGGGAAAAATCAATATAATAATGAATTGGACCGATTGATAGCTGACAGGGATACATACGTACCATTAAGAGGAGACCCTACGGGTAAGTATTTAGGGGAACTGAGATCTCTACTAAAAGAAGGGCTGGATAAGGGTATGGTTAGCGATGATGAATTTAGGTATATAATCCCAAATAAACCACCGATACCGGTGATTTATCAGGTGCCAAAAATGCACAAAGATCAAACTAACCCTCCGGGACGACCAATACTTAGTGGTATAGGGTCAGTAACTCACAAACTAGGAAAGTACCTGGATCAATTTTTTCAACCCATAGTAGAGCAACTGCCTTGTGTACTAAAGGACACAAAACATGTACTGCAGATCATCGATGGTATTAACTTGGAGGGGGGGGAACTATTGGTAACAGCAGATGTGGCATCTTTGTACACAAATATAGCACATGACAAAGGGGTGGAAGCAGTAAAATATTATTTGGAAAAGGAGGGGGAGATGCGGGGGGATCAGATACAATATATTTTGAGATTATTGGAATTCGCATTGAAGAAAAATTATTTTTGGCACAAGGGAATATTCTATAGACAGCACAAAGGCTGTGCCATGGGGTCGAGTTTCGCTCCGAGTTTGGCAAATATGTTTATGGGTAAATGGGAGGAGGACATTGTCACGGGTGAACACAAAGAGAAAATCAAAACGTGGGTTAGATTTATTGATGATTTGTTTATTATATGGGGGGGGGAGGGTGATGATTTGGGCAAATTTCTGGAGGACCTTAATCATAATGATAAAAATATTATTTTGAGTGTTGAATCTGACCCCCAGCATGTCCACTTCCTAGATTTGGAGATAAGAAGGAGGGGGAATAAGTTGGATACTAGAAGCTTTTTTAAGAGTTCAGATAGAAATGGATATATACCTACATCAAGCAACCACCATCCAAGATGGATTGAGAATGTCCCGAAGGGGCAGTTTCTAAGAATGAGGAGGAATTGTACTACCATAGAGGATTATTATCAGCAGAGTGGAACACTGAAGGGGAGATTCATTGAGAGGGGATATAATGAAGAGGAACTAGATAAACAAATTCAGGAGATCAGTACAAGGGATAGAAGGGAACTGATCTTTGGAGAGGGAAGAAAAAGTGAAGAAAATCAAAAATTGACTATCATAACGAATTTTAGCTCCCAGTATAGAAATTGGGAGAGGGTGGTAAATAAACACTGGGGTATTTTCGGTACAGACCATGTGCTGAAGAGTCTTGTACCGGAAAAACCGAAGTTTGTGTATAGAAGGGCCCCTAATTTGAGGAACCTAATGGTCCCTAGCTGTGTAGACCCCCCAAAAGGGGAAGAAAGGTTACAGGGATGGCAGGAGGAGGGGTTCTTCCCCCCGGAAGTGCAAGGCGTGTAGAGAGGCTAAAGCAGTAAAAACAAAGGAGGTGGTGTCATCTTCTAACGGACGGAGGTTTAAGATAAAACAATTTATCACGTGTAATGATAAGTATGTAATATATATGTTATGGTGCCCGTGTGGCTACCAATATGTAGGGAGGACAACCAGACAGCTGAAGGAAAGGATGGGGGAACACACTAGAAATATCCAAAGGGGCAAACATAATCATAGTGTTCCAACACATTTTGGGGAACATCACGGGTGTGACCCTAAACTTATGTCATTCTGTGCATTGAAAAAAATTAAAGCAGAGTGGAGGGGAACTGATATGTTGAGAAAGATATCACAGGAAGAAACTCGTTATATATATGAAATGGGAACACTGAGACCTAAGGGCCTCAATATAGATATAGACCTTGTATGCTTTTTGGGAGAGACTTAATATGGGGATTAAATAGAGGGGAGGGGGGGGGAGATAGAAGATAGGGAAACATCAGTGGGTTTTGGGGATAGTGGAATAAAGAGTACAGTTTGTAGTAAAAGTGGGGGAGGGATGGTACCTATTGTAACTCACTGCCGTTTGTATCATATGGGTTTTTACCTGTTGCCTCAGGTTTATAATATGCTGTATTTCCTGATACTATAATTTTAAATACATTTTTTAGAACTATGTTGTTATTGTAAAACGGACTCTCCTAGCATTGGGGAATGCGTTGGGATCCCTGGATTCAGCATGCTGGGCTGATGAGCAGCTTACAAATGTGTGTAGAGATGATATTAGGTAGGGAGCCTTTGCCCACAGCCCAGGATGCTGCATCTTGCAGCGGCGTGGCTAAAGGGATGCGGAGGGGGTATTATGCACCAGCAGCGCCGGGCTAAAGGGATAGTAAGGCGGTATAGTGCGGCTAGGATGCGTACGAGAAATGAGAGCCGCTATTGGATAGCACGGAGAGATGGGAGGGGTGTTGGGGGTTAAAGCACTCTTGGCCTATCAGAGCACCAGCTCCTGATGAGTCACGTACTGTGACGAAACTAGTCGGGCGGGACCTGAGACGGCGTGGAGTGCACAGCCAACAGTGGGGGCAGACGCGGAAACCATACGGAAGGCTGACCGCGCGGCAGCCAGTCCGAGAAGCTACCTTTGGGGAGCCCTCCGGAGGCCACCAATACGGGGGAGAGCCCGTTGAAAAACTCATGCTGTTTTTATTTGGAGAATATTGTAAGTGCAATAAATTTTTAAGAACTTTTAATATCATACAGTATTACGCTATGTGAGCTTTGTTTGTTTGGAGGTTATCTGTCAGTACTTGTGGAATAATACCAAGGATTGGCCCAGCCCACTAAAGATACAGATCGGTAAGGTCGGGGGTGACCTGGGAATATCCCCAAGGCGAGACTAAGACCCAATTGGGGGTCTTAGAAGAGGGTGAGTCCCTTTCCAATATCTGGTGTGGTGGTGGTGAGAACCAGTTCGGCAATATAAAAGAACTCTTGTGATAGAGAGGATTTCCCTCCTTCAGAAGCAGGACTGTGTAGCGCTTAATATCAAATCTAATATTGACTGTATAAAAATATTGGCGCACTTCCTGATTTGAGTGTATACATTTGCGCATCTCAATTGGTTTGTGTTTTATACATTATTTTTGTTTTCTGCTCTTTTCTATCTTTTTTTTTTTTTTTAATCAGATAAAAAAGTGTAATGATTCTGATGGACAGACCTGATCAGGCTTACTACTATGCAAATAAACAGTGGCATCTTAAGGGTGTGACGCAGGAGCGGCTTGCTCCTCCTCTCAGTGAGCGGGGGCGACAGCCGGCCCATCTGCAGACGGGGGTTACCGCACCCCAGGACCCCCTGGTCACCTGCACCCCGGCCCCACGCTGCTTTAATTATCTGCCGCCTGGTCCCCTCCTCCTGAAACCTGGATCCCCCTCCACTGTGCAGGCAGCGAGACAGTGCCCAGTAAAGGTGCTGTGTACAGGAAGTAAACAGATGTCACTTCCTGTATAACAGCGCCGTTACTGGGCACTGCATCGCTGAATGCTCATCTGTCACCGCTGATATGCAGTGTGTGAAATACCAGCCGCCGGGCAGTGGAGGGGGATCCAGGCTTTCAGGAGGAGGGGACCATGAGGCAGAAGAAGTGAAATGGTGGTGGTGGGGGTTGGGCTTCCTTTTCCTGGCTGCACCTATTCCTGGCTACCTATTCCTGGCTGCACCTATTCTTGGTTATCTATACTGGCTGCACCTATTCTTGGTTATCTATACTGGCTGCACCTAAACCTGGCTATCTATACTGTCTGCACCTATTCCTGGCTATCTATACTGGCTGCACCTATTCCTGGCTACACCTATTCCTGGCTGCATCTATTCCTGGCTATCTATATTGGCTGCACCAATTCCTGGCTATCTATATTGGCTGCATCTATTCCTGGCTACACCTATTCCTGGCTATCTATACTGGCTGCACCTATTCCCGGCTATCTATACGGGCTGCACCTATTCTTGGCTACACCTATTCCTGGCTATCTATACTGGCTTCACCTATTCCTGGCTATCTACTGTACATTGGCTGCACCTATTCCTGGCTACACATATCCCTGGCTATCGCACGCAGTCGCGGGTGCAAATTCGCAGTTGCGAGCAAAAATGTGCAATTGCGCACAAAAATTTGCGATTGCACTTAAAAATGCGTGCAAAATGCCAGAGCGGCCGTGCTATGAGTTAGCACGATTTAGTGATTCAAGCCCTATGTGTGATAAGAATTAAAAGAGAATCTGAGATAGCGAGGAAGAGAAAAATTATACATACCTGGTGCCTCATCCAGTCCCCTCCAGACTCATCGCTCCCTCACCTTCCTCCTCCAACTCATGGATCATCTGCAATGTGCCCAGGAAACTCCTACAGTCCAGGGCATACTACCCATGCGGGGCCCAGCCTCGTGTGTGCCCCCATCGTGCACCCATGACCGGATGCATTCTGCACCTGTGCAGTACTACTATGCAGGCGCAGAACTTTCCAGGGCCACAGGAGCGTGACCGGGCAGCGCGCGGCCAGACGGCACCTGTACCGACTGGCCCCGACTAGAAGATTTTTCAGCGCCAGTTACAGAAGATCCAGGAGTTGGAGGAGAATGGCGATGTCAAATATCTTATCGATATCTGCTTTAAATGATTATCAAGTACTTTTTGGGAGCCCTGTCCCTCTTTCACCCTCATTTGTCCCTCTTTCAGGACTTTGTGCCTCTTTCCATGTAAATATATACATTTCTATACTAAAAATGTGTTTGATTGACTCTAAACTTTATTACCAACCTTTAAATTGATATATTACTAATTTTAAGATGGTACTATGAAGGAAAATGAACCAGGATAGACAGGACCAGTGTGGTTTGAATTATAAAACAACATCTTTTTCTTATGAAATCTTTATGGTATGCATGACTAGAGGTGTGGTGAGGGCGTGGCCAGGGGTGTGGCAGGGGCGTGGCTTAAGTGTCCCCTTTTCCTCATCTCAAAAAGTTGGGAGGTATGTATAAAGTTCTATTCTTGTATAAAGAAGTAAATATATCTTCATCAAGCAAAGCTGGGTAGTTGTCCCTAAGCTTGCAATTGCATTTAAATAGTAATGTTTACTGATTGTATATGAAGTGTAGCACAATAAAGTTATCTAAAAAACGTAAAAAACTGCAGAAGTTTGAAATGACAAGTCTTTAACCTCTTGAGTACTGCAGGGCTAAACCCCCCTAGTGACCAGGCCATTTTTAGTAAAATTAGCCACTGCAGCTTTAAGGCCAAGCTGCAGGGCCGCACAACACAGCACACAAGTGATTCCCCGCCCCCTTTTCTCCCCACCAACAGAGCTCTCTGTTGGTGGGGTCTGATCACTCCCCCCATGTTTAATTTTTTTAATATAAATATTATTGTTGGCGTTTAAAGAAAAAAAAACCTGTTCCTTTAAATACCTTCCCTTCCTCCCTCCCTCCCTCCCCACAGCCAGCCAATTACGGCGATCGGCTGTCATAGGCTTCTGCCTATGAGAGCCGATCGCTCTGTTGTCCCCCAGGGGGACAGCCGTGTGACACGGCTGTCCCCAGTACATCGCTGCTGCCGATCGCAGTGCTGTACATAGAAATAGACGGCGATCACGCCGTCTAACAGTCTCCGAGCGGCAATAGCCGCTCGGAGACTGAAGGCGAGGCGGAGCTCCGCCCCCCCCAGCAGGAGATGTGCGCGCATCCTGTGCGCGATCTCCTGCATTAGCTGGCCCCAGGACTTTACGCCAATCGGCATTAGGCGGTCCTGGGGCTGCCGCCGCGGCCACGCCCATCGGCGTGACGCGGTCGGAAAGAGGTTAAGGTTTATATTAGCTATTGTCAATAAATTCACCAAGAATAATGCATATTACCTCTCTTGTGTTCTAGAATCACAGTGGAAGGTACGATCTCTAGGCCTCAGTCGATCTCAGTAGAGTTTCAGGCTCAATGATAAAATATACCAGCCTGCCAGGGTTTTTTATTGTAAAGTTTCTAAGATGGCGTCTGTTAGGGGATTTTATGGTGACGCACAAAATTCAAGCTTATTTTTAACTGGTACATTCTGACATTTTGTGACATTTTAACCACTTGAGGACCTAAGGCTTTCTACCCCTTAAGGACCGGCCACTTTTTTTCCATTCAGACCACTGCAGCTTTCACGGTTTATTGCTCGCTCATACAACCTACCACCTAAATGAATTTTGGCTCCTTTTCTTGTCACTAATAAAGCTTTCTTTTAGTGCTATTTGATTGCTCCTGCGATTTTTACTTTTTATTATATTCAGCAAAAAAGACATGAATTTTGGCAAAAAAATGATTTTTTTTAACTTTCTGTGCTGACAGTTTTCAAATAAAGTAAAATTTCTGTATACATGCAGCGCGAAAAATGTGGACAAACATGTTTTTGATAAAAAAAAAACCCATTCAGTGTATATTTATTGGTTTGGGTAAAAGTTATAGCGTTTACAAACTATGGTGCAAAAAGTGAATTTTCCCATTTTCAAGCATCTCTGACTTTTCTGACCCTCTGTCATGTTTCATGAGGGGCTAGAATTCCAGGATAGTATAAATACCCCCCAAATGACCCCATTTTGGAAAGAAGACATCCCAAAGTATTCACTGAGAGGCATAGTGAGTTCATAGAAGATATTATTTTTTGTCACAAGTAAGCGGAAAATGACACTTTGTGAAAAAAAAATAAAAAAAAAAATGTTTCCATTTCTTCTAACTTGCGACAAAAAAAAATGAAATCTGCCACGGACTCACCATGCCCCTCTCTGAATACCTTGAAGTGTCTACTTTCCAAAATGGGGTCATTTGTGGGGTGTGTTTACTGTCCTGACATTTTGGGGGGTGCTAAATTGTAAGCACCCCTGTAAAGCCTAAAGGTGCTCATTGGACTTTGGACCCCTTAGTGCAGTTAGGCTGCAAAAAAGTGCCACACATGTGGTATTGCCGTACTCAGGAGAAGTAGTATAATGTGTTTTGGGGTGTATTTTTACACATACCCATGCTGGGTGGGAGAAATATCTCTGTAAATGACAATTTGTTAATTTTTTTTACACACAATTGTCCATTTACAGAGATCTTTCTCCCACTCAGCATGGGTATGTGTAAAAATACACCACAAAACACATTATACTACTTCTCCTGAGTACGGCGATACCACATGTGTGGCACTTTTTTGCACCCTAACTGCGCTAAAGGGCCCAAAGTCCAATGAGTACCTTTAGAATTTCACAGGTCATTTTGAGAAATTTCGTTTCAAGACTACTCCTCACGGTTTAGGGCCCCTAAAATGCCAGGGCAGTATAGGAACCCCACAAATGACCCCATTTTAGAAAGAAGACACCCCAAGGTATTCCGTTAGGAGTATGGTGAGTTCATAGAAGATTTTATTTTTTGTCAAAAGTTAGCGGAAAATGACACTTTGTGAAAAAACACAATTAAAATCAATTTCCGCTAACTTTTGACAAAAAAATAAAATCTTCTATGAACTCACCATACTCCTAACGGAATACCTTGGGGTGTCTTCTTTCTAAAATGGGGTCATTTGTGGGGTTCCTATACTGCCCTGGCATTTTAGGGGCCCTAAACCGTGAGGAGTAGTCTTGAAACGAAATTTCTCAAAATGACCTGTGAAATTCTAAAGGTACTCATTGGACTTTGGGCCCTTTAGCGCAGTTAGGGTGCAAAAAAGTGCCACACATGTGGTATCGCCATACTCAGGAGAAGTAGTACAATGTGTTTTGGGGTGTATTTTTACACATACCCATGCTGGGTGGGAGAAATACCTCTGTAAATGGACAATTGTGTGTAAAAAAATCAAAAGATTGTCATTTACAGAGGTATTTCTCCCACCCAGCATGGGTATGTGTAAAAATACACCCCAAAACACATTATACTACTTCTCCCGAGTACGGCGATACCACGTGTGTGGCACTTTTTTGCACCCTAACTGCACTAAGGGGCCCAAAGTCCAATGAGTACCTTTAGGATTTCACAGGTCATTTTTGTTTCAAGACTACTCCTCACGGTTTAGGGCCCCTAAAATGCCAGGGCAGTATAGGAACCCCACTAATGACCCCATTTTAGAAAGAAGACACCCCAAGGTATTCCGTTAGGAGTATGGTGAGTTCATAGAAGTTTTTATTTTTTTGTCACAAGTTAGCGGAAATTGATTTTAATAGTTTTTTTTTCACAAAGTGTCATTTTCCGCTAACTTGTGACAAAAAATAAAATCTTCTATGAACTCACCATACTCCGTACGGAATACCTTTGGGTGTCTTCTTTCTAGAATGGGGTCATTTGTGGGGTTCCTATACTGCCCTGGCATTTTAGGGGCCCTAAACCGTGAGGAGTAGTCTTGAAACCAAATGTCGCAAAATGACCTGTGAAATCCTAAAGGTACTCATTGGACTTTGGGCCCCTTAGCGTACTTAGGGTGTAAAAAAGTGCCACACATGTGGTACCACCGTACTCAGGAGAAGTAGTATAATGCGTTTTGGGGTGTATTTTTACACATACCCATGCTAAGTGGGAGAAATATCTCTGTAAATGACAATTGTTTGATTTTTTTACACACAATTGTCCATTTACATAGAAATTTCTCCCATCCAGCATGGGTATGTGTAAAAATACACCCCAAAACACATTATACTACTTTTCCTGAGTACGGCGGTACCACATGTGTGACAATTTTTTGCAGCCTAGGTGCGCTAAGGGGCCCAACGTCCTATTCACAGGTCATTTTGAAGCATTTGTTTTCTAGACTGCTCCTCGCGGTTTAGGGCCCCTAAAATGTCAGGGCAGTATAGGAACCCCACAAGTGACCCCATTTTAGAAAGAAGACACCCCAAGGTATTCTGTTAGGTGTATGGCGAGTTCATAGAAGATTTTATTTTTTGTCACAAGTTAGTGAAAAATGACACTTTGTGAAAAAAAAACAATAAAAATTTATTTCCGCTAACTTTTGACAAAAAATAAAATCTTCTATGAACTCGTCATACACCTAACAGAATACCTTGGGGTGTCTTTTTTTCTAAAATGGGGTCACTTGTGGGGTTCCTATACCGCCCTGGCATTTTACAGGCCCAAAACCGTGAGTAGTCTGGAAACCAAATGTCTCAAAATGACTGTTCAGGGGTATAAGCATCTGCAAATTTTGATGACAGGTGGTCTATGAGGGGTGAATTTTGTGGAACCGGTCATAAGCAGGGTGGCCTTTTAGATGACAGGTTGTATTGGGCCTGATCTGATGGATAGGAGTGCTAGGGGGGTGACAAAAGGTGATTGATGGGTGTCTCAGGGGGTGGTTAGAGGGGAAAATAGATGCAATCAATGCACTGGGGAGGTGATCGGAAGGGGGTCTGAGGGGGATCTGAGGGATTGGCCGAGTGATCAGGAGCCCACACGGGGCAAATTGGGGCCTGATCTGATGGGTAGGTGTGCTAGGGGGTGACAGGAGGTGATTGATGGGTGTCTCAAGGTGTGATTAGAGGGGGGAATAGATGCAAGCAATGCACTGGCGAGGTGATCAGGGCTGGGGTCTGAGGGCATTCTGAGGGTGTGGGCGGGTGATTGAGTGCCCTAGGGGCAGATAGGGGTCTAATCTGATAGGTAGCAGTGACAGGGGGTGATTGATGGGTAATTAGTGGGTGTTTAGGGTAGAGAATAGATGGAAACACTGCGCTTGGGTGGTGATCTGATGTCGGATCTGCGGGCGATCTATTGGTGTGGGTGGGTAATCAGTTTGCCCGCAAGGGGCAGGTTAGGGGCTGATTGATGGGTGGCAGTGACAGCGGGGTGATTGATGGGTGGCAGTGACAGGGGGTGATTGATGGGTGATTGATAGGTGATTGACAGGTAATCAGTGGGTTATTACAGGGGGAGAACAGATGTAAATATTGCACTGGCGAATTGATAAGGGGGGGGGGTCTGAGGGCAATCTGAGCGTGTAGGCGGGCGATTGGGTGCCCGCAAGGGGCAGATTAGGGTCTGATCTGATGGGTAACAGTGACAGGTGGTGATAGGTGGTGATAGGGGGTGATTGATGGGTAATTAGTGGGTGTTTAGAGGAGAGAATAGATGTAAACGCTGCGCTTGGGTGGTGATCTGATGTCGGATCTGCGGGCGATCTATTGGTGTGGGTGGGTGATCAGATTGCCCGCAAGGGGCAGGTTAGGGGCTGATTGTTGGGTGGCAGTGACAGGGGGTGATTGATGGGTGATAGGTGATTGGCAGGTGATTGACAGGTGATCAGTGGGTTATTACAGGGAAGGACAGATGTAATTAATGCACTGGCGAATTGATAAGGGGGGGGGGGGTCTGAGGGCAATCTGAGCGTGTGGGCGGGTGATTGGGTGCCCGCAAGGGGCAGATTAGGGTCTGATCTGATAGGTAACAGTGACAGGTGGTGATAGGGGGTGATTGATGGGTGATTGATGGGTAATTAGTGGGTGTTTAGAGAAGATAACAGATGTAAACAATACATTTGGGAGGTAATCTGACGGCGGGTTTGCGGGCGATCTAATTGTGTGGGGGGGTGATCAGATTGCCCGCAAGGGGCAGGTTAGGGGCTGATTGATGGGTGGCAGTGACAGGGGGTGACAGGGGGTGATTGATGGGTGATAGGTGATTGGCAGGTGATTGACAGGTGATCAGTGGGTTATTACAGGGAAGAACAGATGTAATTAATGCACTGGTGAATTGATATAGGGGGGGTCAGAGGGCAATCTGAGCGTGTGGGCGGGTGATTGGGTGCCCGCAAGGGGCAGATTAGGGTCTGATCTGATAGGTAAAAGTGACAGGTGGTGATAGGGGGTGATTGATGGGTGATTGATGGGTAATTAGTGGGTGTTTAGAGGAGAGAATAGATGTAAACAATGGATTTGGGAGGTGATCTGATGTCGGATCTGCGGGCGATCTATTGGTGTGGGGGGGGTGATCAGATTGCCCGCAAGGGGCAGGTTAGGGGCTGGCTGATGGGTGGCAGTGACAGGGGGTGATTGATGGGTGATTGACAGGTGATTGACAGGTGATTGACAGGTGATCAGGGGGATAGATGCATACAGTAAACAGGGGGGGTGGTCTGGGGGGGGGGTCTGGGGAGAATCTGAGGGGTGGGGGGTGATCAGGAGGGGGCAGGGAGCAGGGTGGGGGATAAAAAAAAAATAGCGTTGACAGATAGTGACAGGGAGTGATTGATGGGTGATTAGGGGGGTGATTGGGTGCAAACAGGGGTCTGGGCAGGGGGGGGTCTGATGGGTGCTGTGGGCGATCTGGGGCAGGGGGGGGGGAAATCAGTGTGCTTGGTGCAGACTAGGGTGGCTGCAGCCTGCCCTGGTGGTCCCTCGGACACTGGGACCACCAGGGCAGGAGACAGCCTGTATAATACACTTTGTAAACATTACAAAGTGTATTATACACTTTGTATGCGGCGATCGCGGGGTTAACATCCCGCCGGCGCTTCCGTATAGCCGGCGGGATGTTGCGGCGGGTGAGCGGCGCCAGGCGGAGGCGGAGGATCGCGTCACTGATGACGCGATCGCTCCGCCCATGCCCCTACAAGGACCGCCGCCAATTGTCAATACGGCGGTCCTTGCGGGGTGCACTTCCCGGCCGCCAATTGTCAATACGGCGGTCGGGAAGTGGTTAAACTAGCGGCTTATCTGAGTACATATATGACGCTACTTGGTTTATTAATGTAAGCAATCTACATATTTTCTAATCAAAATTACATCAATAACATTTTAATTAGAACTGATGACACAAGTGGTGACCCAAGTGGTGTTCTTTGACATCTTTCTGGGTCTGATGGACACTAAGATATATGCGTATGTTCAAGCTGATTCCAGGAAATTGGCATGTTCTTTGGTACATCATTAATTAAAAGGGATTTCTGAACACCCCCTGTGGTCACCGGTTGTACTGTCTTGATCACATGGCTTATTGTTTTGGTTTGGTATTCATAACAAACAGCCATCTGCTTTAACCACTTCCCGACCGCCTAACGCACAGAGGTGGCCGGGAAGTGGACCCCGCAAGGACCGCCGTATAGACAAATGGCGGCGGTCCTTGTAGGGGCATGGGCGGAGCGATCGCGTCATCCGTGACGCGATCCTCCTCCTCCGCCTGGCACCGCTCACCCGCCGCAACATCCCGCCGGCCATACGGAAGCGCCGGCGGGATGTTAACCCGACGATCACCGCATACAAAGTGTATAATACACTTTGTAATGTTTACAAAGTGTATTATACAGGCTGCCTCCTGCCCTGGTGGTCCCAGTGTCCGAGGGACCACCAGGGCAGGCTGCAGCCACCCTAGTCTGCACCAAGCACACTGATTTCCCCCCCCCCTGCCCCAGATCGCCCACAGCACCCGTCAGACCCCCCCCCTGCCCACCCCCCAGACCCCTGTTTGCACCCAATCACCCCCTAATCACCCATCAATGACTCCCTGTCACTATCTGTCAACGCTATTTTTTTATCCCCCCCCCCCCTGCCCCCTGCTCCCTCCTGATCACCCCCCACCCCTCAGATTCTCCCCAGACCCCCCCCCCCCCAGACCCCCCCCCCCATGTACTGTATGATCACCTGTCAATCACCTGTCAATCACCTGTCAATCACCCGTCAATCACCCCCTGTCACTGCCACCCATCAATCAGCCCCTAACCTGCCCCTTGCGGGCAATCTGATCACCCCCCCCACACCAATAGATCGCCCGCAGATCCGACATCAGATCACCTCCCAAATCCATTGTTTACATCTATTCTCTCCTCTAAACACCCACTAATTACCCATCAATCACCCATCAATCACCCCCTATCACCACCTGTCACTTTTACCTATCAGATCAGACCCTAATCTGCCCCTTGCGGGCACCCAATCACCCGCCCACACGCTCAGATTGCCCTCTGACCCCCCCTTATCAATTCACCAGTGCATTAATTACATCTGTTCTTCCCTGTAATAAAAACAAAAAATTGCTTTCCTAAAACAGAAAGGGCTTGATTCACAAAGCGGTGATAACCCAGTTATCACGCCTAAAAGACTTTAGGCGTGATGACCTTTTCACCACTGAGTTATCACCGCTTTTTCCTGCTCTTCGCGCGAAGTTACCGCGCGTACGCGCGTTCGCGCGCTGCGCGCAAAGTCCCATAGGGTTTAATGGGAGCTTCGCGCGAAGCGTCGGGTGCTGCGCGCGCGCGGTAACTTCGCGCGAGTTTCTTCTTATCACGCCTAAAGTGAGTTTAGGCGTGATAAGGGGCTTTTCACTGGCGTGCAAACACTTTGCACCGCTTTGTGAATCAAGCCCAAAGAATTTGCGATAATTCAGGTTGGAGTGAGCTCGAGATGTCTCCCAGAGCACCACTGCTGAATATATGCAAATTAACCATTGTACCCTTAGAAGCTAAACACACCTCCAGAACCGCTGGAATGCAATGATGTGTCAGCTTGTTAAATTGTACAGAGCCATAATAATCCAACATGCATACAGACTGTTTCGGATTGTTTGATCCTCATCAGTGCATGGCATGGATTAATTTGGCTCTATGGAGTAGGGCTTGTAAACCGAGAGGTACAGACTAACCAGCAAGCTCATGGTGACCCAGAACTCATTGGAGTGTGTAAGGGACTACAATGGTCCTAAAAGCCCCCTTACTAAGATGTTAAGAAAAACAAAAAATTGCTTTCCTAAAACAGAAAGAATTTGCGATAATTCAGGTTGGAGTGAGCTCGAGATGTCTCCCAGAGCACCACTGCTAAATATATGCAAATTAACCATTGTACCCTTAGAAGCTAAACACACCTCCAGAACCGCTGGAATGCAATGATGTGTCAGCTCTGGGAGACATCTCGAGCTCACTCCAACCTGAATTATCGCAAATTCTTTCTGTTTTAGGAAAGCAATTTTTTGTTTTTCTTAACATCTTAGTAAGGGGGGCTTTTAGGACCATTGTAGTCCCTTACACACTCCAATGAGTTCTGGGTCACCATGAGCTTGCTGGTTAGTCTGTACCTCCCTGTAATAACCCACTGATCACCTGTCAATCACCTGCCAATCACCTATCACCCATCAATCACCCCCTGTCACCCCCTGTCACTGCCACCCATCAATCAGCCCCTAACCTGCCCCTTGCGGGCAATCTGATCACCCACCCACACCATTAAATCGCCCGCAAACCCGCCGTCAGATTACCTCCCAAATGTATTGTTTACATCTGTTATCTTCTCTAAACACCCACTAATTACCCATCAATCACCCATCAATCACCCCCTATCACCACCTGTCACTGTTACCTATCAGATCAGACCCTAATCTGCCCCTTGCGGGCACCCAATCACCCGCCCACACGCTCAGATTGCCCTCAGACCCCCCCCCCCCCTTATCAATTCGCCCGTGCATTAATTAAATCTGTCCTTCCCTGTAATAACCCACTGATCACCTGTCAATCACCTGCCAATCACCTATCACCCATCAATCACCCCCTGTCACTGCCACCCAACAATCAGCTCCTAACCTGCCCCTTGCGGGCAATCTGATCACCCACCCACACCAATAGATCGCCCGCAGATCCGACATCAGATCACCACCCAAGCGCAGCGTTTACATCTATTCTCTCCTCTAAACACCCACTAATTACCCATCAATCACCCATCAATCACCCCCTTTCACTGCCACCCATCAATCACCCCCTGTCACTGCCACCCATCAATCAGCCCCTAACCTGCCCCTTGCGGGCAAACTGATCACCCACCCACACCAATAGATCGCACGCAGATCCGACATCAGATCACCACCCAAGCGCAGTGTTTCCATCTATTCTCTCCTCTAAACACCCACTAATTACCCATCAATCACCCATCAATCACCCCCTATCACCACCTGTCACTGTTACCCATCAGATCAGACCCTAATCTGCCCCTTGCGGGCACCCAATCACCCGCCTACACGCTCAGATTGCCCTCAGACCCCCCCCCCTTATCAATTCACCAGTGCAATATTTACATCTGTTCTCCCCTGTAATAACCCACTGATTACCTGTCAATCACCTATCAATCACCCATCAATCACCCCCTGTCACTGCCACCCATCAATCACCCCCTGTCACTGCCACCCATCAATCACCCGCTGTCACTGCCACCCATAAATCAGCCCCTAACCTGCCCCTTGCGGGCAATCTGATCACCCACCCACACCAATAGATCGCCCGCAGATCCGACGTCCGATCACCTCCCAAGTGCAGTGTTTACATCTGTTCTCTACCCTAAACACCCACTAATTACCCATCAATCACCCCCTGTCACTGCTACCTATCAGATTAGACCCCTATCTGCCCCTAGGGCACTCAATCACCAGCCCACACCCTCAGAATGCCCTCAGACCCCAGCCCTGATCACCTCGCCAGTGCATTGCTTGCATCTATTCCCCCCTCTAATCACACCTTGAGACACCCATCAATCACCTCCTGTCACCCCCTAGCACACCTACCCATCAGATCAGGCCCTAATTTGCCCCGTGTGGGCTCCTGATCACTCGGCCAAACCCTCAGATCCCCCTCAGACCCCCTTCCGATCACCTCCCCAGTGCATTGATTGCATCTATTTTCCCCTCTAACCACCCCCTGAGACACCCATCAATCACCTCCTGTCACCCCCCTAGCACTCCTATCCATCAGATCAGGCCCAATACAACCTGTCATCTAAAAGGCCACCCTGCTTATGACCGGTTCCACAAAATTCGCCCCCTCATAGACCACCTGTCATCAAAATTTGCAGATGCTTATACCCCTGAACAGTCATTTTGAGACATTTGGTTTCCAGACTCCTCACGGTTTTGGGCCCGTAAAATGCCAGGGCGGTATAGGAACCCCACAAGTGACCCCATTTTAGAAAAAAAGACACCCCAAGGTATTCTGTTAGGTGTATGATGACTTCATAGAAGATTTTATTTTTTGTCAAAAGTTAGCGGAAATTGATTTTTATTGGTTTTTTTTCACAAAGTGTCATTTTTCACTAACTTGTGACAAAAAAATAAAATCTTCTATGAACTCGCCATACACCTAACGGAATACCTTGGGGTGTCTTCTTTCTAAAATGGGGTCACTTGTGGGGTTCCTATACTGCCCTGGCATTTTAGTGGCCCTAAACCGCGAGGAGTAGTCTAGAAAACAAATGCCTCAAAATGACCTGTGAATAGGACGTTGGGCCCCTTAGCGCACCTAGGCTGCAAAAAAGTGTCACACATGTGGTACCGCCGTACTCAGGAAAAGTAGTATAATGTGTTTTGGGGTGTATTTTTACACATACCCATGCTGGGTGGGAGAAATTTCTATGTAAATGGACAATTGTGTGTAAAAAAATCAAACAATTGTCATTTACAGAGATATTTCTCCCACTTAGCTTGGGTATGTGTAAAAATACACCCCAAAACGCATTATACTACTTCTCCTGAGTACGGCGGTACCACATGTGTGGCACTTTTTTACACCCTAAGTACGCTAAGGGGCCCAAAGTCCAATGAGTACCTTTAGGATTTCACAGGTCATTTTGCGACATTTGGTTTCAAGACTACTCCTCACGGTTTAGGGCCCCTAAAATGTCAGGGGAGTATAGGAACCCCACAAATGACCCCATTCTAGAAAGAAGACACCCAAAGGTATTCCGTACAGAGTATGGTGAGTTCATAGAAGATTTTATTTTTTGTCACAAGTTAGCGGAAAATGACACTTTGTGAAAAAAAACTATTAAAATCAATTTCCGCTATCTTGTGACAAAAAAATAAAAACTTCTATGAACTCACCATACTCCTAACGGAATACCTTGGGGTGTCTTCTTTCTAAAATGGGGTCATTAGTGGGGTTCCTATACTGCCCTGGCATTTTAGGGGCCCTAAACCGTGAGGAGTAGTCTTGAAACAAAAATGACCTGTGAAATCCTAAAGGTACTCATTGGACTTTGGGCCCCTTAGTGCAGTTAGGGTGCAAAAAAGTGCCACACATGTGGTATCGCCGTACTCGGGAGAAGTAGTATAATGTGTTTTGGGGTGTATTTTTACACATACCCATGCTGGGTGGGAGAAATACCTCTGTAAATGACAATCTTTTGATTTTTTTACACACAATTGTCCATTTACAAAGGTATTTCTCCCACCCAGCATGGGTATGTGTAAAAATACACCCCAAAACACATTGTACTACTTCTCCCGAGTACGGCGATACCACATGTGTGGCACTTTTTTGCACCCTAACTGCGCTAACGGGTCCAAAGTCCAATGAGTACCTTTAGGATTTCACAGGTCATTTTGAGAAATTTCGTTTCAAGACTACTCCTCACGGTTTAGGGCCCCTAAAATGCCAGGGCAGTATAGGAACCCCACAAATGACCCCATTTTAGAAAGAAGACACCCCAAGGTATTCCGTTAGTAGTATAGCGAGTTCATAGAAGATTTTATTTTTTGTCACAAGTTAGCGGAAATTGATTTTAATTGTGTTTTTTCACAAAGTGTCATTTTCCGCTAACTTGTGACAAAAAATAAAATCTTCTATGAACTCACCATACTCCTAACAGAATACCTTGGGGTGTCTTCTTTCTAAAATGGGGTCATTTGTGGGGTTCCTATACTGCCCTGGCATTTTAGGGGCCCTAAACCGTGAGGAGTAGTCTTGAAACGAAATTTCTCAAAATGACCTGTGAAATCCTAAAGGTACTCATTGGACTTTGGGCCCTTTAGCGCAGTTAGGGTGCAAAAAAGTGCCACACATGTGGTATCGCCGTACTCAGGAGAAGTAGTATAATGTGTTTTGGGGTGTATTTTTACACATACCCATGCTGAGTGGGAGAAATATCTCTGTAAATGGACAATTGTGTGTAAAAAAAATTAAAAAATTGTCATTTACAGAGATATTTCTCCCACCCAGCATGGGTATGTGTAAAAATACACCCCAAAACACATTATACTACTTCTCCTGAGTATGGCAATACCACATGTGTGGCACTTTTTTGTATGTGTAAAAATACACCCCAAAACACATTATACTACTTCTCCTGAGTATGGCAATACCACATGTGTGGCACTTTTTTGCAGCCTAACTGCGCTAAGGGGTCCAAAGTTCAATGAGCACCTTTAGGCTTTACAGGGGTGCTTACAATTTATACAATTTAGCACCCCCCAAAATGTCAGGTCAGTAAACACACCCCACAAATGACCCATTTTGGAAAGTAGACCCTTCAAGGTATTCAGAGAGGGGCATGGTGAGTCCGTGGCAGATTTCATTTTTTTTGTCGCAAGTTAGAAGAAATGGAAACTTTTTTTTTTTTTTTTTTTGGTCACAAAGTGTCATTTTCCGCTTACTTGTGACAAAAAATAATATCTTCTATGAACTCATTATGCCTCTCAGTGAATACTTTGGGATGTCTTCTTTCCAAAATGGGGTCATTTGGGGGGTATTTATACTATCCTGGAATTCTAGCCCCTCATGAAACATGACAGGTGGTCAGAAAAGTCAGAGATGCTTGAAAATGGGAAAATTCACTTTTTGCACCATAGTTTGTAAACGCTATAACTTTTACCCAAACCAATAAATATACACTGAATGGGTTTTTTTTTATCCAAAACATGTTTGTCCACATTTTTCGTGCTGCATGTATACAGAAATTTTACTTTATTTGAAAAATGTCAGCACAGAAAGTTAAAAAAATCATTTTTTTGCCAAAATTCATGTCTTTTTTGATGAATATAATAAAAAGTAAAAATCGCAGGAGCAATCAAATAGCACCAAAAGAAAGCTTTATTAGTGACAAGAAAAGGAGCCAAAATTCATTTAGGTGGTAGGTTGTATGAGCGAGCAATAAACCGTGAAAGCTGCAGTGGTCTGAATGGAAAAAAAGTGGCCGGTCCTTAAAGGGGAACTGAAGAGAGAGGTATATGGAGGCTGTCCTGTTTATTTCCTTTTAATCAATACCAGTTGCCAGGCAGCCCTGCTGGCCTATTTCTCTGCAGTAGTATCTGATTAAAACCAGAAACAAGCATGCAGCTAGTCTTGTCAGATCAGACTTATAAGTCTGAACCACTGAAACACCTGATCTGCTGCATGCTTGTTCAGGGGCTATGGCTAATAGTATTAGAGGCAGAGGATCAGCAGGGCTGCCAGGCAACTGGTATTGTCTAAAAGGAAATAAACATGACAGCCTCCATATACCTCTCTCTTCAGTTCCCCTTTAAGGGGTAGAAAGCCCTAGGTCCTCAAGTGGTTAATACATGCAAAAATATATAGAAAGCAAACTTATTTACCTTAAAGGGAAGGTTCAGGGAGGGCTGTAAAAAAATAAAAATCAATATCCACTTACCTGGGGCTTCCTCCAGCCCGTGGCAGGCAGGAGGTGCCCTCGCCGCCGCTCCGCAGGCTCCTGGTGGTCTCCGGTGGCCGACCCGACCTGGCCAGGCCGGCTGCCAGGTCGGGCTCTTCTGCGCTCCAAGGCCTGGCACTTCTGCGTCCCACGCGGGCACGCTGACGTCATTGGACGTCCGCCGGGCTGTACTGCGCAGAAGAGCGCAGAAGAGCCCGACCTGGCAGCCGGCCTGGCCAGGTCGGGTCGGCCACCGGAGACCACTGGGAGCCTGCGGAGCGGCGGCGAGGGCACCTCCTGCCTGCCACGGGCTGGAGGAAGCCCCAGGTAAGTGTATATTGATTTTTATTTTTTTACAGCCCTCCCTGAACCTTCCCTTTAATGTATAGGTCTATTATTGATCTACTCATTAATTGATACCTCTATAATCATTATACTTGATCACTATATCAGCGTATAGCAGGCTCAGCTTTTGCGGTATATATCTCTGATGAGCAAGCCTTCCTAAGCAGGCATTACAGCCAGATCTGAGTAAAGTCAGAACATTTCTCCAGTGTTATCTTAATATAAACAATCCTGTAAAGGGAACAAACGGCTTACTGCAGAAAATGACACTAAGGGTTACTCTAACCAACAATCTAACTGATTAAAGAAGAACTCTGCTTATAATTATAAAATCATGAAATTAACTCAAATAATCTGCAGAACATTTTAAAACATAGATAATCAACCTAAAGCAAGATGGGGAAAATTTCTCTGCATTAATATGATTTTCTGACAGTGAGGGAGCGATAAGCCTGGAGGGGGCTGGAGGCCACAGGTATATATAGGTTTTTACCGCCTCCTCGTCACAGGTACGCTTTAAGCAAATTATTCTGCTTAACAAGTTTAGTGCATACACCCAAATATCTCTAAGAGTAGGCTCGTACTGGCCCAGCGAAGTGTCGATGTAAAGATCGGGAGGCCTTTTGTAAACAATATGACGTCACCTGTCACGTGACGTTGTGGGCCCCTCTCCTCTCTGCACTCCATGCGTCTGAGCCAATGGCTTAGTGGAGGCTAAGGAGGAACTTCGCCTGGCCAGCAGTCGCATCATGAAAAATGCTGCTGACACAGGAATATGAGCAGACAGGCCCCTGGATGACTTCAGGAAAGCAGTGAGTCATGTGACAGTCACATGACTCGCAGGCACACAGACCTCAAGCTCTCAGCTCAGCTGAGAGCAGGGTGGGGATTTTCACTTAAAGAGACTCCGTAACAAAAATTGCATCCTGTTTTTTATCATCCTACAAGTTCCAAAAGCTATTCTAATGTGTTCTGGCTTACTGCAGCACTTTCTACTATCACAATCTCTGTAATAAATCAATGTATCTTTCCCCTGTCAGACTTGTCGGCCTGTGTCTGGAAGGCTGCCAAGTTCTTCAGTGTTGTGGTTCTGCTATGAACTCCCCCTTCCAGGCCCCGTTGTGCACACTGCCTGTGTATTATTTAGATTAGAGCAGCTTCTCTCTTCTCTCTTATCTTTTACAAGCTGGATAAATCGTCCTCTGAGCTGGCTGGGCTTTCACATACTGAAGAATTACAGACAAGGGCAAAGCTGTTTGCAGGAAGAAACGATCAGCCTGAAACTTCAGTGCATGAGAACAGGGGGAGAGAAACACACAAATGATCTCTTGAGATTCAAAAGGAAGGCTGTATACAGCCTGCTTGTGTATGGATGTATTTTCTATGTTTGGACATACTGTACATTAACCTACTTCCTGTTTAGGTGGCCATTTTGTTTGTTTATAAACAAACTGTTTAAAACTGTTTTTAACCACTTTTAATGCGGCGAGGAGCGGCGAAATTGTGTCAGAGGATAATAGGAGATGTCCCCTAATGCACTGGTATGTATACTTTTGTGCGATTTTAACAATACAGATTCTCTTTCAGAGATGCAAGAGAGAGCTGGCTGGCTGGAGCTAGATGCTGGGCTGTGAGGAAGCAGGAGATGTGAGGGAGATAACAGTAAAGTCTGCCAGGAGAGAAGGAGGGAATGGCGCTGACAGAGCAGAGGCATAAAAGATAAGAACTGGCAGTGACAGTGGAAGAGGGAAAAGTTACTGAAACATTACAGGGAGAGGACAGCTATTACAGACATATACAGGAGGAGAAAGATAAAGAAGGACAGAAAATATAAACAATGACTAAGCTGGTAAAAGAATGACATTGGAGGAAACATTAACTTCCAGACAGCAGAGAAGGCCAAGCAGGAAGAGGACGCAGATAACAGAGAAAAGAGCAGAGATCATCTATGCAGATAGTTTGCATTACAACTGGGCCAGTGTATACAGACATTATTATTATTATTATTATTTAGTATTAATAATAATGGCCAGATTTCAAGCAAGGCCACATAGGCCATGGCCTAGAGCTCCAGGAAAGCAAGGGGTGGGCAGAGGGCAGCAGGACGGCAGTAGCAGTTAGCCTGCAAAAGATTCATCCTGCTACACAGAGTTTGCGCATAACGGTGGGCAGCTACCAACAGCCAAATATGGCACTCAGGGGATGAGGGGGCAGCGAACAGGCACTTACATTGATCTTTGAGCTGCCTGTCACTCACTGAATGTGCCACTCACCAAAGATCCTATAATCTAATCCCTGCCATCATATGACTAACTGTCCTCAGAGGAGCTTATAATGTAATCCCTGCCATCATGTCACCTACTGTTCTCAGAGGAGCCTACAACCTATTCCATGCCATGTTGTGGGGGTAGTTTAGGATGCTGTCGGTCTGGGACCAGCTGGTGATAGTGGGCCTTGAGCGGGAAAAAGAACAAAGCCGGCCCTGTATACAGAAAAGAGAAGGCTGGTGAGTTCTGTATGATAAATTGCCAGAACTGTTTTGGTCCACATGTATGCTTAAAGAGTAACTGCATAAAATACACAATTAGTTCTACATTGCAGGCTGATATATTAGTAGAAAGGATGCTAATCAGCCAACTGACAAGTTTAAAATCATCCTTACTTTTTTTTTCCATGTGCAGTTTCTCTCTCTATGCCCCCAGGTCTCTAAAAGCGTACTCATGGCCGCAGAAGAGAAGTGAAAGGCATGCTGAATCAGCCTGATTGGTTGATGCCTCTGTCACTCACTTCTCTGCTCTTTGATTGGCCGCCTTGGTCTCCCCTTCTCTCCAGTGGTCCTACCACTGTAAGAGCACAGGGAGGGGGGCCAGAGGCTATATACTGTCACTGTCCTCTGCCCCCCTCCACCAGTAGCATGTCTGCACCCCCCCTGAGCCATTCTGCCGCCCACCGCCGCCAGATAATTTCTCTTCCCCGCACTGAACATCACGGAACGATAAAGGCGGGGCACACAGAGTACCTGAATAATGGTTCCAGGCACTGCAGTATCTTTCTACTTACATATGTGTTTTGGGCGAACTCCCCCGCCCCAAAATATATGTACCTTATCTCCTTATTCCCCTGTAGCAGAATCGGCAGCTATAGCTGCTTTCCATCCCCATTCTGCCAGTTATTTCCCCCGTTCAAGTTTCCTCGGGAATCCAATATGGCGGCGAGACCCTCATCTACTTCCGGGGCATTGAGCAGTACCCATGATTCGGGTACTTCCCTATAGTGCTGCGCACAAGAGGATGTCATTATCAGGCATGCGCAGAATGTCCTCTCGTGCTCGCGCAGAGTTACATTGTGCACTGCTGCACCCCATCCTACCCGTTGACCACTTTATAATATGTTATGCGGGCAGCTGACGTGTGTCCCGCTCGCTAGCTCGTTCTCTCTCTGTGAGAGAGAACGAGATTCACAGTGACAGGGGCGCGCTAGGAGGGGCGGGAGGACAGCTGCAGTGTGTCCCCGCTCGCTCGCTCTCCCTCTCTGCACTGCGAGCAGGGATAATTATTCAGAGTGAGGGAGTGTGCATAGAGGGGCGGGCGGAGTAGCTGGATGGGGCATTGAGATACACAAGTGACATGAATGTCGTATGTATGTATGTTTAGTGTTCATTCTCATATGTCTTTGCTTCTGGATACTGGAGTTCAGTACCTCGGTATTATCTGAGTTCAGTTCCAGATGTCCTGGATGCTATTTGGGTTCAGTGAAGAATGTTGATGCATTCCTGAATCCTGCTACAGCCAGTTTGAGCGGGTAGTCGTGGGATAATGGTGCGTGAGATACGCAGGCGTACTAAGTAAGCCATTGTTTTCACATACAGTGAGCACGAGGTGTACACATCGGCTGTGTTGTATTGCGCAAAAGCGGATATCATAGATTTGTACTGTGATCACGCGCCTACGAAAGCGACCGAATATGCGCTTGCGTGTGTTATGGTTTAGGGAGTATAATTGGTTGGGAAAACGCCTGGACTCCGGGACTTTTTGCTGAGACCAACAGACGTGATGGATTGTGTCGCCAGGTGTTTTCCCCTACGGAGGATTGACGGAGTGACTCTTCCTTGGGTGATATTGCTACAACACTTGGTAAAGAAAGGTTGATGCATGCTTACTAATAATTACTAACCCTTAAACTATGATTCTGCAAGCCTAGAGGATTATTATAACAGGATTGTAGCTCAAAAAATATTATTATTGATTTTTTCCTCATGTTTTGCTGCAATTCATTTTACCCACTACGGTGAAGAGCGAAGTTAGAGGGTTTAAAAACCCTTCCCATGAGGCAAAACAGGCATGCATGGGCTGGAACACAGGGAGGAGCGCTTCTTCCTGAGTTCAAATCTCAGACTTTAAAGTCTGAGATTTCAGAGGACTAAACAGAGGCAACCGGGAGTCTTAGCGCATAGACTAACTGGCTAAAAGGTATGTCCCAAAACACACAACATACCACAGTAGTCCATATTATATAGAAAAAAAGGGTTACAGTATTCCTTTAAAAGAGTCATCAGGCAAAGTAAATGACAGCCCATTTACTTACCTGGGGCTTCCTCCAGCCCCTTGCAGCTGTCTGTCCCACGCTGACAGCCCCATTCTCAGCCACTGGCCTGGGGTCCCCGCACGGTGCAGAGGACAAACTCAACCTCCTTACTGCACCTGCGTAAAGGGCCACTGTTAATCAAGCCCATGTTGTTCCGCAGCAGACAACGTGGGCTTGATTGACAGCGGCACTTCACGAAGACGCAGTAAGGACGACCTCTGGGTCGACCTCTGCACCGTGTGGGAACCCAGGCCGGTGGCTGAGAATGGAGCTGTCAGCGTGGGACAGACAGCTGCAAGGGGCTGGAGGAAACCCCAGGTAAGTAAATGGGCTGTCATTTACTTTGCCTGATGACTTCTTTATAGGAAACATCCAAGCAGCTAAAAAAATGAACTCTACTTACCCCGGGCTTCCTCCAGCCCCTGACAGCCTATGTGTCCCTTGCCGCAATTCCAGTGTCTCGGGATCCGCTCCATTTCAGATGCCAACCTCGCCAGATCGGCCCCTACTGCGCCTGTGCGAGTGCTGCTGTCAGTCACGCTCAAATGGTCTGGAGTGTTCTGCGCAGGCGCAGAAGAGGCCAACCTGGCGAGGTCGACATCTGAAACAGAGCGAATCCCGGGACACTGGAACTGCGGCGAGCGACATAGTGGCTGCCAGGGGCTGGAGGAAGCCCCGGGTAAGTAGAGCTCATTTTTTTTTTGCTGCTCAGATGCTGCCTTTAACCTCAGTGAAGAGTCTAACTGATATTTAAATGTTTCTTCGTGAACTCTGGGTTTGCCTGAACAGAATGTCTTCTGCAGCACTTTACAGAGTACATAATCATGTCCCTGACTGTCCTCAAAGGAGCTCACACGCTAATCCTACCATAGTCATAGTCTAATGTCCTACCATATTATTATTATGTATTTATATAGTACTGACATCATCTGCAGCCCTTTCAGAGAACATAGTCATGTCACTGACTGTCCTCAGAGGAGCTTACACTCTTATCCTACCATAGTCATAGTCTAATATTCTACCACTCCTACTATAATAGTCTAATACCCTACCATATTATTATTATATATTTATATAGTACTGACATCCTCTGCAGCACATTACAGAGTACATAGTCATGTCACTGACTGTCCCCAGAGGAGCTCACAAGCTAATCCTACCATAGTCATAGTCTAATGTCCTACCATATTATTATTATGTATTTATATAGTACTGACATCCTCTACAGCCCTTTCAGAGAACATAGTCATGTCACTGACTGTCCTCAGAGGAGCTCACACTCTAATCCTACCATAGTCATAGTCTAATATTCTACCATATTATTATTATGTATTTATATAGCACTGACATCTTCTGCAGCACATTACAGAGTACATACATTATCACTGTTGCAAATTACAGATGCAGAAGAGTCTCAATCTTCCAACTGTAATATTAAATACTTAATGCAGGAAGAAGTGAAGGCAAGACTAAAAAAAAATTAAAAATAGACAAGGCACCTGGCCCGGATGGCATGCATCCTCGGGTCCTAAGGGAATTAAGTTTAGTTACAGATAAAGCCCTTTATCTTATCTTTTGTGACTCTCTTTCAACTGGCAGAGTCCCAGTGGATTGGCGTACAGCCCACGTTTTCCCATTATTTAAGAAGGGCAAAAAATCAGATCCAGGAAATTATAGACCTGTAAGCTTAACATCAGTTGTATGCAAACTATTTGAGGGGTTACTAAGAGATACTATACACGACTTCATAGTAGAAAATAATCTTATTTCTCAGCATCAACATGGGTTTACTAATGACAGCTCCTGTTTGACTAACATGCTCAGCTTTTATGAGGTAGTGAACGCTAATGTGGATATTGGGAATGCTGTAGATGTGATATACTTGGACTTTGCAAGGGCCTTCGACATTGTTTCACACAAAAGTGTGGTGCAAAAGTTGAGGATGTAAGGACTGGGGAAGAGTCTGTGTGCATGGATAGGGAACTGGCTAATGGACAGAAAACAAAGAGTTGTGGTCAATGGATCATACTCAAAATGGATGACTGTTAGCAGTGGGGTCCCACAGGGGTCTGTACTGTATCTGTACTGGGTCCAGTGTTCTTTTATTTATTTATTAATGACCTAGTACAGCAATGGCGAACCTATGGCATGCGTAGCCTCATCTGCAGGCACGCCATCGCTGCTCATCTGGCCACCGCATTGAACTGGCCGCGGCGTCTAAATAGATGCCGCACCAGTTCGTAGCCCGCAGCCCTGCTCCAGCCTGCCTGCATAGTCTTCCGGCAGGCAGAGCAGGGCTACGGGAAGATGGCGTCCGAAGCCCTGTACTGGAGACTATTTGTGTCTCCAGTACAGAGCTTCAGGCGCCATCTTCCCGTAGCCCTGCTATTCAATTCAGCGCGGGAGACTGCAGGAGGAAGATCTCCGGGGGAGCTGCGCGCCAGAGGTCGGTCAGGAGAGAAGACTTCTGTCAGGTGAGTAAATTCCTTTTTTTGCAGGTGAAATGTTGCCCACATTGCGTTATTTTCTGGTGTAAAGCTGCCCTAATTGCGTTTATATTCTGGTGTCTGGGGTAACTGTTGCTGCATTTATTATTTAATGGTCATAGTTGGCTATATTTGCTGCTTTGGGATTTACGGTATACTAATAAATAGCATCACACAGTTTCTGCACACCCATGATGCGAATCCTCATTTCACCACATCATGGCGGAAACACTGCTTTCTTATGCCTCGCTGTTACATCATTAGCTCCGCCCATACAATGTCATGGCCACACCCATTTTTCACTGTTATGGGGACCACTAGAGTAGGGCATGTGAGCGGCAAATCATGGGGCGCGTGGGCCCCAGGCTGAAATTTCTCTGGTGGGCCCCCAGGATCCCAGTCCGACCCTGTCTAAGAGTATAACAACTTGAAGTGGTTAGTAAAGAGGAAGTTGTTTTCTAAGAAGCACACTCAGATGAGATGCAAAATTTGAGATTTGGATAAGAAAAGGAGTTCAACTTCTTTAATTGGTGAGTTAGCAAAATAGAGTTAGGCCCACCATAAGTGAAAATTGTATGGGTTCCTTTAAGAACCATACCAATGCATTCTTATTAGTCTTTCTAATCTCTGTAGACACACTGAACAGAAAAATCAGTAAAGGTAAATGATTATTTGCTATCTCAAAGAAAGTTATGCTGACCACCAATTGGCAGATTTACCTGTTTTTAATAGCTCGTCCATATTCACCAACATTACTAGTAATTTATTAGTAAATGGGCAGTGAAGTTCCGCTGTATTTTTTTTCAAACATCAATAAGGGGTACCCCCTATAAGCACATGGCATAAGAGATAGGGCTTGGACTGTGATTGATCCTAAAAATTCACCCAAAGCAATCACTAATAATCATGTCAGGCAACAGCTATTAAAGTGAACCTCCGGACTAAAAATCTACTCAGCAAAACTGAAAAGGCTTGGTGTTTCTTTAACAGTTTCACAGCATCAGAACTTTGTTTCTCTTACCAAAGCATCATTTTTAGCTGTATTTTTAGCTAAGCTCCACCCATCAAAGAAAACTGCCCGGACTTTTTTTCCCTGATGCTGTGCAAAGCATGATGGGATTTCCTATGTTGTTATTCACGTTGCCTAGCAACTGGGAGGGGTGATCAGCACACAGGACAGTTGGAGCTGTGTCTCATGCTCCCTGTCACCTCCTTTCAACCAAAAAGATGGCTACCCCATGAAATCACAAACATTTGCCTGTTCTTTTAAAATAGGGTGGGTAAGAGATTATATTACCTATCTATTTGAATTAACATAACTAATGTAACTTAATGACAGTATGTTTGTTTAGGCTGAAGTTCCTCTTTAACCACTTCGCATCCAGACCTTGTTTTCCCCTAATGGACCAGAGCAGTTTTGACGCTTTAGCTGTGTCCCTTTTTAATCAGCAATAGCTTAATCTGTACTCATGCCACTTAAATGATCTATACATCGTTTTTTTCAAGACAAACTAAGCTTTCATTGGGGGGTATTTGGTCCCGAGTAAAATGTTCCTCCCTATGCATTTTAATGGGAAAAAGTGGGAAAAATTAAAAAAATGCATTATTTCTCAATTTTGACCAATTCCTGTTTAAAAATAAAAAGTGCTATTGACATAAAAACTGTGCCACCAGTTTATGTTGCCCCAATATAGATATCCAGATGTGTCCCCAGTATCACCCCCCCCCCCAAGTATTGCCAGATGTGTCCCCAATATCAGTCCCCCCCCCAGCATAGCCAGATGTGACCCCTGTGTTTGCCACCCCCAGAATAGATTGACAGATGCACCCCTAGGAATAGCGCCCCTCCTTTATAGCCAGATGTGTCCCAGGGATCAGAATTACCCCATTATAGCCAGATGTACCCCCAGGATTAGTGCTGCCCCTCATTATAGCCAAATGTGCCCCGAGATGGCCCCCCAGGTGCCCAGATGTGCCATATTATTAAATCCCCCCTCCCCTCAGTTACCCAGATGCCTCCCAATCAGTTTAACCCCCCCCCCCTTTTCATATCCCCACCCCCCAAGAATTAATAGCCAGATGTCCTCCCCCCCCCATCAGACAGCCCCCTCCTTGCACAAATCATTAAAAAAATTGCACCAGCAAGCAGCCTCTCTCACCTTACCTCGTTCCTGCGACTATCCTGAAGCCTGAGCCTCGGAGGCTTGTGCTTCAGGATAGTCGCAGGAACGAGGTGAGTGCTTCAGGATAGTCGCAGGAACGAGGTGAGACAGGCTGCTTGCTGGTGCATTTTTTAAATGATTTGTGCACGGAGGGGGACAGATGAAGGATCGCTGCGGTTGACTACTGCAGTGATCGTTCATGGGAGGGGGGTGGACTAATTGGCTACCAGGGAACATGTTCCCTTTCACCAATTAGTAATGCAGCTGACAGTGCCGGGGGTGCGCTCTGAAGCGCACCTGATCGTTCACAGCAGGGCTGCAAGCTTAATAAGTATATCTACGTCATGGTGGCTAGGAATTTTCCGAGGTGCGGAAAAAAATTCTTTACTCACCTGCAGAGCAGGGACAAGGTCCTCCAGCACCCAAGGCTGAGACACCAAAGTGCGCCCCTCCATCCCTCCCACCTCAGCTGTCACACACGGATTGCTATTAGACTAAGAGGGCCACAGGGCCCACAACCTCCCCAACACCTTAATATCTAGTTATCTGGCTTGCAGTCACTGCTATGTATCCCCTTTTCTTATTTCTTTCTGCTTCATACACAATTAGGAATGACAGCTGAATGAATTGTGCGCCCCCTCCTACACTGCGCCCTGAGGCTGGAGCCTCTCTAGCCTATGCCTCGGCCCGGCCCTGCTCACCTGGGCTTCATCTAGCACCTTGAAATCTAACAGATTCCACACTGAGGCTCCGTTCTTATACAGCCAGCTGCTTTTAGTTTTGGGAAGCTCAGCGACCAAGACCGGGTCATGAGTTTCTTTGTATTGCGAGCCTTCCGCCGTGAGCGTTCTGTGCATGCGCTCTAAGCAGAAACTCACGACCCTGCTGGTAGGTGAGCTTTTGAAACTAAAAGCAGCTGGCGGGACAAGAACAGAGTGTGGAGTGGGACCTGATAGACTTCAAGGGGCTGGAAGAAGCCCCAGGTGAGTAAAGATTTGTATTTTTTTCCCCACCTCGGAATTCCTTTAAGCTTCTATACACACCTTAAATTTTGTTGATGTGACAAGTATCTGACAGATCAATCTGCCAGTGTATGGTTAGCATTAGTTTGATAAGCTAAAACAAAGCTTTGCCAGTTGTTTTCCTTGTGTTTGGGACTGTTATAAGTCTCTGTTGATGTTTGTGAACTAGGTCATCCAGTTGCAAGTTACAAGGCTGGCTAGGCCTTAACCTGGAACATATACAGTATAGTTTGCAGTTCTGAAATTCCGGCAAAATCTTCTTTTCAGCAGCTGCAATTTCCCCTGAGAGCTGAACAAGTACTTGTTATGTAATGTGCATTATCTTTTGCCTGCACTGAACTATAAAACACAATTTCACTTCCTGAAAAGGCTTCTGTATTTATGCACAAATTTTAAAGAATAAAAGAAGGGATGTACAGTTGCAAAGGCACAGATGTATCAGGAATAAGTGTTGCATGAGCAATAGCATATTTCCCTTGAGCTATAACTTCCAGGCAGTCAATAATTCTTCATTAAGTAGCCATCACTGAGTGAAACAATAAATAAATAACTTCAGTTAAATGCTGACTGCCAAGGACCATGTGTTCTTGGAATAGGTGTAAAATAAGCATTTGCATGAATAACCTTATTGGCAACAATAGAAAAGCCACACAAAATTGTAGGGATGAAAGGAAACATAAATACTCTAGTTTGGCATACCATAAAATATCAATTAAAAATAAAAGTTCACTTTGGTTACTATAGTACAATTTTGTACAATGGAGTGTAGTGTAACTTCTGCCCCCCCCAAATGTGATTATAGTGTTCTCTTAAAAAGCATAATTAGGCATAGAACCCCCAATGAAATATATCCAGAGCGCTGACCAAAACAATAAATATGAAGGCTGCCCCCTAAATTTGCAATATTCAGAGTGGCCCCAAAATATTAACGCAGTGTCTCCAAAACAGTAATGCAGAGTACACAAAATAATAACGCAGGGTGTCCCCCTAACCCAACATTAGACAGAGAGCCCCACAAATAAGTTAGGTAGTGCCCCCATAAAAGGTAGAGTACCCCTAAAAACCAGTCAGAGTGCACCCTCCACCTTCAACATGACAGTTTTGAAGAGTACCGCCCATATAACATTTAGGCAAAGCCCTAACCTTTAGTGTTTAATGGTTTCTGTTAAAATAGCAAGTCTCCATGTCCCTTGCAGCACCAGCCCTGGTCCTCCGCCTGAACTACAAGATCTTCTCCTAACTCCTCCTATACCATTCCATTGTGTTGGGTGGAGCATTCAACAATTTAATCATGTGAATGATATATATTAATGTTTTGTCTTTACAATTATAAAAATTATATTTTCATAATATTATCTCCTACTTGTCATGTTTTTCAAGAAGCAATATATTTAGAGTTTATCAGGGAGAAAATCTGCATGATTTTGTACATGTGCACATTCCCATATGTGGACTTGTGACCATGGTTGAGGGAGGGTGTGGTCTAATGACATCAACACCCTATATCAGGTGTGCATAATTATTGGGCAACTTCCTTTCCTTTGGCAAAATGGGTCAAAAGAAGGACTTGACAGGCTCAGAAAAGTCAAAAATAGTGAGATATCTTGCAAAGGGATGCAGCACTCTTAAAATTGCAAAGCTTCTGAAGCGTGATCATCGAACAATCAAGCGTTTCATTCAAAATAGTCAACAGGGTCACAAGAAGTGTGTGAAAAAGACAAGGCGCAAAATAACTGCCCATGAACTGAGAAAAGTCAAGCGTGCAGCTGCCAAGATGCCACTTGCCACCAGTTTGGCCACATTTCAGAGCTGCAACATCACTGGAGTGCCCAAAAGCACAAGCAGTGGTACAGGAAGTACTTCTTCAAGCAGTGGTACAGGAAAAAGTCTGCATCCTTCAAGAAAAACATGATTTTCATGCAGGACAATGCTCCATCACACACGTCCAAGTACTCCACAGTGTGGCTGGCAAGAATGGGTATAAAAGAAGAAAAACTAATGACATGGCCTCCTTGTTCACCTGATCTGAACCCCATTGAGAACCTGTGGTCCATCATAAAATGTGAGATTTACAAGGAGGGAAAACAGTACACCTCTCTGAACAGTGTCTGGGAGGCTGTGGATGCTGCTGCATGCAATGTTGATGGTGAACAGATCAAAACACTGACAGAATCCATAGATGGCAGGCTTTTGAGTGTCCTTGCAAAGAAAGGTGGCTATATTGGTCACTGATTTGTTTTTGTTTTGTTTTTGAATGTCAGAAATGTATATTTGTGAATGTTGAGATGTTATACTGGTTTCACTGGTAAAAATAAATAATTTAAATGGGTATATATTTGTTTTTTGTTAAGTTGCCTAATAATTATGCACAGTAATAGTCACCTGCAAACACAGATATCCCCCGAAAATAGCTAAAATAAAAAACAAACTAAAAACTACTTTCAAAAATATTCAGCTTTGATATTAATGAGTTTTTTGGGTTCATTGAGAACATGGTTGTTGTTCAATAATAAAATTATTCCTCAAAAATACAACTTGCCTAATAATTCTGCACTCCCTGTAGTAAAACATTAACAATATTTTACTATTGCAATTAATTAGTATAATATCGGTAATTGTACTGACATTTTACTAGCAGCTTCCTCCAGCACCCTTTTTTACATGTATACAGTCAGAGGCGGGTGTTCTACTGACGGGTAGTCTCATGTATACTGCAGGAGGAAGCCTGTCTTATAAAGAAGTTAAAGTTATGGCTATGCTACATAAGCCACATAACTAATAAATTCAGAAGCATTTTACAGAACAAAGCATTTTACAGAACACGGCATTAAAACAGGCCTAACATTTACATTGCAGTCTGTAAGTGTAATTTTGTGTAATAGACTAAATACCAACCAACCAGAAAATTTTGCCATGAAACTTGATTAACAAAAAGTAACCAAAAGAGCTGCAATCGGGTGGCTTTGTTTAGGCAATGAACCTCAAAATCTACCTGACAGGGACGTTTTAGAATAGTGGCGTACATAGTACATATCACCAATAAGAAACATACAGCTGGAGATGAAACAGAAAAACCATATGTTGTAGCTGTCCTGGTTGAGGTAAAGCCACAGTGGCAAACCATTTATTTTGTCATTTTTAAGACATACATGAGGTTATTCTTAATTGGGTAATTTTAAAAGGCAGCTCCAGGATACATTTAGTTAAAGCTTTCCCGTAGTTAAATTAGCTAGGGCCAGTGGCGTAGCTAAGGAGTTGTGGGCTCCGATGCAAGTTTTACAATGGGGCTCCCCAAGCACTCTATACATAACAATTGATACGGCGCACCAAAACCTGCCAATGGCAACTACAGTGTCAGAGGTGCAAGAAGGGGATGAGGAACTGTTTGTTAATGATTACTACTATTCAAAGTATCTATAGAAGTGATTATTACCAGCACAGGACCAATAGAGAGCTAATACTGTAGTTGAGGGAGGGCCCTTCGGGGCCCCTCTGGCCCTGATGTGGTCACTACCCCTGCATCCCCTATTGCTGCGCCCCTGGCTAGGGCGATTCATTTTAAAATATCTTTTTTTCTCTTGCTTATTATCTTACTTGCTTAGAAGGGCTAAAAACTGCCTCATAAAGAAAATGATCCTGATGCTATAAAGAGAAAATAATTGACTTCAACCATTTTCATGTTAAAGAAGAACTTTACCAATAAGTAGCAGAAGGGGAGAAAAAAATAAATACCTGTATATTGCAAAGTGAAAATTAAAAAAATAGAAGCACCATAATGGTGCCTAACATTGACCATGGTATTCAGTAACATTGGCGTAGCCACAATTTTTGAAGGATATAGCCGGTATTTAGCATGATAGCCAATATGTGTGGGGAAAAGATGGCCACATCATTTTGTTGAGAACATATACCAGTAGATGAAATGGTAACAGAAAATACAGGCCAGAAGTTGATGGGAAAATATAGCAAAAAATTATAGCAGCAAAATATAGCCTATATATGTGAGGGTAAATAAAGCTGCATAATTTTGTTAAGAACATATAGAGGGAAGATACAGCTGAATGTTATAGCAGCAAAATATAGCCGATATATGTGTGGGGAAAATATAGCCGCACAATTTTGTTGAGAACATATAGAGGAAGTGAAAATACTGGCAAAAAGTTGATGGGAAAATATAGCCGAAAATTATGGTTGAAAAATATATAGCCGCATAAGTATATAGCTGATAAAAATAGAGGGCGCCTAAATATGGCTGATATAAAATAACGGGGGCCCTTTCCAGTGCTTATAGCCACTAATCGTGGCAAATAAAATTGAAGTCTATTTTTCCAACAATGTTCTAAAGGTTAAAAGGTTGTATATGTTTTTGGTACCAATGCATATGACTGTTTTACTGATTATCCATCTGATCTGTATAATGTCTCTTGAGGATTTGACAATGACATGCTTTTGTAAAGGATAATGTAACTTTCTGCTTTATCTCATATTCCTCAATAAAAAAATTTTAGTACCCCAAAAAATTGAAGTCTATGGCGGTGCCCTTTTTACACAGGCGGCTCTAGCTTTCTTTTAAACTAATACTGTTGTTCACCCATTCCTTCTACTTGGACTGTTCCTGGATGCCTGTGATACACACACGCCGCCCATGTTAATTACGACTTTACTAAAATGCCAATAAATTCACGGTAGCGGACCTTTAATATGTGTCCTTGCCTCGTCTTAAATCAATCCCCTAAATACTAAATTGTCACTATGTTTAAAGGGCACCTGAGCTAACATTATATCTTTGGCAGCACATGTAATATGGGATCCTTCTATTTACCTGTTCTCCATTTTGGATGGGCTTCTTTCCATTGTGCTGCCTTTCAAGCAGTGCATGCTCTGTTCACTTGTGCCCAGATGTGCACAGCAGCAAAGGCCGTATGGGTATGTGACTAGTGCCGCTCTTGGCTGCATTGCACACCCAGGCAGAAGCACGAAATAACAGGGAGCGTAAGCGGATAGAGCATGCACTGCTTTTTTGTTGAACAGTGGGCAGAGCAGCACAATAGAGGGCCGCCCATTTAAATCAGTGATTGTTGGGGTGCTAGACAGAATGCTGTTAAGTGGAGGAGGTGGGGACGCGGTTGGTGACAGAGGGCCTTTGGCACTGGAAAGTACAAGTCTGGCCCTGGAAACACTTCTCAAATACTTGTCTGAAATAAAATCCATTTTGGTGGACATTTCATTCAGCAGACTGTTAAGTATTTCAAACAATCAAAATATAAGCTTTAGATAAATATATGAAGAATATGTGAGTAAATAAAAACCAGATTCTGAATTAGCTATAGGAATCAAACGTAACATTTATCTTAAATATTAAAATAAATAAATGTAACTTTTTATTAAGTATTTAGTAATAATCAAGAAAAACAGAGGTCTAAACTAGGAAAACATGTAAAATGGCAATGCAGTTTTAAATTAACTTCATTCCATTCAGTTAGTAATGTCTGGTTTCTGATAAGTTATCAGTTTTAAGCAAATGCGTTTTCAATTTTTTTTTTATTTCTAGAGGCATTATTGACATTAATGTGATTTAGCGTTCCAAAGCTAAAGGTAATGAGAGATGTCTCCGGCATGTGGCCTCCAGTCACCTGTAATTGAAAACACACATGAAAGTACTACAACTTAAAAGCTCCAGCCTAAAGATCTATGTAGACAAAAGGCTTCTCATTTCCCTGAGCATACCCATAAACATGCATTTGTAACTTACAACCTCTGCATTTCTAATCCTTTCATGGTAAAACAAAAGGGCATATACACCTTGGTTTAGCAATCCCCTGCCCCAACTTTTCTGAAGTTTGCCCCGGGTTAAAATTTAACATGAAGATATACTGTAAATATATAAATATGTATGTGTGTGTGTGTGTGATCCAGAAAGTAACACTCATTAGCTTTTATATGCCATGCAAGATATTCGTTCTGTTAATTGAATCTGTCATGTTAATATCTTCTCTGCAAGCACCGTCACGTGACTGTAGAACCTACAGGCGTATCTATAGGGGTGCAGGCATGGCATGTGCCATAGCTGCCTTGTACTAGGGGCGCTGCTCCATAGCATTCTTGATGTTCTCCATCTAGATTCTAGTTTTTTATCTGGGGGGCAATTATTTGGGGTGACAAGCTGCCCAACTGTTATTTGGGAAATATGTACAGACTGGCATATTGACATTCTTCATCCTCACAGGTCATGCTTCACGTCAACTTGGGCACAACAAATTCAACTGAAACTACATCTTACATGTTTTTGGAAGGTGGCACCCCCTCCACCTTCTCTACCCCAGGATGGATTTCAGTCTGAGCCATAGGTGCTGTTTTCCACAGATACGCCCCTGTGTAGAACGCCAGGAACTGTTTGTTCAAGATCACCAGTCCCTTCGACTGATAGCTGATGAGAATAATACTACTACAATAATGGGAGTTTTAAAACCATGTAAAAAGATATGACAAATGCTTAAGTAAAGGAGGTGAATGTGTAGAGGAATAATCAGAAAATACAGGACACCTGATCCAATTCACTTTTTCTCCGAAATGTTCTCCTAAGTGAAAATTTCACATTGTAAATGCAATTCCTTTTAAGCTACAAGCAAGCAAGGAAATACTCAGTATAATTTCAGAAATATGAAAAAATATCTACTAGGAGAAAACTTTGGAAAAAATAGTGAATTGGATCAGGCCCACTGTGTCTAAAATACAAGTTTTCTAATTGATTAAATGAAAATGGTTTTTACTTTCCAGAATACCCTCACATTTCAAACTAGGTTGTATTTGTACTATTTTCAGTTAACCATAGGGTTAAAGGACAACTGAAGTGAGAGGGATATGGAGGCTGCCATATTTATTTACTTATAAAGAATAGTCTGGCATCCTGATGATTTTTCTGGCTGCAGTAGTATCTGAATCACACACCTAAAACAGGCATGCAGCACACCTGATTTGCATGCTCTATGGGTCCATGGTTAAAAGCATTAAAGGTTAGAGGGACAGCTGGGTAATTTGCATTGTTTAAAAGGAAATAAATATGTGAGCCTCCATACCCCTCTCACTTTAGTTGTCCTTTAACATTATCATCATACTTTCTTTTTATTTGCATTTTACACAGTGTTCTAACCTTTTGGGAAATGAATTTGTATTTTAATAGTTCATCGTACAGTTTGTATTTCGAGCACCACCTGTTATCATAAAATTGTCTTAAATACAGACATCAAAAACTGTAATGTAATAGGGACTATTTCCTTAATAGCATTCTGAAACAGATTTGATATACAAATCTGAATAGAATAAACAGAAGTCAGAGAAATGGGGATGAATAGAGTGTTATATATCTCTACATTTCTGGCACAGACTTCTGAAACATGACATTTCAAAGAAAGAAATATCACATTTCTCAATCAAATTTACTGTGGTGGATGATAAGCGAAACTGATGCATTTCAACACTTAGAATGTATTTGTGAGAAAGCGCGGAGGAGCCGCCGCCATGAGCCAGCGGCGGGCGGCTCCTTCCGCACACGGCAGCTACTCGCACGGAGAGGAAGCCGCCTCCTCACATCATGAGGCGGCTACCTCCGTGCATCAGCCGGCAGAGAGCGGCGAAACCGCCGCGCTGGATGCGGCGGTTAGCCGGCAGGTCCCCGCTGCGGAGACACCGCAGAGCGGGGCTGTGCTGGCTGGGACTCATAGTCCCTCAAGATTCAGAGTGACGCGCGCGCGCGCGCACTCAGACAAACTTATGACACCAGGGGAGAGTCAGCTGACCAGGCAGGTCAGCTGACCATAGCTCCACTTCCCATTGGTCCAGCAATCAGGGAGGTGCTGGGGGACACCTAATGTATATATACTGCTGGCTGTTCATTCATCTGGTGTCTGGCGTTGCGATCACATATGTGGGAGCACCCAGATCCGTAGTCAGATCCTTAAGTGTGCCGGGACCAGCTGGAGCTGTAATCCTACACTTAGATAGATTTTGATAGCTAAAGTACTAGTTTGATTGTGATTATTTGTTATGACTTTTGCCTGCCTCGACTATCCGCCTGAACTCTGACCTTGTACCTCGATATTTCTGATACTCTGTTGCCGAACCTCGGCTCGTTCCTAGACTCTGTTTCTGCCTCCCGATTTTGTACCCCGATATATCTGATACCCCGTTGCCGAATCCTGCCTGTACTTTGACTCCGCCTTTGCCTACCGTATTTGTACTTTATCTGTCCGTGTGTTACGATCTGGCTTGTCCGACCTCGACAACCGACCTCACGATTGGAGGCGGTTCCCAGTCCTCATAGTGATACTTCCTTCTGAGGGTCACTCGTGGACTTTCCTTCCTACTGTCAGTCTGACTCCTCCCGTCTTGGAGAGCTCAGGTCTGCGGAAGGAATCCGTGCAGTTCTCCTTGCTGCACCAAGGCCTCGGCCTCTTAGTGTTACTGTTACACCAAACACTACACTCTACTCAGGTGAACAGAGGTTAGTCAGTATATTGGATTATCGGTGATACTGCAGATCACATATAATCTGGTATACGTCTGTATTCCCCGTGACGCTGCTGGTCACCGGTAATCAGACCTCTCTGTACTTCACCGATCGTTACAGAACGCCAGACCAAAATACTGATGGAACGCACTGATCCTCTGACTGTGCTTGCCACTTCGGTGGATAGCATTCATCAATCACTAAGCCAGCACAAAGCCTTAATTGATGCCTTATCAGGCTCTGTGAGAACCCTCCAGACATCAGTTGATTCAGTGCGATCCCCTCATAGTGATGACATGCGTATGCCTGTCCCAGATAAGTTTTCCGGCCACAAGTCTGACTTCCGGAATTTCAGGAGTAGAGTGTTGTCATATTTTGAGTTAAGGCCCCGATCCTCGGGGACTGAGACCCAACGGGTCATTTTCATTAAAACTTTGTTGACTGGAGACTCCCAGTCATGGGCATATAACCTGCCCGCTACCGATACTGCCTTGACCTCAGTGGAGGAATTCTTTAAGGCCATGGCCATAATCTACGACGACCCTGACCTTGCTGCATCCTCAGAGCGGAAGCTCAAACTCTTACGACAAGGCAGAGGGTCGGTCGAGGATTATGCGGCAGAGTTCCGTAGGTGGTCGGTCACCTCGAGATTTGATAATTTTGCCCTCATGGACTACTTCCTGTCTGGGTTGTCGGAAGAGGTTTCCGACCTAATGTTAACGGTACCCGAACCCAAGACAGTTGATGAGGCCATATCATCGGCCATTCGAGTGGATCGCAGGTTGCGCCATCAGAGGCAGGCTAGGGGCAGTCACCGTGTCAGGGGGACATCGTACGTGGCACCGTCTGCTACACCCCTAGTAACACCTTCTCCGCCTGTCTCACCCTCCCCGGCCTTACCACCGCCCGAGCCAATGCAGATTGGTCGGTCGAGACTGACCCAGGTGGAGCGAAGGCGGAGAATGACAGAACAGCTGTGCCTGTACTGTGCAGCATCAGGGCATAGAGTGCGAAACTGTCCTAACAGGTCGGGAAACGAGTTTGCCTAGGAGTAGTGGGGGGTGACACCCTAGGCACACAAACTGCACCCTTTAAGGAAAAGAAATTACTGCTCCCTTGTACGGTTACATGGGAGAATAAGTCTATGGCCACTGAGGCATTTATTGATTCAGGCTCAGCGGCCAATTTTATGAATTTTGAGTTCGCGCAGGAGTTGGGTATCCCCCTCACTCCTGTGAGACCCCCCATTCAGGTCACGGCAGTAGACGATTCCCCTCTACAACGGAATCATGCACTGTCTCAGACTCCGGAGGTGAAGATCACCATAGGGGTACTACATGGGGAACAATTATCATTTTTTGTTTTACACATGTCCACCTCCACTATTATCCTAGGCATGCCTTGGTTGCAGGTTCATTCCCCACAAATAGACTGGGCCACAGGACAGTTGACAGCATGGTCTCCTCATTGTTTCCAGCAGTGTTTGGGGAAACTGACATTGGGTCTAACTGAGGTACAGGTGGAGGGTGTACCAGAACAATACGCAGATTATGCCGATGTGTTTTGTCCCAAGGCCGCGGATAAGTTACCCCCTCATCGTCCATTCGACTGTCCCATTGACCTTCGTTCCGGTTGTATGCCTCCTCGAGGCCATTTATATAACTTATCCGGCCCCGAGAAACTTGCCATGCAGGAATACATTCGTGAGAACTTGGCTAAGGGCTTCATTAGGCCGTCTCGGTCGCCCGCTGGGGCAGGCTTCTTTTTTGTTAAAAAGAAAGATGGGGGTTTACGGCCTTGCATCGATTACCGAGGCCTCAATAAAATCACTGTGAAGAATCGCTACCCGTTACCACTTATAGACGATTTGTTCACACAGGTCACAGAGGCCAGCATATTTTCAAAACTGGACTTACGGGGGGCATACAACCTGGTGCGTATAAGGAAGGGCGATGAACGGAAGACGGCCTTCAATACCCCGGATGGGCACTACGAGTATAGAGTGATGCCCTTCGGGTTGTGTAATGCCCCGGCCGTCTTCCAAGAACTCATCAATGAGGTTTTTCGGGAGGTGTTGGGAAAGTTCGTTTTAGTCTATCTAGACGACATTCTCATTTTTTCTAACAACCTCCCAGAGCACAGAACCCATGTCAGGATGGTATTAGACAAACTGAGGCAGAATCTCTTATACGCCAAACTCGAAAAATGTATTTTTGAGGTCACATCGGTTGCCTTTCTGGGGTATATAATCTCCACCTCAGGGTTGTCTATGGACCCTGCCAAAGTCTCCGCGGTCCTGGAGTGGCCGCAGCCGGTGGGGTTAAAATCATTGCAACGGTTCCTGGGGTTCGCGAACTATTATAGAAGGTTTATAAAGGGGTACTCCACAGTAGTCGCCCCGCTCACTAACCTTACTAAAAAGGGGGCAGACACCACTCATTGGTCTCCCGAGGCAGTACAAGCGTTTTCTAAGTTAAAAGGGTTGTTCTGTTCAGCACCCATTCTCAGACACGTGGACACTTCTGTTCCATTTATTGTTGAGGTAGACGCCTCAGAGATCGGGGTGGGGGCTGTGCTGTCCCAACGTTCTGGTCTACAGGGTAGACTTCACCCATGTGCCTATTTTTCCCGAAGGTTCTCTCCGGCAGAGAGAAACTATGACATAGGCAACAGGGAGCTCCTAGCCATCAAATTGGCCTTTGAAGAGTGGCGTCATTGGCTAGAGGGAGCTGAGCACTCTATCACAGTTTATACCGACCACAAAAACCTAGAATACATCGAGGGGGCTAAAAGGTTAAGCCCAAGGCAGGCTCGATGGTCTCTATTTTTCTCGAGATTTTCATTTTTGATCACGTATACGCCAGGGAGTAAGAATACCAAGGCAGACGCACTTTCTAGGTGTTTTGAGCCAGAGACAGCACAGCCCCCTGTTCCTGAGACCATTGTCCCACGTAGTATGGTGTTGGCCGCCACCGAGACTTGGGAGGACTGGAAAGAGACTTTAAGTCCTTTTCAGCAGGATATCCCAGAAGGGAAACCGGACGGGGTATTATTTGTTCCGTTACCATTCCGTCTCCAGATCTTGGAGATGTTTCACTCCCATAAGAACGCGGGGCATCCGGGAGCGGCTAGGACGCAGGATCTCGTGGCCAGATGTGCATGGTGGCCTTCGCTAGCCGCTGACTGTAGAGAGTTTGTCAGGGAATGTGCGGTGTGCGCTAAAAGCAAGCCCTCCCGGCTGGCATCTGTAGGTACTTTGCAGCCTTTACCCACCCCGAGTGAACCATGGACCCATTTGTCCATGGATTTTGTGGGAGAGCTTCCTAGATCTGAAGGCATGTCAGTTATTTGGGTGGTGGTTGACCGTTTTAGTAAAATGGCCCACTTCGTGCCTTTGAAAGGACTCCCTTCGGCCCAGGAACTGGCCGATTTATTTATTATCCATGTCTTCAGGTTGCATGGCATTCCAGAAGACATTGTATCTGATCGGGGAGTTCAGTTTATTTCGAAATTTTGGAGGGCATTTTGTCACCAAATGGGCATGAAATTGTCGTTTTCCTCGGGGTACCATCCACAGACTAATGGCCAGACAGAGAGGGTCAATCAGTCGTTAGAACAATTTCTGAGATGCTACGTTGCTGAGGCACAGAGTGATTGGGTTAAGTATTTACCTTATGCAGAATTTGCCCACAATAACTTAAAGAGTTCGTCCTCAGGTTTCTGCCCTTTTCAGATTGTGACAGGTAAACTGCCCAAATTCTCCCCATTACCAGTTGCGGCCACTCCGTTCCCAGCCTTGGAGACGTGGCTAAGGTCATTTAAGGACATGTGGTGGATCATCAAGAATAATCTTGTAAAAGCATTCCAGAGCCAGAAAAGTCAGGCTGACAAGAGACGCTCGTTGGAGTGGAAATTCCAACCAGGAGATTTGGTTTGGGTGTCAACCCGTCACCTGACCCTGAAACAACCCTCTGACAAACTTGGTCCCAGGTTCGTGGGTCCATTTCCGGTTACTAGGAAGATTAACAATGTCACATACTCCGTTGATCTTCCCACCAGCATGCGTGGAGTAAGGTCTTTCCACGTATCACTTCTCAAACCCGCAGCCCAGGGGGGTCCCACCCCTCCTCCGCCTGTCTTAGTCGATGCCCAACCCGAGTATGAAGTGGAAAAGATCATAGATTCACGTATGGTACAGAACTCGGTGCAGTATCTCGTACATTGGAAGGGGTACGGCATTGAGGAGAGACAATGGGTACCTGGGAATCGCATGCATGCGGACGAGTTAGTGAAAGAATTTCATACTGTACATCCAGGAAAACCTGGAAGGAGCTGTCCTGGGTCCACTCCTCGGGGGGGGGGTACTGTGAGAAAGCGCGGAGGAGCCGCCGCCATGAGCCAGCGGCGGGCGGCTCCTTCCGCACATAAAATTTAACATGAAGATATACTGTAAATATATAAATATGTATGTGTGTGTGTGTGTGATCCAGAAAGTAACACTCATTAGCTTTTATATGCCATGCAAGATATTCGTTCTGTTAATTGAATCTGTCATGTTAATATCTTCTCTGCAAGCACCGTCACGTGACTGTAGAACCTACAGGCGTATCTATAGGGGTGCAGGCATGGCATGTGCCATAGCTGCCTTGTACTAGGGGCGCTGCTCCATAGCATTCTTGATGTTCTCCATCTAGATTCTAGTTTTTTATCTGGGGGGCAATTATTTGGGGTGACAAGCTGCCCAACTGTTATTTGGGAAATATGTACAGACTGGCATATTGACATTCTTCATCCTCACAGGTCATGCTTCACGTCAACTTGGGCACAACAAATTCAACTGAAACTACATCTTACATGTTTTTGGAAGGTGGCACCCCCTCCACCTTCTCTACCCCAGGATGGATTTCAGTCTGAGCCATAGGTGCTGTTTTCCACAGATACGCCCCTGTGTAGAACGCCAGGAACTGTTTGTTCAAGATCACCAGTCCCTTCGACTGATAGCTGATGAGAATAATACTACTACAATAATGGGAGTTTTAAAACCATGTAAAAAGATATGACAAATGCTTAAGTAAAGGAGGTGAATGTGTAGAGGAATAATCAGAAAATACAGGACACCTGATCCAATTCACTTTTTCTCCGAAATGTTCTCCTAAGTGAAAATTTCACATTGTAAATGCAATTCCTTTTAAGCTACAAGCAAGCAAGGAAATACTCAGTATAATTTCAGAAATATGAAAAAATATCTACTAGGAGAAAACTTTGGAAAAAATAGTGAATTGGATCAGGCCCACTGTGTCTAAAATACAAGTTTTCTAATTGATTAAATGAAAATGGTTTTTACTTTCCAGAATACCCTCACATTTCAAACTAGGTTGTATTTGTACTATTTTCAGTTAACCATAGGGTTAAAGGACAACTGAAGTGAGAGGGATATGGAGGCTGCCATATTTATTTACTTATAAAGAATAGTCTGGCATCCTGATGATTTTTCTGGCTGCAGTAGTATCTGAATCACACACCTAAAACAGGCATGCAGCACACCTGATTTGCATGCTCTATGGGTCCATGGTTAAAAGCATTAAAGGTTAGAGGGACAGCTGGGTAATTTGCATTGTTTAAAAGGAAATAAATATGTGAGCCTCCATACCCCTCTCACTTTAGTTGTCCTTTAACATTATCATCATACTTTCTTTTTATTTGCATTTTACACAGTGTTCTAACCTTTTGGGAAATGAATTTGTATTTTAATAGTTCATCGTACAGTTTGTATTTCGAGCACCACCTGTTATCATAAAATTGTCTTAAATACAGACATCAAAAACTGTAATGTAATAGGGACTATTTCCTTAATAGCATTCTGAAACAGATTTGATATACAAATCTGAATAGAATAAACAGAAGTCAGAGAAATGGGGATGAATAGAGTGTTATATATCTCTACATTTCTGGCACAGACTTCTGAAACATGACATTTCAAAGAAAGAAATATCACATTTCTCAATCAAATTTACTGTGGTGGATGATAAGCGAAACTGATGCATTTCAACACTTAGAATGTATTTGTGAGAAAGCGCGGAGGAGCCGCCGCCATGAGCCAGCGGCGGGCGGCTCCTTCCGCACACGGCAGCTACTCGCACGGAGAGGAAGCCGCCTCCTCACATCATGAGGCGGCTACCTCCGTGCATCAGCCGGCAGAGAGCGGCGAAACCGCCGCGCTGGATGCGGCGGTTAGCCGGCAGGTCCCCGCTGCGGAGACACCGCAGAGCGGGGCTGTGCTGGCTGGGACTCATAGTCCCTCAAGATTCAGAGTGACGCGCGCGCGCGCGCACTCAGACAAACTTATGACACCAGGGGAGAGTCAGCTGACCAGGCAGGTCAGCTGACCATAGCTCCACTTCCCATTGGTCCAGCAATCAGGGAGGTGCTGGGGGACACCTAATGTATATATACTGCTGGCTGTTCATTCATCTGGTGTCTGGCGTTGCGATCACATATGTGGGAGCACCCAGATCCGTAGTCAGATCCTTAAGTGTGCCGGGACCAGCTGGAGCTGTAATCCTACACTTAGATAGATTTTGATAGCTAAAGTACTTGTTTGATTGTGATTATTTGTTATGACTTTTGCCTGCCTCGACTATCCGCCTGAACTCTGACCTTGTACCTCGATATTTCTGATACTCTGTTGCCGAACCTCGGCTCGTTCCTAGACTCTGTTTCTGCCTCCCGATTTTGTACCCCGATATATCTGATACCCCGTTGCCGAATCCTGCCTGTACTTTGACTCCGCCTTTGCCTACCGTATTTGTACTTTATCTGTCCGTGTGTTACGATCTGGCTTGTCCGACCTCGAGAACTGACCTCACGATTGGAGGCGGTTCCCAGTCCTCATAGTGATACTTCCTTCTGAGGGTCACTCGTGGACTTTCCTTCCTACTGTCAGTCTGACTCCTCCCGTCTTGGAGAGCTCAGGTCTGCGGAAGGAATCCGTGCAGTTCTCCTTGCTGCACCAAGGCCTCGGCCTCTTAGTGTTACTGTTACACCAAACACTACACTCTACTCAGGTGAACAGAGGTTAGTCAGTATATTGGATTATCGGTGATACTGCAGATCACATATAATCTGGTATACGTCTGTATTCCCCGTGACGCTGCTGGTCACCGGTAATCAGACCTCTCTGTACTTCACCGATCGTTACAGTATTTTGTTTTCTATCTGACATGTTCTGCAGTATTTTTTAAAAACCTCGGAATCGGGACAAATGTATTCAGGAGAGGTCCTTGCTGACAGCACTGTGGTGGGGAGCAAACTCTCTTTAAATTGGAATCAGTTTTATGTTTTGCTTGCAAGCCGATGATGTGTTTTTAATGATGATGAATTCCATATTTGGCTGTAAAGGTCCTCAAAGATTTACCAAATAATAGGAACCCCGGAGATGAAGAAAATGTAACTACCTGAGTTTACAGGAATTTATGGTGTGCTGATAAGATGATTGGAAATAATACCATCACACAGCAGACAGCTGGCTACAGTATTTCCTCACAGCAGAGTACAGGGCATGTCTTGTGACCCGTAACTGTGCAAAGTTCCCCTGCTTAATTCAGGAGGTGTCACTATAGCTTATATTTATGGGTTTTTACACAATGCTGTTTGCCACATAACTACAAACAGACCTGCAAAGTCAATTAACCTGGGTTGGTGAGCTACACTCTGGTCTCCAGTATTCTGCTTACATTCTGCACAGAGCTGCCTAATAAAGGAACATAAATAAAAAATCTGATTGTGACCATTGCTGAAACTGCTTCTGGTTCTTTATCCTCTGAAGCCGCTGGTGTTTGTATCAGTGCAGGCTGCATTGGAAACAGTACTTCTGTCCTTACAATATAGTGATCATCAACCAAACCAGCGCCATATAATGGAGGATCAATCTGCAGCTGGCATGTGACTTTTTTTTAAACATGACCATTTAGGTATTTATCCTTATTTTTATATATCCAATACTTATCTTGCATCTCTCTGCCTTTTGAATTCTGCATAGCTAAGCTTGGAATTCATTTGACATGTCCGGATTTCACACATGTGAAGGTGAGCATAACTTGTGCACTGAGTCTGGACTACATCTAGTATATACACCCAATGAATATTGTGTGTGTATATTTATTCATTGTGTGTATATATTTGTGTGTCACTATCATCATACTGTATGTCTGCTTTGCATATATGGGAAAAAAACACTTTACCAAACCTGCCTCTCCCACTAACTACATTGCACCCTTCCCTTGAGCCAATGCTAACCTACCTGGCTTTTAATATTGTGAAAATAACCATAGGGAGGGGGGCAACTCCCCTTTCACAGCAGGGGACCAGCAATGCAAAACCTGGCTACAAATAGCGTCACTTGGCACCCAAATCTCCCCCAGCCGTTTTTCAAATTGGCGCCTATGGTGACACCCAAACCTATGCCAAACATGGGCACCAAATCTCCTGTTTTCCTTTTGAAAAGTGTGATGTGTCACTGTGGTTTGCTTGTCCTGCCCTTGTATTCCTCAAATCCCTATCAAGCCCAGAAACGTCTAGCTCAATAATAACCAACAACCAACAGGCATAAGAGAGTACACCAACCTTTTCAAGTTAAAAAGTGTCATGAAGATATATGTGACTTGTCTTTTGCTGGTTCATACCTTTTGGTCATTACCAGAGGTAATCCCTACCCCCCCTCCACCCCCATACACACATCACCAGCATAAATCCCTTTCTGAAGTCCTAATTTCCAGTGTTAACAAGGCAGACAGAAAAAGACCACTACATAGTGGCCAAACACTTCGCAGCCATCCACACACAAGCACACATAATGGCGGTTAAGGGTGAAACCTACAATGTAAAGCATCTTAACAAAAAGGAAGCATACAACAGGTTTTAATATGAATTCATGTTAGGTCAAAACATCTGTTAATTAATAACGCAACATAAACCTATGACATCCAAATATCAATATGATTATAGTACTTTTGATATAATTCCCCCAACAGAATACAGCTGTACTGGAGACAAATAACATTCTCATATGTAAGATATTTAGGGCAAAGCACACATCAATCAGCTTGACAAATTCAAAGTAAAAGTCAATTTGCTAAACTCTTATGCTATGTACTGGACTTGATTGCTCGGGCAACAGTTCGTTGCTGTGTGCTGTACTACCGAGTCTAGTGAAGTATCCTGTTGTAAAGATGAGAAGGGAAGGCTGTGCCATGTATGATGGAGCAGATTTCAGCGGACAGGGTGAGTACAGGAACAATGGGCTCAGCCTGTGCTTGGCACTCCAACTCTCTGTGGCACATCAAGGCTGCTGTACACACGCTAGATTCTCAGCAGAGACAGACCATCCCTTTGTTCAATCAGGAAAAATGGCCCCCTTTCCCAAACAACACTGGAACAACAATGCAATCAAAACTACAACTGTTCAAATTGAATGTATAATTGATTAAATATCCTACAGTTTATGGCTTGCATAAGTGTGTTGTCACAAGGAGAGATTAGCAGCATCAACAAATGTCCATCTGCAAGTTGCTGCTAATGTTTTCTGTTGCAGTTGCTAACAACCATGTTGCAGCAGAAGCAGCAAAATGAGTACAGCAGAATGGGTGGTAAGTCTGCACACAATGACACTGTGCCACGTGTGACAAAGGTTCACTTTTTGCATAAGCATTCTAATGCTTTAGCACTAACCCTTAACTATTGATGGTGATGATGTCAATGATTGCTAAGTAAAGGCAAAATCACCTTCCGTGGCAAGATCACCAGTTTGAAATCTCCAGAGCAAAAGAAGTAACAATGAAGACAATGACGGCTGGCATTGCTGCCTTTCTTTTTGAAGCTGCTACATAAAACCTAACACATTTGTAACGATATGGGTGACCAACCAGGTTAAACATGGAGCCAGCACATCCAAAAGTCCTGACCTGCTGTGCTCTTATCCTAGGTTATTGACTCATATCATGAAGCCATAACATAAGAGTCAAGGCTAGAGAAATCACATCTTTTAAAATGTCAACAATAGAAGCTCTCTTATTTCAATTACAACATAACATGTTAAAGAAAATCACAGCATTTGTTTCACCTATTTTTTGAGTAGCATTCAAGGGTCCCCATGTCCTTCAGACCCCTTGTTAGCAGTGGCAGAACTCATCATGTTGTTATATACCAAGCACATTTTTTTTTCTTTTAATACAAGAAAACCATACAAACATCTATTTACCTGGCTCAACCAAATAGATGGTAATTATAAGCAGAAACTGTAAAAAATACAAAACACAGCATGTTCCTTCCTAGTAACTGCAGCAGTTGGTGTAGCTGGTGTATGTCACTAATATGAAAAACTAGTCTTTCTGAAGAAACCTTATGATTTCTGTCACAAGCTGCTCTTTTCTGTCCCTGGACTTTGTAGAAATTCCGTGTTGTTTGAGCCAGTTCTGCAGCGTTGCATTGTTCACCTTGTGTAACTACAAAACAAAATAGAGCAAAATATATGAGAAATGTCATTAACAAATACAACCATGCAAATCAGGCCTAGTTCCTACAGATGGTTGACCACCAAACACCACCCTCTGTTCTACACATTTAACCAAATCAGGGTATTTACATTGGTTCTATGGGTTTAACTACCACAAAAGCACTGTAGTAGGTATCTGACTGCTTTGCACAACCACGTATAGATGTTATGTGGTTGTAGGAGGTTAGCTGAAGCAGACAAGGAGTGGTGAGGGAGAGGTCTGCTGAATTGCTAGCAACTAGTTTTTGTAACTAGGTATCTAGTTTCTATCACCGGCTACCCCATTAAAATGTACTGGAGTCTAGTCAAGGCTTTTATTGTATTTTGTGTTTATTTTTTATTATTTGTGTTATTTATTAATTGCTAGTGACTCAGTTCCCTGTGTGGCATGGCCCTTACTGCGCTGCTTCACAACTGCCTGTTGTCACCATCTAGTGAACAGTACCAGCTCCCACGCAGCACAGACCCATCAGTTGGCCCCACCTACCTCCTCACTCTGCTGCTAAGATATTAACACTTTGTGGTCAGCACTGCAGCTGAGCAGAATCTCATCAACTTTCTGCCTATTTCCTCCCTGCCCTGTGTTTAAAATGCCACAAGGACCTCTTATCACCCTATTCTGCCTAAAATAAGAAACACTTTTTTGCTGCTCTTTTGTTTAACTGTTTTATTAAGGTTGTGGGAAGGGATAAATATTTTTGTACATACCTATGACAGAAAAGGCTTTGAGACTCTGCTGTGCTGTAGTAATGGCTACAATGAGTTAATCTCCAAACAGAAAAGGAGGAGTTGAATAGGTTAAGGTGCTCTGTGCTCACAGGTGAACACTGACTTGTGCCCCCTGGCAACTAATCTTAAATTTGATGTAAACTGGGAAAGAAGACACTATCCAGGTAATCTCAATATATTTAATGTAATAAGTTCATATGTGCAATGCACAAAAATGTATACATTTCTAACTAATACAAATGTATTATCATATCTATTTAAAAAAGATGAAAGGCTGAACTAGAACTTTAATAAGCATGTACAGACATTATTGGCAACAATAAGGTCTTGCCTGCTATCTGTTGTGTTATTTGTGGTCTGCATATTTTCTAATTCATGTTTTAAGTCACTAGTGGGTGACAGGAGGCACATGAAAGTCTTTGCCCTGGATGTGCATTCTTCGATATATGTAAGAATGACTATTGGATTCCCTGAAACATTTGCTCTGTTTTTAACTGTCGTACAGTGCTGATTTGCCAAACAAGAAATAGGGTTGTTTACCACTAGCAGTTTTTGTTAAATTGATGGAAAGTGTGTGGGAACATTTCCATTAGTGTGATGCAATTGCAAAAATATTTATTGTCCAATTTCAAATGCTGAGCCTGCTGCAGGATTTGTATGTTTGCACAAGTGTAGAAAGTATAGGGACACAGAAATATTGGGAACATAGCAAGGGAATCTTGGCGCAGGTAAGCTCTCATACTAAATGAAAGTTGTAAAATTCCACATCCAATTAGCCAATCTGTTCATATTTAAAATCTGTTGGCCCTCATACTATATGGAAGTGGTAAAACTGGCCAATCATTGTTCAAAATTGAATGAGTGTACCAAGTATGAATAGGATAGGGGCCAAAACAGCAGGCAAGCAGAACTTCACAAGGGGATTTGTAGCAAATCTCATGTACACTTATTGACATGATTACTCTGAATATGTTTTTCCTTCAATTCTATGTTTAGGTTGATTTTACAGTCTATGGCAGGATTAGCTTAACTTTTGCCCAAATGGTACAAGATGCATTCCCGCAAACATCTTGTGGTGGTTTATCGCTGAAATGCGTACTAAGTGATTTTTCTCAGTTCATTATTCATCACTGCTTGTTTGAGGAGTAGTCTATGAGTTGTGAAAACACTCACTAAACACCCATTTAACCAGGCAGATCATTGTGGACAGCAATATTCATTGTAAAATGCTTTATTCAATTTTGTTCATCTATGCATTTCCTGTCAGGACACAAAATAAGGAACATTTTCCAAGGCATGGATACAGACAGCAATAAAACTGTCAAAGAGGTTCTAACCCTCCTCTCTAAAACTGGAATACAATCTTTGGTTGGAATCTGGCTATAAAGAATATGATAAAGAATTAGCTATGCATCATGTGTATACATACCACAATGGCTTCTATATGTTGTTAACTCATTTGCAGGTTTGTAAAATCTTAAACATTTTTTCAGGCTACTAGGAGGGGCCAGGGCTAAAAAAAAATACAGCTCTCTGCTGTCATGTGATCTGGCAAGTATTTTGACAGTTACCTTCCTACAGCCCCTTTGAAACAACTGAGAGAAGGGCTGTTTTATACTAAAAGCAATTTGCTGCAATTTGTGATCCGTTTCAAAACACACGCAAAGTGCAAAATACAAGAGCATCAGCAAACTAATTAAAATCATAGGACCATTTTTATATTGCTACAATATGATTTAGATCCAATTTTGCCTCATCACAAATGCCCTGCATGCTTGCATGTCTTCTGTATTTGTCCTTGTGTTTGTGGCTTCCAGTAAAAATTGCAAAATGCAATCGCAGAAAAATTGTATTATGAAATATGATAGCGTTTATGTGATTTTCAGTATAAATCAGCCCCAATACTTCTTTATTATCTGTAAAGCATTTTCTGCATGGTTCAGCAAGGGTTGTTGCTTGCTCCGACCACAGAACACATGTTCCACACAGACTGTCATTGCATAAGAAGAGGCCAATAGTAACTTCTATATCTGTCATCTAGTCCAGTGTTCCCCAACCCTGTCCTCAGGGCCCAGCAACGGTGCATGTTTTGTAGAAATCCACACAGGTAGTTAATTAGCTCTGGTGAGACACTAATTACCTCACCAGTGCATGTTTGTGGTTTTCTGCAAAACGTGTACTGTTGGTGGGCCTTGAGGACAGGGTTGGGGAACTCTGATCTAGTCTACTTTAATAGCCTTGTAGCATACGAATTTACCTCATTATTTCTTGCGTGCATTTCTACATCCACTTCTTTGATTTGTTTAGGTCTACATTTTTTAGGATTAAGATGGAATTCAGGCTGTGGGTAAATTAAAAACATTTCAGTTATCAGTATACTGTACATATTTTACAGACAGTTGTCAATCAAAGAAACCTGGCTATTGTGCTGAACCTCCATATCTGATACTACCTGACCCAGGAGGAATGGACCAATCAGATGTTCTAGCTTCATCATTACTGCAGGTCATCAAAACAACATGCAACCTATACATGATATAGAAATCTTTTTTTTTTTTTTTCATTACAAAATATAAAAGTACGCTTACAATCTGTCCTGGGACATTATAGCTGTTCAGTGCCTCAACCTAGCCATGTATGAATCACAGGGTTCTATCTTACTTACCATCCTCCACCCCACATCCCAATGACTTGTGTGCAGGGCCGGCTCTCTCATGAAGCAAGGTGAAACATTTGCATCAGGCAGCAGAGATCACAGGAGCAGCATGATTATAAAGTGTTTACACTAACAGCATGCAGTCAGAGTAGGAGGAGAAGTGAGAGGAGAGCAAGGTGAAGAGAACATCATAGGGGAAAAGCAGCTTGTTGTGCTGTGTGAGGAGTCTGACAGTGAGTGAGGAGGGGGGAGGCAGGAGCGCAGCAGTGAGCAGTTTGTTTGTCACAGACTCGCAGCCAGAAAGTATGCCATTGTGTTGAGCTGCAGCATGTCATGTAAGAACATTAAAAGAAGCAGTCTTGTTTCTAAAATGGGGTCATTTGTGGGGTTCCTATACTGCCCTGGCATTTTAGGGGCCCTAAACCGTGAGGAGTAGTCTTGAAACCAAATGTCGCAAAATGACCTGTGAAATCCTAAAGGTACTCATTGGACTTTGGGCCCCTTAGCGTTCTTAGGGTGCAAAAAAGTGCCACACATGTGGTACCGCTGTACTCAGGAGAAGTAGTATAATGTGTTTTGTGGTGTATTTTTACACATACCCATGCTGGGTGGGAGAAATATCTCTGTAAATGACAATTTTTTGATTCTTTTTACACACAATTGTCCATTTACAGAGAGATTTCTCCCACCCAGCATGGGTATGTGTAAAAATACACCCCAAAACACATTATACTACTTCTCCTGAGTACGGCGATATGACATGTGTGACACTTTTTTGCAGCCTAGGTGCGCTAAGGGGCCCAACGTCCTATTCACAGGTCATTTTGAGGCATTTGTTTTCTAGACTAATTCTCACGGTTTAGGGCCCCTAAAATGCCAGGGCAGTATAGGAACCCCACAAGTGACCCCATTTTAGAAAGAAGACACCCCAAGGTATTCCGTTAGGTGTATGGTGAGTTCATAGAAGATTTTATTTTTTGTCACAAGTTAGTAAAAAATGACACTTTGTGAAAAAGCAATAAAAATCAATTTCCGCTAACTTTTGACAAAAAATAAAATCTTCTATGAACTCGTCATACACCTAACAGAATATCTTGGGGTGTCTTTTTTCTAAAAAGGGGTCACTTGTGGGGTTTCTATACTGCCCTGGCATTTTACGGGCCCAAAACCGTGAGTAGTCTGGAAACCAAATGTCTCAAAATGACTGTTCAGGGGTATAAGCATCTGCAAATTTTGATGACAGGTGGTCGATGAGGGGGCGAATTTTGTGGAACCAGTCATAAGCAGGGTGGCCTTTTAGATGACAGGTTGTATTGGGCCTGATCTGATGGATACGAATGCTAGGGGGGTGACAGGAGTTGATTGATGGGTGTCTCAGGGGGTGGTTAGAGGGGAAAATAAATGCAATCAATGCACTGGGGAGGTGATCAAAGGGGGTCTGAGGGGGATCTGAGGGTTTGGCCGAGTGATCAGGAGCCCACACGGGGCAAATTAGGGCCTGATCTGATGGGTAGGTGTGCTAGGGGGTGACAGTTGGTGACAGGAGGTGGTTGATGGGTGTCTCAAGGTGTGATTAGTGGGGGGAATAGATGCAAGCAATGCACTGGCGAGGTGATCAGGGCTGGGGTCTGAGGGTGTGGGCGGGTGATTGGGTGCCCTAGGGGCAGAGAGGGGTCTAATCTGATGGGTAGCAGTGACAGGTGGTGACAGGGGGTGATTGATGGGTAATTAGTGGGTGTTTAGAGGAGAGAACAGATGTAAACAATGCACTTGGGAGGTGATCTGACGGCGGGTCTGCAGGAGATCTGATGGTGTGGGTGGGTGATCAGATTGCCCGCAAGGGGCAGGTTAAGGGCTGATTGATGGGTGGCAGTGACAGGGGGTGATTAATGGGTGGCAGTGACACGGGGCGATTGATGGGTGATTGATAGGTGATTGACAGGTGATTGTTATGATCGCTTCTGCAGCAGGTACTGCTCGCAGTAGTAGTGCTGCAGCTCAGGCAGTTCTGATCTCTTTCCATGCAAGCTGCATAGCTTTGTCTGCCTTTTCTTGCTGTCAGCTTGTGACTAATTATCATTCACCTGTGTGGGAATCTGCATGTCTGCTCCCATTGGATGACCTCAGTATAAAGATCTGCTTCCTGCAGGGCTCCTTGGGCTATCATAGCTTCAGTTTAAGCCTGCCTTGCTGTCGCTTCAGCCCCAGATTGTGTTTCTTGTTCTAAAGATACTTTGCTGGTCTTGCATCATATATTGGTTCATTGCCAGTGTATATGCATACCAGCACGTTTATTATTTTCCTTGTATTCGTGTTACGTTGATACATCAGTGTCGCTGATGTATACGTACACAAACTGTTTATATCCTGTGTTCAGTTAGTCAGCGTTCCAGCACGTTTTGGTAGTTTGCGCGTATCGTGATCACCCGTGCTGAGTTAGTTATCCTGCTCCTGGTTCTGTTTGTGGATTGCGTGCATCTTTGCGAAGAGATAACAAATCCTTCTGAATCCTGTTCTGTTACCGTTTGTGGATTGCGTTCATCTCTGCGAAGAGATAGCGAATCCTTCTGAGTCCTGTTCCCTGTATTGCTCCAGTCCTAGTCAGTGTTCCTGCTTATGTCATATATCGGTTCATTGCCGATATATACATGTTAGTCAGACGTTACAAATAGTTTCATTGATAGCTGTAATTGTAATACGCTAGGAAAACATACTTATTGTATTTTTGTCTGTGTTACGTTCATCTATCTTGATCCTGCTATTTCCTGACTATCCTGTCCTGTCTTTGTGAGGCACGCCATTGCTGCAACGTATTGGCTGACTCATTCCAGTCTGTCTTGTTGTGGACGCTTGCTGTCACTAAGTAGTAGCTAGTTTAGCAAGCGTTCATTCTGTCTACCTGTCCTGATCTCCTCAGTTCTGGTTATGCGCTCAGCGCTACTTTGCGCTGAGACGTTATCACAAAAGTATTGTTTGTGGCCGTTCTGATCTGCACCGGCTCTGTGCGCCACAATCTCCTATTGGAGTCAGTCCTCTCCTCCACTAAACTGGGGATATCCTGATTCTTTGTGCTGGTGTGTGTACCTCCTTCACGTCAGCTTATGTGTTGCATGCTGACTGAGGAGAATACACCACCAAGCGTGACAGTGATTGACAGGTGATCAGTGGGTTATTACAGGGAAGAACAGATGTAAATAATGCACTGGCGAATTGATAAGGGGGGGTCTGAGGGCAATCTGAGTGTGTGGGCGGTTGATTGGGTGCTCGCAAGGGGCAGATTCGGGTCTAATCTGATGGGTAACAGTGACAGGTGGTGATAGGGGGTGATTGATGGGTAATTAGTGGGTGTTTAGAGAAGAGAACAGATGTAAACAATGCACTTGGGAGGTGATCTGACGACAGGTTTGCGGGCGATCTGATTGTGTGGGTGGGTGATCAGATTGCCCGCAAGGGGCAGGTTAGGGGCTGATTGATGGGTGGCAGTGACAGGGGGTTACAGGGGGTGATTGATGGGTGATTGACAGGTGATCAGTGGGTTATTACAGGGAAGAACAGATGTAAATAATGCACTGGCGAATTGATAAGGGGGGTCTGAGGGCAATCTGAGTGTGTGGTCGGTTGATTGGGTGCCCGCAAGGGGCAGATTAGGGTCTAATCCAGGCATGGGCAAACTTGGCCCTCCAGCTGTTGAGAAACTACAAGTCCCACAATGCATTGTAGGAGTCTTGACAGCCACAGTCATGACTTGTAAAGGCAAATGCATTATGGGATTTGTAGTTCCTTAACAGCTGGAGGGCCAAGATTGCTCATGCCTGGTCTAATCTGATGGGTAACAGTGACAGGTGGTGATAGGGGGTGATTGATGGGTAATTAGTGGGTGTTTAGAAGAGAGAACAGATGTAAACAATGCACTTGGGAGGTGATCTGATGGCGGGTCTGTGGGCGATCTGATGGTGTGGGTGGGTGATCAGATTGCCCGCAAGGGGCAGGTTAGGAGCTGATTGATGGGTGGCAGTGACAGGGGGTAATTGATGGGTGATAGGTGATTGACAGGTGATCAGTGGGTTATTACAGGGAAGAACAGATGTAAATAATGCACTGGCGAATTGATAAGGGGGGGGTATGAGGGCAATCTGAGCGTGTGGGCGGGTGATTGGGTGCCCGCAAGGGGCAGATTAGGGTCTGATCTGATAGGTAACAGTGATAGGGGGTGATTGATGGGTAATTAGTGGGTGTTTAGAGGAGAGGACAGATGTAAACAATGCACTTGGGAGGTGATCTGACGGCAGGTTTGCGGGCGATCTGATGGTGTGGGTGGGTGATCAGATTGCCCGCAAGGGGCAGGTTAGGGGCTGATTGTTGGGTGGCAGTGACAGGGGGTGATTGATGGGTGATTGACAGGTGATCAGGGGGGATAGATGCATACAGTACACAGGGGGAAGGGGGGGTCTGGGGAGAATCTGAGGGGTGGGGGGTGATCAGGAGTCCCCAGGGGAAGTTTAGGGAATTAAAAAAAATATAGCGTTGACAGCTAGTGAGAGGGAGTGATTGATGGGTGATTAGGGGGGTGATTGGGTGCAAACAGTGGTCTGGGGGGTGGGTAGGGGTCTGAGGGGTGCTGTGGGCGATCAGGGGGTGGGGGGGGCAAATCAGTGTGTTTGGGTGCAGACTAGGGTGGCTGCAGCCTGCCCTGGTGGTCCCTCGGAGACTGGGACCACCAGGGCAGGAGGCAGCCTGTATAATACACTTTGTATACATTACAAAGTGTATTATACACTTTGTAGCGGCGATTGCGGGGTTAACAACCCACCGGCGATCCGAACGGTCGGTGGGTTGTCGTCGCGGGTGGGCGGAGCCAGTTGCCGGGGAAGCGCGCGTCATCAATGACTCGATAGCTCCCCCGGCATGCCGAAAGGACGCAACGCCCTTGGGCGTATTGCGGTCCTTTCGGAGTCCACTTTGCCGCCGCCCATTGGCTGTGGGCGGTCGGCAAGTGGTTAAAGCTTCCCTCTACTAAGTCAAGTATCTAACTTTTCTCAAATTTTTTGCCTCAAGTTTATCCTCCTCTACACCAGTGATCAAGCGCTGCAACCCTCTAAGCAAATCTGACAAGGGCTTGTCGGATTTGCAGCTCCGGCCATGCTCCACTACAGGTATGAGTGCAGCCTCACTATGCCTGCGCCGTGCTTGCTACGGCACAGACGTGGACAGGACTTGTGCAGCTGCTCATACACGGAGGGAAATGCAGCTGCAAAGAAGAAAGGGGTGTCATCATGAGCAGATATTTTAGGACTTGTTCAGATGTACGATGGATGGAACAGTATATCCACTGCCAATGCATATGCAATGCCAGTGCTTACTCTGTGGCCAGAGGCATCTTAGTATGGAGACAGCAAGGATATAGCATAATGTACAGTTTGGGGAAGTCCACAGCTACTGTGCAGGAGAGGGCCACTGCAGAGTGAACTGACCCATTGGAGAGGTGCTTGGTGAGCAGCTAAGTGCCCCTTTTAACTGCTCATCTGAACAAGCCCTGCATTCCATGCATAGGATGGATTTGAGGAGGATAAATTTAGGGCTAAGCCAAGTCTTTCATTTTAAATTCAAGGCATTGAGCTCTATTCACAAAACTTCTCATAAATTACTTATTTATCACCTATTTAATAAAAATTAACTTTCTGCACATTTACAAGCAAAATAATCACTCCAATTAAGTTATTCCTGATTAACTTCATTTCAGAATTACTTTTCTTACCTTAATTATATTATATTTTTGCTCTTTAGGAGCTTAAAAAAGTAACATAGATAAGGTGAAAACAGAGGAAAACAGGTGAAAATGCTTTGTGAATCCTGCCCATGGTATTATTTGGCAAATGTGCTCTATTTACTTACGTTAAACAATAATTAAAGATATCTATTTAATTCAGTTTGACAAACAATTTACAGCTCTCCCATCCCCTAAAATGATCACATTTTAAAAGATCTCATTTGAGGCTCCTTTCACACTACATCTGTTGAGTTTCATGGCAATGAACAATATACTCGCATCACAACTCGATGCATTTATATGTCAATGGCATGTTTACATCGGCGCGTTAGCAGTGCATGTCTACATTAGCAGAGAAGCATACATTAATGTAATGTATGCTTCAATGTGCGCATTCCATTGCACTGCTAACATGTGATGTGACCTTTCATAACACTTAGGGCTTATTTCCACTACACGCAGATTGGATGCAGAAAAACTGACTCCAATGAATGCCTATGGGCCTGGTTCCACTAAACGTGATTTTTCTGATGCAGATTTTCCCATAGGCATTCATTGGAGTCAGTTTTTCTGCATCCATTCTGTGTCAATTATGCATCCAATCTGCGTGTAGTGGAAAAGGCCCTAAAGGAAAGTATCCATTTAGGCAGACTTATGAAGTATAATGGACAAAAAAATCACTCCACACTTCATGACCTTTCATCACCATTACTATCCTATCACAACAGAAAGCTTCATATTAGTTTTTTTCTTGAATAAAAAATGACAATGAATGATTGCAATGGAAAGGTGTGTGGGCAGCATTGAACTGTAAACTTATTTGAGCAGAGCATTTCCTTCTAGGGACAGACCATGATAAAGCAGTGATATGCATTTATCACTGCTTTATCTTAGCTCTACAAAATAGTGGTAACGCAATTGCAGTAAACCTAAAGGTACGTACACACGTCTGATATTTCCAAACAACTTGTTGTTTAAACCGGCCATTTGAATGACAGTTGGACGTGTGTACGTTCGATTGTTAAACTGATAGCAGTAGTTTTGACTGATCCGCTTAGTGGATCCGTTGGTCTAATCAATAGAGATGGCCCGAACGGTTCCCGGCGAACTTCCGGGGTTCGCGATCGCGGAGAACTGTGAACTTTTCCGGAAGTTCGGTTCGCCCCCATAGTGCATCATGAGGGTCAACTTTGACTCTACATCACAGTCAGCAGGCACATTGTAGCCAATCAGGCTACACTCCCTCCAGGATCCCCACCCCGCCTTATAAAAGGCAGGCAGCATCAGGCATTGGACTCACTCGTGTGCCTGCAGTAATTAGAGAAGGGAGAGCTGCTGTGCAGAGACTTATAGGGAAAGCTTAGTTAGGCTCTTGTAGGCTTCTTAGCTTGCTCCTTGCTGATTCTTATTGCTAAAAAAGCACCCCTCAACAGCTCTTTTGAGAGCTAATCTTGTTCTTCTGATCTTTTTTTTTTTTGTGTGTGTGTCCCACAGACACTTGTGTTGCATAGACAGCCTTGGTAATTAGTACTGTGTGTGCTACTGCCAGGCCCAGCACATTCAGTGACTACCTGTGTGTGTGATTGACATTGTAATACCCATCACTGCATATACCTACTACCTGTTGTTCACTTCAGTGCACCCACATACCTACATGAGCGCACACAGTGTCACTGTGCCTGTCCGGTACCTGTCTGTGTTTGAGAGGTGCAAATTGTAATACCCATCACTGCATATACCTACTACCTGTTGTTCACTTCAGTGCACCCACCTACCTATGTGAGCACACGCAGTGTGATATACCACTCCGTGCATACCTGTTAACTGCACCTGTGTGACTGCACATTGTATTAGTCAAGTCAGTGCCCACCTTTCACTTCATCCCCCCCGATATGGACAAAAGAGGTAGAGGCAGAGGTAGAGGCCGACCCAGAGGAAGTCCACCCGGCAGGCCTATGCGAGATCGTGCTGATGTGATTTTGTGCGGCCCTGGACCAAAGTACAGTGCTCAGAAGAAGGCATGTCCCATCAACTCCCCAGATTGTCAGGATGTGGTTGACTATTTAACACAGAACACCTCATCTTCCGAGGCCACCAGCGCTACTACAAGCACCACATCTGCTGCATTTGACAGTTCGCAGGAGTTATTTGGTGGGGAAATCACTGATGCACAGCCATTATTGATACAACCAGATGAAGGTGCTAAGCAAGTTACACCACCTCATATGTCTGAGTTAAGCAACACTATGGACGTAACGTGTGAGGGGGAGGATGATGAAGTGCCTGCTGTTGGTGCAGTTTTGGAGGTGTCTGAGGCAAGCGAATCTGGGCAGGATGATTATGATGATGACGATGATACGGATGCCACGTATGTTCCCAATAGAGAAGATGAACAGGGGGACAGTTCAGAGGGGGAGTCACAGAGGAGTAGGAGGAGACGAGTTCCTGAAAGAAGCAGGGGGAGCTCATTGTCAGAAACAGCTGGTGGCAGTGTCCGGCACCATGTATCGCCAGCTATGGACAGCCAGCCAACATGCCCTTCAAGGTCAGATGCTGATGCCACCACAGTGCTATCACCGCAGGGGGGCTCAGCGGTTTGGAAATGTTTTAATGTGTGTGATCAGAGCAATGTCATCTGTTTTCTCTGCCTCTAAAAATTGAGCCTGGGAAAGGCCAACACCCATGTAGGGACAACTGCCTTACAAAGGCACATGGAGAAAAGGCACAAACTTCAATGGGAAGAGCACTAGACGAAAAGCAGGACACAAAAGAAAAGCCACCTCCTTTCCCTTTTGCTCCTTCAGGTGCAGCATCTTCAGCCGCTTTTTCCCTTGCACCTTCACAGCCACCCTCCTCCACTCCACCTCTGACCTTGAACGGTTCCTGCTCCTCTGCCCACAGCAGCCAGGTGTCTGTGAAAGAAATCTCTGAGCGGAAGAAGACAATTTCTGCCAGTCACCCCCTTGCCCGGTGTCTGACAGCTGGCTTGGCGGAACTGTTAGCTTGCCAACAGTTTAATGCGTTTAAGGGTGATGTCACAGCACAACGCAATAAAGGTACCACTGCCAGTAATCCTTCTCCCATGTCCACGCAGGCAAGGACAGGACGCTCCAGCGATCTCATGGTGATGTCGGACATGCGGACATTCTTTAGTCAAACGCCTCGCCTTAACCCTTTCGGATCCACCCTCCACCAACGCCTTATAGCTGAGTCTGTCTTCTCTGATGTCTTTTCAAGGCCAAGCCTGCCCCCTTCTGGCTCTGCTATAATAACTCAGCTATAATGATTCCTGAGCAAAGCTAGAATGAATGCTCAGTCTGTGATTTTATCAGGGCTGATAACAGGCAGGCTGATCAGTGATGAATGAAACAGAGAGCAGGGTAGGTGTTTTCTCTAATGTTCCCACTGATATATATGGTAAAATACATGAGAGTGCTTCGTCTCTGGTTCACTTTAAGCAATTAATCTCACATAACCCAGTACTTACTTTATTTTTTGGACTGTAAGACTCACTTTTTCTATCCCCAAAGTGGGGAAAATCACTGCGTCTTATAGTCCAAATGCAGGGAGTTCCTATCTTGTGAACACCTGCCAATACGAACCTCCAACCCACTGCAATGTCGGAAACTCCCTCTACTGTGACCATGCAGAGGAGGACACAGGTGAATAAATGGAGGACACAGGTGGACATAAAGGGGCATAGAGGACGACACATGGGGGACACTAGGGAGACACAAGAGGTACAAGGAGGCATGAGATACAAAGGGGGCATAATCCACAAGATGCTGCTTCACTCACCATGGATGCACCAGGTTTAGTATATATTTTTTCCCGTTTTTTATCCTCTAAACCTAATAGTGTGTTATGTTCAGGAGCGCCTTACAGTCCGAAAAATATGGTAATTACCAGATAATGTCATAACAAAATAACAATATGCCTCACCTTTGCACTGACTTCTGGAGTTAAGCATCCTGTACTGGTGGTAATAATATTCTCAGCACTATTTTCCTGTTTCTTTCTTTTATGTGAAATTCCAGAAGTCACAGTTCTAACAACCTTGACCTGAAATGCATCACTTTTGTGCAGTAGATGTTTAGCACTGTTTGGATTAGAATCAGATGTGGCTTTCACATGAGCCTGACACACAGGAAGCTGCTTCTTAAAAGTAGTGTATGGACCAGGATTTTGAGTAGTGCCATGGATTTTGGACAGTAGTGCATTATTACACATCGTATGCAGGGAATGAGTAACCAAACTTTCTTTAGTGAATGCCATTTGAGCAACTGGAGGTCGGCTACGATTAGCAGTGATGTTCACCGAGCTGACTGCCAGAGAGTTGGATCTGTTACGTTCTTCTAAAGCCTGGGTAATGCCAGCTGTGATCATGCATGCACCCTGTGCTGTAAGCTGAACATGGTTTGTATTTATATTGACAGTTTTTTTGTGGAACACTGGCACATATTTCTGTCCATGTTTCTGAGGCACAGTAGCTGAAAGGCAATTCTGAAAGTCAAACAGAGCAGAAGGTGATGTGACAGACGATCTATGTGAGGATGCTGGTGCACGTTCTGCTGAATGCAGCTGTGGTGACTGCTTTATGGGCGCCATACTCTGGTTTGATTCTGCACTGCACCCTGAATACTGACAAAGTGACCCTGAAGTTAATTTTGTTGTTGCTGTGACATTAAGCAGGCCTGGGTTACCCTGGAGATATAAATTCTGTAGTTAGACGATTACAAATAAACCTAAAGAGGAAACAGCATGCATGAAGAGATGCATTATATTTAGAGAAAGAAACGTAAATATGTTTTGCGCAGAATCCCAAATTACACATACTGCAGAAGCTAACGTACTGCCTGATTTAGTACAAAGCTTGTGCTGCCTCCTCACCACAGAGCACCTGCCTATGGCCTCCCCCATGCTCCTGAGTGTTTAATCTGATAAAGAATAGCATCTCTCGATGAATCTTTAATTGATAAAACAATCAAACTTTGATCTAGGGGACCCTACATTTCAATATATTTTCTTAGATTCATTTTTTTAATCAAATCTAATGTCTAATCTATTGAACGGTTTGGAACATCTCTGATTTAATTGTTGCAAGAGGTCCAGTTACAGAAATATCCTCACATTCTGGGTTCGATAGCTGGGATCAAGAGTGTTGCAGGACCCTGGAAAATCCTGGGCATCAAGAAGGAGCAAATAAGTGGCGCACACAGTGGGCTTAATTCACAAAAGAGTGCTAACTGTTAGCACGGGCGTTTTCGCACGAATTTTCGCGCTAAACGATAACGTTTTCGCGCGCAAACGCGAATTTTCGCGGGAAAACGATATCGATTTCGCTGTGACGTTATCGTTTCACGCGAAAATTCGCAATCGCGCGCAATGCGAAAATTCGCGCGAAAACGGCCGTGCTAACAGTTAGCACTCTTTTGTGAATCAAGCCTAGTGAGTTGCGCCAAAAGTGGGTGTGGTCATAATGGCTTGTGGGTGGGGCCAATGCAGGGGTATAATTCAAGGTCAGTGGGTCCCCCCAGCAAACCTTTAAATTAACCACTTCAGCCTACAGCTTCGAAAATCTTATGCATCCGAGCAATGTTCACCTCCCATTCATTTGCTAATAACTTTATCGCTACTTATCAAAATTAATTGATCTATATCTCGTTTTTTCCGCCACTAATTAGGCTTTCTTTAGGTAGTACATTTTGCTAAGAGCCACTTTACTGTAAATACATTTTAACAGGAAGATTAAGATAGAAATGGAAAAAAATCATTATTTCTCAGTTTTTGGCCATTATAGTTTAAAATTAATACATGCTACAGTAATTAAAACCCATGCATTTTATGTGCCCATTTGTCCCGCTTATTACACCATTTAAATCACATCCCTATCACAATTTATGGCGCCGATATTTTATTTAGAAATAAAGGTGCATTTTTTCAATTTGCGTCCATCACTATTTACAAGCTTATAATTTTAAAAAATGTAATAAGATACTCTCTTGACATGTATATTTAAAAAGTTCAGACCCTTAGGTAACTATTTATGTAGTTTTTTTTTTTTTAATTGTAATTTTTTTTATTTTTTTTTTAATACAAAAATGTATTTGGGTAATTTTAGTTTGGGAGGTAAATAGCCAATTTTAGATGTAATATAATGTATTTTTTTATTCAATACAGGTATGTGGGTGCAGTTTACTATTTGGCCACAAGATGGCCACATTCAAAAAATTCCTAGATGCGAGCGATGTCGCATCTAGGAACTAAAATGAAGAGAAGTTTCCTGGGGGCAGAAATACCACGCTCTCTGATGAGAAAGCGTCGGTATTTTTGCCGGGGACTTAGATCGGTGAATGGGAATTATATTCCCATTCACTGATCGGGGGGGCAGCGGGAGGCAGCGGGAGCGCGATCGGGCGCGTGCCCGATCGCGCGCACCACACGGCTGCAGCACCACTGCCTATCTGGACGGATATATGCGTCCAGATATGGCGAAGTGGTTAAGTTCCTTCTGCTTTCAATAAAATTAATAAGGCCCTTCAGACAGTTTCAACTTTTCATATCTTCCAATGGTTACATTTGTCAAGTGATGAATGTTAAAGTTGGGTTTCCCCCTCCTCTTCTGCAAAGCAGGTGGTTTTGGCACTGTGTACCGGCCACGGAGAGCCTGATATCGGCGTCGCTCCGCAGCCCTTGTATGGGTAATTTGGGGTTCTGACAATCACTGGACCCTGAATTACTATTTTCTCAGAGTTGCTACGATTCAGAGAGGGAATAGAATTTAACGCCGCCGGCAATTTGAGTGGCAGCAGGGAGAGCCATCATTTGGCTCATCCTGCACCCAGCTCACCAACAACATTATAATACGTATGCTTTTTCTGGAGATTTATCTAATTTTTCTCTTGTAATAGTTTTCCCAATGTGAACACAGAAGAAAAAAAAAACAAGAAAGACAGGATGGAAACTTTCTACATTCTATTCCATAAAAGAAAAAAAGATTGGGTCTGGATATCAATAGACAAAGTATATGATTAGACTGAAAGGGCTCGATTCACAAAGCGGTGCTAACCCAGTTAGAGACTTTAGGCGTGATAACCATTGCACCACGCTGGTGAAAAGCCAGTTTAGGCGTGATAAGTTTAGGTGTGATAAGTTTAGGTGTGATAAGTTTAGGCATGCTAAGTTTAGATAACTGTAGATAGCGCACAAAGCAGCGCCATTAAACTCTATGCAAAGTGCACCAGACTTTGTTAGCGCAAAACTTTTGATCAGCTGTGCACTGCGGTACTAACGCAGTTGGTGCTTAAACTTATCATGCCTAAACTTATCACACCTAAACTTATCATGCCTAAACTTATCACACCTAAACTTATCACACCTAAACTTATCATGCCTAAACTGAGTTTAGGCGTGATAAAGGGCTTTTCACCAGCGTGCTAACTGTTAGCACCGCTTTGTGAATCAGGCCCAAAGTGTAAGTTCAGAGGGCTACAGGGTAATATTGGAGAGGTATGTGTGCTGGCAAGTGCTAGATAAAGAAGGTAAACCCATAGTATTTCCTCACTGAAAAAAACACACTATTGAAGTTGCCAGTGAACATTTTTTTTTGTATCCTTTTAACACAAATTTTACATGCTAAAGTGTAGTTCTGCCAGGTGATCTGTGGGGAATGTTTGTTACTGAGAGTTCTATGCACAGAGGGAGATATGGCTTGCTTGGCAGTTGGAAAACAGCCATTATTTCCCACAATGCAACAAGGTTCACAGACAGCAAACTGTCAGGACTATGGTCATGACATCACACTGTGGGAGGGAATTTACCACAATATCAGCCATACAGACCCCCCTGATGCTCTATTCGAGAAAAGTTAAAGATTTCTCATGTAAAAGGGTGTATCAGCTACAGATTGGGATGAAGTTCAATCCTTGGTTAAATTCCTCTTTAAATACAATAAAAAAAACACTTCTGAATGGACTTCTTGTGCAGCCTCTGGAACTACTCATGTCCCGGAGTAGTTCTGAAGACGAGTGCATCTGTAAAGTACTGATACTCTTATCTTCAAAACTACTCAGGGAAGCAGGTAATTCTGAAGGATGCACGAGGAGTGCTGACAACCTGGAAGAAGTAGTAGCTTCCACTGGGGACGGTGCAGGATTGATGGCTATATAGTACCCCCCCCAGCCTTCCCTGTAGATAGGTCTATCAAAACTGAAGTGATTTTTTTTTTACTTCAGATTTGCTTTAAAAATGCATGGCTATGAGACACACAATTGTAAGCAGCTACAAATCTCTGTTGTGCTAGCACCCTCTTGTGGCCAATATTTAGAAGAAACCTACATGCTTTGTTTCTGCTCACAATCTACCTGTGATAGTGGTCTTGTTAATTCACGAGTTGGAAACAGCGGCTTTTCAGTTATCAGCACTGGGAAACCACAGAGATGAGGCATCGCAGACTTGAGGTCACTGAAGAAAGCATCCAGGAGTTTTGCCATATCTACCCGAGGATAAAACTGCATAGGCTGACTTCGTAGGCAGCTTAAGGGATATCTTAGGCTTCAAGTTAATTACTGATATGCATGGATTTGTAAACATTACACAGTAGACAGATATGCACTTGGCACTTAATCATTTATAGAGGCATCCATATCTGTTAGCAATCTTTCAAACTAATAACCTACCCCATTCTTTTTAAGAATTGTGGGCCCCCCGTACGCATACACTGTACAGCGCGCCTCTTCTCTTCTTCTCCCGCTGCAGAGCAGTCATTACAGTGACAGTTGTAATACCCATGTGTGGCACTGCATCCACGCCGTATTGCAACTGCCTTTTAGTTCTATAGATTAATCAATTCCACGCACAGGCTTTAGAGTGGGACACAGAGTTAAATAATACTTGTGGAGTCTACAGTGGGACGATACACAGTACAACTCTTTCCTACACATTATACAATTAGAACGCCAATTCTTTTAATTTCATTAATTGTACTACCTTGTTTCTAAAGAAAAGTTGGGATGCTGTGTAAAATGTCTATCAGAATGCAGTAATTTGCAAATCACTGAAATCCTTAAAGTGAATGAGAACCGCATTTAAAAAAAATGAGATAGATATTTACCCAAGGAGAGGGAAGGCTCTGGGTCCTATAGAGCCTACCCGCTCATCTTCTGGTCCCGTCGTTCCGGTGCTGGCTCGACCCGGTAGCAGTATTTGACTAAATTAGTCAAATACTGCTTTACCTGGCCGAAGGAGGTTTCAGAAGTCTTCAGGGAGCCCGAGTGCTCCTGAAGAAGGGCGGCCCTGTACTGCGCCTGCGCAAGCACGCTCTCTTGCACACTCATGCCTGTGCAGTAGGAAGCCGCACGTCTTCGGGAGGACACGGCTCTGGACTTCCAAATACCCTTTCGGCGGGGGATTGAAACGGGGGGGGGGGTTGGGGGTAGCCAGCATAGGATAGAGAGCACCGAGAGAGGAGACGGAAGGCTCTATACGACATAGAGCCTTCCCTCTCCTTAGGCAAGTATTTGCTTCATTTTTTGTAAAATGCGGTTCCCATTCACTTTAAAGTAAACCTGTGAGTTTTGTGGGGAGGAAAGACTGATACTTACCTTGGGAGGGGGAGGCTTCACTCATCTTCCTCCACCAAGCTGTTTGCAAGCAGGGACCCCCGAAGGGGCGGCTGTACTGCGCTTGCACAGTATCCTGGACCTGCTTGGGCTTCGGTGGGAAAAGCGGATCACAGCTGTTTTTGCTAAAGCACCACGATAACATGCAAATCCAAATACCGCAATTTATTTTTGTTGAATCGCAATCGTTGGTTGGAAAGATCCTCTTCACGACCTCGCTACGTTACCGATGGCTACACGCGCAATCGCAGCTAGTGGTAAAAACAGCTTGCACAATCGCAGGTGATTTGCGCTTGCGATCGCACTTGCTAGTGGAAAAGGGCCCTTACTGACCAGCAGTTGCTCAATCTAACTGCAAGGACTGTGTGCAAATTAATTGAAAGGCTGGCCTGCATTTGTATATAGATCCTTTCCAGGGAGTGTTTTTGTAAAGAGAATTTAAGGAAATACTGAGAATCTCCCATCTCCTTTTTTACACTTTAGAACTGTAGCAACAAAGGAAGATGATACTGGCTGACTTAAAGAGAACCCGAGGCGGGTTTGTCAAATCATATTAGGACACAGAGGCATGTTCTATATAGAACGACCTGCCTCTGTGTCCTAATATGATTTAACAAACCCACATCGGGTTCTCTTTAAAGTGTAACTGTCGGGCATAAAATCAAAAATCAATTCTTTATTTTAATTTTTGGATTGCATGGTTAGCATCCTTATTACTTGTTTACCAGATAAAAATAAATAATTGATTTTTGATTTTATGCCCGACAATTTCACTTTAAGTAAGCCAGTATCATCTTCCTTTGTTGCTACAGTTTTAAAGTGTAAAAAAGGAACATGCACAAGAGTTACATGTATAAAAACCCAGTGTGGATACAAAAGTCATTAAAGATATTGAACACATTCACTCCTCCTCCCCCCACTACCCAAACAATAATAATAAAAATACTAAGTATAATATGTCAGTTTCACTGCTCTCTGTGGATGATAAAGGATACGTAAATAATGTATCGCCAATAAGCTTAAAGTAAACATTGCAAAAGATCAATTTTTCTTCGGGCTCTATAGGAAGCTTGTAACCATACTGAAAGAAATAACATTAGTGCATTTTATTACTGACTGTTACATTTTTAGTATTTAGTTTTATGAAAAATGATTTACAGTAGATTTTCTTGAAACATGTTGTCATGCCGGATGATCTCATATAGTACCATGGTAAGGAGTTCTTGGTTCTGAGTCAGTAAACATGTGAGATTCAGCAATCACCTTCTATAGGAGAAACACAATTCATGTATCTACATCACACACTTGAACCATATAATCTATTGATTTTTTTTTGAATGGATATTCAATGAAAACTGCATATAAAATAAGAAGTTTCCAATGTATTATTCAAATTTCAACCTATCTTCCAATATCTGAGCTAGACACAGCTTCTTTCACCTTCCAAGACCACCTTTGGATCTTTTAAAGGACACCAGATGTGAATAAAGCTAGAGGAACGGGAGGAGCAGGCATATACTATCACTTGACCTGATTCCCACTGGTCCCCCCATTCTCCTCTCTAGCCCCCTATCATTCCTGAAAGCCCCCCGGGACCTTCTTCCAGGTCGTTGGAGTCAGGCTTTACTGTGCAGGCACTTACCGGGCTCCCATGGCTAGGAGCGCTCTGTACATGACGTCATTTGCATGACATAGTGTTGTCATACGCATGCGCAGAGCACTCCTGACCACGGGGGGCACTGTAGGACGTGCACAGCTTGGTCAGCGACTGCGCAGTAAAGCCTGACCTCGGCGACGCGGAAGAGGGTCCCGGGGACTTTTAGGAATGATAGGGGGCTAGAGAGGAGAATGGGGGGAGCGGTGGTCATCAGAGCAGGTGATAGTATATGCCTGCTCCTCCCGTTCCTCTAGCTTTATTCAAATCTGGGGCTTGATTCACAAAAGCGGGACAACTGATAGCATGGCCGTCTAGCACACGGGCGTAAGCCTTTACGCACGCAAACCTTTGCGCGCGTAAAGGCTTACGCCCTTGTGCTAAACGAAGGTTTGTGCAAATGTGCGCATTCACGCGTGCAATCCCGTTAGCACACGGGCGTAAGCCTTTACATGTGCAAACCTTTGCACACGTCACATCGCATGGTAACTGCATAGCACGGCCGTGCTATCAGTTATCACGCTTTTGTGAATCAAGCCCCTGGTGTCCTTTCGTGACAAGATCCAATCATTATGAAATAATGCCTTTTACCGTTACTGAACTGATAATGTTTGTGGAACTATGACAGGAAAAGCAGAGAAGCTATAGCTACTATAGAAAACATCTTCCTGGCACAAAGGCTGCACGGCAAAAGTGGGCATGGGGCGGACCTACTATAAGGCCACCTGAATCATGTGAGTAAGGCGGCAAAATCTAGGGGGTGACATTTTAACCGTTTAGGCCACACACACACACACACACACACTACCCTCCTCCTCATTCACGCATTCCCTGAATCCCCATCCTCATTCGACCAGTGGCCCCTGCCGCCCTTTCCTATGACATCATAAGCAGGTGAGGTGATCACCATGGCCAGTCAAGGGGGAAGCTTTGGCACATGACCAGTCAGGCAGTGGTGCTGGCACAAGACTGGCCAATCACAGCCGCCAGCTGCTCCTTTTGCTAACTGGTGCCGATGGCCTCGCAGGTGGGACCACGGCATCATCACTGGGTCAATCACTGCACTCGATCAGTAGCAAAAAAGATGCACTATTGCAGTCACATGCACACACTCACACCAATAATTAATGGATTTATTTGAAAAATGTACTGTTGCAGTTGTGTGCAGATGATTACAGTCACACTACCTCTAACCATTCAGCAACCCCCACTATATTATGATATGACTGTAATGATCCGCTCAGCTGGCTGCACAGGCAGACAGCTGTTTGACCATTCCTTATGTCGGAGGGATGCAGGTCTCTGGAAAAGAGACCTGGCTTCATCTTGCAACTTTCAGAGTTGCTTTGCTGAGGGATTTGCATACATGCAAATTGCCCAGCTGTCTCCTTTGAGGGCTGGCAGTATAAAAGCCTTCTGCTCCCAGAATGCTTGGCTGGTCATAACGGTTAGTTAATACACTCCTGGAGTGTCAGCCTTGCCTGTTGGATTGTTAAAGTTATCTTAGAGTATTTCTGGGGGCTGTATTAGACACCCCTCGAGTTCAGTCCGGTTGTATTATTTGTATTGCCTGTTCTGTCTGTCTGGGGGGTGCTAACCAGAGCAGCGGTTGCTACTGGTAGCTCCTTCTGTTCATCTGCTTGGATCGCACTTGCCTCTAGCGGTAGCGGCTGTGGATCCTTCTGATCTGTATTCTTGGAAGGTAAGCTGGAGCAGCGGTTGCTACTGGCTACCTCATCTTGCTATACTTGGATCACACTCGCTCTGGCGGAAAGAGCAGTAAATCATGCTAGCTCTGTTGCTTTACTTGGATCGCACTCGCTCTGGCGGAAAGAGCAGTGGATCCTGCTAACTCTGTTTCCCTACTTGGTTCGCACTCGCTCTGGCGGAAAGAGCAGTGGATCTTTCCTATCCTGTCCCTGAACCCGGATCGCACTCGCTCTGACGGAAAGGGCAGTGGATCTTTCCTGTCCCTTAACCTGGATCGCACTCGCTCTTGCGGAAGAGCGGTGGATCGTATCTGTCATATTCCTGTTTCCCGTCCGTCTGCGTTCTCTGTTTCGTGTTTGTGTGTCGGTGGTTAGTTAGGGTGGCGTGCTTGTCTCTGTTGCGCTTAACGTGCGGAGACCGTGCTGTAAACGTGTTCGCTGTTGCAAATGAGTGCGGTGTTCGCGTTTAGTTAGCGTTTGTTATTTTCCTTATCATTCTCATTGTATGATTTGCTGTGCCTTTGCTCTGCTCTGCTCCTGGGTTTACCTCTGCTTAGTCTTGTGTCACCTCTGGCAATCGCCTCTCTCGCGATTGTGTTCCTACTCTGTTTCTGCTGCTGTGTGTGCACCGTTGCGGGTTGACGACTAGATTGGTGTACACACATACATTCTGTCCCTGTGCTCATTCTCATTCGCAATCGCTTCTCTTGCGATTGCGTTCTCACTTGGTTTCCTATGTTGTGTGTTCACCATCGCAGGTTGGCAACCAGATTGGTGGACATACATACATCCCTTTTCTGTGCTTATTCAGTCTTGTGTCGCTATTAGCAATCGCCATCTCTTGCGATTGCTTTCCCACCTGATCTTCATGGTTGTGTGTTCATCGTCGCGGGTTGGCGACTAGATTGGTGGATACACATACACCCTGTCGCTGTGCTCTCTCTCTTTAGGGGCTATCTTGCCCTGCTCGGTTGCAATTCGGACAATTCCCATCTGGCATCTGTGGCAGTACAGAGGCTTTGCTCCTCTGCACTCCACAGCTCCACCTGCCGGTGGGAATTTCCCTCTACTGGTGCTTTGCACCAAAGCTGGGTTCTCTCCTTTCATACGCTTGTGGAGGTTTTCCGCCATGTCAGCGCACGCCTGGTGCGCTGATCACGGAGATAATTCCACAATCATTACAATGACATAGTGAAACCATTAATGTCTGCTACTTAAAAAAAATCTAGTGTGAGTTGCTGGATCACTCATATTTGCCAGCATTCCCCACTTCTCTTCAGGGAACCAACCCCATTGTATCATTGCTGACAGCCCAGCATTGCTCTTACATTGAAACTCTATTACTGAAAAAGTTGGCATGATGGTAAAGGCTAGAGGAGAACAATAGCAGAAGGAAAAATAAATACTTTCCTCATGTAGTAGTGTGCATTACCAGCATATTCCAATGAGTCCGAAGCTCTTCATATGTTTGAAATGGAGACTCTAATGGGATGCTGTGACTAATGCTTATAATTTGCCCCATCTTCATGCTGTGTTAAAAAAAGAAAAACACATTTCCATGCAAAATTTACATTAAAGTTTCAGGTTCATGTGGTTTTGTTTATTAATACTTTTAGCAAGGATACCTTTTTACTGTTTGACTCAAAGAATTTGCATCCCACAAGGTGAAAAGCCCCGATTCCCGGAACCAAGTCATAGTTTTGTATAGTGTGAAATTAGGTTAGAAACTCTTTTGGTTGGTTACTGCTGTATGAGTGTCCATCTTGAATATTTCTATCACTTCTGTACAGAAGGAGGATGTTAAACAGCCAGATGCAGATGTTTTTTTTTTTTTTAATTGAATAGCCAATACAAAAGGACGTAACGGTTCTTGGCAGAGGCGGTCGGTAACTACAGCGTCCCTTAACCCCCCCCCCCCCTCCCTAATGCGCTGGCAGTCTATCAACCCAGTTAAGGACATTTTTCTTTCCCTCTCCCCGCCCGCTCCATAATTCGCTGCTCCATTAGCTCTCCTCCTTAGCAACAGAACGTGTCTCTACAGATCTCAGCCTGACTGCCCGATGAAATGAGTCCTGATCCCTGCTAAGTGACGTGTACCCAGCTTAAGTCTTTCAGCCAAGGTTTTTTATGTTCTTGGCCATTTTCAATAACCAAGAAAACCGGATTTAAAGCAAAACTGAAGTGAGTAAACTTACCCAAGTAGAGGGAAGGCTCTGGACATTATAAAGCATTCCTGTTCCTTTTCTCGTTGTTGTAGCGCCACCCCCAGTTGTAGCTATTTCACTTAATAGCTGTTAGGAACTCCTTGAGCAATCAATAGGGAACTGTGCTGCCTGTTCACTCTAGGTACCACCAATGTCCACTACCAACTCTTCTATAAACATTGAGTCCTCACCCGCTGCTCAACTAGTTTTGTTGCTATTTGCAACTCTTCTGAAGAGTTGCAAATACGCTCTTTTTGGGACACTGTGGACAATAGAAGCGCACTACCGTATATTTGTGTTATATATCCTGTACCTTACTTGTTAGCGCAGCATGGCACACAGTTCTAAAGATTGCCCTGGCAGTAAAAAACAGCAATTCCACTAAGCAGTTCGAAAAGCTACAACTGGGAACCGCACTGCAACAACCAACCAGACGGAGGAAAGAGAAGGCTCTATACTATCTAAAGCCTAACCTCTACTTAGGCGAGTATCAAAGCTGATGTGAATTTCCTCACTTCAGGTTTATGTTAATGTAACGAAAATTCTAAGGGGAGGAAGTGAAGGAACTCCACCAGTTTAGGATTCAGGCAAAACATACATAAATAAATAATTTAAAAAAGCTAAGAAATAAAAAATATTCTTCTTTTGTACATGGTCAAAAAATAAAAAAAATGTATACAGGTGATGGATTATCTTATAGTGTTTCTTTGTGTGTAGAAGGATCACAGAACTTGTTATCAATGTAAAAGAAAAAAACAAAGCAGCCAAAAATACCAGCATCCTGAGAAATGTCTTTCAGAAGATGTCATTTTAACCAAAAAGTATGTGGTAAGCTTCATAGGGACTACTTGTCATTATTTTTTACAGGTAATATGTACACACCTAGCCTTGTGAGGACTGTTTTGATAATATGGAGTTACACTATGTAGTAGCACTTTAAATCACGCAGCAAAAGGGGTATACTCTAATCACTTAATCCTGTGTAGCACTGTAATGAAAACATTGAGAGATCTTAGTGTAGAGGGGTATATGGCTTGATTGATCACAAACTGAAAACTAAAATAAACTCACAAACTCAAAATTAAAATATAATGCAAAATGTTATTATCCTTCACATACGATATCAAAAAGACACATGAAAAACATTAAAAATGTGTCTGGGACCCTGCCCACCAGATAGCCAAGCAACAAGATAATTTACCCAATTGCCCAACTGAGGCTGATTGGACACAGAACACTCCTGTGTAGCATTGTTACATGCTATATGAATCTTTTAATAAAAATGATGTCCCACATGTACTATGTTTCGTCCTGTTTCTGTAGTTACAAAAACATTTTAAAAGTGTTCAGCAGTAATGAGTATCACAGCAATGACAAATGCAGTCAGGACAAACTCCATGACCCACATCAACATAAACAATTGGTTAGAAATGTATTACAAAAATACAATTATTATAAAATAAATGTTGTCTCAATAAAAAGTAAAACACAGTGGATAGTGCCATTTTCAGGCATCCCTTGAGGAGTGGGAGGGCTTAACTAAGCCACTGTAAAGGAGGTGCCAGACTGTAACTTTGCATGGTCTAGGGCAGTGCTTTTCAACCCATGGTATGCATACCATCAATGGTACTTTAACTCTGGCCAGGTGGTACTCTCTGGGGAGATGAAAAGGAAGTGTCTGTGGGCTGCAGGGAGATGAAAGGGAAAAGTGATTTAATGCTGGTCCAGTGCCTGGTGTTTTCAGTTTTGTTTATGTATAACAATGTGAAGCACTATATTGTAAACTGAACAGAGGCGCCAAAGGGATAAAAACAGTATTTAAAATATCTAAAATTGCTTAGGAGGCAGTGGTGGACCTACCCCCTTCAAGCAGACACAAAAACTGTGTAGTTCGACAACAATAAATGTATTAGTACACTCCAAGGTTTTTATACAACGTGTTTCGCAGGTCTATACCCGCTTCATCAGGCAGTGGAGATAGGAGTACACAGCACAATGTGTACTCCTATCTTCTATCTGGCGCCAGGTGTGACTCTGACATTGTGCTGTGTACTCCTATCTCCACTGCCTGATGAAGCAGGTATAGACCTGCGAAACGCGTTGTATAAAAACCTTGGAGTGTACTAATAAATTTATTGTTGTCGATCTACACAGTTTTTGTGCCTGCTTGAAGGGGGTAGGTCCACCACTGCCTCCTAAGCAATTTTAGATATTTTAAATACTGTTTTTATCCTTTTGGCGCCTCTGTTCAGTTTACAATATAGCACATATTCACCTTTGGTGGAGGGGGATACCCCTTTCTTTTCACATCTACAGAGAGCGACTTCTTAATCCTGAGTGGGGACAGGTTAATCTCCTCACCTGCTTATACAGTGGTTGCCTGGAGGTAACCCTGGTTTGTGAGTATATAATTTACTCTTTTTCATTATACCAATTGCCTTAACTTACTACACTATATTGGGCTCTCGGTTCTCCTTGTTTTACAATGTGAAGCACTAGGCTAGCTGATAAAAGCACAATTACAGAGAAATTAGAGGGTGGGCAAGCTGGTAAATATACACAGCATGATGCAGAGCTTGCCTGGAGGGTCCATAGGAAAAAATCTGTCAGGTCTCCTTCCATTGTTATAATGACTGGTATAATCTTCAATTGTGAGAGCACCAATGTAGCTTGACGTGCAGCGATCAACCCTGGAGTGCACAGGGTGTAACATCAAATAGGATAGCAGGATCCGCACCGTCTAAAATCCAAATTTATTAGAACATTTTAAAATCCATAACAGGCAGTACTGAGCGTGAGCCGGGTCACCATGACGCACGGCGTTTCAGAATCTAGCTCTTTCCTCAGATGGCTGTAGCACACACTCTGAGTGTGTGCTACAGCCATCTGAGGAAAGAGCTAGATTCTGAAACGCCGTGCGTCATGGTGACCCGGCTCACGCTCAGTATTGCCTGCTATGGATTTTAAAATGTTCTAATAAATTTGGATTTTAGACGGTGCGGATCCTGCTATCCTATTTATTGTTATAATGACTGCATTTGTGGATAAGGTGTTAAACAGGTTGAAAAGTTTTTGACAGTCCCTAGACTCCAGGAGGGCTGCTTTCTGACTTGTGTGAGACTGGCAGGGACAGAAGTCCTATTACAGGCAAGTAGCCTGTCTGATGTGGGACTGCAATACAGATAAGCTCGCTGCTCCATCTCAGGCTATTCTCAGTCTCTCTCCACTCCTCCTCTATCTGGGCTAGTGCACGGCAAAATCACAATAGCAATCACTAGCAATTTGGGAATGCAATTTTGTGAAGTGATTTTTAGAGCGATTTTTTTGTAATGAATCGCTCCAAAAAAATGCTACATGCAGCGTGTTTGCGATATTGAAAAAAATCACAACTCTGCTGTTGGAACATCCTCATACGGTAACATTAGCCAAGCGCTTTTCAAATCACTGGCGATTTGAAAGATGCTCAGAAGCACTCTGGTGTGCACTAGTCCTCCATCATTCAGATCTTACATATGCAGTGCTAGGAGTGGAGTCACTGATGGGCGACTGATTGCTCTGCACAGCAAGCAACAAGATTAGAAGCGCTCTGTCTCTGCCCTATGTCCTGCTTGGAACACTATGCTGGGGGCGGGCAGCTCTATTTAGATATTCATTGAATGGTGAACTTCTTAAGGTAGCCATACATCAGAAGATTATGGGCAGATTCGACAAAGAGAAATTTATCTCCAATCTAATCTAATTAGAGAGACATTTGCACCCAGAAGTGGGGAAAAAAAGCTATTGTACCTTTGCTGCCATTTGGTTCCGCATACTTGTGCGAGAAGGCTTTTTCTTCATTGACATGTATAAACACTAAAGAAAGGAACTGTCTTCAGATGTATTCTGACTTGATTCTATCAGTAAGCATGGGCACAAATGTAATATTGGTTAACACTGTATGTAGCCTTAATTATTGGCCAGACCTGCGTAATATGTTGGCGCTTTAAAAATACAATAAATTATAATAATTAATAACAATAGTACATACTTTATCCTTTTTTTCACTTATTGAGTTGTTGACATCTTACAAAATAACTGGTGGTACTTGAAAATTTTCATGTGATAAAAGTGGTACAATTTCTGAAAAGGTTGAAAAGCCCTGGTCTAGGGAACAGAGCCAACAGCCTGGCCATAGGGAGCTGGTGAGCAGCAGCCAGTTGCATGTGTAAGGTAACTTGCCCTAAACTTGAAAGTGTAAAAGGAGTATGGGGCCTGGTAAAGGTGAAGTAATAAACTGTGAACGGTGCATCTACCCTTGGCGAACTCAGGGGCTAGTGAGCAACTGTTGGACCCATAAGCCATTAAGGTGCAGTAGTGGTGTACGCTGTATTTATGGTCAGAGAAGTCCTTCCCCATCTGGATATAGCTAATAAAATGTCATAGTTTGTTATATATATTTGCTTTGTTTTATCAATAATGTGTATTGCTACTGTTTCTGTAACTGTCTGTTAATAAAAGGCTGCAGTGGCCATTTCAATCGAAGTTACAATGTCCATGTCCTTATTCAGGAAAGGAAGGTACAAAAAGTGGGTGGGAGGGGTGTTAATCAGGATTAAAGAGACACTAAAGTCTCATTTTTCCCCTTATATTCTTATTCATCGTTTTTCAGCAGTAAATTCTAAGCTGAATCGCCACATCCCAGCAGCAGAACAAGTTACAGTATTTATAACCCTGAAATTGCCCTGCACACTTCTAGTGCTCGCATTATTGTGCTTCCTAATAGAGGAAGAGCTTTGCACAGTAGCTCTGCCCCTACTCCAGTCAATCTCTGCCAATCTCCGCCTCTCCCCACTCCTCTCAGTCTTCTTTCACTGAGAGGGGTAGGGAGAGGCGGAGATCGGTGGAGATTGACTGGAGTAGAGGCAGAGCTACTACGCAAAGCTCTGCCTCTACCAGGCAGCAAAATATACAATCTGCATAGTTGTGGAACTTTGCAGGTCAGTTTCATGACTATAAATAACTCATTCTGCCACGGGGATGCGGCGATTCAGCTTAGAATTTATTGCTGAAGAAGAAGAATTAAGAATATAAGGTAAAAAAATAAGACTTCAGTGTCTCTTTAACCTCCTTGGCGGTAACCCCGTGTGTGACACGGCGTAAGCCGCCGGAGGGTGCCGCTCAGGCCCTGCTGGGCCGATTTACTTAATTTTTTTTTGCTGGACGCAGCTAGCACTTTGCTAGCTGCGCCAGCACCCCGATCGCCGCCGCCGCGCGCCCGATCGCCGCTATCCGGTGCGGCGCGCGGCCCCCCCCCCAGACCCCGAGCGCTGCCTGGCCAATCAGTGCCAGGCAGCGCCGAGGGGTGGATCGGGTCTCCCAATGACGTCCCGACGTCGCTGACGTCGGTGACGTCATCCCGCCCCGTCGCCATGGCGACGGGGGAAGCCCTCGGGGGAAGCCCTCCAGGAAATCCCGTTCTTTGAACGGGATTTCCTGATCGGTGATCGCCGAAGGCGATCGAAGCGGGCGGGGGGATGCCGCTGAGCAGCGGCTATCATGTAGCGAGCCCTCGGCTCGCTACATGATAACATTTTTTTTTTTTTTTTTTAAACTGTTGCGCTTCCCCCTGGCGGTATTTTTCATACCGCCAAGGGGGTTAAGTAAGGAGAAATGTTTAACCATTCCTCAGTCATGTGTCATTGTCCTTTTCATGAGGAATAAAGAAACTGTATGGGGAAGGTTTTCTTAGTATTTCAGGATGCAAACTACAGTACATACATACATAGACCTGCTCTGTAATGGTTTCTCAGAGCTCCTGGTGGCTTTTACAATATTACAAACAACATCTGCTGTGTGGGATTCCTGTCTCTAAACCTTTACCTTGGTAAAACGTAGCACCAGTTACTTGGAATGAAGTGCCTTTCAATAACATGACTTGGATCATTTAAGAAATGTTGCAAAGTACCTGTGGCAACATTCAAATCCAGAAGCTGGAACAAAATAGAGATACAATAAATACAGAAGATAAGTATCCTGATGTGCTTACATGTAAATGACCAATGCACTTATAAATACAGGAGTTAGCTCTATACTGATTCAGGAAGTAGTCATATAAGTCACAGAGAAGCCAAAAAAGGGCCTATTTTTACTACACCTGAATCTGGGCCGAATCTGCTGAGCTCCCCGCATGTGAGTGGGGTGGGGAAACACTGCCTAACTGGTAGCTTGCCGTCCAGATCGCACTGCATGGCACAGCTAGCCACATCCAGAAATCTGGATCCAGGAAAACTGATGCAAAACTGTTGCAGAACTAGTGGAAATAGGGGTTGATTCACTATCCCTATAGCTCCCCTTAGCGTGCCTTATCGAGTTAACATGCCTTATCTGAGTTAGCGTGCCTTATCAGAGTAGCATAGGAGCGCTACGAACCTATGCCTGCTAACTAACTATATACAAAGGTTTTTAATCTGTCAGTACAATGTGCACACCATCCCATCAGTACAAGAAAGATAATTATTTCTCTGAAAAACATCATGAACATGCATAGCAGGAACTAGTCAAGCCTCAGTTAACCACTTGCCGACCGCACGCTTATACCGTGCGTCGGCAAAGTGGCAGCTGCAGGACCAGCGACGCAGTAATGCGTCGCCAGCTGCAGGCTGATTAATCAGGAAGCAGCCGCTCTCGCGAGCGGCTGCTTCCTGTCAAATCACGGCGGGGGGCTCCGTGAATAGCCTGCGGGCCGCCGATGGCGGCTCGCAGGCTAAATGTAAACACAAGCGGAAATAATCCGCTTTGTTTACATTTGTACGGCGCTGCTGCGCAGCAGCGCCGTAAGGCAGATCGGCGATCCCCGGCCAATCAGCGGCCGGGGATCGCCGCCATGTGACAGGGGACGTCCTGTCACTGGCTGCACAGGACGGATAGCGTCCTGTGCAGCCCCGATCTCCGGGGGGGGGGGAGCAGGTAGGAGAGGGAGGGGGGAATTTCGCCGCGGAGGGGGGCTTTGAGGTGCCCCCCCCCCCGCCAGCCACACGCAGGCAGAAGAGATCAGACCCCCCCTGCACATCATCCCCATAGGGGGGAAAAAAGGGGGGCAATCTGATCTCTCTGCCTGCACCCTGATCTGTGCTGGGGGCTGTAGAGCCCACCCAGCACAGATCACTAAAAACAGCGCTGGTCCTTAAGGGGGGGTAAAGGGTGGGTCATCAAGTGGTTAAAGGGAATTTGAACCGAGTAACATTATTTAACCACTTCACCCCATAGAGGTTTTTAAACTAATGTACAAGAGCAATGTTCACCTGTCAGTGCTCCTCCCTTTTATTTGCCGTTATTACTATTTATCGCAACAAAATTATCTATACCTTGTTTTTTTGGCCCACCAATTAGGCTTTCTGTGGGTAGTACATTTTGCTTTAAAAATTTTTTTATTCTAAATGCATTTTAACGGAAAAAATAAAAAAAATGAAAAAAATCATTATTTCTCAGGTTTTGGCCATTATAGTTTTAAAATAGAACATTCTCCTGTGGATAAAACCCACAAATTGTATTTGTCCATTTGTCCCAATTATTAGACCGTTTAAATGATGTCCCTATAACAATGTATGGCAACAATATATTATTGGGAAATATACAGTAGGTGTAATTTTTCTGTCTTTTTTTGTCCGGTCCATAATTACAAGCCCCTATGCAGTAAAGTAATAGTAATATACCCTCACAAAATCTAGATGAAAAAGCTAAGTCCCTAAGGCAACTATTTACAGTGGCAGGGGAAGCGCGCACATGTGCACAGCGGCGGTGGGAGCAAGCGATGCATGAAAGCGTCCTGGAGTCGTTAACAGGTTCCAATAGGAGTCGTTTTAATGTGTCAGCTTGTCAGTAAGTGGTTAAAATAAATACATGCTATACCCGCAAATGAATGTAATATACTTACCTAGCCATCAGTTCCTCTTAGAAGCTCACCATTTTCTTCTAACAACGATACTTTCCAGTTCTGACAAGATTTTGTCAGAACTGAAATATATCAGTTGCGGTCAGTTATATATCAGTTTGTGTCAGTCATAGCTGAAAGAACAACTGATGTGCAAGGTAACGTCCAAGTTTCCCTATGTCTCAAGAGGGCGATAGGACAGTGTGCTGACCAGGAAGCTGTTACAGGGTCATTGCCATTTTTAAAATGGAGGATGGAAAATTCCATCAATGACAGTGAACAAACAGGATGCGGGAAAGGACAAAGAAATTGAGGAGTACACTACACAGGAGGTAAGTATGACATGTGCATGTTTATTTTGCGTTTTAATATTCAGTACAGGTTTGCTTTAAGGTGAACAGGGCCCATGTTCACGTACTTTTCACATTTGGCTCTTCCAGAGAAATTATGTTTGTAAAATTCATTCACATGACCCAATGATCTGTGCCCACCCACTCCTTGGAGCACCGGAAGTAGGTGGGTCAGATCTGAGCACAGAAGGAATGATTGGCTGGCGCCGCTTCCCAGCTTCTTCCTGACTACTTCCTGTTGGTGATGATGAGATAGGGAGAGATGTTTGGACAGAACTCAGAATGCTGTTCAGTCCTACCAAGCTGCATCTGATTTTTGTTTAATGTATGTGCATGCATATGTAAAAAATCTGCATTTGTTCCAGATTTAAAGAGACTCTGTAACAAATTTTTCAGCCTTAGTTCTTCTATCCTATAAGTTCCTATGCCTGTTCTAATCTGCTCTGGCTTACTGCAGTCTTTCCTAACTGAACTGTCTCTGTAATAAATTAATGTATCTTTCCTCTGTCCTGTTTGTGGGGCGAAGGCTTGATTGTGTGGAATGTGCAGGGCTGCTTGTGATTGGTAGAAGCGATACACACCCTCTGCAGGCCCTCTGCACACTTTGAATGACTCACACACTATGCTTAGCTGAGCCTATTAGAAGCTGGTTAGTTTGTTTGTAAACACTGCCTAAAACTGTTAATTACAAGCCAGGATTGCAACAGAGAGTGGCAGAAACAGCACAGAGGGGCACAGGAGAAAATAATGAATAGAATGGTATGCTTTTTATTGTAAGAATATTAGAGTACAGATTCTCTTTAAATGCGCTAAAAATTACTTTTCTCCTATCTCGCTGTCACTTTACAGTAGGCAGTAAAAATCTGTCAGACCTGACATGTTTGGACTAGTCCATTTCCTCATGCAGTATCCTCAGTGTTTTCTTTAATTTCAAAAGCACTTGCTGAATGGCAGTTACTCAATCCAAACTGCTAAAATAGCATTTAACCTCCTTAGCGGTAACCCCGTGCTGGACTAGCACACTGATCGCCGCCGGCCCACGTCCAATCGCCGCTATCTGTTGCGGCGCGCGCCCCCCCCCCCCCCCAGACCCCTGCGCTGCCTGGCCAATCAGTGCCAGGCAGCGCCGAGGGGTGGATCGGGACTCCCAATGACGTCCCGCCCCGTCGCCATGGCTACGGGGGAAGCCCTCCAGGAAATCCCGTTCTTTGAACGGGATTTCCTGATCGGAGATCGCCGAAGGGGATCGAAGCGGGCGGGGGGATGCCACTTAGCAGCGGCTATCATGTAGCGAGCCCAGGGCTCGCTACATGATTTAAAAAAAAAACAAAAAACTGCTGCGCTGCCCCCTGGCGGAATTTTTCATACCGCCAGGGGGGTTAAGAGAGTAATGAGGCCGGCATCCTTATATATACATCCTTTCCATAAAGTGCTTTTATATATAATAATGCAAATACTGCAAATCCCTGTCACGGAACAGCCGTGAGAAAAAAGAACGCAATCGCAATCGGTTTGCTGAACCAATTGTCGTTGCGTTGCCAGATCTGGATTGTCTGTCTGTGGCTACCTGCAGTCAAGCCTGGGGGTCTCTGTTGTCTTCATAGGTGTTAGCAGAGTTCATTTAATGAAGCCTGTTGCCTGTGACTGTCCCAAGGTTTTGTTTAATTAACAAGGAACAAAGGATTTCCTTTCACAGGCAGACCCTCAGATAGTTGTCAATTGCTTCCCCATTTGGTGAGCCCCAGCAAAGGGGGCTTCCCCCGCAGCAAGGGCTCAGACTTACCGGAGCCATGTAGACAGTTTAGGAATACATGGAGTTTATGATTTTTAGCTGGTTTAAAGAGAACCAGAGACGAAGCACCCTCATGTATTTCATTACATTTATCAGTGGGAACATGACAGTAAACACCTACCCTGCTTTTAGTTTTATTCTTCTCAGTCTAATCTATCTGTTATCAACTGTAATAAGAATCCACTGACTGATTCAGTCTAGGTTTGACCTGGAATCATTATAGCTGAGTCACTCTTCTGTGGAGTCTTTTCAAGCCCAAGCCTGCCACCTCCTGGATCAGATTTCCTACTCAGAGCTGTTGACATTGGAGGGGCTGCTGCTGCCGAGAAAGAAGCTCTGAAACAGACAAGTGTATCTGTGTGCAGTGTGCAGCCAGTCATTATCTACTGTATGCAGTTTCATTTCTATGAGAGACACTTCCTACAGGCAGCCACACAGCATACCAGAATAATAAAATTGAAAGGAGACAGATGAAAGGCTGCAGCAGCCCTGCTTGTCTATAGTCTCATAGAGGCTAGACAGCACATCCAGAACAGCTTATAAGGGATATGAGCCGGCGGCCATATTGGATATTTCCTGGAGCAATAATGGATAAAAAACACTCAAAAAGGCACACCAGAGTGGCGAAATTATCAGGTAGAGCATTTATTCTTTACAAGCTATCAACTGATATGTTTATTTTGTGTGAATCGTTCATCTCTGGTTCCCTTTAAGGAATACCGTTCATATGAGAGGTGTGAAAGTTATCTCATTCTGCTGGTCCGGATCTGGGGAATATTTTAATATTAAATTGAGGCCCCTGACATACCCAGAACCCGAGGTATTCCGCTACTTCGTAACTGGGCATGCAAAAGCACCCAAGTCTGATGTCATAGCAATTTTCATAATCTGAGGAATATTAATCTGTTATCAGCGCAAATGTGGCATTTATCAGTTTTGAATTACAGCGTTTTATAAGTTTAAACCTAAATCTCTCTCCAAGGACTTGACCTGTGATTGGTTTGTAATTCAAAGGGGGCAGGCATTGCCACACCCCCGAACCAGCTTCATCAAAAGCACATTGCCAGCAGGCGGACCTCAGTCCTCCCCTGTGTGCCATCACCTGATCAAGCCAGCCAAAGGACCATGTGGCTGGCGGCCATTTTCCTGAACTGAAACAAAGGACATTTTCCATGTGCTCAGATTTTCCCAGAAAGCACGTATTTCCACAAACCTAAGTATTTTATTCCATTTTTTATTTCATACTGTGCTATTATTTGTCTCTATAATTGTTGATTTTAACGATTTTCTGTATATATTAATTATTTATGTTGCATTGTTAATAAACGACGCTAACGTCATTTATTTATTCAGCTACCCTGCTATTCAGCCGCACAAACTGAACCCTGGCATCTGAAGAGTCGCTACCATTGTTGATAGCTAGATAAAATAGAGTGTGTTTAACCGTTTTCTATTTGCAGGCCTAGATTCAGTCAGTCAGTGGGCTCCTCTGTCCCATGGTAACAGAGGTGGTGGCAGTTATACCCTGAAATAGTGTGTAATTTGTATTACCGTAACTCACAGGCTCCCTTCTAGTCGGTCTGCTGCCAAAATCCCAGCGGTTTCTGCGCACCGATTGTGACCACAGATTGCATGGTCTGTGTGCTGAAACCTATTTGAAGGCATTGTGCGGTCCGGCCATTAGGGGTCCTGTGACAATCCCCTGTGAGAAAATGGTCTAGTCCAAAATCTGTCAGTTCTTTCAGATTTCTACTGCCTACTATTAGCGACAGCAACATAGGAAAAAAGTAATGTATAGTGCATTTTACTCTGGAAGAAATGTATTTCTTATAATTATGTACTTTTTTTTTGGTGATAGTGTTCTTTTAAGTATATTCTACATAATAATATAGCCTAACATACTGATGCTCTACATTCTCCCACGTACAGTGGTTTGCAAACGTATTCGGCCCCCTTGAAGTTTTCCACATTTTGTCATATTATTGCCACAAACATGAATCAATTTTATTGGAATGCCACATGAAAGACCAATACAAAGTGGTGTACACGTGAGAAGTGGAACGAAAATCATACATGATTCCAAACATTTTTTAAAGAAAAATAACTGCAAAGTTGGGTGTGCGTAATTTTTCAACCCCCTGAGTCAATACTTTGTAGAACCACCTTTTGCTGCAATTATAGCTGCCAGTCTTTTAGGATATGTCTCTACCAGCTTTGCACATCTAGAGACTGAAATCCTTGCCCATTCTTCTTTGCAAAACAGCTCCAGCTCAGTCAGATTAGATGGACAGCGTTTGTAAACAGCGGTTTTCAGATCTTGCCACAGATTCTAGATAGGATTCAGATCTGGACTCTGACTGGGCCATTCTAACACATGGATATGTTTTGTTTTAAACCATTCCATTGATACCCTGGCTTTATGTTTAGGGTCGTTGTCCTGCTGGAAGGTGAACCTCTGCCCCAGTCTCAAGTCTTTTGCAGACTCCAAGAGGTTTTCTTCCAAGATTGCCCTGTATTTGGCTCCATCCATCTTCCCATCAACTCTGACCAGCTTCCCTGTCCCTGCTGAAGAGAAGCACCCCCAAAGCATGATGCTGCCACCATTATATTTGACAGTGGGGATGGTGTGTTCAGAGTGATGTGCAGTGTTAGTTTTCCACCACACATAGCATTTTGCATTTTGGCCAAAAAGTTCAATTTTGGTCTCATCTGACCAGAGCACATTCTTCCACGTTTGCTGTTTTCCCCACATGGCTTGTGGCAAACTGCAAACAGGACTTCTTATGCTTTTCTGTTAGCAATGGCTTTCTTCTTGCCACTCTTTCATAAAGGCCAACTTTGTGCAGTGCACGACTAATAGTTGTCCTATGGACAGATTCCCCCACCTGAGCTGTAGATCTCTGCAGCTCGTCCAGAGTCACCATGGGCCTCTTGACTGCATTTCTGATCAGCGCTCTCCTTGTTCGGCCTGTGAGTTTAGGTGGACGGCCTTCTCTTGGTAGGTTTACAGTTGTGCCATACTCCTTCCATTTCTGAATGATCGCTTGAACAGTGCTCCGTGGGATGTTCAAGGCTTTGGAAATCTTTTTGTAGCCTAAGCCTGCTTTAAATTTCTCAATAACCTGTCTGGTGTGTTCTTTGGACTTCATGGTGTTGTTGCTCCCAATAGTCTCTTAGACAACCTCTGAGGCCATCACAGAGCAGCTGTATTTGTAATGACATTAGATTACACACAGGTGCACTCCATTTAGTCATTAGCACTCATCAGGCAATGTCTATGGGCAACTGACTGCACTCAGACCAAAGGGGGCTGAATAATTACACACACCCCACTTTGCAGTTATTTATTTGTAAAAAATGTTTGGAATCATGTATGATTTTCATTCCACTTTTCACGTGTACACCACTTTGGGCTTGATTCAGTAAATCGTGCTAAGTATTAGCATGCCTGTAAAAAGCCCTATTTCACACCTAAAGTTAGTTTAGGCATGATAAATTCACATCGCGCGCAAAGTCCAAGCGCAAAACTTTACGCGCGCACGGCGGGGTGCGCGCAAAACGGCAGAAAGGCGCATCTCGGTGCAATGAAAACGGCGCACTCGATGCGCCTATAAGGTCACATTAGGTGCGACCTTAACGTTGCATGGTGCGACGCGCAAAGTTTTGCGCGTGGAACTATGGGCGCGATGTGAATTTAGTCTTTAGGCGTGCTAACTGGGTTAGCTCCGTTTACTGAATCAAGTATTGGTCTTTCACCTGGAATTCCAAAAAAAATTTATTCATATTTGTGGCAGTAATATGACAAAATGTGGAAAACTTCAAGGGGGCCGAATACTTTTGCAAACCACTGTAGATTTCTAAATCTTAAAATCCAAGTTCAGACTTTCTTTTTATAGCACATTTTGGTAAATTTGCATTAATTAGCAATGGACAAAGTTTTGTGTAGAGTATTCTGGAATAGATATGAAGAAAGCAACTTTCTGGCTTCTGGCAGGCTGGTTTAGTTGCTATTAATGCTGGGAATACACAATACGTTTTTTGCGGTCGATTCTCCGCGCGACCAATTCTCTGCTCGATTCTCTTATCTTCCACTCATTTTTCTTATATTTTTCCATTCACTTCTGTGAGAAATGGAGCAGAAAACAATCAAGCAGAGAATCGGATATGACGGAATTTATCTTTCAAGGGCATCTATCGGAACGATTCTTCCGCAAAAACGAAACGTGTGTTGCCAGCATAACATTAGAGTGGAAGGTCATCTGATCTAGCCATCCTAGAAGGGTAAATGCTTTAATACACAGTGAGCAAGAAGGAACTAGACTATAACTATTGATGATACTTTCTGATGATAATTTTTCTGAGCAGCACAGAGGGGTTGGGCAAGGTTAGCGCAGTGTTCATAGTAAAAGACTAGCTAGTCAATGCAGGTGGTTTCGAAAGTGGTATTTTTAAAGCTATAGTGCGCACCCAGCGCAAGGGTAATTTGGGGTCCTTCCGAGCAGCAACAGTACTGATCTGAGAGGTGCCTATTATTGCTGTCTAGTGCACACAATTTGCAGTGGAAAGTGTGAGAAACCCTGTGGCAAAAATAACATCCAACACCCCCCCCCCCCCCCCCCCCCCCCATTTTTGCCAGTACTTTCCTGATGACGAGATCAGTGTGAATTTAGCCTTAATTTAGGTCAGAATGTCAGTAAATGGAAAGTAGAACAATGAGGCTCCCTGCACACTGCAAATCAAAATTCCGTTTCTGATTCCGTTTCATTTGCGATTTTCCCTGAATGCTATCAACAGAAAAATGCAGGAAAAAAACCGCAGCATGCAGTAACAATTAGGAATTGGAATCGCATGTAAAAAACGATTAAAAATTGGAATCGGATGTAGTGCAGGGAGCCTAAGGCCCAGTGTACACCAAAACCGCTAGCAGATCTGCAATATGCTAGCGGTTTTGGGAGCTGATTTCAGAGCGATTCTAGGTATGTTTAGAGAGGTTTTCTAAACATACCTAGCGGTTTTCGGTGCGTTTTTGTGTAGCAGATTACACATATTGTTACAGTAAAAGCTGTTACTGAACAGCTTCTGTAACAAAAACGCCTGGCACACCGCTCTGAAGTAGCGTTTTTCAGAGCGGTTTGCGTTTTTCCTATACTTTACATTGAGGACGAAACGCATCAGAAAACCGCAAACGTGCAGCAGGAGGTACGTTTGCGGCTGGGCAAAACCTCAAACCGCCGGTGTGCACCATCCCATTGCAATACATTAGCCAAGTGTTTTTATAGGCGGATGCGGCCGGCGGATCGCTCCAAAAACCGCTCGGTGTGCACTAGGCCTAAGGGCTGGTTCAGACGGACGTTCGGAGGCGTTGCGTTCGTTGGCGTTGCGTTGGTGATGCGTTCAGGCTTTCAGCAGCGTTTGCGTTGCGTTTGGATGCAGTCGCGTTTTTTCTTCCCCTAGGGGGACATTACCCGTCGCGGTTAACCGCCCCTGAAAGCTACATGTAGCTTCCAGGAGCTCCTTGAACGCCAGGGAAAATCGGGACCCAAACGCCGCGTTCGTGTAAACGCGCATAAAAGCTTGGTACAAACGCTCCCATTCACTTGAATGGGAGCGTTTAATGCCAAGCCCCGAACGCTGGCGGCAAACGCTGCACAAACGTCCGTCTGAACCAGCCCACAGACTGCACTGTTTTACCTTATTATTCATATACTGGCATCCCTTATGAAAACACCAGAAGAGCCTACCTTAAAGGGTGGAAGACAAACTTTTTGCACTCGAATACAGATACAAATCTGTGTGTCCGATACTTTAATCTGCATATCTGTAATAAGAATGGTGACATTAATTATAGCATTAAACAACTGGTTTCAGAATGAAAGCAAACACTGCAACACATGATAATCTAAAGCAACTAGACTATTCATCTATCAGTGGAGGTTTACCATTATTATTTAGGTTGTTCACACAAAGACAGCTTGACTGACAACATGCAGAAATCTCAGCCTATTATTACAGCAATCCCCAGTATCTTCACTGCATAAAGGCTGATTTAATGGGACAGTTATTGGTTAAGGCTAAAGTGTAACATGAAATAAATCTAAAATATAGGATAAATGACTGGAAACTTACCAACAGCATCCTGCTTTCCTGGTTTTGCCAAGAAATCTGCCCCTAAAAAATTTACAAAGCACAGTAAAGAGTCAAAATTACACTGTATTTAAATATTTCCAACATTGGATCTCATCAAGGAACACATTTAGCATGGATAGTGAGGAAAGGGATATGAACCTCTTATGGATTTACCTTGCCCTGCTATGGCTATCATTCATAAAAGTGTGTCCAGTAAAGAAAATCAGTGTGGGAAAACACCGCATTCGGTATTTTAGACTTCTGTTAGCTCATTCATAAAAATGTTTACAGTTGCGATAGCAGTGCGGTAATTTCCCGAACTAGGCTGGCTCTAGGCTGTCGGTAGGCTGGCGTAACAGGAGAAGCTGCCCGAGTCCCTCCTTGCGCTGCTCTCACTGCTGCTGCTTGGGAGGTCTGTCTCCATTGACTTAGCTGTAATCCGCATGCTTATCGGTACTTCCAAGGGAGCGGTATTCCCCGTCCTCACACCGCTTGCTTTAGTCTTTATGAATGGACATTTTGTAACATTTCTTAAGATAATCACCGCACAAGGCGGTAATTTATCGCTCTGTTGTCAGCTGTTTTCAGCATTTCCGCATGCTTTATGAATGCCTATGTCTCCTTCAGTAATAAGTCTATCACTTCATGTCCAGAAAGGAAGTAGGAAAATCTCTCCAAGAGTGACAAAGGCATTTTTTGTATGTAGTAGTTTTTTATTGCTGTGCCTCGATTCCTTGCTGTGGGATAACCAAATTTTATATTACAACCACAGAGCTTTACGTGAGGGAAATGTCCACATTGGGATATAGGACAGAGTAAAACTTCCGAAGTTTCCGGTCCCTTTCCACAACATTTAAAACGACTTATTTTCTGGAATTGGATTTACATTATAAAAGTGTACTTTCAATAATATTACTAGACATACACAGTAACACTGTCAGGTCCTGTCTTTAAAGGGACCATGAGCAGATGACCAAAATGGAAATCTGAACTTACCTGGGGCTTCCTCCAGTCCCCGCAGCTTGTGAGAGTCCTCTGAGTCCCCTTCATGGTCTTGCTGGCTCCGTTAGGTGCGTTATTTCGGCCAAAGTCATGCACAACTGCGCATGCGCAGCCAGTCCGCGCTCCCAGCTCGATCACAGTAAGCTTCCTGCACGATTCAGTCTTTCGAGAACCGCGCTTCCGCAGAACGGTCATGGCGACAGGCATGTGATCAAGCCGGGTGAATGGACAGTCCGTGCACGACTTTGGCTAAAGTCACACACCTAATGGAGCTGCCATCGGGACCATGGAGGGGACCCAGAGGATGCAGAGGGACCTTGCGGGCTATTGGGAGCCTGGAGGAAGCCCCAGAATACTTGCTTCAGGTTAGATACTTACTTATGTAGAGAGAAGGTTCTGGATACCATAGAGCCTTCCTGTTCCTTTCTCTGTCCCATCATTCCACCACTGTTCCCCATTGAATTTACACACCCAGCTGTGTCTTTGGTACTCCTCATAAGGTTTTGGAAATACTTGCACATGCACAAGCCGGGACACGTCTTTGGAAGTACCCAGGGATGTGAGTACCTCCTAAGCCTGCACGAGGAGTCCCCAAGAAGTATTCGACATATCAGGTTGAATACCTTCAATGGGAATGGGGCTGGAACAACGGGATCGAAAGAGGGCCGTGAATACCTTCAATGGGAATGGGGCTGGAACAACGGGATAGAAAGAGGGCCCTCTACATTATACATGTCAAACTCCAGCCCACGGGCCACATTTGGCCCTCAGAGCCATTAAATTTGGCTCTTGAGTGGTTTCCCCACTTTGCATTATGTTTGGCCCAATCTACACCACCAGGGAAGCTAGATAGGATGTGAAGCACTAGAGGACAACAGGGAAGCCATATGGGGGAGGTAGGGGGAAAACACTAAACACTAGGAAACTGGGAGAGTAAGGGTCTCTAGACACCAGGGGACTGTATAGGTGAGGGAGGAACATTAGACACCAGAGAACTTTATAAGGAAGGAAGGTGGCCAGTAGACATTGAGGTTGGCCCGCGACTAGGTCCCAGTGTACAATTTCGTCCCACTTTGTATTTGAGTTTGACACCCCTGCTCTACATAGATATGTATGTAACCTGAAGTTCTCTTTATAGTGAGGCACTGGATTCACTGCCTATCAGCTGCTCCTATGCACCAGTTGTGCATTTACCACTGTTTGGCACAAGTGGTGGAGAGTTGGATTCCCTATTGACTTACATCTGAGCACAACAGCAGCCATGCTTGAATGCAGCATTTCACAGATTTTAACCATCTGCACTCAAAACACTCCCAGCAAGCTGGAACTCTAATAGTGATACAATAACTAGGTTGCAAAATTGTATTCAGTTGCAAAAATGTAGGATGTTAGCTACCAAAATGGACTGTATGCAACAGCATTCTGTACTGGTCCCTTTCACTAGACTTTAAATGTCACAATAGACAATAGGTGTATCTCAGGTAAAATATAAAATGTTGTTAATAGTGGACAGAAATTATTTATAGCACCTTATAGCACCAAACATAAATGCCAAAGATAACAAAACATCCAATTGCTTCTTGGAGATGGCGGTAGGGTTAAAAGGGTGTTTCTGTTTGTTTAATTATTACCAGTGAACTTTTGAGTATAAATGGCAAATGGCAATGTGGAGACCTTCATCAGCTTCGTAATGATTACATGATTATAATTATTGTCTGGGAAAAAATAATTGCTATTATCTTCAAAACGAAAGCAACACAAATCTTATTTTTTTTCCAGCAATGGGCACAAATGTAGCAGTAACCAAACATGATGACATTTTTATTTGTCCTGATTGTTGGGGGGCCAGCTACACGGAGCTCTGATGTGCTCCTTCAAAGGGCAGCTGTTATGCATTCCTGACTATGAGCTGTTGGCCCACAAAAGATCAGTGCTACAGAAGAGCCCTCATTTTCTCCAAATGGGATGTTTTCTGTACCTAAAGACTTTGTTTTGCAAAAAATCAGAGCCGCCCAAAATGATTGTCATTTTGCATTGAATTCCCAAGCGGAGACATTTTACAATGCCTAATGAATCTTTGTCAAACAACCAAGGCTCATTTTGATAAAATGGCCCATATGCAGTTCACTTTTTCTCCTGAGTTTTCTCCTAGGTGATATTTTCAAATGTGTCTATAAAATGTAATTGAAACCACCAGCAAGCAAGATAATACTCAAAATAATGTTGGTAGTACTTTTTCTTCTACTTTTTGGTGCTTTTTCAATTGCAAAGTGCTAAAAAAGTATTTTAAATAGAAGATGAAAAAATATCACCTAGGAGAAAACTCAGGAGAAAAAGTTAATTGCATATAGGCCAATGTGTCATAAGCCCTTTACCTACATCAAGGGGTGCTGCTAAGGTTTTTGTGGTCACAAGCAGCTGTTAATTTGTTGCCCTCCTCTTCGTCAGAGGCCCTTTCTCCCATTATAATAGGTAGCCAAAGGTTTCACAGTGTAGAGGAAAACAGCTGTATTTGAACATGTGGATATAGCTACTTACCACTGCACCCTAAAAAACTGGGGAATATCAGTTCACCTTACAAACACATACCTACCATACATGTTGCTCACTAAATTCTTACAATCTGCAAATAGTTGGCCTCTCCTGACTCCTCACTGACTTGTCAGCCATTACCAGGGTTTGGATGCTGCTGGTTATGGACTTTTCTATGTACAGCCTAAAGCAACATCTAAATATGCTAACACACAATAAGATAATAGATACAATTCACTTTCTGAGGCAATTCAATCCAAACAGAAAATGCAGGATGTTACTAGAATTCTGAATGTATGCAATAACATAATGACCTTGAATTAAAAGATGTCCAGCTTTATTCCATAGTGGAGCAAGGCGTGCAATAAGCGTATAAGAAAGACAAACTTCTAGTTGAGTTGGAGATACTCTTTCAGGACTCTCGATCTACAAGAAAAGATTATATAATCAGTGCTATATACAGAATGTGCAATGGTAATTTGTAGCCAAGGAGTCAAAATTGCAGCACTCACCGCAAACTGAGCTTAAAGTTCCTTCAGCTTCCTATTTGTTTTAAAATGCAAAAAAGGCTTCCATTTTTGAATGCACATGTTACTAAATTTGCATCAATCAGCAATGCGTTCCTGAATTTTTTGCAGTCAATATACAGAACGTACCTGTGTGGCTTCATCTTGCAGCTACTATTCCTATTGAGTAGACAGTACAATTTTACTGAAGAGGAAGCTGTCCAGATTCCTTCCCTTCACATCATGACACACAATGAAGTAGTAGGACAGAAGCTATGAGGGAGCTAGCAGCCATTCTCTACTTCTGAGCACAGATCACCTGATGCACCCAACCTCCTACCTCTGGTGAGAGGGGCTAAATCTTTGTGGTCAGCACTGCAGCTACAGCACAGTCTCATAATGATAAACGATAAACAATCTTTTGTGTGCAGTTATTGTACCAGCAGCATAGACACAAGCTGGAGAGAGAGAGCTGCTCACTAGCTGAGAACCCAGAGTCTTCTACCAGATCCTTGTTTCTTAGATGGATCAACGGATCACATGATTCACCTTTACAAAGTGAATTTCTTCAGAATGGCTGCATCAAGTATAAACAGTGTGTGAGTAATTGTGTAGATCCCTACCCAACTTGACAATTACAAATTTGGGAAGATAAACTAGGGCTTTAAAGCCTTAGCTCTGGTATATGTGTCTAATGCATGTTGAGTGAAATATATCATAATATGTAATGCACTAACTTTTGTGGAAGACACATAAAACCTGTGGGCACTCGCGCATGCGCAGTATGGAGCGGCCCGTCTTCGGGAGTGCTCCCGAAGAGGCAGTATTTGACCAAACTGGCCGAATACTGCAACGGGGGATCGTGAGCGGGACCAGGCACCGGGAGAGGAGAGGGAAGTCTCATTAGGACCGAGCCTTCCCTCTCCTTAGGTGAGGATCTGACAAAAAATAAAATCTTCTATGAACTCACTATACTCCTAACGGAATACCTTTGGGTGTCTTCTTTCTAAAATGGGGTCATTTGTGGGGTTCCTATACTGCCCTGGCATTTTAGGGGCCCTAAACCTTAAAGAGACTCCGTAACAAAAATTGCATCCTGTTTTTTATCATCCTACAAGTTCCAAAAGCTATTCTAATGTGTTCTGGCTAACTGCAGCACTTTATACTATCACTGTCTCTGTAATAAATCAATGTATCTTTCCCCTGTCAGACTTGTCGGCCTGTGTCTGGAAGGCTGCCAAGTTCTTCAGTGTTGTGGTTCTGCTATGAACTCACCATTCCAGGCCCCTCTCTGCACACTGCCTGTGTGTTATTTAGATTAGAACAGCTTCTCTCTTCTCTCTTATCTTTTACAAGCTGGATAAATCATCCTCTGAGCTGGCTGGGCTTTCACATACTGAGGAATTACAAACAAGGGCAAAGCTGTTTGCAGGAAGAAAAGAGCAGCCTGAAACTTCAGTGCATGGGGGAAAGAAACACACAAATGATCTCTTGAGATTCAAAAGGAATGCTGTATACAGCCTGCTTGTGTATGGATGTATTTTTGTATGTGTGGACATACTGTACATCAACCTACTTCCTGTTTTGGTGGCCATTTTGTTTGTTTACAAACAAACTTTTTAAAACTGTTTTTAACCACTTTTAATGTGGCGAGGAGCGGCGAAATTGTGACAGAGGGTAATAGGAGATGTCCCCTAACGCACTGGTATGTTTACTTTTGTGTGATTTTAACAATACAGATTCTCTTTAAGGAGTAGTCTTGAAACCAAATGTCGCAAAATGGCCTGTGAAATCCTAAAGGTACTCATTGGACTTTGGGCCCCTTAGCGCAGTTAGGGTGCAAAAAAGTGCCACACATGTTGTACCGCCGTACTCAGGAGAAGTAGTATAATGTGTTTTGTGGTGTATTTTTACACATACCCATGCTGGGTGGGAGAAATATCTCTGTAAATTACAATTTTTTGATTTTTATTTATTTTTTTTTTTTTACACACAATTGTCCATTTACAGAGAGATTTCTCCCACCCAGCATGGGTATGTATAAAAATACACCCCAAAACACATTATACTACTTCTTCTGAGTATGGCAATACCGCATGTGTGACACTTTTTTGCAACCTAGGTGCGCTAAGGGGCCTAACGTCCTATTCACAGGAAATTTTGAGGCATTTGGATTCTAGACTACTCCTCACAGTTTAGGGCCCCTAAAATGCCAGGGCAGTATAGGAACCCCACAAGTGACCCCATTTTAGAAAGAAGACACCCCAAGGTATTCTGTTAGGCGTATGGTGAGTTCATAGATGATTTTTTTTTTGTCACAAGTTAGCGGAAATTGACACTTTGTGAAAAAAACCCAATACAAATCAATTTCCGCTAACTTGTGACAAAAAATAAAATCTTCTATGAACTCGTCATACACCTCACAGAATACCTTGGGGTGTCTTCTTTCTAAAATGGGGTCACTTGTGGGGTTCCTATACTGCCCTGGCATTTTAGGGGCCCTAAACCGTGAGGAGTAGTCTAGAATCCAAATGCCTCAAAATTTCCTGTGAATAGGACGTTAGGCCAAATGTCTCAAAATGACCTGTGAAATCCTAAAGGTACTCATTGGACTTTGGGCCCCTTAGCGCAGTTAGGGTGCAAAAAAGTGCCACACATGTGGTATCACCGTACTCAGGAGAAGTAGTACAATGTGTTTTGTGGTGTATTTTTACACATACCCATGCTGGGTGGGAGAAATATCTCTGTAAATGACAAATTTTTGATTTTTTTTTTTACACACAATTGTCCATTTACAGAGAGATTTCTCCCACCCAGCATGGGTATGTATAAAAATACACCCCAAAACACATTATACTACTTCTCCTGAGTACGGCAATGCCACATGTGACACTTTTTTGCAGCCTAGGTGCGCTAAGGGGCCCAACGTCCTATTCACAGGTCATTTTGAGGCATTTGTTTTCTAGACTACTCCTCACGGTTTAGGGCCCCTAAAATGCCAAGGCAGTATAGGAACCCCACAAGTGACCCCATTTTAGAAAGAAGACACCCCAAGGTATTCCGTTAGGTGTATGGTGAGTTCATAGAAGATTTTATTTTTTACCACAAGTTAGTGAAAAATGACACTTTGTAAAAAAAACAATGAAAAATCAATTTCCGCTAACTTTTGACAAAAAATAAAATCTTCTATGAACTTGTCATACACCTAACAGAATACCTTGGGGTGTATTTTTTCTAAAATGGGGTCATTTGTGGGGTTCCTATACTGCCCTGGCATTTTTACGGGCCCAAAACCGTGAGTAGTCTGGAAACCAAATGTCTCAAAATGTCTGTTCAGGGGTATAAGCATTTGAAAATTTTGATGACAGGTGGTCTATGAGGGGGCGAATTTTGTGGAACCGGTCATAAGCATGGTGGCCTCTTAGATGACAGGTTGTATTGGGCCTGATCTGATGGATAGGAGTGCTAGGGGGGTAACAGGAGGTGATTGATGAGTGTCTCAGGGGGTGGTTAGAGGGGAAAACAGATGCAATCAATGCACTGGGGAGGTGATCGGAAGGGGGTCTGAGGGGGATCTGAGGGTTTGGCCGAGTGATCAGGAGCCCACAAGTGGCAAATTAAGGCCTGATCTGATGGGTAGGTGTGCTAGGGGGTGACAGGAGGTGATTGATGGGTGTCTCAATGTGTGATAAGAGGGGGGAATAGATGCAAGCAATGCACTGGCGAGGTTATCAGGGCTGGGGTCTGAGGGCGTTCTGAGGGTGTGAGCAGGTGATTGGGTGCCCTAGGGGCAGATAGGGGTCTAATCTGATGGGTAGCAGTGACAGATGGTGACTGGGGGTGATTGATGCGTGATTGATGGGTGATCAGTGGGTGATTAGATGGCAGAACAAATGTAAACAATGCACTTTGGAGGTGATTTGAGGGTAGGTCTGGGGCAATCTGATGGTGTGGGAGGGTGATCAGGCCTGTAAGAGGCAAGTTAGGGTCTGATCTGATAAGTGGCAGGTGGTGATTGACGGGTGAATGACAGGTGATTACAGGGGAGAATAGATGTATACAGTACACAGGGGGGGGGAGGTCTGGGGGGGTCTGAGGTCGTTCTGAGGGTGTGGGTGGGTGATTGGTTGCCCTAGGGGCAGATAGGGGTCTGATCTGATGTGTAGCAGTGGCAGGGGCTGATTGATGGGTAATTAGTGGGTGTTTAGAGGAGAGAACAGATGTAAACAATGCACTTGGGAGGTGATCTGACGTCGGGTCTGCGGGCGATCTGATGGTGTGGGTGGGTGATCAGATTGCCCGCAAGGAGCAGGTTAGGGGCTGATTGATGAGTGGCAGTGACAGGGGGTGATTGACAGGTGATCAGTGGGTTATTACAGGGAAGAAAAGATGTAAATAATGCACTGGCGAATTGATAAGGGGGGGTCTGAGGACAATCTGAGCGTGTAGGCGGGTGATTGGGTGCCCGCAAGGGGCAGATAGGGTCTAATCTGATGGGTAACAGTGACAGGTGGTGATAGGGTGTGATTGATGGGTGATGGTGATTGATGGGTAATTAGTGGGTGTTTAGAGGAGAGAACAGATGTAAACAATGCACTTGGGAGGTGATCTGACGTCGGATCTGCGGGCGATCTGATGGTGTGGGTGGGTGATCTGATTGCCCACAAGGGGCAGGTTAGGGGTGGATTGATGGGTGGCAGTGACAGGGGGTGATTGACAGGTGGTTTATTACAGGGGGGATAGAGGCATACAGTACACAGGGGGGGGGGGGGGGTCTGGGGAGAATCTGAGGGGTGATCAGGAGGGAGCAGGGGGCAGTTTAGGGCATAAAACAAAATAGCGTTGACAGATAGTGACAGGGAGTAATTGATGGGTGATTAGGGGGGTGATTGGGTGCAAACAGTGGTCTGGGGGGGCAGGGGGGGATCTGAGGGGTGCTGTGGGCGATCAGAGGGAAGGGGGGGGGGAGATCAGTGTGCTTGGATGCAGACTAGGGTGGCTGCAGCCTGCCCTGGTGGTCCCTCGGACACTGGGACCACCAGGGCAGGAGGCAGCCTGTATAATAGGCTTTGTATACATTACAAAGCCTATTATACACTTTGTCAGCGGCGATCGAGCAGCTAGTAACCCGCCGGCGCTTTCAAACGGCCGGCGAGTTACAGCGCGAGGGGGGCGGAGCCGGAGGCTGATCACGTCACGAATGACGCGATCGCCACAAAACCACGCCCGCCGCCGCCGATGGGCGTATTGCTGTCGTTTAGGCCCAGTCCTTGCCGCCGCCTGCCCATTGGCTGTGGGCGGTCGGCAAGTGGTTAAGTTGGCTTTTTACCTAAATAAAAAATAAATAAATACTAACACAAAAACTAAAGTCAAAGAAAAAAAAATGCTTACCTTTGTGGCATGTTTTTCAGCAACTGCTTGAATTTTCCCTGTTTTGTAGAAACAGATCTAAGAAAAGCGATATTACTATTATAAATATTATGCATTTATGCTGTGCTAATAACTTCCTCAGTGCTTCACAGAGTACACTAAATGAACTCAGAGTTCACTGTCACATGTATGTACATGTTTGTATCTGATAAGGTCTAGTATGCAGCCTAAAGCTGGCCATACACTGGCCCGATTTGCCGCCGATTCGACAGCAGATTCGATCACTGGGATGGAATCTGCTGTCAATCGTTCGCGCTAAACGCACCCGCCGATCCGATTTCCTCCCGAAATCGGATCGGTCCGTCGATTGCGCCGTGGGGGTTACTTCCGTCGATCGCCCGCGGGTAGGAAGTGCGTCGCTAGCGGCGGCCGATCCGATACAGTTATACATTACCTGACGCTGGCTTCCGGGCATCTTCTCCGCGTCTTCTCCGCGCTGCACCGCTCTTGCTTCCATCCCAGCGTACATTAACTTCCTGTGTCACTCCAGTGACCAGGAAGTTCAAATAGAGGGTGCAGTGTACGCTGGGATAAGGGTGCGGGGTGCAGCGCGGAGAAAAGGACCCGGAGCCAGCTTCAGGTAATGTATGCAGGGGGGGGGGACAGGCAGCAGCGGCGGCTCCACAGATTGTGATCGGTTTCAGGCTGAAATCGATTCACATTCTGTTTGCAGTAAAGGCAGCCATACGATCCCTCTCTGATCAGATTCGATCAGATAGGGATCTGTCAGCTGGTCGATCTAATGGCAAATGGAAGGCTCTATAGGCTCTAGTATGATTCCCAATCTGAGGATTTGACCATCGGGTAGAGCCCTCTGTGATTGATATCTGATCATAGAGGGACTTATTACTTCAGGGCACTATACACAGATAGAGATCTCCGCATGAAATCAATTGAAAATCTGTGGAGCTGCCACTGCCTGCTGAGTCCCCAGGTCTTACCCATCCAAAGTTCTTCACCATAAGCTAATGCCAAGTGTGCTCCCAGCCTTAGCTTATTACACTCACTCTGTCCATCTCTGATAGAGAAGAACTGGCTCTGCAGACTTCTCCAGCATCACTACAGTTCACAGCACTTGTGGAGGGCTAGAGAGGTTGGGGGCTGGGCACTGTACACAAGACTCTGCTGCACACTGAATAGGGACTGTCTACAAAAACGTTGTATGATTCCTTATCGGTGGCTGAGCAGAAACACACATTAGAACAATTGTGCATACAACAGAAAGCTTTTCGCCTCTGTGCCTTTAGTTGTAAGTGTCTCAGGACAGGGAAAATAAACTTCTCCACCCATGGGACCTCCTGCTGCTTCTGGGCCCCCTGAGGCTGCATCCCTTGCAGGGTCTATTGTTACGCCCTTGCCCTGGTAGGAAAACCAGGCCCAACCACTACTACTGTTATATCTGGACGAACAGAATGTTTTAAAGGGAACCTTAACTTAGAGGGATATGGATGTTTCCTTTTTAAACAATACAAGTTGCTTGTCAGTCCTGCTGATCTCCTTGGCTGCAGTAGTGGCTGAATTACACACCTGAAACAAGCATGCAGCTAATCCAGTCTGACTTCAGTCAGAGTACTGGATCTGCATGCTTGTTGAGGGGCTGTGGCTAAAAGTATTTTAGACACAGGATCAGAAGGAGAGTCAGGCAACTGGTATTATTTTAAAAGAAAAAATCCATATCCTTCTCAGTTTAGGTTCCCTTTAAGGAGATCTTTTGAACCAATGATCACAAATGATTGCTTTGGACAGCCAAAGTTGACAGTGAGTACGGGACCTGCATTTCTGAAAAAAATAAAATAACATAACAAGAAGACAAATAAAGATTATTTTCCCATGCATCTACTGGATACTTAATGTGTATGGATAGGTTCCCAGTTTTTTTTTCCACCTTCTTTTTCGTATCTTTACCTTGCATAAAGGTAAAAAGGTAAAAAAAAACCAAAAAGATCTAAAATAATATTTCTATTACCTGTTGCTCTATATGGGAATAAATCCATTTGCTTGTTTATCACACCTCTACTCACTGGGTTTATTGTATGTCTTCAGATACTACAATACTTATAAAATGAGGTGGTGAAGAGTAAAAAGAATTATTTAGACCAAAAAAATCAAAAGATAACACTCATATGTATTCCCCATGATATGAGTTTTATTTTTATCTTTCGAATTAGATTGGTGGTAGATAAAAGGAATGTGGATGAACATGAACTATATAGAAAACAAACATTGAAATTATCTAAAAAAGGGAAAAAAGAAAAAGGAAAAAAAAACAAACTGGCTTATATTCTCAGTCTCCACAAGATGGTGCCATGCCAGTAAATTACAGTACTATCATTCCCCATTTTAGATCCAGAGTAAAAGAAAAATAAACATGTCAGGCAGCAGGAGAGAGGACACGCAGAGAAATGTCTGCATCTAGATTTCTAAACATATTGAAAATAAAATGTCCAGTGTTAAGGCCCTTTTCCACCAGCTGCACTCCAATTCAATACTCAGAGCGCTTGTGTTTTGCCGCTCGCACGGGCACCACAATTAACATGTTAGTGCCCCTTTTCGACCAGTGTGCTTCGTTTCACAGTGATGTGGCAAAGCGCTGCATGCAGGATTTTTTGTGCGCTAGCAACCGACTGTTATAGCAGCCAATCACAAGCGCTGCTAAATCGCACAAAAAGTTGCGATCACATCTCAGCACCGGATCCCGATTTTCAGTGGAAAAGGGCCCTAGTAGGCTACTGACCTTCAGCCTGGCCACATGGAGGACAAAAATGTCTCATTTATCTTGCCACATACATTTTTCATAACCTACTGAAGAGTCTAAAACAAAAAGACAGCAGGACTATTGCTCACTAGTTTAGTGCTGTACTTCAGGAGTACACACTTGTCTAGGTGTATAATGCACACTTTTTTTGCACACAAATTTTTGGACACCATGTGCATTTATCTTTTACACTGTGCGTGCTTTGCCCCAGTAGCTAAATGATTATCAATGAGAAAACGCCTGCTTTGTACAAAATTATGCTGCATGTTGTAAATTGTTTTCCTTGCTTGCAAAACACGCATCAAACGTGAACGAGCCCATTGACTTGCATTGCTTGTAATGATGGGTACACACGATACAATTTTCCGTCCGATTAACAGCAATCAGATGATTATTTCTGTCATGTCCGTTCTGCTCCTGTTTGAAGCCAGGATTGATTTTCTGAAATTATCGTGGGGAAAACAATCCCATTATCGATTGAGGGCAGTATGGACATGCACACATCATGCAACTTCCTGTTAAATGACCCAGTGTTCGGACAGGAAATTGGATCGTGTGTACTCACTATAACTTCCAATGCAAATTCACATGTGGCTAGTCAAATGTGAGCACGGGAGTGTGCCTGGGAGAGGAATGCCAGCACATGTATTCTTCACTAATTAAAAACGGCAGCAAGGGAAGTAAAACATGCAGATCAGATCTAAGGATGCTGTCCATTTTCTGTTTCAGCATTTTGTTGTGTTGTGAAAAATATGAAGGCTGCCATTGCTACTTCTTCATTAACTAATTCATAGCTAGAAATTGTTTATTTGCCTTATGGACCAGAGAAACATTAGTTTTTTTCTTGTTATGCTTATTTTATTTTCAATGTATTTTTAAAGGAACAAGATAAATAGAATACAATTATAAAGATACCACTGTTTATCAGTTTTCACCCATTATAGTGTTGCACATGACAATACTTGCACTGGGCAGGAAGGTTAGGAATTAATGCCCTTAGCCTACAATTGGCTAAGTCAATCCACATCAATGGGGAATTGGGGACCGCTGTACATACACTGCACACTGGATTCTCAGCAGAGGCTAGGCCAACAACCATCTAGTATGTGTAAAAAGGCTATGTATGACATCACTGACCTAGATGACTGCCAGAGGAAGGAGTGTAGAGCAGCTTCAGGATGTCAGGCGATGTGGAACTAGTCTGCTACACCTCTAAGTTTCTATTTTTATGTTGCAAAAATCAACAGTTTTTCACTATACATTTTAAATACAAATTTTTATTTTAACCACTTCACCACTGAGGGGTTTTACCCCCTGAGCACCAGAGCAATTTTCACCTTTCAGCGCTCCTTCCATTCATTCGTCTATAACTTTATCATTACTTATCGCAATGAAATTAACTATATCTTGTTTTTTCCGCCACCAATTAGGCTTTCTTTAGGTGGGACATTATGCCAAGAATTATTTTTTTCTAAATGTGTTTTAATGGGAAAATAGGAAAAATGTGGGGAAAAAAATAATTATTTTTCAGTTTTCGGCCATTATAGTTTTTAAATAATGCATGCTACTGTAATTAAAACCCATGAAATGTATTTGCCCTTTTGTCCCGGTTATAAAACCATTTAAATTATGTCCCTATCACAATGTTTGGCGCCAGTATTTTATTTGGAAATAAAGGTGCATTTTTTTTCAGTTTTGCGTCCATCCCTAATTTACAAGCCCATAGTTTATAAAGTAACAGTGTTATACCCTCTTGACATAAATATTTAAAAAGTTCAGTCCCTAAGGTAACTATTTATGTATTTTTTTTAATTGTAAATTTTTGAATTTTTTTTAATTACAAAAAAAAAAAAATGGGGAGTGTGGGAGGTAATGAGTTAATTTTTTGTGTAAAAGTCATTTATTTGTATGTGAAAAATGTGTAGGGTGTAGTTTACTATTTGGCCACAAGATGGCCACAGTAACTTTTTGTTTTAATGCGACCTCCAAGCGTCCTTCCGGAAGCTTGGAGGAAGTATAAGGAGGCTGGACACGTGAGTTTTTTTTCACAATGATCGCGCTGCCCATCGGAGAGCAGCGGATCATTGCGGGGCTTAGATCAACGAACGGGAATGGATTTTCCCGTTCATTGATCTCCGGGCGAGCGGGCGGCGGAGTGTTTACTAGCAGCGGGCGGCGTGTTTACGAGCGGGAGCGCGGACAGCGCCGGGAACGCGGAAAGTACGGATTTCTCCGTCCCTGGGGGTTAAAGGATGGAAAAAGGGACGGAAAAATCCGTACGGGCGGGGGTAAAGTGGTTAAACCTGTGATTACTATCAAATTAAGTTATAAAAAGAATTATAATTGAGCCAGGCAGTTTCGTATCTGTAAGAGTACACATAGGGCACCTGTCATAGCCCCCCCCCCCCCCTTGTTACTCACCTCCCACAGGGCCCATCAGTCACTGTGAGAAAATCGTCCCTCCCTCCCAGCCAGGTGTGACGAATAAACGTTTATTCGTCCAAATAAAGTAGTTAGAGTCTTAAAATTTTCCCTGTAGCCACTATTAAAAAGTGACAGCAGATAGGAAAAAGGCTTTGTTTAAAAAAAGACAAAAGTTTGCTTTCCTAAAACAGAAATAATTTGCGATAATTCAGGTTGGAGTGAGCTCGAGATGTCTCCCAGGCACCACTGCTGAATATATGCAAATTAACCATTGTACCCTTAGAAGCTAAACACACCTCCAGAACCGCTGGAATGCAATGATGTGTCAGCTTGTTAATATGTACAGAGCCATAATAATCCAACATGCATACAGACTGTTTCGGATTGTTTGATCCTCATCAGTGCATGGCATGGATTAATTTGGCTCTATGGAGTAGGGCTTGTAAATCCGAGAGGCACAGACTAACCAGCAAGCTCATGGTGACCCAGAACTCATTGGGGTGTGTAAGGGACTACAATGGTCCTAAAAGCCCCCTTACTAAGATGTTTAAAAAAAGAGCAGGGCAGCTGGGGGTTAACACAGTTCCCCTCTTCCTGGTCAAATGCTAGCAAATATTTCCTTACTTGTAGCTTTCAGTACTTCAAAGAGGCCAGAAGGCACTGATTGAGCCCTGGTCCCTTATCAGGTCCTGGAAGAACAGTCACCCTGCTGTGTGAAGATGCCATCGATCTAGTTTCTGCTTGACAGAAATTGTAAAACCCAAGCTTCTAGAATGGTGTCTGCATTTTTAACACCTTTATCAGGCTCTCTCTGGAGCAGTTGACCTACTGTGACCCAGAAATGTCTATAATAATCCATAGACTTCTGTATTTGTAATACAGGATCTTCTCAAAAAATTAGCATATTGTGATAAAGTTCATTATTTTCTGTAATGTACTGATAAACATTAGACTTTCATATATTTTAGATTCATTACACTACAACTGAAGTAGTTCAAGCCTTTTATTGTTTTAATATTGATGATTTTGGCATACAGCTCATGAAAACTCAAAATTCCTATCTAAAAAAATTAGCATATTTAATCCGACCAATAAAAAGTGTTTTTAAAACAAAAAAAAAAGTCAACCTTCAAATGATTATGTTCAGTTATGCACTCAATACTTGGTCGGGAATCCTTTTGCAGAAATGACTGCTTCAATGCGGCGTGGCATGGAGGCAATCAGCCTGTGGCACTGCTCAGGTGTTATGGAGGCCCAGGATGCTTCGATAGTGGCCTTAAGCTCATCCAGAGTCTTGGGTCTTGCGTCTCTCAACTTTCTTTTCACAATATCCCACAGATTCTCTATGGGGTTCAGGTCAGGAGAGTTGGCAAGCCAATTGAGCACAGTGATACCATGGTCAGTAAACCATTTACCAGTGGTTTCGGCACTGTAAGCAGGTGCCAGGTCGTGCTGAAAAATGAAATCTTCATCTCCATAAAGCTTTTCAGCAGATGGAAGCATGAAGTGCTCCAAAATCTCCTGATAGCCAGCTGCATTGACCCTGTCCTTGATAGAACACAGTGGACCAACACCAGCAGCTGACATGGCACCCCAGACCCTCACTGACTGTGGGTACTTGACACTGGACTTCAGGCATTTTGGCATTTTTCTCTCCCCAGTCTTCCTCCAGACTCTGGCACCTTGATTTCCGAATGACATGTAAAAGTTGCTTTCATCCGAAAAAAGTACTTTGGACCACTGAGCAACAGTCCAGTGCTGCTCCTCTGTAGCCCAGGTCAGGCGCCTCTGCCTCTGTTTCTGGTTCAAAAGTGGGTTCATACTTCCATCTGCTGAAAAGCTTTATGGAGATAATTTCATTTTTCAGCACGACCTGGCACCTGCTCACAGTGCCAAAACCACTGGTAAATGGTTTACTGACCATGGTATTACTGTGCTCAATTAGCCTGCCAACTCTCCTGACCTGAACCCCATAGAGAATCTGTGGGATATTGTGAAGAGAAAGTTGAGAGACGCAAGACCCAACACTCTGGATGAGCTTAACCAGCCTGGCGGTATGGACGAGCTCAGCTCGTCCATTGCCGCCGGAGGCTGCCGCTCAGGCCCTGCTGGGCTGATTTTCATGAAATAAAAAGGTGCACACGCAGCCGACACTTTGCCAGCCGCGTGTGCTACCTGATCGCCACCGCAGTGCGGCGATCCGCCGCGTGCAGCTGCGAAAGAGGGTCCTCGCAGCCGCCCAAGCCCAGCGCAGCTGGACCAAACAGTTCCGGCCAGCGCTAAGGGCTGGATCGGAGGCCGCTGACGTCAGGACGTCGGCTGACGTCCATGACGTCACTCCGCTCGTGAAACAAGAAAGGCCGCTCATCGCGGAGGAGATAAGAAGTACGCAACAGGAGCGCCCTCTAGTGGGCTTTCATGCAGCCAACTTTCAGTTGGCTGCATGCAATAGTTTTTTTTTTATTAAAAAAAAAAACGTCCGGTCGCCAGCCTGGCGATCTTAATAGAACGCCAGGCTGGTTAAGGCCGCTAACAAAGCATCCTGGGCCTCCATAACACCTGAGCAGTGCCACAGGCTGATTGCCTTCATGCCACGCCGCATTCAAGCAGTCATTTCTGCAAAAGGATTCCCGACCAAGTATTGAGTGCATAACTGAACATAATTATTTGAAGGTTGATTTGAAGGTTTTTTTGTTTTAAAAACACTTTTCTTTTATTGGTCGGATGAAATATGCTAATTTTTGAGATAGAAATTTTGAGTTTTCATGAGCTGTATGCCAAAATCATCAACATTAAAACAATAAAAGGCTTGAACTACTTCAGTTGTAGTGTAATGAATCTAAAATATATGAAAGTCTAATGTTTATCAGTGCATTACAGAAAATAATGAACTTAAGCTGGCCATACACTGGCCCGATTTGCGCCCGTTTCGACAGCAGATTCGATCACTGGGATCGAATCTGCTGCCAATCGTTCACGCTACACGCCGAATTTCGATCCATTTCGTCCGATCCCGTCGATCGCGCCGTGCGGAAAATAACCGGCGATCGCCCGCAGGTAAAGAGCGCATCGCTAGCGGCGTTCGAGTGCCCGAAGACCGACGCAATAGAGCCCGCATACATTACCTGCTCCGCCGGCGCGACTCCAGTCTCCCGGTCACCGCTGCTCTGTCTGCGCTCTGGTCTCCAGGTCCGGCATGCCTCACTTCTTCTAGCCCGGCAGGAAGTTTAAACAGTAGAGCGCCCTCTACTGTTTAAACTTCCTGCCGGGCTAGAAGAAGTGAGGCATGCCGGACCTGGAGACCAGAGCGCAGACAGAGCAGCGGTGACCGGGGGACTTGAGTCGCGCCGGCGGAGCAGGTAATGTATGCGGGAGGGCGGGGGCAGCAGCAGCAGCACCACCACAACAGATTGTGAACGGTTTCAGGCTGAAATCGGTTCACAATCTGTTTGCTGTAAAGGTAGCCATACGATCCCTCTCTGATCAGATTCGATCAGAGAGGGATCTATCTGTTGGTCGAATCTGATGGCAAATCGACCAGTGTATGGCCACCTTTAATCACAATATGCTAATTTTTTGAGAAGATCCTGTATTTCCAGTGTTACAAAGCTATCAGGTCCTTCAAGTTCGCAGAGTGTGTTGGACTTCACATGACATTGGTCCTGAGAGATTTTCAACCATCTGGATCTTCCAGAACCAGTGATACAAAGGATGGAAGTAAAAAACAGTGTTATGAGTCACCCATGGTCCTCATGTTTAATATCAGAAGATTCATAAAATTATGCTGACTGTGAATATGTATTCTGTTTCTTCATGTGACCTATGGGCACAGAGAACGCGGGCAAAACAGGAATTGGGCCCAAATCTCTCCCTGTCTAATGGGGTACAAATTTCACAAGGCTGGACTTGTACGTGTCATAACCCCTCCCATCTACAGTGAGGATTAAAACCCCAATGACACTGGGCCCAGCTGACCAAATTCCAAAATCTGATGTTGAATTAACATCAATCGACAGCCAGCTGGACACTGGCAAAATCACTTGGATTATTTCCCACAACGGCCTCTGGCCGCATGGCAATCACCATCTTGGACTTTTCGCCAAGGACTTTAGATTGCCGCATGGACCACCCATAGCGGTATTTGAACTGTACATTAAGACATTCTGTTTCTTTTTCATCTCTACTCTTTTTCTTTCAACCCAATCTGTTCTGCCTGACAGGTATATTTATCTGTGGGTTAAAGTATACTGTGTGTATGTAGTTTTAGAATTAAACTAAGGATTTTATCTTTCATTCTTGTGCCTGTTCTGGTCATCTGATTGTTGCTACAAAGAATATGCCCTCTGAAGAGTCATACTACCGCATTGTATATTAGTTCCTTATAAATTGTTGATTTGCAAGCTAGGTTGTAAATAACCATTTCTTCCTTCTAGGATTAGCTAGTACTCTGCGATTTCTTGTACGAAATTGATAACTTTAGTTTATTGATTGTACATACAAATGAGATTACATCATATATGTAACCTTTCTTTAACATCACACTACTCACAGTCTTCAAGCCTTCGGAAGTGACTATTCCCTGAATGGTGACTGGAGCATGTTGGACGTGATTGGGCTGGCTGCCATATTATGATAGCGTTGGGGTCTGTACGCCCTTTTAAATTGGAGAGTGGTGGCAGTGAAATTACCCAACTTCCAGTGTGGAATCGATATTTTTAGTTTACTGATTGTATATACAATTGGGATTGCACATGTATGGGCACCTCCAACCAATATTAACCGTTTACTATGCACATAGTGAATCTGCCTCCTGAAGTCTCTAGTGCATGAGACCTGCATGGCAACTGTGGCCTAGTAATACAGGATTGGCGAGAGATTGTCACATTACATATTGTCTACAGCGTTGCGACCAATCTGTTCACCGTACTTCCAACCATCGGAGGTGACTATTCCCCGAATGGTAACAGGAGCAGATTAGACGGGAATGGCACGCTCTGTCACATTACTACCTTCTGACGATCCAGCAACCGGTCTTTTAACGTCGTTTAACCTCCTTAGCGGTAACCCCGTGCTGAACACGGGGTAAGCCGCCAGAGGGTGCCGCTCAGGCCCTGCTGGGCCGAGTTACATAATTTTTTTTTCAAACACGCAGCTAGCACTTTGCTAGCTGCGGTTCAGAACGGGATTTCCTTATGGGCAAGCGCCGCCGGCAGCGATCGGACGCTACTGGGGGACGCCGCAGGGAGGGGGGAAGCATGTAGCTAGCGCTAGGCTAGCTACATGCTAAAAAAAAAAAAAAGTGAAAAAAACCCTCCCGCGGCTGCGCAGCCGCACTTCTCATACTGCCAGGGAGGTTAAACGGGATCACGGGGCTGGATTGTCACTCCAGGTCTGCGCTCCGCACCTCCCGATGAATGTTTAAGCTGGCCCGGCGGCTGCCAGCGCCGAACCCTGTTCAACTCTCCTGCTCTGCTTGGCTGATCCTCCCTATTTAAATGTTGCCCTGGCAACGGTGGGGAATGCAACTCTTTCACTGTGCACATTAGTACTCTCTGCTGTCGGCGCTGCTCCCGCTCGATAATTGGGTAACTGTAGCCAGGCAGCCGCATCCCCTCCTGTGATTGGCTTCAGGAGCAGCGTGGAGCCATACTGACATGCCACTGTGGCTGATGGGGATAGGACATGATATGTCTGTAGGCAGCTGCCAAGTGACACAGAGAGTGAGTGTTCACAGCCACAGTAATGCTGGGAATACACGGTTCCTTTTTGAGTCATTTAGATGGCTCGATAGATAATTTCCGATATGTCCGATCTCCAGCTCGATCGTTTCGTCGCTCGATTTGTGATAGCAGTGAATTGAAAAAGATAAGAAAAACCAGCGGAAGATAAGAGAATCGACTGCAGAATCGAGCGGCGAAACTATCGAACGGGAGAATCGAGCGGCAAAAGCGAGCCGTGTATGCCCAGCATTACACTGCTCTGACTGCTGGACAGTGAGGCAGGCACAGATCTGCAAAGTTATCGGTAATTAGAGACCTGACTTACAAAGTTAAAGAGGAGCTGTCAGCCATATTATCTCAGAAAAAAACATATATAAGTAGATAAATACTTCTTCTATTACATAACATGTATTGCACTGTCCACATTTTGATTTTAGTGATTTTTCTACAGTAAAAAAAGAGAAAATCCTTCTTAACATTTCCCATATTAACGTTGGCTATTTTGAAGCCAATCCGGATGTAATTTCCTCCCTTACTCTCCTCTGCCTGATTTGCCCGCCCTTCACTATAGAAAGTGCATTGTCTCAGCATGAGAAATATTGGCCAATCAGAGAGGAACAGAGGTGTGGGAGGGGAAAACAGGAAGAAAAAAGGCTGTATTAGTTAAGTCTGAGGGGGGAGTAAAGACGCAAAAAAGGACAACCCAGCATGCCCTGCAACTTCCTTTTTGCGTACCAAATTTTGTATTCAATCGAATCTGATAAGAGAGAGATCTGTCACCTGCCCATGCACGGCAGGCCTATTCCCAATCAATTTCATGCTGAAATCGATCTGGAATCGACCTTGTGACTCCGCATCCAACCGCCTCGCCACCCCGACACTCCCCCCTTAATGTTAAGTGCCCCCCCTCCCTTCCCCCCGGTGCCCAGTGCATGATAACATATATTACTTGTTTGCAACCTCCGCTTGTCCCTGCTGGCTTTGAGCGCACTCTATTCTTCATACATGCCAGCCACATGGTTGCCTAGTAACGTGGCCGTGTGTATGACATCTGATGTCATATGCATGCCCTTACTAGGAAAAGTGCGTGTCTGTACAGCAGAGTGCGCCCGGAGCAGCAGAGGACAAGCGGAGGCCGCGGACAGGTAATGTATCACATGCATGGGGCACTGGGGCGTCCAAAATTGGTCGCATTGTTGGTCGGGCAGGCACTTGGCGACACCAATTTTCATCGGATTCGATTATAATAATTGAATCGGATGGTCAATCAGCCGCCAAATCGCTTCTTCCAGAATCCAAGGCCGCAAAGTTTTGTAATTCCCTCGTTGTCCTCCCGCCCAGTGCTCATTGTTAGCTATGCAGCCCTGTAAACTGTGTGACTTAGGTTTAGCTAATTCATGCACTACTGCACATACACTGTCGCAGTGGCATGGCACCTTGATCGCACTCCCGTAAAGCGTTATGTACAGGTGCAGAATGCTCCTGACTAAGGGAATGCGACCAAGGAAACATGCCACCAGGCCACCGCATGGGCATTAGTTCACGACTTAGCTAAGTCACACTCTTTACCAGGCTGCACAGTGGATCAAGGATGAATACGAGGAGGTCAGTGAGGGAACAAGACTATGGAGACTGGAAGAGGCCCCAGTTGCCTGGCTGTCCTGCTGATACACTGTCTCTAATACCTTAGACCCTGGTGCATACAATCATTATTTTCAGCTTGGAAATCCTTTAAATTTAAAGGTTCAAAAACACTCTTATTCTGTGGTACTCAGGTGGATGTAAAGAGATCCTATGTTAAAGGATGTCTGAGTGGATAAATCATCAGGTACATACAGTACGTGTGCACAATGCTATCTGGATAAGATCCTCATAGCCCCCCTACGCCCGGGAATCCTCCACTTCCTCCATTATGCCACTGTAACCACACTCCTGGATCCCTTCTGAGCGCGGTGAGCATGATTACAGCACTCACTGCACTCAGATGGCAGCTGGGAGCATGGCCAGTGGCCACAGTGAAGTAATGGACCAACCTATTATATCCAGAACAAAAAAGTCCTGACCAGTACTAGTCGGGGCCTAGAATGGGAGAAAGTAAGGAGAAATGGAGGATGGGGGCATTTCTTCAGCTGGGATATCCATTAGGCACACTTTCCACTTAAAATGGATCGGAACGACATAAAAGTTCTTGACCTGCATGATTTTTCCAGAGTCCAAGCAAGCTTATAAGAACAGACAGCGTCCGTTCTCACAAGCCTGTATATCCCTTTGTTCCAGATCTACTCACTCAGGACAAGCGCCAGAATATAGCAAAGAGGATAGGACTCTCATTGGATTGCTAAAGACCAATGGGAATCCTCAAAAGCACCAGGAACGATTCTCATTGGTTTTTAGTGGACCAGCGAGAATCCTGCCAGATGATAGGGAAGCTTCCCGTTTGTCTTTTGCAATTCAATGGGAGTCCTATGCTTCCTCTGGGACTCTGAGCTATATATAGGTGCTTGTCCCTGAGCCAAACTTTGGTGCCATAAAAAGTCCTATGTAGCGGGGGCACAATTTGAGTGCTTGCCATAGGTGCTGGTTTCCCTAGCTATGCCTTTGGAGCCAGGGCTTTATAAAGATGTTGATTCCATTCAAAAATAATAGACAGATGTAAAACTTACTGCCATGATCACTAGTATCTGATCAAAGTGTTCTGGATCTGGAGATGCCACAATCTGATCATAAAGGAATAATATTTTTCTGAAAGATAAAACAGAAAACCAGAATCACCCCTTAAGATCAGCAGTCTTGAGAATGAGTAAAGTCCACTCATTGCATACCTGCAGAGCTTTATCTGTGCATCTCTGATACAAGGTTGTAAAGTGCCAGAGTTCAAAATGATCTTAACAGCACAGAGACCTTTCAGATCCGGCAAATCCATAAACCACAAGGATTCTGTCATCTTCACATCCATACTTCAAGACAAAAATTACATATTTGTTATCAAACCAAGACAATTATTTCAACTGAGTTATTCCTACAGTTCCAGTATTTCACATCTCACCCACATTATCACAAAAAATAACTGGCACTGTGACCATGTTTTCATTATATGCCACAGACTTCCCGCTATACTACTAATGTGCTCAACAGCTTGCCTTGTGTCAGGTAGGTTGTGTCAGAATCTGGATCAATTACTCACATATACAGTAGTTGCTTAGACTGTTCGTAGGCTCCATTTAAAAGGAACCTGTAGTAAGAAGGATTTTGAAGCTGCATGTATATGCCACATAAACTAGTTTACCCCCTTCTCCCTCCCACTGTTCATTAAAAAAATGTGCAGTGCAAGTACAAGAAGTAACTCACCCAATTGCTTGTTCCAGCAACACTCTCCATGGCAATGGTGGCGTCATGTGACCTACTGTCATTACGTACCAGCAAGTCACCTGACCCTTCCATCGGCACGGAGATCACCACTGGAACGAGCGATTGGGTGATTTACACCCAATCATTCCTGGCCGTAGAAGTCTGGAGGGAAAGAGGAAAGGAAGGAGATATGGACTGATTATAAAAATGTGTCCACCTGTGCTTTAGATTTTAGTGGATACCCGAAGTGACATGTGACACGCTGAGGCGAACATAGGTACATATAGTAACGAGTCCTACTAATAAATGGTCTAAAAGTACCCTTGAACCAGGGACTAAAGGTGGCCACACACGTTACAAGTTTTTTTTATTTTGATTGCATTCAACCAATCCGATCCAATTTTTCAGTTGATTGAAAGTTTTAAAGAAATTGTTAGATTTAACGTTTTACATCTATTAATAGCTCATGCATTCATCAATTGCTGTTTAGCATTACAATTACCACTGAACATCACATTGCTACTTACAACTGCATCTACTACACTTTATTTTGCTACAAAAAATCAATGATTTCAGTTTATTAATTACATAAATAAACTGCGTAAACTGAGTACAATACAGTTAAATATTATGACAATACAACCCCCCTCCCCCTCCCTATTCCATATACCGTATTTTGTTTTCACACTACATACCATAACATACACTTTTCATTATACTGTATATACACACTCACCCTTTCATAATTTTTTCCTTTTTGCTGTTTAGACAAACCAAGTTTGGTATGAATTGAAAAGTTATATTCTGGTTGAATACAATTTGATAATCCATCACACATCATACAATTTTTGGTAAAGTTGGTCTGAATTTTCCAACACATCCAATCTCAAAAAAATAGAAATTCGATCAGATTTCTCGAAACGAAAAAACAAACAAACGTTCAATCTTTTTGTACAACCGATTGTTTTAATCAATTTGGGGTAAAATCATACAGAAAAACTGTAACATGTGTGGCCACCTTAAGAACTAGGTAGGTGCAAGTTGCAAACTGCGCAAGCACACCGAAAGCAAGTGCTCGTCCATGAGCACATTCTCTCACTGCATAGGTGCAGTTCAAAACTTGCACAAGCAAGTCGGTAAATGAGGGGCGACAATAAGCAGCGTCAGAAAACTTTTGAGAAGGTAATCTAGCCCACCATGGGCTTTATTTAATAGGTTTGAACACTAACCCAGTATTCTCCACAGAATTTTTTTTCCAGCTGGGTGGCATGAAAAAGTAGCCGGGCTAGGTGCGTTGAGGGAATGCAGGGCTGGCGCTGAGGAGGTGATCTGATGACAGCCAGGTGCTCCCCAAAAAGAGCCTGGGGAGAACACTGCTAACCACCTCCCCCTCTAACACTAAGCCCACTAATTAGCTGGCAAGAGCCAGGCTGATAATTGAACAGCCCAGAGTACAGCTACAGTATAGCCAAACTCCAGTGCACTGCTGCTTCCAGTGAGCAGCTGTACAGTCTCTCAACTCCCCACGACCCCCCTCCCCCGAAGCACCAGCCCAGCCCAGTAATTAAAAAGCCTGGATTTCAACTACAGTGTAGCCAAAATCCAGTGCAATATTGCTCCAAGCTCACTAGTACACGCCGGCCCCATGCTCTCCTACCACCATATTTTTTCAGGCACCCCTAGCGCTCAAACTGGCTGACTATGGCTGTTTTTTTGCTTAAATTAACATGGGCGCTCATGGCTGTGCCCAAATTTCCCGGCCCGCCTCCTGCAGCCTATTATTCAAGTGTAGGGTCTGTACCTATTCCACTAGCACAAGAATACAAATCTTTTCCAGTACATTGGTGTTATCCATCTGAAGAGGTACGATACCTCGCATATACATTTAGAACAGAATTATATATATTGGGCGCCTCCATCCACCCTGTGTTTGTGAATCATAAGGCTACAGATTGCCACCTTGCATAAAGCAGGTCATTTTGGCGAACACTTTCTTTCCAGCGCAGGAGATTTGGGCGCAGCCGACACCACCATAGGCCGTAATAGGAACTACGGCTATAGTAGCGCATAGTGAGTAACTTTAGCGCCGTTAGAAGACAGAGCTAAAGTTACTTATAAAACACTATAATTCGGCCTCCAGCAATTGCTGGAAGCCAAATTATTTCATTTCCCACCATCCATGGCAGCCTGGAGGGGGAATAGTATTTAAAGGGACTCCGAGCTCTGATTAAAATCAAAATCTGAACTTACCTTGGGCTTTCTCCAGCCCACTGTAGGTCGGAAGGTCCCTCGACGTCCATCTGGCTCTTCTCCTAGGGCCTGGTCTTTTCTGTTCTAACTAGGGTTATACAGGGGGCAGCCATTAGCAATTCCTCCATTGCCGGACACCACCTACTCCTCCAGTTTGCCGGATTCTGTCCTGGCAATATGAAAGGAAGGGAGGGGTTCCTCCAATAAATGTAAAATATTTTATATTTGTCAACATGCAGCTGAAAAAAGGCAGCTATTTATTAGATTTAATAATAATGTAATAATAAATTTTATTTCTGAAATCTTGTATTTTTAATTTGGGTCCACTTTAATTAGAGCTCGGAGTCCCTTTAACGTCGCCGGGAACTTGTGCAGGAGCAGAATAAGCCATACCCGCTGTATTCTGCGCCCAAGTCTCGTGGCGGCGATTCCTCTCCTATACCTGTCATAGTACCAGTGCTATGCTGTGCACCATGCGCAAGAGTAATTCAGGGATGTGGCAATTGCCAGACCACTAATTACATCTCCGAGTTGCTACAATTTGGAGGAGGACTGGTATTTAACACCGGCGAGGATTTGCGCAGAAGCAGGGTGATCAGTCATTCAGCTTACCCTGCCCCAGCTTACCGGTGGCGCGATGATACGTACGCGCTAGGCAGGAGTATTATGCAGCATACAGTATAAACCCGACTGAGTCACCAAAGTCAGCTACGCAATACTCTTGTCTGGACATGTGGCAATCTACAGTCTTATGAATCACAGGGTTTATACATCCTGACCTCTCTTTTATTTTCTTCTTTTCTTGGTAAGACCCAGTTCCCCGGTAATCTCAAGGATACTTTTACTTATACTCCCAGTAGAGGGTGCGCTTATTTGAGAACAGGGTTAGGTGTTAGTGAAATATTGGTAAAAATTACTGATATTTTAGTGTCTGAATTAGCAACTAACTATAGTGGAATATCATTTTTTTTTTATTTTACAAATATTGCTGTACTGTAATACTGGAGTCAGTTGGATTACATTGCACCTGATGAAAGTGTACTTTGTTCACAGACTTTGAACAGCACCACATTACATTGGTGGGCACTAGTCTACTTTAGGAGACCCAGCAGCAAATCTCATAAGTAAATTCAGCTAACATGAATGGATGGACGAACTACTAGGTTTCCAATAGGTTTTAAGTAAACGCCCACACTATTTGGCTATACACAACGCTTCGTGCTGTAGAGGTTGCTATGATTGGAGAACTGTTCTCTATTATTATTATTTAGTATGTATATAGCGCCATTATCTTCCACAGCGCTGTACAGAGAATATTGTCTTCTGTCTTGTCACTTAACTGTCCTTCAGATGGGCTCACAATCTAATTCCTACCATAGTCATAGTCGTGTAGTCTATAGTCTATATCGTGTAGTGTATGTATCGTAGTCTAAGGCCAATTTAGGCCAATTAACTAATCTGTATGTTTTTGGGATGTGAGCGGAAACTGGAGTGCCCGGAGGAAGCCCACACAGACATGGGGAGAACATAAAAATCTCCTTGCAGATGTTGACTTGGTTGGGATTCAAACCCGGGACCCAGCACTGCAAGGCAAGAGTGCAAACCCCTGGAGCAGGAAAAAAAGTGCATGTGGCAAGTGGACTAAATGGGCATCACCATAAGCACCAATACAAAATAGTGGTTTCTGGGTGCCAGAGCAGACATTTGGGCACCCGATATACAGCGGGCACTGATACAGCACCCGCTATATATCGGGCATTGCGGGCACCCAAAAGCCGCTATTCTGCGGCGCCCATTTTTTCCATGGAGAATAGAGTTGTGTGCTCCACTTACCTGCAGAACTTTCCAGCCGAGGCATAGGTGAGATCAGTGGGGGGCAGGCAAGGAGCACGACCCCCTAAACTTTTCACTCTGCCTGTACTCTGTTCCAACATTTCCCAGCCAACCCGAGTCGCTGCAGCTGCAGAAGTAGAGAGACTGCACCTCTCTGCCCCCGGCTCCGTGCAGTGTTCCTCTCTTCCCCCTGCTATCCTAACCCTTTTCCTCCCAGTCTGCCAGGGCCACCTCACAACTTTAACTCCCGGTGGCAGCGGGGCACAGGCAGCATTATATGCCGCCATTCTGCACCTGATATTTAACTTTTTTTTAACTTCATTTTGTGTGGTGCACCACAGCTGCGGAGGGGGGTTAACAGGGCACAGACCCCGTCACCCCAGCAGTGTAGCGGCACCCAGCAATCTGGCATCATGTCCAGGGGGAGCAAAGTACCGGAGTCAGGTCAGTGAAGACCTGGACATCGAAAACCTCCTGTGTACCCTGGCCCGGGAGGAGGTGGAGCAGCTGCAGATGGAGCTGGATGCCAGGGACCCAGACTCCAGCCAGCGAGCTGCAGAGGCTAGCAAAGGCAGGAGGGCAGGTAACATTCTGTGTGAGAATACGGTTAGGTTTGGCTATAGTAAAATATCGGTATTCAATATCAATATTTTACACTTTTATAGTAAAATATCAGGATTTAATACTAATGTTTTACTATCACTGTTACTGGGCGCCATTTTTTCCAGACGCCCTTCATGCATGAACTCGCAAACACCTACGCCACTGTGCTTTATGAGGTTTCCTGCTGGGTCCCCTAAAGAAGACTAATGCCCCGTGGTGTCCGCCACAATGCATAATTTCAGCGTGAATGCATTCCTCTACCTCTCACACAGTAGCCGTCCTTAGTAAGCAAATTTTAGTGGTCTGTCTCAAATAGTTATTATATAGGAGCAACTAGGTATGTTTATAATAATGCTTCAGAAAATACACCATAAGGCCTTGTTCACATTGCGTTCGGCTCGCGTGTCCGTCTGCGTTGAGCTGTTTTTGAGGTGTCTTTTTTTTCCGATTCCCAGCGGTTTTCTAAGCATTTTTTCTGAGTGGTTTTGTAATTCACTCCCTGGCGCAAGTCAGGAAGTGAACTGTTTGATCCGGAATAGAATAAATACAAAGTATTTATTCTTAAAAACGCGAACGCAATTGCTACACAAAGCGATTTTGTGAGCGTTTTGCGTTTCTCCTATACTTTCAATTGAGGCGGAATGGTACACGCACCGCTTTACTGAACGGACAGCGCACGACCCGCGCTGATATGAACCTTCTCATAGACATTCATTACATAAGCGTTTGGAGAGGGCATTTTTTTAAATCGCCTGAGTGTAAGAAAACCCCCGAAAACGCCTGCAGTATGAACAAGCCCTCAGTTTGTTCTCTCTATTGCAATTAGACTTTGTAGGGGTTGAACCAGAACTCACAGGGCTATTGCAAGCTAATAATGTACGACTTGACAGCTTGATGGCTTCATTCCAAGGCTAGGTGATTAGTTAGGCTGCACTTTAATCGTGAGGTGACAGAAATAGGTGAAGCTATCAGCTGTCACTAGAAATAACACACATCTGACGAGTACTATATCCTATATAGGCGAGACGTATAGTGAAGGAAACGCACTGTAATTAGTAGCGCAGCGAGTCGCCCTCGCTCTGGAGTTCAGGAATGTCACAAACTTCAGCCTGAACTCCGGTGACCGCACGCCCTCCCCTCCTGCCAGCAGCGAGCCGCTCCTCTCTCTCACGCACACACAGCTCTACCCGCCCAGCCGCCGCTAGCCTTCACCTAGGCATTCCTGATTGGCTGACGTGAAAGCAGCTCGAGACCAATGGCCCTGATGAGAGAGCTGACAGTTTCCTGGTGTTCCATAAAAACATAACCGCAGCATCCCTTTAGTTGAGCATGTGGTTTGCTCTTGTCTATTAGATTTCTGTATTCTATGCGTCTACCTGATGACAGATGGATTTGCGAATAGCTTCCGCGGTCCGTGAGGCCTTTTCCAGGCTGTATGTCCGTAACCGCTCTGCCAGTGTACTGCTGTGCTTATTGCAAGGGAATCTATTGGAAATATCCAGGAATAGTGTACAGTATCTTTGTTCCAGGATCTGCCTGGCGGGATCACTAGCGAATGACTGCTGCTCTTCTATTGTGCCTACCGCTGGGGTCACACTTATTTGAATCGCATGCGTGATAATGATGGTCTATGGGCTGCACAACAAATGCGTTTTAAAAGGCCTGGAACCGACTAGAAAGGGCAAAACGCTATCGCAATCCGTAGCATTTTGGGAGCGATTTCCCTGCTCCTATACAATTCATTAGAATGGCAACGCTCCCAAAATGCTGCATGTCCTGCAATTGCGATTTCCTTAATTTAGAGAGACCATATTTTTGTGGGTCCAACCTGGGACGGGGAGGGGTGCGGGGGGGGGGGGGGGTGTGAAAAGTGGGGAGGACTGAGGAGCGCGCAGCGACGAAGACTGGGGGGGAGGGGGCTGCGGCGCGGTGATAAATGGGCGTGGCCATAACATTGTATGGGCGGAGCTAACATAATGATGCAACAGCGAGGCATAAGAAAGCAGTGTTTACGCCATGATGTGGACAAACGAGACTTTACATCATGGGTGTGCAGAAACTGTGTGATGCTAATAGTATACCGTAACCACAAAGCAGCAAACAGCCATCTATGACCATTAAATAATAAATGCAGTAACAGTTACCCCGGACACCAGAAAATAAACGCAATAGGCAACATGTCAGCACAAAATAACCGCAATGCGGGCAACATGTCAGTATAAAATAAATGCAATGCGGGCAAACATATCAGTATAAAATAAATGCAATGCGGGCAAACATGTCAGTACAAAATAAACGCAATGCGGGCAACATGTCAGTACAAAATAAACGCAATGCGGGCAAACATGTCAGTACAAAATAAATGCAATGCGGGCAAACATGTCAGTACAAAATAAATGCAATGCGGGCAAACATGTCAGTACAAAATAAACGCAATGCGGGCAAACATGTCAGTACAAAATAAATGCAATGCGGGCAAACATGTCAGTACAAAATAAACGCAATGTGGGCAAACATGTCAGTACAAAATAAACGCAATGCGGGCAAACATGTCAGCACAAAATAAATGCAATGCGGGCAAACATATCAGTACAAAATAAATGCAATGCGGGCAACATGTCAGTACAAAATAAACGCAATGCGGGCAAACATTTCACCAGAAAATAAACGCAATGCGGGCAAACATTTCACCAGAAAATAAACGCAATGCGGGCAAACATGTCAGTACAAAATAAACGCAATGCGGGCAAACATGTCAGTACAAAATAAACGCAATGCGGGCAACATGTCAGTACAAAATAAACGCAATGCGGGCAACATGTCAGTACAAAATAAACGCAATGCGGGCAAACATTTCACCAGAAAATAAACGCAATGCGGGCAAACATTTCACCAGAAAATTAACGCAATGCGGGAAAACATTTCACCAGAAAATTAACGCAATGCGGGCAAACATTTCACCAGAAAACGCAATGCGGGCAAACATTTCACCAGAAAAGAAACACAATGCGGGCAAACATTTCACCAGAAAAGAAATGCAATGCGGGCAAACATTTCACCAGAAAAGAAACGCAATGCGGGCAAACATTTCACCAGAAAAACGCAATGCGGCAAAACATTTCACCAGAAAAAAAACGCAATGCGGGCAAACATTTCACCAGACAAGAAACGCAATGCGGGCAAACATTTCACCAGAAAAACGCAATGCGGCAAACATTTCACCAGAAAAAAAACGCAATGCGGGTAAACATTTCACCAGACAAGAAACGCAATGCGGGCAAACATTTCACCAGAAAAGCGCAATGCGGGCAAACATTTCACCAGAAAAGAAACGCAATGCGGGCAAACATTTCACCAGAAAAGAAACGCAATGTGGGCAAACATTTCACCAGAAAAGAAACGCAATGCGGGCAAACATTTCACCAGAAAAACGCAATGCGGGCAAACATTTCACCAGAAAAGAAACGCAATGCGGGCAAACATTTCACCAGACAAGAAACGCAATGCGGGCAAACATTTCACCAGAAAAGAAACGCAATGCGGGCAAACATTTCACCAGAAAAGAAACGCAATGCAGGCAAACATTTCACCAGACAAGAAACGCAATGCGGGCAAACTTTTCACCAGAAAAGAAACGCAATGCGGGCTAACATTTCACCAGAAAAGAAACGCAATGCGGGCAAACATTTCACCAGACAAGAAACGCAATGCGGGCAAAGTTCACCAGGAAAAAAAGCATTTACTCACCTGGCAGAAGTCTCCGGCCTCTGGTGCGCTCCTCCCGGGACCTCCTTCTCCCTGCATATCTCCCGCGCTGACAGGGCTACGGCAAGATGGCGCCCAAAGCCCTGTACTGGAGACACAAATAGTCTCCAGTACAGGGCTTCAGTAGCCATCTTGCCGTAGCCCTGCTCGCCTGCCGGTGTCGGAACAGACACCGGAAGAGGAGGCTGGAGCGGGGCTGCAGGCAATGAACTGGCACGGTGTCTATAGACGCCGCTGCCAGTTCATGAAGATAGAGTGGCCAGAGTCCCGAGGCCGGGACGTCCCGCTGCTGAAAGCGGGACGTTTCCCAGGACCTCATTAAGCCTGGGACAGCGGACCCCGAATCCGGGACTCGTCCCGGGCAATCCGGGACGTCTGGTCACTCTACTTAATTGCAGTTGCTCTAGTGGAATCTGTCCCATCCATTTACATTGGCAGAGCGTTTAGGGAAATCACTAGCGATTGAAAGCGCCCCCTAAGGTCCGGTGCACACCAAAACCCCGCTAGCAGAACTGCAAAATGCTAGCAGATTTTTAAACGCTTTTTTTAAAATTTTCATGAGGCATTTTGGTAGCGTTTTGCAGATTGCAGTGTAGCATATTTCATATATTGTTACAGTAAAGCTGTTACTGAACAGCTTCTGTAACAAAACCGCCTGGCAAACCGCTCTGATCTGCCGTTTTTCAGAGCGGTTTACGTTTTTCCTATACTTAACATTGAGGCAGAAACGCCTCCGCAATCCAAAAAATGCCTCACCCCGGGAGGATTTGTTTCTGCAAAACGCCTCCCGCTGTGGTGTGCACACCCCCATTGAAATACATTACCCTAGCGTATGTCTTTTTTCAACCAAAATAACTATGTATCCTGCTCAGCTAGGAGCTGAACTGTGTTTCTGAGCAGCAATCCCTTTCAAAACATGTCTGAGGCTGGGTGCACATATGACATAGCGTGAAGGGCTTTGTTTTATGTTAATGTTGTGTGCGTTTTTTGAGCGTTTACAATGCGTTTTTCATGGGTTTTGTGTGCGTTTTAATGCGTTTGCGATTCGCATATACAAAACACACATTCGTTTTCCATGCGTTTTTATATTTCCATTTATGCAATATCTCCAAGATCCGCTCCTACCTGTCCCCTGACACCACTAAACTCCTTATCCACGCCCTTGTCATCTCCCGCCTAGACTACTGCAATTCTCTTTTGTCTGGTCTCCCCTCTAACAGTACTGCCCCACTTCAATTGGTAATGAATGCGGCAGCCAGACTGATACATTCTTCTCACCGCAGCACCTCTACAACTCCGCTCTGTAAAGCACTACACTGGCTCCCCGTCAGCTTTAGGATCAATTTCAAAATCCTGTGCTTGGCCTACAAATCAGTGCACAAGACCTGCCCGACCTACATCTCTGATCTGGTCCACAGGCACATACCAGCCTGCCCTCTCCGATCCTCCAATGACCTGCGCCTAGTCGCACCAGGCATAACTCAGTCACACGCACAATTGCAGGACTTCACCAGGGCTGCCCCTACTCTCTGGAACTCGCTCCCATTAGCCGTCAGACTCGCCCCCACCTTTAATACCTTCAAACAAGCTCTCTAGACTCGCCTCTTCACGCTCGCATACCCCCTTACACCAGCACCATAATATGTTCTGTTAGACACCCTCTCAAAAGATGCACCTATTGTCTCTACCCTACCCTTTAGATTGTAAGCCTCTGGCAGGGCCCTCCTCCCTAGTGTTTCCAGCTTGATTATGCAATCTTACTCACAACCACCCCTCTTCTGGACTCGAACAGTCTCTATTTTGACCTATGACACTGTATTGTTATCAAATCATTTGCATGATCTTGTTTTGTTGTGAGTTTCCGTATGATCTACCTGTATGTTAACCCATTTATCTATTGTGCAGCGCTGCGTAATATGTTGGCGCTTTATAAATACAATAAATAATAATAATAATATGCAAATCATTTGGAAGACAACAGGAAGCGAAAATACAGTAAAAAAATATATATGTTTGGGAAAAAAACGCATGAAAATCCCATGACATTGTGTTCCCATTGACTTTCATTATGTGCATTTTGGCAGCATTCCTGCATCATATGCAACAAAACCAGCATTTAACCACCTTAGCGGTATGGACGAGCTCAGCTCGTCCATTACCGCCAGAGGGTGCCGCTCAGGCCCTGCTGGGACGATTTTAATGAAATAAAGTGCAGCACACGCAGCCGGCACTTTGCCAGCCGCGTGTGCTGCCTGATCGCCGCCGCTCTGCGGCGATCCGCCGCGAGCAGCGGCGAAAGAGGGTCCCCCCAGCCGCCTGAGCCCTGCGCAGCCGGAACAAATAGTTCCGGCCAGCGCTAAGGGCTGAATCGGAGGCGGCTGACGTCAGGACGTCGGCTGACGTCCATGACGTCACTCCGCTCGTCGCCATGGCGACTAAGTAAGCAAAACACGGAAGGCCGCTCATTGCGGCCTTCCGTGTTACTTTTGGCCGCCGGAGGCGATCAGAAGAACGCCTCCGGAGCGCCCTCTAGTGGGCTTTCATGCAGCCAACTTTCAGTTGGCTGCATGAAATAGTTTTTTTTTTTATTTAAAAAAAACCCTCCCGCAGCCATCCTGGCGATCTTAATAGAACGCCAGGGTGGTTAAAAAAAAAACAGCTTTGAAAACTCATAGAAAACGCATATGCGTTTTTATATGCGGTTCTTCCTGCGGCCAATAGACTTTCATTAGAGGCAAAACCGCAGTGTTTTCCGCAGCGCTAGCGTTTCTGCTATGTGTGCACCCAGCCTCTAGCAAAGTAAAACTTTCCAATTAAAAGATACCACAATGGAGGGAAACCTCTGGATGCTCCGTGCATGCCCAGCAGAAAGAAGCACTTAGGGCTTGTTCACACTTTGGGCGATTTATTCATTTCCGGGTGAAAGAGCTCACTTCCTGAAGTCAGGAAGTGAAAAAATGAATCGCTCTGCAAAAGCGTTTTACAAAAAATCCTTAATGCGCAGGTAAGCACTGGAAGGCGCAAAAAAAAAAAATCACTCAAAATCGCAAAACGCTGGATTCAGAAATTGCCATTTATGATGTGAACGAGGCTTCAAAGAGACTCTGTAATTAAAAAAACCCCTCTGGGGGATACTTACTTCGGGAGAGGGAAGCCTCAGGGTGGCAATGAGGCTTCCCTGACCTCTGAAGTTTGGAGGAATCCAGCGCTGGCTTCCCCCGAAACCCTCCCCGACAAGCTTGGCAAGCAAAGAGGGGGAAAAAAAACTGCACAAATGGCTTTGTTCAATTGGGCATGCACTAGCCTTATGCCTAGTACACACCATACAATTTTCTGTAAAATTTTCTGTAATTAGATTATTTTCTGTAAAGTAAGGTCCGTACACACGCCTGATGAAAGGCAACGACGGGTCCATCGTCCCCTCCTGCTGGGCCTGTTTTCAGCAGACAGTACAGCGTGTGTACAGTCTGTCGGTGGACTGATAAGGCTGTTTCTAAACGATCCGCCCGGAATTTTATTATCGGAATTATTTATTTATTTACTGTTTTTATAAAGCACCAACATATTACGCAGCGCTGAATGATTCTTAGCAAAAAACGCACCGTGTAATCCCAGCATGACAGCTAAATCTTACAGAAAATCATACAGAAAATTGTATGGTGTGTACTCCCGCATGCCCAGCCTGGGTGCACTCATCCTTGGTTAGGTGCACCCAAGGGATTAAGAGGGGCCATGTGTTGGGTTGGTAGATTCTATGATGATTCGGGGGACCATTCAGAGGCTTCCAACTACTGAATTTAATACAGTAGAGTACCGGTTATTTGGACGCAACTAACCAGCAATCTCAACCAACCAGCACAAATAGCTGTCAGTACATCCAGTGGTGAAGGTCAACATAGTAGGGATGCTTGTTCAAATTTCGCGGAAATGCAATTTCCGCATCGAAATTCGGTAATTGGTAATGGAAGTGCGGTAGGCGAATTTTCGTTGAAATTGCGGAAATTTCCGCCGATTTTAACATCAATTTTCTCAAAAACTACAAAATCTTTTCCTCTTGTCCCTACTTTTCTGCTTAACATTCCCTGAAAATTTGGTGTTTCTAGCATCTATGGGGGATTTGCTATTAACCTCTAAAGTCGGCAGCATACCGCATAATAGTTCCAATGCGGATTTTCGCGTTAATTTCCGCTGATTTACAGAGACACTGAAGCGAGAATAAATCTCGCTTCTTGTCTCATAGTCAGCAGGAGCGTGTGATTTTGCAGGGGGGGGGGGGGTCAAGGACCACCGTTTAGCCACGGGATAGCGGCGTTTTAGCAGGGGCACACATGCCCCTGCTGACTATGAGGTCTGAAGCGAGATTTATTCTCGCTTCAGACTCTCTTTAAACATCAATTTTCTCAAAAACTACAAGGTATTTTTGAAAGATTTTTTTTTCTTATTGTTCCTACTTTTCTGCTTAACATTCCCTGAAAATTGTCTGTAGAACCTACGGGGGCTTTGCTATTAACCCGCAAAGTTGGCCGCTGTAGACTGTACTTTAAAATGCAGGAAATTTGCATTACCGATACGTGGTATTATGCCGACTTTAGAGGTTTATAGCAAAGCCCCCATAGGAGCTAGAAACCTCAAATCTTTAGAGAATGTTAAGCCATTAAATGGGAACAAAAGGGAAACAAATATTTCAAAAATACTTTGTAGTTTTTGAGAAAATCGATGTTAAAGTCGGCAGAAATTACCACGAAAATCCGCATGGGAACCGCTATGCGGTATGTCACCAACTTTAGAGGTTATTAGCAAAGCCCCCATAGCTAGGAGCTAGAAACACCACATTTTCAGGGAATATTAAGCCAACAAATGGGAACAAGAGGGAAAAAAATCTTTCAAAAAGACCTTGTAGTTTTTGAGAAACGTCGAAAGTTGTCGAAAATTACCATGAAAACCCGCATCGGAATGCAAAAATCATTAGCGGAAACGGTAGCAGTATCGGTAATTGGCAATGGCGGAATGCGGATTTTCGGCAGAAACGGAAATTGGCATTTCCGACCATCCCTACTTATTAGATTATTTGTGAGCTCTGCTATGCTTTAAAGGAAACCTAAACTGATGAATTCACTTGCCTGAGGCTTCTCCCAGTCCGCTGCAGCCGTCCTGTCCCGCGCTGGTCCTCTACGATCCTCCATCCTCCTGCCACGGCTTAGTTTCGTTTTACACCAACTGGGAGTCGGTGGGCCACTGCACCTGCGCGACTCTCGCCACGTGTAGCTTCGATCGCATTCCTGTCCGCAATAGCGTCCTGCGCATGGGGATACTTAAATCACCTGTAAAACGTTTCACTTACCTGGGGCTTCACCTCTCTTTTTTTTTTTTTTTTTTACTGGTTTAAGTATCCCTTTAAAGGGGTTCTGTGGGGGGGGGGGGGTGTTAAAAATAAAAACGGACACTTACCTGGGGCTTCTATCAGCCCCCTGTAGCTGTAATGTCCCGCGCCGTCCTCCTCCGATCCACCATTCCCCGCCACCGGTCCCTGCGCGGCAAGCTCCCGATGACACGAGCTGGATCGCGCACTGTTCATCTTGTTAGACGAATAATCAAACGGTACCCGTGGCGGGGAACAGTGATCGGAGGAGAACGGCGCGGGACATGACAGCTACAGGGGGCTGATAGAAGCCCCAGGTAAGTGTCCATTTTTATTTTCAACAACCCCCCAGAGAACCCCTTTAAGATACATAAATATGAATATAAATTAAATTCGGCCAGAGCAGCCGATAAAGACCACCTCAGCTCTGATTATTGTATCTAGCGTATGTATAGTGGTCACCTGACAGCATGCAAGTGTCGTAGGACTTTTCGCAACAGAATCTACTTCCCAGTGGGAAAGTGTTAGGTAGAGGACAGGTAAGTTTTAGGCAAAGAAGAGAAGTTAGTTTTTGGCACAGAAGAATGTAGGTTAGTGTTAGACGTCAGAGATGGTAGGGTAGTTTTAGGCATTGCATAAGGGGTGTTACGAAGCAGCCATTACACCGCAGCACACTACTGTGAACAGGGCCTAAAGCTTGGTTCACACACAAATCTGCACATTTTTTGCTCCAGCCCAGTATTGTCCTGTCAGTTTTGCATAGTTTTCTATCCGTTTTACCTAACTGGACTGGAAATGTACATCTTTTTTGTATAGAAACACATACGGTACAAAACTGACAGGACCAGACCAGAAATTTACAGATTTATGTGTGAACACAGCCATAGAAACAAATACAAAACTGATGCCAATGGATGTCAAAAACTTACAAGACAGGGATGGGCACCTTTTTATGTGTGAACCAAACCTGAGCGTTTAAAAGCTGACGCGGACACTAAATAACATACTGGCCTCAATTCACGGAGCTTTATCAAACACTTTATGAAACGTTTGATAATTTACCTCATGGGTAAAATCTAATTTTGAATTCACTAAGGTGTTATAGATTTAGCGAATGTTTTATCGATAAAACATTCGATAAATCTATAACACCTTAGTGAATTCAAAATTAGATTTTACCCATAAGGTAAAATTATCAAACAGTTGATAAAGTGTTTGATAAAGCTCAGTGAATTGAGGCCACTGTTGTCTGTCATCAGTTTTGCTTTTCGATACATTGGGCTCTATTCTCAAAGAGCCAAAAGTACCGCAAAATTTTAGCGCTAAATTCCCGCCAGCGGTAAACTCCGCATTTTTTCAGCATTCACTAACATTTTCCGCATGTTTTCCGCATGCGGGAAAAAAGATGCGGAAACAGGCATTATTCATGCGGGAATCATGCGGTAAAAAGGTCGCATGAAAAAGTGTTTAAAAAAAAAAAGTTAAAGTCCACCAAGCACAGCCCTTAAGCCTCCACACTTCATTAAAGTCAATGGGATGCGGAATATATCACCTACTACTTGTAGGTGATAAAAATTCGGTAATTAACGAAGAAATGATGCGCCTGAACATCTTTGAGAATTGATCTTTTATTGCGGAAAATACCGACTTTTGCGGAAATTTTACCGCATGAATCCCGCACTTTTATCACACTTTTTCCGCATGCGGAAAAAACATGCGGAACATTTTGAGAATCCCAACTTGCCGGTATTTTGGGTGCAAACTTCCCGCATGTACTTTACCGCATGCGGGAAGTCTTTGAGAATAGAGCCCATTGTTTCGCACTTTGTAATTGACATAGACCGTAAGATAATATGTGATTTTATTATAATTATTTCCTAGAACAAAACAAAAAAGTAAATATGTATAAGCTAATAATAATATACATGCTGAGGAGGCGACGAACTTGAATGCTTCAGTGCTGTACTTGTCTGTAGAAAATGCACTGCAATGCAATTGGCTCCAGAAACTGCAAGTATTGCTCAGCATAGCAGAGAAACACCGCCCAGCAGAGACAGCATCGCCCAGGGAGGAGCAAGGAGCTCACACGGCTAAAGCGATGCTAGGGGAACGTCGCATTCATATTGTACAGAGAGGAGTCTGGAGTGAGCAGAAAGAGCAGGGAGCCTAGGAGTGTAAATAGCACTGTGCGCCCCCGTCTCCGGCACCGACATGGCTAACCAGAAAGACGTGAAGTATTACACCCTGGACGAGATCCAGAAGCACAATCACAGCAAGAGTACCTGGATCATCATCCACCACAAGGTGTACGACGTCACTAAGTTCCTGGAGGAGGTGAGCGGCCCCTGGGCTCTCTCTATTTATTTTAACGGTTGCGGATTGGTTGCGAGCTGTGTGGCAGCTTCCTTGGGCTGCCGTGTACCTGATGTCACAGACAGTGCTTGCCTTGTGTCTTCTTGTCTGCAGAGGCTGAATGGAGCTGTCACAGCCCCGGCCCAGGACTTCCCTTAGCAGCACACAATAGGGGCTCTTCCTGAGCTGCCCAGCCTCCTTATTACTATACTGTATATCAGATTTATTACTACGTGTACTTGTATGCAGCCTATACATCTAACATGCCTAATATCTGTGCCATTGTCACCTGTTTCATTGTGCTGTGTGGTTTATCTGTATTCTGTAAGATAGTAGACTGCAATAGAGTTATCCCACCATGCTTAAAGGGAACCTGAGACGGGGATAAAACAGCAAAACATACATGCCTGTGACTTCCTCCAGCCCATTCCGGCCTGATCAATCCAATGCTGTCCTCTGACTCCCCGTTCATCTGCAGGTGGCCCCGGAAAGTCCTTCGGTCTGGAGCCAACTGTGCATGCGTAGACTGGCTGCATGCATGCGCTCATGCCATGTTCACACCGCATTCTGCATTCAGGGGGATAACTCTCCCGGTGACAGTAGTGAGACGGGGAGAGCTCCTGGCTGGCCTGCGCCAACTGGTCCTGACTGGAGGATTTTCCTGGTCTAGTTGCGGGTGAACGCGGTGACAACGAGGGAGTGATCAGGCCAGATTGGGCTGGATGAAGCCTCAGGTATATATACATTTTTATGTGGGCCCATCTCAGTTCACTTGTAAATGCCCCCATAAGTGTTCCATGTTACAGCCGACCTAGCGGCACATGTCATTAATCGCGATGCCGGGAGTGCTCTGCACGTTCTCATTATGAATCAATGTGTAGTGCATATGCAGAGAGCACTCACTGCTACGGGAGGGCAACCAGGCCAGCACTTGCTCAGTAGTGTGTAATTTGGCCGACGTGGCTCATAGGGATGTTTATAAGAGGACAGAGGAGAACAGGGGGATGAGTTGGCATGAGGACTGCTGCCCATACCTGCCTGAAGCCTCCTGCTGTTTCTATAAATGAGCTCTCCTCGGGTATCCTTTAAAGCAGGGGTGTCAAACTCAAATAGACGGAGGGCCGAAATGTAAAACTTAGACCAGGTCGCGGGCCAACAAGTATACTTAATTCCCCCCCCCCCATTTGGAATGATCGCATAACACCCCACAATTTGCACTGCACATGATAGCCAAGGCGTTATAGCCAACACACAAAATACATCCTCATTGTAGGTAGGAAGCCAGGTATAGGTAACCCCTATATAGGAAGGCAGGTATAGTTGCCCCCAATATAGGTGGCCAAGAATAGGTGCCTTCAGTATAGATAGCTAGGCATAGGTGCCCCCAGTATGCAGGTTAGCCAGGTATGTGCCTCCAGTATAGGTAGCAGGCACAGGAGACCCAGAATAGGTAGCTAGGCATAGCAGGTGCCCTAGTATAGGTAGCCAGGAATAGCAGGTGCCCTAGTTTAGGTAGCCAGGCATAATAGTTGCCCCAGTATAGGTAGCCAGACATATCAGGTGCCCCAGTATAGGTAGCCAGGCAAATCAGCTGCCCCAGTATAGGTAGCCAGGCATAGCAGCTGCCCCAGTATAGGTAGCCAGGCATAGCAGCTGCCCCAGTATAGGTAGCCAGGCATAGCAGCTGCCCCAGTATAGGTAGCCAGGCATAGCAGCTGCCCCAGTATAGGTAGCCAGGCATAGCAGGTGCCCCAGTAAAGGTAGCGAGGCATAGCAGGTGCCCCAGTAAAGGTAGCGAGGCATAGCAGGTGCCCCAGTATAGGTAGCCAGGCATAGCAGGTGCCCCAGTTTAGGTAGCCAGGCATAGCAGGTGCCCCAGTTTAGGTAGCCAGGCATAGCAGGTGCCCCAGTTTAGGTAGCCAGGCATAGCAGGTGCCCCAGTTTAGGTAGCCAGGCATAGCAGGTGCCCCAGTTTAGGTAGCCAGGCATAGCAGGTGCCCCAGTTTAGGTAGCCAGGCATAGCAGGTGCCCCAGTTTAGGTAGCCAGGCATAGCAGGTGCCCCAGTTTAGGTAGCCAGGCATAGCAGGTGCCCCAGTTTAGGTAGCCAGGCATAGCAGGTGCCCCAGTTTAGGTAGCCAGGCATAGCAGGTGCCCCAGTTTAGGTAGCCAGGCATAGCAGGTGCCCCAGTTTAGGTAGCCAGGCATAGCAGGTGCCCCAGTTTAGGTAGCCAGGCATAGCAGGTGCCCCAGTTTAGGTAGCCAGGCATAGCAGGTGCCCCAGTTTAGGTAGCCAGGCATAGCAGGTTCCCCAGTTTAGGCAGCCAGGCATAGCAGGTGCCCCAGTATAGGTAGCCAGGCATAGCAGCCAGGTGCCCCAGTATAGGTAGCCAGGCATAGCAGCTGCCCCAGTATAGGTAGCCAGGCATAGCAGCTGCCCCAGTATAGGTAGCCAGGCATAGCAGCTGCCCCAGTATAGGTAGCCAGGCATAGCAGGTGCCCCAGTATAGGTAGCCAGGCATAGCAGGTGCCCCAGTATAGGTAGCCAGGCATAGCAGGTGCCCCAGTATAGGTAGCCAGGCATAGCAGCTGCCCCAGTATAGGTAGCCAGGCATAGCAGCTGCCCCAGTATAGGTAGCCAGGCATAGCAGCTGCCCCAGTATAGGTAGCCAGGCATAGCAACTGCCCCAGTATAGGTAGCCAGGCATTGCAACTGCCCCAGTATAGGTAGCCAGGCATTGCAACTGCCCCAGTATAGGTAGCCAGGCATTGCAACTGCCCCAGTATAGGTAGCCAGGCATTGCAACTGCCCCAGTATAGGTAGCCAGGCATTGCAACTGCCCCAGTATAGGTAGCCAGGCATAGCAACTGCCCCAGTATAGGTAGCCAGGCATAGCAACTGCCCCAGTATAGGTAGCCAGGCATAGCAACTGCCCCAGTATAGGTAGCCAGGCATAGCAACTGCCCCAGTATAGGTAGCCAGGCATAGCAACTGCCCCAGTATAGGTAGCCAGGCATAGCAGCTGCCCCAGTATAGGTAGCCAGACATAGCAGGCGCCCCAGTTTAGGTAGCCAGGCCTCTTAGGTGCCCCAGTATAAGTAGCTAGGCATATCAGGTGCCCCAGTATAGGTAGCCAGGCATATCAGGTGACCCAGTATAGGTAGCCAGGCATAGCAGGTGCCCCAGTATAAGAAGCTATCAGGCACGGACACACCGCTCTCTTGTGTGCGGGGGTCACGCTGGTGTGCAGACTGAAGAACTGCCGCCGCTCGCCACCATGGAGAGTACAGTGGCTAGCAAGGATGAAAGAGGAGGTGGAGGAAGTGGAAAAGACGCTGCCTGATTGACAGCTCTGCGCTGAACCCATGGTATTGGTAGGCGGAGCAAGAAGCTAGAGCGTGATAGAACGTAGCAACGCTCTATCACTTGCATGAGGAGGATGGCTAGCCACCAAAGACAACAGACGGGAGGGGCGGAGTTGCGAGCGCAGCCGCGGGCCATGACGATCCTCTTGCGGGCCATTGTTTAAAGAGCCACAGGCCACATACAATGTAAAGTGCAGAAAGCACTGGCGGCCAATTTGTTTGGCGCTGCGGGTCAAATTTGGCCCGTGGGCCAGAGTTTGACACGTGCCAGCATTTTGTTGTAGGACAGCACTTAGAACTAGCAAAAGTTACATATATTACTCCTCCCATTTGATTTTTTTTTTTTTTTTGTAATCAATGGTGCCAACAACTCTAGCCTGTTTCTGGCTGCCTGCTAAGCCCATGAGCAGTCTTGTGAAACTTATAGCAGCAAGCTGGTGACTTGTGTTATGCCTGGTACACACAATGCAATTTCCCAATTGACGGTCCAAACGATAATATCTGACAGGGCTAATAGTTTTTCTGACTGATTTTTCTTATCACTACTATACAAAAATTGATTTATAAAAGATCGGAAATTGAATCAGACCTGTGGAAAATGATCGGTTCGACTGTCAATCTGGTGGAAAATTGGATCGTATGTACCAGGTATAAGAATGATGCCTACGAGCACACTATGGACTTGCATCATTATCACACATCGGTCAGGAACGTACAGCATGCTACACGTTATGCCGCCGGAAATCATTGCACCGAAACACACTTGTGGAAGTGCCATTAGAATATAAATGTGATTTATATTCTGTTATTTTGCTACAGTGCAACTGACGTCGTGTGAAAGGACCCTAAGGCCCGGTTCACACTTGCGTTTGCAGCCCAAACTTTCAGTTGAAACTGATCCGTTGAAGTCCGTTCCGGTCCGTCTCCCTTCCGGTTCAGTTATTGTTCCGTTTGTATCCGGTTTTTCATACGTTCTGCATACGTTTTAGATCGGTTTCAGGTGTGTGTGTGTGTGTGTGTGTGTGTGTGTGTGTGTGTGTGTGTGTGTGTGTGTGTGTGTGTGTGTGTGTGTGTGTGTGTGTGTGTGTGTGTGTGTGTGTGTGTGTGTGTGTGTGTGTGTGTGTGTGTGTGTGTGTGTGTGTGTGTGTGTGTGTGTGTGTGTGTGTGTGTGTGTGTGTGTGTGTGTGTGTGTGTGTATGTATATATATATATATATATATATATATATATATATATATATATATATATATATATATATATATATATATATATATATATAATATATTACTGTGTGGACGTCATCATTGGAGACAGAGACTGCTGTGTGGACCATGGATCCAGTGTATTTATACAGCTTCTGGCTTGGAATAGCATCGTTCCTGATGTTTACTTGTACAATCAGGGCCTCTATGCTGTATGGTCTGATCTCTGCCATCTTCTCCAAATAATAAAGCAGGTACTGGGAGGAATCCTAGTCAAACCCTGCTGGGCACATGTGACAGCAAACAAAGATGGCCGTTGTACCATAGGAAGCATACAGGAAGAGGGCTAGAAAGGTCCGTTTTTTTTTTTTTGTTTTTTTTTTTATAGGCAGTGTGTCGTCAACTTCCGTTTTCCATTAGTTCCTATTGAGCTGCAAAACCTTCCGGATAAGTTCCGCAGGGCACAACGTTCAGGAAAAATAGGGTCTGCAGCATTTTTCCGGACCGGCCGCCGGAACGTAAAATCCGGAAGGAAACGGATCCGGTGGGACGGATGTGTACGGACCCATAGGTTATCATTGGAGCCAATCTTGTCCGTTCCGTTTGTACAGTATACGTTCCGGATCCAGTCTGGAAAAAAACACAAGTGTGAACCGGGCCTAAATCTAAGGTGTGATACAGGCAGGTTACCTGGTTATGTTGCAGGCACTGGGATACTTAGTCAGGTGCGGGCCTGTGTGGAGAATGTTGAGGAAAGGCAAAGCTGAAAATGGTTTATACTTGCAACATAAAAAGGACACTTACTGTACATAGTTGGCACGAATTGGCCATGGCACCATTTATAATCTGCGGTTAACGAGTTTCTTTTTCTGTTATTTAAAACAGTACACCCTTAACTTCACTTGGTAAGGCAGCCCAAGTAAAAAGTGAATAATATTAACCAGTATCAAGTAGTAAAAATACACCAAACCATGTCTGTCCATCCAATTTAGTGGGCATCGTTACTCCCTCAGTTATGCTGGGAATACTCCATGAGTTTTTTTCGTCAGATAAATTGTTTGATAATCTCCGACTGGTCCGATCTGATTTTGATTGTTTCTCTGATCGATTTTCTTATTGAAATGAATGGAAATCAATCAGAAAATCGATCGGGCAGTAAATCTGCCAAAAAAACTCATTGGCTATCATTCATAAAGCATTTCCGCATGCGGAAATGCTTAAAACAGCTGACTTTACCGCACACGGAGCAAAATCTGCATTCATAAAGGCTCCTTCCGCATGAAAAACTGACCTTACCAAGCACAGCGATAAATCACCGCCTTGTGCGGTGACTATTGTAAAAAATGTAGCAAAATGTTAATTCATAAAGATTACCGCAAGTGGTGCGAGGTCGGGAAGTACCGCTCCCTCTGATGTGGCGATACCAATGTTAAGTGAATGGAGACACAGACCTCCCAGGCAGCTGCAGTAGAGCGGAACACGGAGAAATGTATCAACTCCGCAGCTTCCTGTGCTTCTGCAAACCTATCGCCTGCCTACCGCCAGCCTAATTCGGGGAATCTCCACACTGCTACTGCAACTGGATACATTTTCATGAATGCCCACCCAGAAGTCTAAAATACCGACAGCGGAGTGTTCCCACACAGATTCTCTTTACCGACAACAGGTTTATGAATTATAGCCATTGTGTATTCCCAGCATTAGGTCCATTGACCAGGACAAACGGGCAGGGGAGGAGGGTAGGTGTCCTTATGAGGGCTGTGAAGTCGGAGTCGTGGAGTCGGGCAATTTTGGGTGCCTGGAGTTGGAGTCGGGAAAAAATGCTCCGACTCCTAATGAATTTGTAACTGTAATTAAAATAGAAAATATGATAAAATGTTCGATTTCTCAGATAATAGTAATTAAAAATAATGTATATATACAGTAATAGCTGTGCTTAGTCCACAAAAGTGAAATAAACCAATCAAAATTAGTTACTTGTGCTGCTTCAATAAAGCAGTCCCCGTATTTTTAAGGTCAGATATACATATCTGATTGTGACTGTATACATGATGTGTACACAGGAATCACTTATATATACTAAATAACATCTATGCTGTAAGAATAAAGCCTGATGTGTAGCTATGTCACTAATAGAGATGGTCAACGAGATGGAAATAATTCTGCATTGATGCTGATTTATGCAAATGTATGCACTCTCTTTGCTGATGAAATAAAATAATTTGATATGTTATTAGAATTTGGTTTGGTGACTACAAATTAAAGGGTAACTGAGACGGATGAAAAGTAAAGTTTTATACATACCTGGGGCTTCCTCCAGCCCCCTTCAGGCTAATCAGTCCCTCACTGTCCTCCACCACCTGGATCTTCTACTATGAGTCCTGGTAATTCAGCCAGTCAGCGCTGTCCGGCCGCATGCCGCTCCCACAGCCAGGAACATTCTGCACCTGCGCAATAGTGCTGCACAGGTGTAGTATGCTCCTGGCGGCGGAGTGTGTGCATGCGCACTACGCTTGACTGACTCAAGTACCTGGACTCATAGCAGCAGATCCAGGTGGTGGAGGAGGACAACGAGGGACTGATTATCCTGAAGGCGGCTGGAGGAAGCCCCAGGTATGTATAAAACTTTAATTTCATCTGTCTCAGGTTTACCTTGTTACACAGTAGTACTATACTCTACATATGCACTCCCCACAGAGCTGCAGGGAATCCACTGAGAATGCTGTGCACATTGAACACAGAGGTGTTGTCTGTTTACAATCTCCTCATTCCCCTGCAGAGTACCTGCACATCATTCTTACATGCACCCACACTTGATAGATGTTCTTTGTTCCGGTTGTACCTTTTACAAGTACTCTTACCAAGGACTAGTTTTAGTCTAAAAGGAATAAATATAGTAATCTACATATCCTTCTCACTTCAGTTGTCTTGTAAAATTCCTAAGCGTTGGCAGTTAAGAGACGAATTTCATGTTACATACTTTTAATCAACACAATTGTAATATGCAAATTAGGAGTCGGAGTCGTGGAGTCGGAGTCGGTGGAATCCTAAACTGAGGAGTCGGAGTCTGTGGATTTTTGGACCGACTCCACAGCCCTGGTCCTCATCTCCTCTACACTGCACTCAGCTCACCTCAGACATGTGATAAACTCACCTAATTGGACCCATTTTTCTGCCAAATTTCCATTTTTATTTTTTTCAGTTGGCAACCAATTTATGTCAGTGCTGCCCAGATACTTTAGGCCACTGACCCAACATTACCTGAAAATATAGCCAGCATGCCATCATCAGCGAACACACACTGCAGCCTTTATTCTATCCCGTTTGTATTTGAATTTCCAGTTATAATTCCAAACCCTTTTGTTTGTTTGTTTTTTCTTTTTGTCCCCACAGTCCTATGCAGCAGCTCCTTTGTAGGTTGCTGCCATTCAGGAAGTAGTATGGTGGAGATATTAGGTAGCCTGATGGTGTAGTGGCTCACAATCTTGCCTCTCAGTGCTAGCGTCTTGAGTTAAATTCCTGTCTTGGCCACTTCTGCATGGAGTGTGGGTTCTCTGGTTGTTTGCGTGGTCTTCTTCTGAAGACTCTCAGTTAGTGATAGTCATGTCTAGGAGGACTCATGGAGAAGCATGTGATTTGTTTGATCAGCTGATAGATTTGCAACGCTCTGATTTGCTGTGATTACACTCAGCTTTAGCACATAACTAGCAAATCAGAGACTTAAATATCTATCACCTGACCAAACTGATCACATTTCTCAGTGAGTTCTCCAAGACATGCCAATAACTACTCTCTGGTGTCATCCCACCTTTGAAATGTGTCGATTCTTAGCTAGCCAATTTCCCCTCTAATGCTACGTACACACATGCGACTACGATCGTTCGTTGTTAACGACGAACGATCTTTTAATTGACGAAAGAACGACCGGAGTAAAGTTAGTTCTAAAAAGTGTGTAACGATCACATCGTTAGAACCAACGTTACACTACGTAAAAGCACTCAATGCGCCTGCGCATAAAATTGTAAAGTTCCCTGGAGAAAAAGTGAAATGCGCATGTCCAGCCTGGTACAAACGATCGTTTCCAACGATGTACTACTTTTGCAAACGATCGTCGTTGGTTAAAATCCGCCGAGACAGAACTTTCTTTTGTAGCGATTTGGCTCGTTCGTCGTTTGACTTAATAGTCGGTGGTTCGTTTTTTGTAACGATCGTCGTTGGTAAAGATCGGGGAACGATCGTTACAAACGACTATAGTCGCATGTGTGTACGCACCTTAAGGCCTAGAACCCACTACAAAACACTATCGCAGTCGCTATCGGATTTCATGAGCGATTGCTGGCGATTTTGGTAGCATTTTTAAAAAATGTCAGCTTTTTGCCAGCGATTGTTTAGTGATTAGCGGTTTTAATTCTGATTGGTCCTTTCAAGTTTAATTTTTTTTACAGTGTGCAGTAATGTAAAAGCGCTAGCAAAATCGCTCTGTGTAGGTTTTGATGAGCGATTACGCCAGGGTTTGTATACTTTACATTGCAGAAATGCTATCGCTAAATGCTGCATGTCCTGCGTTTGTGATTTTGGTAATCTCAATCGCTCCACTGGAATTTGGCCCATCCATTTACATTAGCTGAGCGTTTAGGGAACTCGCTAGCGTTTTGAATCGCTCCCTAAACGCTCACAAAACCACTCTAGTGGGTTTGAGTCCTCAAGCTCAGTACACACACTAGAAGAAACTAGGCTGAGGCGGTCGATAATTACTGCCTTTGCTAAGAATCCAGCAGTTGTACAGCAGCCCCCTACCCTGCTTGGCCAGCATTGGTCAGCTGACGGCTTTGTTCACTCCACTTACCATTCCCACCTCATGATGACACACTTCCTGCTGCCTTTGGTCCAATTTCAAGCTGATTACAATTTACATGTAGGCTTTATTCACATCTAAAATTGAAATCGCTTACGCCAGCGATTTTTGAATTTTTTTTCCCCTTCCTGTCGCTCCACTGCGCTGTACGATTTGGTGTAGAACGCTTTTGCAGAGCAATTTGTTTTTTCACTTCCTGACGCAAGTCAGGAAGTGAACTCTTTGACCCAGAGAAAATTGTGAGTGCTTTTCGTTTTTCCTATAACTTCCATTTTAGCAAAATCGCCCCGAAAGTGGTACATGCAGTGCTTTGCTGAGCGGAAAGCAGACGAAATGTGCTGATATGAACTGTCCCATAAGGAATCATTGAATCATTGCACAAACGCTTTTAAGGCGTTTTTAAAAATCGCTGGCTCACCAAAAAACGCAAAACGCCCTAGGTGTGAACAAGCCCTAAGGGTAGGAACACGCTAGGCAGATTTGCATATGCGGTTTCCACTATGTGCTATTGAAAACGCATAAGTGATTCTGCTTAGTGTGTTCCTACGCTTGAGTTAAAGCTTGGTTAAAGGAAACACCAGGCATTTTTTTTTTTTAATTTAAAAAAGCAGATCTACTTACCTGGGGCTTCCTCCAGCCCCTGGCATCTTGTCCCTCGCTGCAGCTCCACTCCCAGTTGGTGACCCGGGGTGCTTTCCATGGCAGCAGCCAACCCAGCAAGGTTGGTGGTTACTGTGTGCAGCCGCATTACTCGCCTTCACGCTTCTACTGCCAGGTGTGTTCTGCGCAGGCACTGTACTTCTGCGCCTGTGCACCCTAGCTGCTGACCTCACCGGGTCGGCGGCTGCTACGGAGTGGACCCAGGTCCACTGCTGGGAGCGGAGCTGCCTGCGGCGAGGGACACATAAGCTGCCAGGAGCTGGATGAAGCCTCTGGTAAGTAGATCTGCTTCCCTTTTTTTTTTTTTTTTTTTGTTCTATGCACAACTGTGGCAAGAGGGCTATGGAGGCTGCCATGTTTATTTCCTTTTAAACTATACCAGTTGCCTGGCATCCCTGCCGATCTATTTGGCTGCAGTAGTGTCTGAATAATACCAGAAAAAAAGTATGCAGCTATTCTTGTCAGATCTGACAATGTTAGAAACACCCAATCTGCATATACTTGCTCAGGGTTTATGGTTAAAAGTATGAGGGCTCGTTTCCACTATTGCGTTGCGAAATCTCTGCGGCAAAATTCGCATGCAGATGCGAATTTTGCATGCGTGTGCATATGAATTTTAGTGCAAATTCGCATGAAAATTCGCATGGATGACGATGTATGCGAATTTAACCATGGCAATGCTGGTGTGCTTTTCCATTGATTTCATGCGATTTCGCATGCGAATTCGCATGAAAATTCGCATACAAAAACAGAATGCGAATTTTCTATTAAATACATTAGCGGTGATTCGCATGCATTCCACTCGCAGGCGAATTCTGCGGCTCTGTTGTGCGTTTTTTCACCGCTGAAAAAAACGCACCTCAACAATGCTACAGTGGAAACAGGCCCATCCACTTGCATTACATGTGCGAATCCGCATGCGTTAGACGCATGCGGATTGGCGATAGTGGAAACAAGCCCTTAGAGGCAGAGGATCAGCAGGATAGCCAGGCAACTGGTATTGCTTAAAAGAAAATAATTATGGCAGCCTCCATATCTCTCTTGCTACAGTTGTCCTTTAAAAACGCCTGATGGCGTCATACGCTGGCACAGCTGCGGCCAACAAGTGACTGTTGCTACTGCTGGCACAGTGGCGGCTGCTGGTTAGTGGCGGTTCCTGCTGCTGGCATAGTGGCGGATGCTGGCAAGTGGCTGTTACTGCTGCTTGCATAGTGGCAGGCGCTAAGCTGCTGCTGGCCCAGTGTTGGCCGCTGCTAGCTCAGTGGTGGCTGCTGCTGGCACATTAAGGACACTGTGGTGGCTGTTGCTGGCTCAGTAGTGGCACTGGAATGGCTGCCTCGCCCTTCACTCACCAGGTCACTGACTCTGTTTGCCTACCCACTCTGCTCTTTCTCCTCAATTGGGACTCCTATAGCAAAGTCCCATAGTAATTGCTATAGGAAAGGACTACAAAAAAAAAGTCGTAGAAAAACGTTTGCAGATGCAGGTGGCCATTTTTTCAAGTCCTATAGTAATCACTTTGAGATTACGGACAAGCGGAGGGGGAGGCAGAGTGGCAGCAACACATGCTATGTAAAACAGAGGACAGCTTTGGGGGCCACCTGAAGAGGCACATTGGGAAGCATTTGGCCTGCCCCTCGTGGGTACTCTCAGCCACCACTGAGCCTACTTGGGGGAAACCTCTGGATCCTAAAGAAGCTTGCCATGACCTCTTCTGCTTGCACATTCCAGCGATGGGACCGTGCTACTGCTTAGGTGCAGGGAGGACACTCTTTGGGGGTTCCATCGCTGAATCGGCCTGGCTGAAGAGGAGGGGGAAGACTCTTTAGTGTAAATCGAAAATGAACACCGCTCACCACACCACTCGAGCTGTGCTCACGAGTCCCGAAGGACTCGAATGTGTGATTTAAATGAGGCTTAATTGCCTCAGCTGTGCGGCTGGGAGAGGTGGTTACTTACCCATAAGTCCGTCATCTTCCATGCGTCCCAAATGTCTTGCAAGCGTCCTATAGGATGCGTTGCAAGACTCACTACCTCACTTCGTCCTTCCGACTTGAAGGAGGAAGTGTGCGGTAGTGAGTATTGCAACGCTTCACATAGGATGCGTGCAACAAGACGCTTGGGACGCATAGAAGACGACGGACTTATAGGTAAGTAACCTCCCCTCTCCCAGCCGCACAGCTGAGGCAATTAAGCCTCATTTGATTCACAAATTTGAGTTCTTCGGGACTCGTGAGCACAACTCTGCACACCACCTATCCGATCAGGTACAGGATCACGGGAAGCCAACCACCCCCAGACTTCAGGAACAGAAGGGAAGGATCCGCTCAACCAGTACATAAATGTCCAATCTTCCGATCTTTATTGAAAAATGTGCATACTGGACATAGCAAAAAAATAGCTCACGCGTATCGGAGCTTCATACTTGCTCCTTAGTCATAGGTCATGAGCTATGACTAAGGAGCAAGTATGAAGCTCCGAGGTACGCGTGAGCTTTTGTTTTGTTTTTTGCTATGTTCAGTATGCACATTTTTTGAACAAAGAATGGACTTTTATGTATCGGTTGAGCGGATCTTTTCAGAAAGCCTCTTTAGGATCCAGAGGCTTCCCCTTCCTGGGTTAAAGGACACCCGAAGCAAAAATAAACAATTGTATCTATCTTCCTTCTCCTAAAAATGATTTTTTTAAGATATTCCACAGTTTTATTTTATGTTTAAATCTACTTTTTTAAATTTTAACAGTTTTATTGTTTTTGCTCTGACACATTCATTGAAGTACAGTGGTTTGCAAAAGTTTTCGGGCCCCCTTGAAGTAAGTTTTCCACATTTTCTTAATACTGCTACAAACATGAATCAATTTTATTGGAATTCCACATGAAAGACCAATCAAAGTGGTGTACACATGAGAAGTGGAACAAAAATACATACATGATTCCAAACATTTAAAAAAAAAAAAAACTGCAAAGTGGGGTGTGCGTAATTATTCAGCCCTCAATAATTTGTAGAACCACCTTTTGCTGCAATTGCAGCTGCCAGTCTTTTTTAGGGTATGTCTCTACCAGCTTTGCACATATAGAGACTGAAATCCTTGCCCATTCTTCTTTGCAAAACAGCTCCAGCTCAGTCAGATTAGATGAACAGCGTTTGTGAACAGCAGTTTTCAGATCTTGCCGCAGATTCTCGATTGGATTTAGATCTGGACTTTGACTGGGCCATTCTAACACATGGATATGTTTTGTTTTAGGCTTCTTTCCCACCAGAACGTTGCGTTTAGGGGACGTTATGGTCGCATAACGTGCCCCTAACGCAACGCCTGGTGGTGTTGGAGCAGGACGCTACCAAGAGCCGCGTTGAAAGCAGCTCTTGGTGCGCCTGCTCTGTCGGATGCGCTGTGGAGACCACGTAAGCGGAGCTCTCCGCATCTCGTAGTCCCGCCAGCCAATCAGCGGCCGCTCCTGGAAGTAAACACTGCAAGTGCAGTGAATATAAAGTAGCCATGTGCCTGGCTACCTAGCGGCCTCTCCCCGCCTCCTCTCCGCCCACAAAAAAAAACAAAAAAACACCCATACTGAGCATGTGCAAACAGTCTATGGCGGCTTAAGCCGCTAGAACGCATAGTATGCTGCACTTCAAACGAACATGCAGCGTTACTGTGTAACGCAACGTGGGCACTGTGAACAGCCCATTGCCGTGCGGTGGGGTGCGTTACAGGCTGCACTAACGTGAGCCTGTAACGTCTCACTGTGAAAACAGCCTTAAACCATTTCATTGTTGCCCTGGCTTTATGTTTAGGGTCGTTGTCCTGTTGGAAGGTGAACCTCCGCCCCAGTCTCAGTCTCAAGTCTTTTGCAGACTCCAAGAGGTTTTCTTCCAAGATTTCCCTGTATTTGGCTCTATTCATCTCCCCATCAACTCTGCCCAGCTTCCCTGTCCCTGCTGAAGAGAAGCACCCCCAGAGCTTGATGCTGCCACCACTATATTTTACAGTGGGGTTGGTGTGTTCAGAGTGATGATATGCAGTGTTAGTTTTCCGCCACATGTAGCGTTTTGCATTTTGGCCAAAAAGTTCCATTTTGGTCTAATCTGACCAGAGTACCTTCTTCCACATGTTTGCTGTGTTCCCCACATGGCTTGTGGCAAACTGCAAACGGGACGACTTATGCTGTTCTGTTAACAATGGCTTTCTTCTTGCCACTCTTCCATAAAGGCCAACTTTGTGCAGTGCACGACTAATAGTTGTCTTATGGACAGATTTCCCCACCTGAGCTGTAGATCTCTGCAGCTTGTCCAGAGTCACCATGGGCCTCTTGACTGCATTTGTGATCAGCGCTCTCTAGGCCTGAACGATTTTAGGAAAAAATTGAATTGAGCGATTTCTGTCCGAAATTTCAATTCACGATATCCTTCAAATCAAGCTTAGTTCCCTTCTCTGTGCCTGTTTCTTCCCCCTCTGTCTCTCCTTGTGCCCCCTTTGCCTCTTTATGCCTCCTCTGGGTCTCTCTTGCCCCCTTTTTTGTCTCTGTGCCCACTCTGTTCCTCTCTGTGCCTCCTCTGTCCCCCAAGCTGCATCAGTTCTGGACATAGTTTCCAGCACGAGTCCAGCGATGCCAGTCTATCCACTTCGCCTCTGTTTTGCCAAGCACAAGAGCCGGCAGAGGGCGACAGAAGACACAAGGTATGTCTAACGCTGCGGGCCGCACGCACTGGGACTTTGGGAAAGTTTGAAGGCGCTTCTTCAAACTTCCCCATGTGGAAATGACGTGATCGCAATATTCGCTGCTTTGACGATTCTGAAATTGTGACCTTGGTGATCACGATTTCGATTTAAATTCGATTTATCTTTCAGGCCTAGCGCTCTCCTTGTTCGGCCTGTGAGTTTAGGTGGACGACCTTGTCTTGGTAGGTTTACAATTGTGCTATACACCTTCCATTTCTGAATGATCGCTTGAACACCGTTGAGTGGGGTGTGCATTGCATGTGTGGCGGGGTGGCCATCCCATGCGTTTTTAATTTATAAACTACTGATGAATTCCATAATATTAATAAAGTTATCATTTTGTAATTTTCTAAATTGATTGTGGACAATACATCTTTTTATGACACACGTCAGCTCTATTGAACCACTTCAAATTTTGAGTAAATATCGCTTGAACAGTGCTCCGTGGGATTTTCAAGGCTTTGGAAAATCTTTTTGTAGCCTAAGCCTGCTTTAAATTTCTCAATAATTTTTATCCCTGACCTGTCTGGTGTGTTCTTTGGACTTCATGGTGTTGTTGCTCCCAATATTCCCTTAGACAAGGCCTCTGAGGTCGTCACAGAGCAGCTGTATTTGTACTGACATTAGATTACACACAGGTGCACTCTATTTAGTCATTAGCACTCATCAGGCAATGTCTATGGGAAACTGACTGCACTCAGACCAAAGAGGACTGAATAATTATGCACACCCCACTTTGCAGTTATTTATTTGTAAAAAATGTTTGGAATCATGTATGATTTTCGTTCCACTTCTCACTTGTACACCACTTTGTATTGGTCTTTCACGTGGAATTCCAATAAAATTGATTAATGTTTGTGGCAGTAATATGACAAAATGTGGATAACTTCAAGGGGGCGAATACTTTTGCAAGCCACTGTAAGCCAGAGTTAAAATCTATGAATTATTGACCCTTTTTATCTCTTTCTGCTAGGAAAGTTTTTTATAGTTGGAATTTCTTATCCGTGAGGGTCATAATGTAGTCACTTCCTGTCTGAGTCAGGACTGAGTCAGCCACTGACATACCTGATATTTAACTCTTTCAGGCAGAGAAAGGAAAAAAGGAACAAAGCATAGTTATTAGTGTGCTAGGCACTGTACATTCCTATGTCTATCTCATCATGCCACACGTCACTTCAGGTATGCTTTAACCGATTCCGGCCCGACGCAGTACAAATCTACGGCGGGCAGGGGGCACTGCGGTCCTGACCGGACGTATCTTCTACGTCCCATTGACCGCACTCCCGTCGCGTTCAACCCGCCGAAATTCGCATGCTCTGCCGCCTTTATGACGGCAGAGCACTGTGAGCCGGGCAGGAGCTGTTTTTATTGGCTCCCGGCCCTGCCTTTCATGTAAGCAGCTCCCATTGGCTTACATGGGAAAACAGGGTCAGGAGCCAATGAGAGCGGTTCCTGACCCGCTCACATGACTCTTCCGTCATAGAGACGGAAGAGTCTGTATCCTGGGGGTCCCGGGCGAGCGGCGATGACGGCAGTACGGTGCGGCAATTCGTCGGGAATCCGTCGGGATTGGACCAGCGGTCTCTGGTCCTTAGGTGCCCGGAGACCGCTGGTACGAAAGTGGTTAAGCATCTAAAGCTGATGCAAACCTCATAGGTTTGCTTTAACGCCCTAGTTCACCCTACAGATTTTTAATTGTTAGTAAAGTTGGATAGAGGACTGTGCAGTTACTCATTCATACTTGAAGTATCCATTGCAGAGAAATTCTATTTGGGAAAAAACAGTCATGTGGTGCAGGCATCCATACAGGAAATGGACTGCTGCCAGGTGATTGGGTGTTCCCCAGCTAGTGAATAGGACTCACTTCCACAGCACAAAGCAGCACCTGAATGTGCCACCCTACCTTTGCAGCTGACAGAATACCTGTCAGCACTGAAATTTCAACTCAGAAGACTTGTGTTTTTGTTGAGTTCATCAATGTGTAATAAAGCTTTTAACTTTTCCCACACCTTTTCCAGTGTGCTTATAAAATCCACATACAGCTCTCATAACCCTGCCTGCAATAAAGAGCAATTTCTCACTGCTGTATTATGTAATTATGTAACCCTTTTTATAAAAAAAAAAAAAAAAAAAAAACTCTGGAGGTTGTGGGAATGACTCCTTGTTATACACTGAAAGGAAGAAATGGTATGTGAAGATTAGACCCTGCGGAGCTGCAGCATTGGCTACAAAGTTTGTCCCACAACAGCAAAGGGATGTGATGAGTGGGGTGAGGTGATCTCTTCTGCCCATCTCCACTCCTCCTTGACTATGTCACATGAGTGATGCCAAGATAGTGGGGAAGGGTTTCTATGGCTCATGGACTGCTGTTCTGTCAGGTTTTCTGCAGCAGGCAGCATCTGTTTTGGCTCAGGAGAAGAGGTTTTTTTTGCAAACCCAACATCCAGATAATAAAAAATGAATAATGTACTGTATGGCCTGGTGCACACCAAAAACCGCTAGCAGATCCGCAAAATGCTAGCAGATTTTGAAACGCTTTTTCTTCTTTTTCTGTAGAGTTTCAGCTAGCGTTTTGCGGTTTTGTGAAGCATTTTTGGTGTAGTAGATTTCATGTATTGTTACAGTAAAGCTGTTACTGAACAGCTACTGTAACAAAAACGCCTGCAAACCGCTCTGAAGTGCCGTTTTTCACAGCGGTTTGCGTTTTTCCTATACTTAACATTGAGGCAGAAACGCATCTGCAATCCAAAATCTGCAGCAGCCCGGGAGTATGCGTTTCTGCAAAACGCCTCCCGCTCTGGTGTGCACCAGCCCATTGAAATACATAACCCTAGCGGATCCGCACCCGCAAGCGGATCGCAAACCGCAGCAGAACCGCTCTGGTGTGCACTAGGCCTATATGTACATTCCACAAAATATATTATTTACTAAAAAACACAGATATAAACTAGGGCTTTATGCAACATGACAAAATGTATAAATACACAAAGATGTGAAATAGCTGTCTGAAAAAAGTGTGTAGGTACATCATATAAATATGGCAGTATTATGAAACATTTTTTTTGAGCATATGTAAAAAAAAAAATGTATGAACTTGTGTGTCATTAGAAATGATGACTGAAGCTTCATTGGTGTATTACAATAATCCTATCCTAATCCTAACATTTGTATAGCGCTTTTCACCGGTTGGTGCTCAAGAGCTGCAGCTACTAAGGGTGTGCTCAAGGGGCCACCCTGCAGTGTTAGGAAGTCTTGCCCAAGGACTTCTTATTGAATAGGTACTGACCCTGGCCAGGATTTGAACCCGGGTCTCCCATGTCAAAGGCAGAGCCCTTAAAGTGAATGGGAACTGATTTCTTAAAAAAAAGCAGATACTTACCTATTGAGATTGGGTCCTATAGAGCCTTCCCGCTCCTCCCTTGGTCCCTGCTCCAGCTCTGGCTCCCCGGTAGCAGTATTAAGCCGAAATTGATCAAACGCTGCTCTCTCTGCCACTGAAGGGAGGATTCAGAACTCTTCGGGAGCCTGAGTGCTCCTGAAGATGGGCTACTGTGTATGGGCAGTATGGAGCCGCCTGTCTTTGGGAGGACTCTGCTCTCAAAGACTTCCGAAGCCCCCCGTGGTGAGAAATTCAAACGCTGCAGCTGCAACACAGGAACTGGGAGAGCTCTATAGGACCCAGAGCTTTCCCTCTTCTTAGGTAAGTATCTTTTTTTATTTATTTATTTTATTTTTTTTCCATGATTCCCAATGAGTTTAACCACTTTACCCCGCCTGTACGAATTTCTACGTCCCTTTTCCCATCCTTTAACCCCCAGGGACGGAGAAATCCGTGCTTTCCGCGCTCCCGCTCGCTGTAGCGCGCACTCCCGCTTGTAAACACGCCGCTCGCCCGGAGATCAATGAACGGGAAAATACATTCCCGTTCGTTGATCTAAGCCTCGCAATGATCCGCTGCTTTTCCGCTAAGCAGCACGATCATTGTGAAAAGAAAAAAACTTACCCAGCCTCCTAGTACTTCGCATTAAACAAAAAGTTACTGTTGCCATCTTGTGGCCAAATAGTAAAACTACACCCTAAATCATTTTTCACATACAAATTCATTCCTGATACACAGAAAATTAACTCATTACCTCCCACGCTCCCCTTTTTTTTTTTTTTTTTTTTTTTGTAATTAAAAAAAACAACATAAATAGTTACCTTAGGGACTAAACTTTTTAAAATTTTTATGTCAGGAGGGTACAACACTTACTTTATAAACTATGGGCTTGTAATTAGGGATGGACGCAAAACTGAAAAAAATGCACCTTTATTTCCAAATAAAATATTGGAGCCAAACATTGTGATAGGGACATAATTTAAATGGTTTTATAACCGGGACACATGGGCAAATACATTTCATGGGTTTTAATTACAGTAGCATACATTATTTAAAAACTATAATGGCCGAAAACTGAAAAATAATTAATTCCCACATTTTTCCTATTTTCCCATTAAAACATATTTAGAATAAAATAATTCTTGGCATAATGTCCCACCTAAAGAAAGCCTAATTGGTGGTGGAAAAACAAGATATAGTTCATTTAATTGTGATAAGTAATGATAAAGTTATAGACAAATGAATGGAAGGAGCGCTGAAAGGTGAAAATTGCTCTGGTGCTCAAGGGGTAAAACCCCTCAGTGGTGAAGTGATTAACCAGTACACTATCCAGCCACTACAAGAGGGTTTCAGAAGTCCACATTCAGTACAGAATTGTGTGCTTTATCTGTGACGTGACCGTGACTTGCATCAGTTCTGTAAACAAAGTACACTGTATAAAGGTGATCTTGGCCTTTAATACACTGTTATGGACATAGGTGAGGCAAGTTTGTCTTAACAGGATTAAAACATGTTTCTGCTCATACCTTTTTTTTATTATTGCTGTAGAGCAAAAGCTGCAACCAGATTATGCAAATTCCTATCCCTTTTATGTAATGTTTAACTAAGTTTTTACAGAACTGGAAACAAAAATCCAATTTGTTCACTTAATTGATGAATAGAAACTTAAAACAGTAAATATTTCCATTGTGGAGGTTACCTTACAAAAGACTGAATGTTTGACTTGCTTATTCACCCTTGGTACAAAGCTCATTTTCTTTGTGAGTGTTTTATTCTGGATTTATGTCCCATTTAATTTTTTATATTTTAGTTTATACCCTTTAAAAGTAGCAGTTAGCGTCACACCTGCATCAAGCATGTCAGTGGAGTCTGTAAACCTGATCTGTGTATTTAGGGCCGGTTAACACTGCAAGAGCCTTTTTTATTTTTTTATTTTTTTACTCTTTATGTAGCCACCCTGGCGTTCTATTTCCCCAGGATTTCTGTACAAAAAGTGGTTCAATTAATTTCCAATAATTTTTAACCAATTTTTTTTTTTTTTTTTTTTTTTTTTTGCAATCATTTTTTTTTATATTGAATTCAATACAGGGTATTGTATTGAATTCAATTTAAAAAAAAATGTTTGCTGTGAGATTTTGATGATGCTGTGTGACACTGGTGCCATTAACGCCGATCGACGGGGGACATGTGATCCCCAAGGGAGAAGCAAAATCCGCCAAGGGACATGAAAGAAGGCACTGGGGAAGCTATCAGTGGTACGCGACGAGGGATCAGCATTCCAATGGTGAGTATAAGACTCAGATGTATTAGCCAGATGTGCAGCCAGGTATAGTTAGCCAGATGTGCAGCCAGGTATAGTTAGCCAGATGTGCAGCCAGGTATAGTTAGCCAGATGTATTGGCCAGGAATAGTTAGCCAGATGTGCAGCCAGGTATAGTTAGTCAGATGTATTAGCCAGGAATAGTTAGCCAGATGTTTGCCAGGTGTATAGGAGACAGATGTGCAGCCAGGTCTAGGGAGTCATATGTATAGGGAGACAGGTTTGCGGGTGCCTCTGCCCCCCCCCCATTGCCCCCAATGCTGTGGCCGGGTGTCCCTTCTGGGGGGGGCTCCCCTTCTGTGCTGTCTGGTAGTGGCCGGCGGGGATCCCCTCTGTGGGAGGGGGGGGGATCCCCATACTGTGCATGCGGGTGGCCCTTCTGTGTGTGCGGGGGGGGTATCCCCTTCTATGGGGGCTAGCCGTGGTCGGTCGGGGACACCCCCTTCTGTGGTGGGAGGAAGGTGGGTGTCCCCATCTATGCGGGCTGTGGGTGGCCTCTCCCTCCTCTTCCCCCATCCCTCCCTCTCTGTCAAAGGTGTCCCCCCCCATCCCGTGTCTCCCCCCTGTCAGAAGCCCTGATCTACTCACCTGAGGGCTTTCTCCTGCGGCGGAAGCGGCGCGCCTCCTCCTCCATCGCGAAGTCTCGTGTTCTCTGTAATTACAGTACGCGGCTTGGTGACGTCACCAAGCCGCGTACTGTAATTACACAGACCGGGACTTCGGCGATGGAGGAGGAGGGTGTCCATCGCGGCCGCCGCAGGAGAAAGCCCTCAGGTGAGTAGATCAGGGCTTCTGACAGGGGGGAGACACGGGATGGGGGGGGGGGACACGGGGGACAGAGAGGGAGGGATGGGGGAAGAGGAGGGAGAGGCCACCCACAGCCCGCATAGAAGGGGACCCCCCCCCCCGCACAGAAGGGGGTGTCCACGACCGGCCAAGACCAGCCCCATAGAAGGGGATACCCACCCCCCCCGCACACACAAAAGGGTCACCGCATGCACAGTACGGGGATCCCCCCCCCCGGCCATCCGCACAGAGAGGATCCCCGCACCAGCCACCCGCCGGCAAAGAAGGGGATTCCCCAGGGTGGCTGGATGCTAGTTCTGTATGCTGTGGGTAGCACAGATCGCTACCCACAGCGTGCTGACAGGCATCCAGCCATCCTGGGGAATCCCTCTGATGAGGAAAAAGTGCAGCCGGCGGGGAAGAGAAGCAAGAAATCTCCCTGGCGGTATTGACGAGCTCAGCTCGTCAATACCGCTTTCAGCAAGTTTTTCCTGGACGAGCTGAGCTCGTCAATACCGCCAGGGTGGTTAAAGCGGATCCGAGATGAAAAACGAACTATAACCAGTAACTTGTCTATATATCTTATCTAAAGTTTAGATAGTTTACACAGCAAATCTAACTGCAAACAGCTTTTATAGTTTATGATTATTTATTCCTGTGATACAATGAGAGCGGCCATGTTCTGTTTGTCACACAAACAAGCTGATAGCATCTCCAGACCTCAAATTAACTCCCCTCTCCTGCTCCCTCCTCCCCCCTGCCTCTGAAATCTCTGGCTAGTAACCTCCTCTTCCTCTTGCCCAGACTGAGCTCCCATAAGCCCTTGCTACATGGATCTGAGAGTGCCAAGGCACTGGAAAGCTGTACATGGGCCGTATAGAAAAATGCAAAACGCTCACAAAATCACTTCGTACTGACGTCAGGAAGTGAAAGAACGCAATCACTCTGCACAGAACGCACAGAAATCGTCAAAAAAAGGTGTCAAACAGCCAAAGTGATCGGAGCGCAATGTGAACGAGGCCTAAAGGCCTGTTTCCACTAACACAAATCTGTAGGCATTTTCTGCATGCAGATTTGCAGGACAAGTCAATGGGCCTGTTTCCATTACATGTGAAATTCGCTCCACCCACCTGCAGGCAGAAAAACCCAGCTGCCTGTGTAACTGTTCTCCAAGGTTACGTGCACAGTGGATGTTGCGTTGCATACAGTTGATGAAAAGTGCATCACTGTTAAGGTGCACATTTTGCAGGGCATTACCATGCTGCATACCACTATACCGCAATGCGCCTGCCGCACTGAACGTTGCTACATGAGGTAAAGTGCTGTTTTGCAAGCCACGTTACAATGTGTCCCTTATGCCTCACTGCAATGCACCACTGGGAATGTAGGCTAACTGGTATTTTTGTGCATGTTCTTAAACGTCAGTTTTTCCTGTACTGTGGTACCCCAAAGTGTATTCCATAGTACACGTGGTTTTACAAGTCGTTTATGCAGTGTCGGTAATATACCAGTGTCTCATGTTTTTATTTCCCTTTTTATGCATCCAGGAATTTTATTTGCTTAAATTGCTGCAGTTTGACATTGAATGCAGTTTTTTTAGCTTTATTTGCAACCAATATTTCCACGTCTGCTGTCTCCAGCTATATCTAACTTGGTTTGTATGGTGCTATGCCATTGGCACTACCACAATTACTACTACAATATACATTGTTCAATAGTGATGGTCAATGAGATGCAAATAATTCTGTGTTCATGCTGGATTAGGCCACATACAGACATCAGACCATAGTCTTTGGAAAATGAAAGATCACAGACCAATCTTACCCCCTTCCATGTAGTATAAGAGCCATACTCTACACAGTCTATTCTATGGAGCTGAACTCCACATCAGAAAAAAATCTTTGCAAGATGCTGCACACACAGATGCTGTACAGACACAAAAGATCAGTATCTGCAAAAGATCTGTTCCTGCCAAAAATCCATTCCTGCAAATTGCAATGATAGTCTATGAGATCTGCAGATCATCATACACACATGATTTAGCTGACATTCATCTGCAGATCAGATCCACCAGGATGGATTTTCAGATCTGCAGATGAATGTCAGTTAAATCATGTGTGTATGATGATCTGCAGATCTCATAGACTATCATTGCAATTTGCAGGAACGGATTTTTGGCAGGAACAGATCTTTTGCAGATACTGATCTTTTGTGTCTGTACAGCATCTGTGTATGCAGCATCTTGCAAAGATTTTTTCCTGATGTGGAGTTTAGCTCCATAGAAAAGACTGTGTAGAGTATGGCTCTTATACTACAGGAAGGGTGGTAAGATTGGTCTGTGATCTTTCATTTTCCAAAGACTATGGTCTGATGTCTGTATGTGGCCTTATGCTTGTAGCTTGAAAATGGGCCAATGGCATTCTGCCTTGACAGGATAAATTATCCACTGCTAAAGGCTTGTACACCAGAAAAATCAGTGGCAACCGGTACCCGATCCCTTGGGCAATATTGCAGGGCCGAGGCTGACGGACACAGCGCTAACCTTCAGGCTAGCGATGTGTTATTTTGCTATGCATGGGGTGGAGGCCTGATGGAGCTGAGTGACTTCATATGGTAAATGGGGACAACAATGCTCTCAGCCAAAGCGTATCGCTGGACGAGGGGTTGGCAGCTTCCGCGCACACACTGGATTCTCTGCAAAGGCGGTAATTATCTGCCACCTCAGCCTAGTTTCATCTGCAATGTGTATGGAGCTTTAACAGATATCTGAACCTTAGCTAGATCTCTATTCAGATACACGCTAGTGCAAGGAAGATTGGCAGAACTTTGAGCAGAACTGGGGCAAAAATGGAGCAGATCCCTGGATTACAGATTCAATTAGGTAGTCACTCTGAGCGACTTTTATGTTCGTTTTACACCACATTTCCTCCAATTCTACCTGCACTAGTGTTAATAAATCTGCACTATTGTTCCCTAGGTCCTACATCTTGAGCTTCTGCACTATGCTGTTAGAAGCAGTGTTGAGAGCTTTTTGCTAAATCCAGTTAAATTACATCACCACTATAACTTCATTATACTGTATAGATTTTTAGAGGAGGCCTGTGCTACATCATTTTACTTACTGTTTTCACATGATTCTCTGAAACGTTTATCTCCTGCAGCTGCCATTAAAGATTACTTCTACTTGGTATTATAAGCACATATTTGATTTTGCGTATCTCCTTCCACAGAAGAGCAAACCTAACTTTATTAAACTGTTGGTACATGGTGATTGTTTTTTCTGGCTCTAAGCAAGTGTACTCATGTTGTGAACATCGTTTCACAAAATAGGTGAAGTTTGTTTTTTGGCTGTACGTGATTAACTAAAGACTGTACTTTATGTTCAAGTTCCTAATTCCCTTGACACCAATACTCCCTTCCTTGACATTGCAGCACAGCTTAGCGTAAATGTAACCACTTCCTCTCCCCCGAAACGAGTAACTACGTCCCTGCAAAATGCCATAACTGCTTGCAGGGGCGTAGCTACTACGTACCTCCCCGCCGCGCGTTACCACTCACCCCCGCGTTCATTACCGCCGCCAATCGTTAGCTGCTAGATCAATGAATGGGAACATGGTTCCCATTTATTGATCTAAGTCCCCATGTGGATGACCGCAGCTATCAGACTGCGCCGTCATTCACAAAACCTGCCCACGCAGTGCTTCCTGTTTGTATAGTAATACTATGCATACAGTAGACACCTGCGAGGACATCTTGTGGCCAGATAGTAGAATTACATCTGCATTTTTTTTATTTATTTTTCCCAAAAAGGACCTATGATTTTTTTTTTTTTTTTTTTTTCAAAAAATCAAGTTGATTGAGGCACGTAAGAAAGATAATGATACAAACTTTCACGTTCCAATATGAACATAATACAGTCATAAATCGTATAACGGCCATGAATAAGATAAACTGGAATCTAATGTACCAGAGTTTTGGTAATACGAGGGTGTATGGGAAGGAGTGGAGAGGGAAGTAGAAGGGGAGGGTAGGTAGGGAACAGGGGAGGAGATGATTATGGTTAGGATGGAGGTAGGGAGGGGAAGGAAGGTCAGGGAAGTGGGTAAGAAGGGATATGGGATTACCAACGTCACAGCAGGCAAATTGTTAAGAAAAACCATAAAATGTGCATGAGTAATTAGACTAGGATGCACAGCAATATATGTCCAATTGAATTGCCACAGATGATAACATTAAAACAAAGTTTGTCTAGATTGAGCACACCTGAGTTTAAACTTATCTTATTTCCATAAGAGAAGAGGGGAAGCAAATAGTGTTGAGTAAGTAATAACAATGTCGGTGGGGGGGGATTTTAAATATAGCAAAATAGCAATCAAGAGGTAAGCCCCTATAGATACAAGGCTACGGGAGGGATTTTAATCATGCAGGAGCCTCTGAAGGGCCTCTGAGTCTCGAAACTCCGACCACACCGCCCATCTAGATGTGAATTTGTGGGGATTGGATTGGGCTGATGTAGAGAGTTCATCCATTCTCATAATATGGTTTATATATGAGATACGTTTGGGCAGATCAAGGGGATCGTCCTGCCGCCATTTTCTAGCAATTAAACCCCTAGCAGCAATCTGTATAAATCTAAGCATGGATTTTTTTGGCATTGGATATTGACCCAGGGAGAATGGAAAGGAGAGCGACCTCTGGGGAGCAGGACAAAGATAAAGAATATTATGAAGTTCAAAAACCTTTTATAAAGGACCTATTTTAACCTTATTTTTATTTTTTAAATTAACCCCTGACCTCCCACACTCCCCAATAGCAATTTTTTTAAAAAATTTTATTATAAATAAAAAAAATACATAAATAGTTACCTTAGGTACTGAACCTACTTTTTAAATTATGGGCTTGTAATCAGGGATGGACGCAAAACTGAAAAAATGCACCTTTATTTCCAAATGAAATATTGTACTAGGGAAAAATTTTAAACGTTGCAATAACCGGGACAAATGGGCAAATGTGTGGGCTTTAATTACTGTAGCATGTATTAATTTAAAATTATAATGCCGAAAACTGAGAAATAATGAATTTGTTTCCATTTGTTTTCCTTTTTTCCTAATAAAACACTTTTAGGATAAAATAATTCTTAGCAAAAAGTACCCCCCAAAGAAAGCCTAATTGGCAAAAAAAAAACAAGATATAGGTTTTGTTGTCAGAAGTAGTAATAAAGTTATAGGCGAATGAATGGAAGGAGCGCTGACAGGTGAAAATTGCTCTGGTGTTTTTAAGAGGAAAAACCCTTTGAGGTGAAGTGGTTAAAGTAAATGTGAAGTGAGTTAGAAAATAAAAAAAGGCAGATACTTGCCTATGGACAGGAAAGGCTTTCGATCCTCTAGGACAAAATTTAAAGTGGACCTGAACTCATAATATCCTCTCTGCTCTAAAAGATACGCAACAGCATAATAACCTTTAAACAAATAACATTTCTTTGTTACAGCTATACGTATTCCCAAATAAATTTGCTGAGTTTCTACCAGGTCTGTGGAGTCGGTACAAAAATCTTCCAACTCCGACTCCTCAGTTTATGTCACGACTCCAACTTCGACTCCGGGTACCCAAAATGGCGTCGACTCCGACTCCTCCTTAGTCTAATACTTAACAGGGATGTGGATTTTGTACAAAAATCAGCCGACTCCTGACTTCGACTCCGGGTGCCCAAAATTGCCCCGACTCCAACTCAGACTCCACAGCCCTGGTTTCTACTTCCTGATTCATGGAAGCAGACATATTGTTTACAGCCTATGCTTTCAAATGGGCTTAAAGTTAGAGAAACCGAGAGCCCAATAAAGTGTTGTATGTTCAGCATAAATATAGTAAAGATAGTGAGAAGAGTATACTCACAAATGTGGGTTACTACAAAGGCAACCACTGTATAGGCAGGTGAGGAGATTAGACCTGTCCTCACTCAGGATTAAGAAGTCGCTCTCTGTAGATCAGAAAAGGGGTAGATCACCCCTCCACCAAGGGTGGACACAGTACAGCAAAAAGAGAACAGTGGCGCCAGCAGGGTAAAAGTGGATAAAACCTCTAAAATTTGCTTGGAGGAAGCGGTGGACTTACCTCCATAAAGCAGACACGAAATACTGTCTGTATAATAGTAATCACATTTATTATATAGTACCCCAAAAGTGCAAATTTACCCTGCTGGCGCCTCTGTGCTCCTTTTGCTTTCAAATGGGCTTATCTGCCATAGGCAGTCATGTGACACAGGGGAGGGATCAAATTACAACTAGTGATTAGGGACAAATGAGGGGGAATAAGACAGGCTAAACTCTACATGATGAATTTCTCTGTTTTCCGTTTGTCCAGTGCAAGAGTTCAGGTCCACTTAAGCGGCCCGGGCCGCCTGCTGTGGACTGGGGCCATATTCCTTAAATTCCACCCCCTTCCCTCCCTGCATAGTTACGGGGGATTTGAAACTCGCCTCAATCACAGATTCCCGCATCTCCATGGCAACAGGCCGTCACATGACGTGGGGTGGGGACGTGTCGGCGTATTACATGCTGGCAGCCAGCCTGCATCTCACATTCACATTACAACTTAAAGAGACACTGAAGCGAAAAAAAATGATGATATTATGATTTGTATGTGTAGTACTGCTAAGAAAAGAAACATTAAGATCAGATACATCAGTCTAATTGTTTCCAGTACAGGAAGAGTTGAGAAACTCCAGTTGTTATCTCTATGCAAAAAAGCTATTAAGCTCTCCGACTAACTTAGTCGTGGAGAGGGCTGTTATCTGACTTTTATTATCTCAACTGTAATTGAACTGTTTACTTTTCCTCTGCTAGAGAAGAGCTCATTACTTCACAGACTGCTCTGAAAGACTCATTTTGAATGCTGAGTGTTGTGTAATCTGCACCTATTATAGAGTGATGCAATGTTAGAAAAAACACTATATAACTGAAAATAAAAATATGAGAATATTTTTTTGGCTGCTAATCTTCTAGTAATTATTCATAGTACACAACCAATACATTATATCATATATTTTTTTTCGCTTCAGTGTCTCTTCTTTAACACCAATGTAAGTAAATAGAATTTTTCACAGTTAAATGTGAATTTAAAATGCAGGGGAAAAAATTCAGCCTGCAGCATAATGTAGCATGCTGTGTGCGTTTTTTCATTGACAGTCATAGAGCCACTGTGGCAAAACTGCACACTGTGATGCAGTCTAACGTGCATAGTGTCCTAAAAGTCTTCTGGGGGAGGGGGGGAAATCAGTGATTACACATGCAAACTCTCATGTACAAAGTAGACATACGTATGCAAATTTGCTTTCACATGCAATTCTGTGTCTGAAATGGCATGCAAATTTGACCCTAATCATTATATTTGTTTTGTTTTTGCCAAAGCATTTCAGTTTAGGGATACATACATGTCTAGTAAATCAGGCAGATGACTGCAAATCTTTAGTTTTCTGAAGTAAGTTTTAATGCACTTTAAACCTTTTACTCTTTGACATAGTTTGGTTATCTTTGCAGTTCAAGGGTAAAACAGAATATGAAGCTATCTCAGGTTTGGATGTTGCCCAATCCCTTCTGTGCGCGAGCTTTTGGAGTCTGTTAAGCTTGCTGAGTCATTGAGCTTGGCCTTGCTGCATGTATAATTTACACTGCTTTCTGAAGCCATGCCTGTTGTTTTTTCATGTATACTTTGAGTGTGAACGGATTACAGAATTACTGTCGTCATAGCCATGCTATTGTTTCTTATAATGAAACTTTTACTCTTTACTAAGTGTTGTCTTTTTGTTCAAATGATATCTAGTACCTTTAGCAGTAATGTTCTAACTTCCCAAACTTTGTGTGAATTATTGGTGTTAAAATTTAGGTTGAGGGATGCGTACTTTACTGTAAGAATAATGGCCCATACTCATGGGCTACAATTGTCGCCGCAACAAGCGGCGCGCCTGTTGCGGCGACAGGTCACCCGTGAGTATGAGGCGCAACACGGGCACGCACCCCGAACCGTCGCTCGTCGCTGCTGTCGCCATGCGATTGGCGCGGTCAATCGCCCGGTGACAGTTGCCGCCGCAACTGTTGCTAGTCCGCGTGAGTATGTGGACTAGCGACAGCAACCAGCAGGGAATACCCTGAGTTTCCGGCGGGGGGAGGGAGGAACATCAGCGACAGCTTCCTTCGCGTCAGTTGCCAGGTCCCTCCGCCGTGTGTATGCGGAGGGCCTGTCGCGCACACGCTCCCGTGTGCTAGCGACAGGCCAGAAATGTTGCCCGTGAGTATGGGCCATAAGGGTCTATGAGCACAAAGCTTTTCACCAGCAGTGTGTCACCGTCATAGATCTCAACAATTGGCATGATGTGACGTACATGACATGAAAAATGTTGGGAACATTTGCTTTATGCAGCCAATGAACCTGCAGAGGACAGACTTCTTTCAGTTTTCTGCGCACGTTTTTTCTGCATGCGCTTTCTGTACACCATGGGCTTGATTCACAAAGCCGTGCAAACTGTTTAGCACCGGTGTGCTAAACAGTTAGCACGTGAAGTGCCGTTCGCGGACTTTTGCGCGCGCAAAGTGCCGCGATTCACGGCAAATGGCGTGCGCAAAAGTCTACGATCGCGCGAATCGCGGCACGTTGTGCGCGCAAAAGTCCGCAAACTGCACACCCGTGCTAAACAGTTTGCACGGCTTTGTGAATCAAGCCCCATGTGTGTTTGTATGTAGAAAAATGTGTGGGTTTTTTTCACAGCAGCTAATATAATTGATAGAGAAAACTGACAAAATGTGCAGAACTATCCTTCAGGATGTTTTTTTTTTTTGTTTTTTTTTTTCCCCCCTGCGTGCGAAAAACGCATTAAGTGTCAACTAGCCCATTGATTAATGAGTTCTAAGTTTAAAGGGAACCTGTGACAAAAAAAAGTGTTATACATACCTGGGGCTTCCTCCTGCCCTCTTCGTGCTGCTTAGTCCCTCGCTGTCCTCCATCGCTACCTGCAGCCTCCGCAATCTGGCTCGGTAACTATGGGAGTCGAGGCTTACTGCGTGTATGCGACCCGGCTGCTCGCACTCCCATCATGTTCTGCGCCTACGCAGTACAACTGACTGGCTGGCCCCGGATTACCAGACCGGATTGCGGAGGCTGCAGGCGGCCAAAAAACGCAACGAGGGAGCAATCTGGCCAAATAAATGGCGAAATAAAATGCGATTCTGATTGCTGAGGAAGCCCCAAGTATGCATAAAACTTTTTTTTTTTTTTTCTCTCCTTCTTCTTCGTCTCAGGTAAACCTTTTAAACAATTATTCTGTGCAGAAAATGTGCATGTGCACAGTCAAGTGTATCCACTGCATTAAAAACTTCCCTGTGATTCCAGTTAACTATGGCGTGTAACTTGTAACTGTGCAGGCAGAAAGTATGCTTATATTTTGCAAACCATTCTGAATTGTAATGAAATCCGAAGCAATATGACATTCTGGCAGTGTCTGAAACGAGCATGCAGATTATCTTGACAGATTTTTGTCAGAAACCCCCTGATTAGCATTCTTGTTCAGGGACTATGGCTAAAATATGTTGGGCAGATGATCAGCAGCACAGCTAGGCAAAAATAAATAAATCCGCCTCCATATCCCTCCCACTTTAGGTGCAGACAGAAGTTTCTGGCTGGTTTTGCACTCCAGGTTAGTTATTTGGTGCAATGCTTCCCCCCCCCCCCCCCCCTCGCATCGCAACGCCAAAAAAGTGAAGTGGTCATATGCATAGCATCCGTCCATCTCCACCCCTGGCCCAATGATGTACACCCTGCTGGACCGGTATGTCTCTGGGAATTCTTGGCTTCCCCTTCATATTTGCATCGTTATGCGCATCGCGGCCAACAGATTTAAAATTAATCCGTTGCACATTGACTTTAATGCATTCCGCTGCGTCTCCGTGGAATTTGCTCGATAATATGCTGATGACTTTGCGGCGGGTCAACGGCGAATCTGATATTTCTGACACGAAAAGTGTACTGGGCCCCATACGCTTTCTTTGCTGTTGTATTACCCTGCATGCAGAAAAAGTAATGCAACGGAAACATTTTTTAAGTGTAAGAGGGGCCTTAAAGTCCTGTGTGGCCACTAAGTACTCTCTGTGACATGGAATGCTTTTCTCACAGATTGCACAGCTAAAGTTATTTTTTTTGTAAAATGGGGTCATGGGCAAGCAAAAATGTGGGGCCCTTACATTACAGCACTGTATTGGATGTAAAAGTGGTGTTACCTCAGAAATCCATATCCTAGGGCCCCCTGTGGAGCAGCTGTTTTATTGAACCCATAGAAGCCTCAATGAGCCAAATGAGAGCATGCGCCGTGGTTGATTGAATTTTCCGAGGCGCTGCATGTAGCTTCTAGTGTTGTCTGCATTTGCGGTCCCGTAACACTCTAGGGACTTAAATACAATGAATTGATGGGAAACTATGCCAATCGCCTTTCTGCTCGCTGGCAGAAAAGCATTTCACATTGGCAAAATGAGCTGGGGGCAGTCGTTCGTGTGACCTGGGCCTTAAGTGTCTGCAGTTTAGACAGTGGGCGGGTACACAGTGGTGAGATAACCTTCTCCGAATACTCTCCTACTCTTATCCTCAGGATTTGTTTTTCTCCTATAGTATTACAGGATTAAACTCCTTTATTGTTTACCTAATGCTGCTAAAGCAATTTTATACCAGAGTATGTGTCCTGTACAATACTCTGTGGGGATTTAGTTTTAGATTTCTCGTTGGATTGTATGATCTATTATGTTTGTATAGCAGTGGGTGGAATGTTGGATAGTTATAGACTATACGTGTCACAAGCAAGTCAGCACAGTTTATTTATTCAGGTAGAGAGCAATGTGCAAAGTGCAGCAAGCAGTTGTATTGCAGCTGGCTGACGTGCCTTTTTGTAAACATGTGAGTTTAATGTCAGGACATCTCTGCATGTGACAGTGAGTTCTTAGAGCACACATTATTCCTGGATCTACAAATCCAGGGAACAGTACATGCTAGAACTTATAATATTGTAGTATGCATGAATCAGACAGCATGGCAGTTGTTTTCCATCTTACGCGCTTTCACACTATGCATGGGTCTCGCACCCTGAAAAATAGGATTGCAATGATATTGAAATGTTCCATCGCACATCGCAAGTGTGATGCAGCACATACAGTACATAAAAATATGCCTCACAGCAACTGTAAATGCACGTTGTCCAGTAGGTGCCCCTCATCCTGCGCATTATTCCAATGGAATCTGCCACATCGCACAGCTAACACATATGTAAACATGACATTTCAATATGATAGTATTATATTATCTGCTGCACCCCACCGCAAAGGATGCAGTGTGAATAGACAAAGTTGCTTCAGTAAATTGAAAAATAGATTTTTTTTAAAAAAAATATTTATTTGTGCATGAATACTTATATTGTATATCGTTCTTTGCATTATCCTGTTAAAGTACACCTGAACTGGGAGGGATAGAGCTGGTGCACACGGGTGGTAAACGCAACAATTTCTATGGCCAACAAAAGCATAGTTTTTAAAGGGTTCTACTACTGTCTACTATACATATGAATGGAAGTATTTTCCTAAGTGATGGCGACAGCAGTTGGCGTCATTCGTGTAAATGTCACAGTGGATCCCGTCATGGACGCTACAGGCTGGTTCAGATGGACAGCTGGAGGCAACTCTTTTAGCTGATGCTAAATGCTTTTAGCATCGGATAAACAAGCCGCCACCACCCGCTGTCTGAACCAGCCAGTAGCGTCCATGATGACTGGATCCACTGCGACATTTACACGAATGACGCCAACTGCTGTTGCCATTATTTAAAATATGCTTTCATTCCTTCAAACGGAATAGTGGTAGATCCTTTTTAAACTATGATTTTTTTGGCCATCAAAAACATTGTGCTTACCGCCTGTGTGAACCAGCCCTACCTGTATCCTCCGTCTTCGGCTACGGTTATGGTTCAGTGTTCCTCAAGGGGATCAAAATCAAAAAAAGAAAAAAAGAATCCATCTGCTTTCGAATAAGGCTGAACAAAATATTGCAACATAGAAAAAACCTTTATTAATATATACACACTGACCTTAAGAACAATTAAAATTCATATAAAATTCCCTGATCATGATTGTAATCATAGACCCCTGCTAACAGAAAAATATTGTAATATGAAGCAGCATATCCATTGAAGCAGCAGCCCGCTGCGAGCTCGTAAGGCGTTTACGTGTCCCCTTGCTGAATTCCTATCTGGTAAGCCTCAGCATTGAATGCACTTTATCTTTACAATTTTATATGACACTTTGTAATATTTGTAATAACCGTCTTTTCACTTATTGCACTTATATTTGTACTATGTCTCATATGATACTGTTTGATTAGCTTGCAGCTATTTTTTTGCACTAAGACACTTTTTACACAAGGCCATTACTTTAAAGCGGAATATAACCCTGCATTTCAACTTTGCTCTAAAACATTATTTACAGTATATTATATGCAACCAGCATTTTTTTTTACTAGACCAGCATTGGAAGGGTTACACAGGGCTTTAAAGTCCCTGGAGATTTTTGCAGACGCATCCGAACTTGAGTTAGATACTTTTTGTTTACACAAATGTATCTAAGTGTTTATTGTGACTCATCTCTCGGAGAAGGAGTTGGAAGACAGCCAAAGAGTGTGTAACATTTCTAAATATATACATATAACTAAATAGAATGTAACTATCTGAACGTCTGCTCGGAAACTAACCCTTCCAATGCTGGTCTAGTAAAAAAAAAAATGCTTTTTGCATATAATATGCTGTAAATAATGTTTTAGAGCAAAGTTGAAATGCAGGGTTATATTCCGCTTTAAGGCACGGCCATATATGTACATCTTGAATAATATTCATACATGCATGTTGTCCAGTATTATCACCGTATCTGTTCACTATTTTTTGACATATTTGCATAATTTATCACCATAGTTTTTGTTTGTTTTTTGGGGGGGGGGGGGGGGGTTGGGAGGGGTCTTTCTTGATGCTATACATTTTCTTTTCTTTTTTTTGGTGCACTGGCACAATTTTTTTTTCCACATATTTTTTGTTTCTGGACAACCCTTCCTCCTCTCCCCCCCAACCCCGCCCCACGACAATCATGATCAGGAAATTTTATATGGATTTTAATTGTTCTTAATGTCAGTGTGTATATATTAATAAAGGTTTTTTTTTCTATGTTGCAATATTTTGTTCAGCCTTATTATTCGAAAACAGATGGTTTCTTTTTTTCTTATTTTGATTTACATAGTATTTTACCCTATATCTGTGAGGTATCCTTTTGCTCTACCAGTGTTGTGTTCTACAAGGGGTTCAAAACACGACGTTAAACAGGAACCAATGCCAAAACGCTTTTCTGTGTGGTAGCTAACTACACCATCACAGGCGTCCGTCTGAACCAGCCCATATGGTGGATGTCCTATTCGGTTCCTTTTAAATGGTTTCCTGACAGTCCTGCTAATCTCTTTGGCTGCAGTAGTGTCTGAATCACACATGATCTGCATGCTTGTTCAGGGTCTATGGCTAAAAGTATTAGAGGCAGAGGATCCGCAGCACAGCCAGGCCATATGCAGTGTTTAAAGGAAATGCATATGTCCACCTTCATATCCCACTCAGTACAGGAGTGCTTTAAAATGGCCCTCTTCGTTCTCAAATCCGCATTAACAATACAAGTGTTTGTTTCCTAACGAGCCAAATATTGGAAAATACTAAAGGGAGAGTTCATGCTCGTCTGCGTGGAAACCACAAATGTTAATTTTCAGACACTATGTGCATTTGCTTTGCATTCAGTTACTCACATTAACGGTATAAAAGCCTATTTCAGCCTGCAATTTTATGGAACATTAATTTATTAAGTTTGGACTTAATTGACAGATGTCTGTGTTTGTTTTTTTTTTTTTTTTTTTTCTCCAACCAAACTATGGAATTTTTCTTCATAGCATTTTTAATTTTATCAGTTTTTTTTTTCTTTCTTTCTAGCATCCGGGTGGAGAAGAGGTGCTGCGAGAACAGGCTGGTGGAGATGCCACAGAGACCTTTGAAGACATTGGTCATTCCACAGACGCCAGAAATATGTCAAAAGACTTTGTCATAGGAGAACTTCATCCAGTAAGTAAAGTGCAGCCTTATATTTTATCATTGGCAAACGGACAGTTTTTCACTGCATGGTTGTAGTTGCAGCGCTGCAGAAACTTAGCCGCACCAACTAATCACTACAACTTACCGCTGAACACTCAGTCAGCCTCTGCAGCTCGTCACAAGCATTAGGATAAACGGTTTCCAAACTTCAGTCATACCTTGAATCGCCCTGTGGCTAAAGGTCCTCCCTGTTTTTGTGGAGTAGCATTCACTCCTACTCCAAGACTATTGTTATCCGTTTCAGTGACTAGAGAGAATTACAGCATTTAGTGCCACCTAGCAGTCACTCCTGCGACTTTGCAGGATATAGGCCTCAGTTCATCAAGCATTACCGCATTCGGTAATGCAGAAAACCGCTGACTTTATTTACCTAGCACTTGGGGAAATGTCAATTCATCAAGGCTGTTACCGCAAAAGCTGAAATTACCCAGCAGTGAGGTAAATTACTGACTTGTTTGGTAAATACCTCAACACATATCAGTAAATGTCAATTCATCAAGGTTACAGCATGTGGTATCCGGTTCATCATTACCGGCAGCTCCAAAGTGGTGAAAACAGCGTTGAATGCGTTTCGTGTGGATATCCCAATGATTGACAGGAACAGGGAGCTAATAGAAACTGCCCTTGTCTCCTGCAAGTCCCGATGATCGGATATGATAGGACCCGCAGGCTTCTCTGGCGGGTTTCGGTTTTCTTCAAACCCCCCCCCCCCCCCCCAGGCAGTGAGGCGAGAGATCACGGAACAAAAGCGGCTTCCCCTGTGGCCGTTAAACCACTTAGGTTCCTGTTTGAAGATGTGGAGGGCCTAGTGGGGAAATTACCTAAGCATGGCATGTGTTATGTCTCCCGGAAGTTCATCTAAGCTGTGGCTTAGTGTGTTAAGAGAAACTAATGGACAGATTCAAAGTGAGCAGAGGCAGTAAAATAAACAGTATAACAAACCTATACATCTAAAGGGCTGTCGGGATGTTTCTTGATCTTGTAATGCTGTCTCTGCACAGAGAACAGCACGTAACAGAGACTCTTCTGCTGTACGAACAGGTTTTTGTCAGTGGGCTTCAGTAAATTACTGAACTTCTACTGCACCTGTGAAAATCTTGATGAATCAAACAGTCTTTGATGAATTGAAGCCATAGTCTATAACAGTAGTGGCGAACCTATGGCACACGTACCATAAGGGGCACTCACAGCCCTCTCTGTGGGCGCATGCGCTGAGAGGTTGGTGGGATGGGTCACTGCCTGGGGCAAAGTTGCGACACGTGACCCATCTTCCTCCTCCCAGGCATTCAGTCTATCAAGCTGGCACCATAGAGATGAAATGAATAGGAGGAGAAAGATGTCATGTACGACCCTTGGTTGATTCTGGAGAGGTGAGTTACTCCTCCCCTCCACTGCGCACTCTGCATGGAGTGGGTCATATAGTATCTACACTGTGGGGATTCATCTGGTTACCTATACAAGTTGAAGGGGTCATCTAGTTTCTTGTATCAGTATTGGAGAGGCCAGGTCTAAAGAGTGACATTACTGTGCTGTCATAACCCAGTACAATGGTTGTAATAACGGACTCTCAACAACTTCTTGTAAAATTGGGGGAAGTGGATTGTTTGAAACACCATTGCTTTTGATATGAAAATAGTGGTTTTGTTTTTTTATTTTGTAGTATTTTTTTTTGTTTTTTTGCGCAAGTTCTACATTGTTCTGCTAGTTAAAATGATTACATTACTGTGACCAGATGAGAGGAAATTGTTGAGCACCACACTATCAGATTGAGTTTACTGTTTACCTCACTAAATAGAATATTGTACAGGAATGCTTAGAATACTATTGATAAGTGGTAATCTGCAGCAGACTCTTGCTGTTCTGTCAGATCTCTCTCTCACTGATGCATAGAGTAAATCTGGGCAGTTCTAAAAATACTGGAGTAGTATAATTAATTTGTTTTGTATACCTCATAGTTTGGAAAATGTTAATGAACCTGAGTGGAAACTTGTGTGTGTCAAGGATTGAGATCCTACATTCCATGCATGTAGCTTATGATAGTCAGAGCTGATTTTACGTGTTGAACCATACACCAGTACAGATCACAGGTTTGGTAGAATTTATCACACAAAGCTAGCAGACCTAATTTCTAATACAGTACTTTTATGTGATTAGACAGCAGTGGAAGTTGATGGACACTTCAGTTTTTCTTCTGCTTTCTATCTTTTCTATTTTTTTTTTTTTTTTAAACCTTTCAACAACAACAAAAAAAATAACTTTCAGGTTGTGAGCTGTAATGGTTTCCCTTTTCTTTTTCCTAGGATGACCGAGCCAAACTCCAGAAGCCAGCGGTAAATTTCTATATTTTGCTTTACAAACCCTGTACAAAAAGAATATTGTGTCTAAACCAGAAGACGCCATGCTACCTGTATTGTTAAAAAAAATGTTAACATTTATAAAGCATCTTTTCTCTTGTCAGACTCCTAAGTGTTCGGCTGCAGCCACTTATAAAGAATACTAGTTGCCTGGCTGTCCTGCTGATCTTTCTGGTATCAGTGTTTGAGTCAGGAACCTCTCATTTGCATGCTTCTTCATGGCCTATGGCTAAAAGTATCAGAAGCAGAAGATCAGGAGGGCAGCCAGGCAATTTGCATTGTTTAAAAGGGAAAAAAGATGTCCATATATCACTCTCACTTAATGTCTACTTTAAAGGATATCCGAGGTGAATGGTTGTAATGAAGCTTTACTTACCTGGGGCTTCTTTCATTCCCTAAAAGTCTGTGTGATCCCTCACCGCAGCTCTCCACTGTCCAGCTGTCCCTTCTGTAATGATAGCACTGTGCAGGATGCTCCTGGAGATGGGATCATGAGGGGTGCGCACGCGCAGGATCACTACGGAGGAGACAGCTGGACAGTAGAGCACTGCGGAACTGCGGCAAGGGACCACACAGAAGAAGCCCTATGTTAGTAAAGCTTTATTACAACCATTCACCTCGCATATCCCATAAGGCTTGCTTAGCTGGACTCCCTGGAATGTTATGGAGTCTTGGTCATGGACTCTTTACTCGTTGGGTACTGGCTCTAGCAAACACTTGAACACAAGGGTTCCTATGTCATAGGTGGTGAACTTAATCAGTACCACTATTTAGCCACCTACGTGTGGATTCTCCCTATAAACATTAGAGAAAATAAATTGTGCAAGCATGATCCGAGCAACCTCGTCCATTTGCTGCCACAGGGATGGACAAACACCTGGCTGAAGTTATAAGTTCTTTGAAAGCCCTAGTTCACTTTAGTTTTTACAGTTGGGTTAAATACCTGAATCTGAATTGATCTAAAAAGCTGCAAACCACATACAGGTGAAACTCGAAAAATTAGAATATCATGCAAAAGTCCATTTATTTGAGTAATTCAACTTTAAAAGCTGAAACTAATATATGAAATAAGAAACTTTTTCAGGTGTTTTGGATAATTTAGCTAATTAGTGTCTGACACTTTGAGCCTAGAATTTTTTTTTACAATATTCTAATGGTCTGAGATTTTTATTTTGGGGTTTTCATAAGCTAAAAGCCATAATCATCAAAATTATAACAAATAAAGGCTTGAAATTTCTTGCTTTGCATGTAATGAGTCTATTTCATTAATTAGTTTCACCTTTTAAGTTGAATTGCTGAAATAAATGGACTTTTGCACTATAATTTTTCGAGTTTCACCTGTATACCGGTTTGTATCCTTATCTACAGACACCTGGGCCCATATGCAATTAACTTTTCCACCCCAATTTTCTCCTAGGAGATAATTTTTCAACTTATTTTTAGAATAACTTTTCAGCATTTTGTTATTGAAAAAGTACCGAAAAGTTAAAAAGTACTATCAAAATTTTCAGCACTTTCTGGCTTGCTGGTGGCTTAAAAGACATTTTATTGGCAAGATGTGAAAATATCACCTAGGAGAAAACTCAGGAGAAAAAGTGTTTAACTGTTACTACCTGGGTACCCCCAATCTGCACTGTACCCCGCTAGTGGATCCTCGAACTGGTTTTCAGTCCATCAGCTCTATGAGCTCCTGTAAACTGGACACGTGCGAGGTTTCAACCAGGCATACCCAAAGATAACAAGTGCTTGTGCACAATCACTCGTTTTCAATGAGCATCTGCAGAAAAGAACCGCACATGCCCAATTCAGATGCTAATTTATAAAGAAATGAGTTGCGCTGGATTGAGGAAAGGAGGTTTACAAATTTTTATTTCATGTCTCAATTCATTCTACCTCTTCCTTTTCCCTTTCTCGCATAGGCGTTGGAAAATAGTTTTTTAGTATTGAAATGTGAGAATATTGTTTTACTAGCTGACCTAAGCCCATTTAAAAACGGGCTCTAGGTCTGCCACTGCATGTCACTGTGCGTGCGCCCGCACTCATCCACGGCGCACGTGCAAATGCCCCTTGGCCCCATCCCTCCCCCGCAGTGTCTCTGCACACATGCGCAGTTCGTTATGAGCAGTGACACACACACACCGGGACACACATGGACACAGAGACACTTGGATATTATTATGTAGGATACCCAGCAACAATTCTGGACTGGAGGGCAAACAGCCTGGTGCCACCTTTTCAAATATAGTTGTATCTTTTCAAACTAACTGTTGGCATGTACTAGCAATTGTAATATTTCCTCTTCTAAAGTGCTGATTTTTTGTTTGTTGTTTTTTTTTTTTTTACGTACAGAATTTTTTACAAGTACAGTAGTACTTATGCAAGCAACCTATTAGCACAAATTCAGTTTTTGAGTGTCTGTGTTAACTATGCTGATTGATTTTTGTTTTTCTTTTTCCCCTAGGAGACCTTTATTACTACTTCTGAATCAGATTCAAGGTACCTATAGATTATTTATTTTACCTCATGTGTAAGTGCAGTAGTCCCACAAACTGTGATTTGAGGGGGATACTGTGGGGGCTATATTTTCTTATGACTCAACGTCTGAAAGCTGGTATGTACGATACTGTTCTTGGCCAAGGCATCTGCCTTGGCCAAGAACAGGGCCATCTTGTCTGAGAATATAATGGGTAGCACAGGTGTCCATCCAAGTTTGCTCAGTGATCTGGCACGTTGAAACACCGGGCAACGATTGATGACAGTCTGTTGCTCTCCCTTTCCTTTTTTTTCCTGCCCATGGAAGCTGTTCCATTGTGCCCCATGCTGTCGTCCCTCCCTCCCACCTCATAGAGGCAGAATAGCTGTAACACTGGTACCATAACTTGCATGCAAGTTGTGCTTTTGAGAATGAGAACCATTTTAATTTACCACATACAAAAGGGGGTTGTACCCAGAATTGGGTTTGGCTCATACAGCTTCTGGAAGGATGGGGGGGGGGGGTAAATGTCTGAAAGCCAAGAGCTGAGGCTGCCGTACTACAACGCCACCAGTCACACTTCGCAGCATTCCTGATGGGGGAGGGGGGGGGGCAGGCAGAGGGAGGCAAAGGTTCAGCAGTGCTTTCCCAGTTCTTCATGCAAGAAACCTGTGGTGATGGCTGACTCTGCTGCTGATCCTGCTGACATCTGGCAGTGCTGGCCAAGGTGCTCCAGTTCAAAAGATGCAGAATGTACTTTTTGTATGCACCTTTATGCAAGATTACACTGATTAAGCCCTAATTGCCACAAGATCTATAGGTCTATTATCTGAATAAGACTCAATGTCCACTAGTTGGTTTCATAGCCAATTAGGCATGTATCTAAAACTTGATATAGGAATGCAAGGATTCTCACCACTCAGACAATGTCCCTGTATGCCTTTCCAAGGCTACAATTTGAGGATATGTCAAGTGTGTGGCCTCCCTCAGATGATGCACCGCTGTGCATATAGTGGGGGTTAGTCAGAGTAGTGACTCGAGTATAAGCAGAGACCACCACTTTTGGGCCACTGTTTTTGGTCCAAAAATTAGGCTTATACTGGAGTATAACCATATACGTACAAGGATATATAGTAAAAAAAAAAATTTTAAGAGACAAAGTTTCAAGATGATCTTAAATTTTAATGTATCAAAAAGTTCTTTTGTAAAAACAGAGTTCACAAATCAAACGAATTCATCTTTGTAAACAACATGCCATTATCAAGTACAAAAAACATATGTTGAAATATGCAATTGTTTTTAAAAAGGCCTTTTTAAACAATTGCATTTTTCAACACGTTTTTGATACATTAAAATTTAAGATCATCTTGAAACTTTTTTTGTCTCTTCAAAAATATTTTTTTACTATATACAGTGGCTTGCAAAAGTATTCGGCCCCCTTGAAGTTTTCCACATGTTGTCATATTACTGCCACAAATATGAATCAATTTTATTGGAATTCCACGTGCTAGACCAATACAAAGTGGTGTACACTTGAGAAGTGGAACGAAAATCATACATGATTCCAAACATTTTTTACAAATCAATAACTGCAAAGTGGGGTGTGCGTAATTATTCAGCCCCCTTTGGTCTGAGTGCAGTCAGTTGCCCATAGACATTGCCTGATGAGTGCTAATGACTAAATAGAGTGCACCTGTGTGTAATCTAATGTCAGTACAAATACAGCTGCTCTGTGATGGCCTCAGAGGTTGTCTAAGAGAATCTTGGGAACAACAGCACCGTGAAGTCCAAAGAACACACCAGACAGGTCAGGGATCAAGTTATTGAGAAATTTAAAGCAGGCTTAGGCTACAAAAAGATTTCCAAAGCCTTGAACATTCAGAAATGGAAGGAGTATGGCACAACTGTAAACCTACCAAGACAAGGCCGTCCACCTAAACCCACAGGCTGACAAGGAGAGCGCTGATTAGAAATGCAGTCAAGAGGCCCATGGTGACTCTGGACGAGCTGCAGAGATCTACAGCTCAGGTGGGGGTATCTGTCCATAGGACAACCATTACTCGTGCACTGCACAAAGTTGACCTTTATGGAAGAGTGGCAAGAAGAAAGCCATTGTTAACAGAAAAGCTTAAGTCCAGTTTGCCACAAGCCATGTGGGGGACACCGCAAGCATGTGGAAGAAGGTGCTCTGGTCAGATGAGACCAAAATGGAACGTTTTGGCCAAAATGCAAAACGCTATGTGTAATGGAAAATTAACACTGCACATCATTCTGAACACACCATCCCCACTGTCAAATATAGTGGTGGCAGCATCATGCTCTGAGGGTGCTTCTCTTCAGCAGGGACAGGGAAGCTAGTCCGAGTTGATGGGAAGATGGATAGAGCAAAATAGAGGGCAATCTTGGAAGAAAACCTCTTGGAGTCTGAAAAAGACTTGAGACTGGGGCGGAGGTTCACCTTCCAGCAGGACAACGACCGTAAACATAAAGCCAGGGAAACAATGGAATGGTTTAAAACAAAACATATCCATGTGTTAGAATGGCCCAGTCAATGTCCAGATCTAAATCCAATGGAGAATCTGTTCACAAACGCTGTCCATCTAATCTAACTGAGCTAGAGCTGTTTTGCAAAGAATGGGCAAGGATTTCAGTCTCTAGATGTGCAAAGCTGGTAGAGACATACCCTAAAAGAGTGACAGCAGTAGTTGCAGCAAAAGGTGGTTCTACAAAGTATTGAATCAGGGGGGCGAATAATTATGCACACCCCACTTTGCAGTTATTTATTTGTAAAAAAAAAATGTTTGGAAACATGTATGAATTTCGTTCCACTTCTCACATGTACACCACTTTGTATTGGTCTTTCACGTGGAATTCCAATAAAATTGATTCATGTTTGTGGCAGTAATGTGACAAAAATGTGGAAAACTTCAAGAGGGCGAAAACTTTTGCAAGCCACTGTATCCTTGTATGTATGTATGTATGTATGTATGTATGTATGTATGTATATGGTTATATTATTGGTGTTCTGGCACACAATTGAGGATATGATATTTGGTCTCCCAATTTTTCCAATTCTACTGGAGTATATACAGTAAATGTGTGCCAATAACTTCATAATGTTTTTTTTTTTTTTTTTTTCTACAGTTGGTGGAGTAATTGGATCATTCCTGGCATATCGGCTATAATTGTAGCTTTGATGTACCGTTTCTACATGGCAGAAGAGTAATACATTCAAAAAGATAACAGAAGAGACACAATTCCGGACCTCAAGATAAGATCATCATTTTACGATGGCAAAAATCAGTGAAAACTGCACAAGCGTGTTCCACCAGCCATAACATTGAAGTTCCTCTTTCTATTCCTCATTGCATTTTATTGAATCATTGCATTAATTCCAGGGAAATAACCTAGCCACTGATGCCTTTGTGTGCTCATGAGGGTCGTGAGGACTTAGTCGTCAGAATATGATTTGTTTTCTTTTGAATGTGTTTTTTTTTTTTTGTTTTTGTTTTTTTTGTTTTTGTTTTCAGCTTTAGGTTGTTTTGATCTCTGTCCTCAAGTACAGGGTATCTTATCGAGATCTGTTTATAGATCACTTCTTAACAGCACTACTATCGATCAGTTGGGTACTTGAAAGTGTGTAGGCCATATTTCTGACACATGGGTGTATATTTTGGCCTTTTTAGTAGGGTAGTATGAAGAGCAGTGGTATTATATAGTAATCCATAGCAGTAAATTTAAATTTGGTATCATGATTACTTTTCTTTTCCAAAATCTTGAATTACAGACTTAAAGAATAAGCTAGTAGTATTTCCTGGTTTCTAAAAACCCCCACTGGAAGAATATTACTACATAGGGAGGAGTTGCAATGTTGAAATTGGCAGCATTTCGTCTTCATGGTAAAAGTTCAATGAAACTTTATACCATCAAATCTTCAGCTCAGAATTCTGTTAGCTCCTGTTGGACCACTCATTCAGACACATTTATGTAGGCATTGCAAAGTGCAGTATTCCCCAGCAACCAATTAGTGTACCACATTAAGGCTAGTGAAGACACAGTACTGTACTTTAAACCCCTTCTTGGCCTTATAAAATAGGGCCTGTATTATCTATACCGAAACTGACTTTCAGTACAGCATTACTTACCAATGGTATTTGGTAAATATTCTGATGTATTTAGTAATTAAGCATTTTATATTGCATTGGGATAAATGTGCATGTACAAAATTACATTGCATCTACATTTGGGGAACAATGAGAGACCAAGAAAATGTTAGTGTTTTGTAAAACAGGCACGGGCGAAGCTATACAAGTGTTTACATGCTTGTATCTTACAGAGTAGGAATGAATAAAGTTGACAATGAGCTTTAGGTGTGTAGTTGGAATTTCATTTTGTGCCTAAACACGACATTATTAATCTTTAAGTGTAATAATCATTGCAAGTAATCATCTAAATATTCCTGTACATCTGATCTTGTCAGATAATGTCTAATTTTTGTTGAAGGCAAAAATAAAAAAGTAATATTTGTATACACTTTTTTTTTTCTTACTTTCTGTGTCTACTTGTTTTATCACATTAATTCTTTATGGTTTTTAGTGTTATACAGCTGCAGATATAAGGGAAGGCAGCCACTTGTAAAGCACAGTAGGTCTACCTACGACCCACACAATTATACTGTGTGTATGTATATGTATGTATGTATGTGTGTATATCCTATCTATCTATCTATCTATCTATCTATCTATCTATCTATCTATCTATAGATAACACACACACACACACACTCTAGCGGAAGACCCGGCGTGGCCCGGGTATGTATTTGGCTGTTGGCTCACTTTTTATAACCCTGGCACAGTCACTCAATGACCAAGTTTGTGAGGTTTGGGGTCCTTGACTTCAATAATTACAATTTTCCCATTGAAATGGAAAAATGTGGCTGTTTGTGGCTTCACCCCCTTTTCTGAATTTTAACCCTAGTCACTGAATGGCCAACTGTACCAGGTTTGAGGCATCTGCCATTAGTGTAAGAATGGCAGAAAAATCAATAGGTACATTTTGATTGGCTGTTGTAGGCTTTTCTGAATATTAATCTCAGTGACCAACTGTGCAAAGTTTGTGAACCCTGCCATTAACCGTGTAAGAATTGCTGCAGTTTACATTTTCCCAGTGAGAAATTTGGTGGCTTTGGCTCCACCCACTTTTTGTTACCTTGACACGCAGTCACTCAATGACTAAGTTTGTGAGCTTTGGGGTCCTTTGCATCAATAATGTGAGAATGGAAGCAGTTTATCGAGCAAATCCGATTGGCTGTTTGTGGTTCAAATTCAAAAAAGGGGGCAGAGCCACAGTCACCAATTAACCGTGTAAGAGTACCAGCAGTTTAAATATTCCCCTTGAAAATCAATAGGTGACTTTTGATTGGCTGTTGACGGCTCCACCCAGTTTCCTGAATATTAATCCCAGTCACCCAGTGATCAACTGTGCCAAGCTTGAAAACCCTGCCATTAATAGTCTAGGAATGGCTGCAGTTTACATTTTCCCCATTTAAAATGAACAGAATTTTTAACCTCGGTCACCAAGTGATCAACTGTGCCAAGTTTGAGGACTGTGGCTTCATTACTGTGAGAATGGCAGCCCTTTACATTTTTTTTTTTCAATTGGCGTGAATAGGTGAAATCTGATTGGCTGTTTGTGGTTCCGCCCAGGTGTGCAGGGGGTGCGAGACCCCCAGAACTTACCTTTACAGGTAGTAAGGGATCTGTACACCACGTTTAATGGAAATTGGTCAAGGCATTTTTGAGTGATCGCACATGCACGCACACACACACGATTGTGTGTGTACAAAAACAATTATCAATCAGATTTATCAACCCATGCAGCTCTGGATCTGGAGTCGCACTCAAAATTAAAGTGGAAAAAAAAAAACACTACTGGCTGATTCAACTTTGATGTAACGTCCTTTAAAACAAGAGAAAAACAAGGCTTAGTAGTGTGTGTGGCTTCCACATACCTTGTATGACCTCCCTACCATCTGGGCTTGCTCCTGATGAAGTGGTGGATGGTCTCCTGCCAGACCTGGACTAAAGCATCCACCAACTCATGGTTAGTCTGTGGTGTTAGTGGATGGACCGAGACATGATGTCTCCAATGATGAATTCAATTGGATTTAGGTCTGGGGAACGGGCTGGCCAGTCCATAGCATCAATGCATGTGTGTTGCAGGAGCTGTTGACCCACTCCAGCCACGTGATATGACATGGTCTAGCATTGTCTTGCATTAGGAGGAATCCAGGGCAAACTGCAGCAGCATATGGTCTCACAAGGGGTCTGAGGATCTTATCCTGATACCTAATGGCAGTCAGGCTACAAATGGTGAGTGCACAGAGGACTGTACAGCTCCCCACAGAAATGCCACCCCACACAATTACTGACCCACTGCCAAACCGGTCATTCTGGAGGATGTTGCAGGCAGCAGAATGTTCTCTACTGAATCTTCGGACTGTTACATTTGTCACATGCTCAGTGTGAACCTGCTTTCCATCTGTGAAGAGCACAAGGTCCCAGTGGCGAATTTGCTAATCTTGGTGTTCTAAGGCAAATCCCAAATGTCCTGCATGGTGTTGGGCTGTAAGCACAACCAAGGTTCAAAATGTATAGAGTAGCACTCAAATCTGGATATCGACTCCACAGGCACTATGATGTCATACATTCTTGGAAAGACAGCAGTCAACCACCTCTGAAATGCACAACACATAGTACAGGGGCCCCAGATGAGTTGCTGTAGCAACGAAATGTTGGGCGGAGTCTGGCTGTGAGGTTTGAGCTGCAAGAACGCTGGACGCAGTGTGGCTGAGCCCAGCTTTGTTTTTATTGCAGTAAGTTTGTGGGGTGCTGAGCAGGTAGCTTGGTCCATTGCTGCCTTAGCGAGGCTGGTCCCTTTGGTTTCCAAGAATTTGACATCATAGTGCCTGTGTTTCGATAACCAGATTTGAGCACTACCAGATTTGAACCTTTGTTGCATCCTGAAGAGTGATTAGGACTGCAAGTGCTCCAGTGATTCACGAGAGCCCCCTTTGCATTTGCAGCTTCACTGAATTTGCAAGTGAGTTCTGCCTCTGTATTTGCAAGGACTTTGTATTAGCAATTTATTAACATGCAGTTCCCTATACAGTATGTGTGAATTTTGAAATCATTGCTATCCACTGTAAGCACAGCCACCTCCTGTGGTCATCTGGCCCTCATACCACCCTCATAGGGGTCTGTTTCTGCACATTTGTGGGCCGCTGGAGGTCATTTTGCTGGGCTCTGGCAGTGCTTCTCCTGTTCCTCCTTGCACAAAGGCAGAAATAGCGCTCCTGCTGCTGGGTTGTTTCCCTCCTATGGCCTCCATGTCTCCTGATGTACTGTCCTGCCTTTTGGTAGCACGTCCATACTCTGGACCCTGTGCTGACAGACGCAGCAAACCTTCTTGCGACAGCACGCATTGATGTACCATCCTGGATGAGCTGCACTACCTGAGCCGCTTATGTGTTTTGTAGCCTTCATCTCGTGCTACCATTAGAGTAAAAGCACCACCAGCAGTCAAGTGACCAAAACCTCAGCCAGAAACCATGGGAACTGAGAAGTGGTCTGTGGCGACCACCTGCAGAACCACTCCTTTTTTGGGGATGTCTTGCTAATTGCCTATAATTTCCACCTGCACAACAGCATGTGAATTTGATTGTTGAACAGTGTTCCTACCTAAGTGAACAGCTTGATTTCACAGAAGTGTGATTGATTTGGAGTTATATTGTGTTGTTAAAGTGTTCCCTTTATTTTTTTGAGCAGTGTATATCTTAAATAGTTTAGATCAGACAAGGGCAATTAGTTATTGCTCACCACCTATGCATCATAAATGCATCTAATAATTATATTATTGGTAGAATCCTAAGCAAAACAGCCTTGCCATAAGGGAAGACATACCACAACAGTCATAACCCCCCCCCCCCCCCAAAAAAAAAAACACACCTACATGCTACAGAATATAAACCATGTGCCATATAGGGTGGATGCACTGTAGTAGTGCTGTGCTTCAGACTTTCCGCTCACCACTTGCCCTAGTGCCCAGCATCTCCTAACGCATGGGTGAGGTGCCAGCACTAGAGGGAGCTGAAAACAGAATGGCTGCACAGGCACAGAACTGGACTCCAGAGGGGAGGGTAGAGCACAGCTTCTGCTGTGCTATTCTCTGCCTTTACTGGACTGGGGAGCACAAGAGGGGATGGGAACAGATAGTGGGACAAGGGCCAGAGGGAGGTACACAGGGATGCACACTAAGCTGGATCATCCACAAGGTAACGTAGGCAGGTGCTTAGGTCCTGGAGAGAGGCTATGGGCTCAGTTTATGCTAGCCCCCAACAAATCTTGTTAAAAAAACTTGGTGGCTATCGAGGGTGGGACCAAGTAGTTGGTTGCCTAGGACACCATTTCACCCTAAACGAGAACCTAAACTGAGGATTTGGATTTTTCCTTTTAAAATAATACCAGTTGCCTGACTCTCATGCTGATCCTGTGTCTCTAATTCTTTCAGCCACAGCCCCTGAACAAGCATGCAGATCAGGTGCTCTGACTGAAGTCAGACTGTATTAGCTGCATAATTGTTTCAGGTCTGTGATTCAGCCACTACTGCAGCCAAAGAGATCAGCAGGACTGCCAGGCAGCTGGTATTGTTTAGCTGCTTGCTGACCGCTCCACGCCGATTGGAGTGAACGTGGCAGTAGTCCCAGGATTGTCGTGAAGGGCTCTCTATGGGGCTAGCAGGAGATCACGCGCGCTGCTGCGCATGCATCTGCGCTTGGAGCTCCGCCTTCAGTCTCCTGTCTCATAACTATGTACAGCGCTGCGATCTACAACAGCGCTGTACTGGGGACAGCCGCATGACACTGGAACTCACACTCACTAAAGTGATCCGCTGTCATAGGATGAAGCCTATGACAGATGATCACACTGATTGGCTAGCCGGCGGGGGAGGGAGATGGGAAAAAAAAGCTAATTGTATTAAAAAAAATAATCAAATATTTATAAAAAAATTAATACACATTGGGGGAGCGATCTCTTTTGGTGGGGAGAATCACTTGTGTGCTGTGTTGTGCGGCCCTGCAGCTTTGCCTTAAAGCTGCAGTGGGCTAATTCAGTAAAAATGGCCTGGTCAGTAGGGGGTTTAACACTGTGGTCCTCAAAAGGTTAAAAGGAAACATCCATATCCCTCTCAGTTTAGGTTCCCTTTAAAGCAGGGATGTCTAACCGGTCCTTTGAGGGCCGACGTCCTCACACATTTTTGACACAGCTCAAATTAATTGATGGGTCTGAATCAGGAAAGGTGTGGGGTTCATCAGGTAGAACACATTTCTCTCTCAGTTCATCCCAAACGCTGGCATGGATCTGGCCCTTAAGGAGGAAGTGCGGGCTGAGTCTGTGCTTTCAGTTGAGACAGCGTTTTGTGTTGGACATAAGCATGTCAACCTCTGACAAAACGGACAGCACCTCAGCCGCCCAGAAGGTAAGAGGGAGGGGTCATTCTCTTTCTGTGGCTGTATATATCTCATGATGGGAGGTATACTATGTGGTAGTATATACATATGGAGGGATATTTTATATACTTAGCATTTTTATTATTAAGAATATGTTTCTTAATTTCAGGAGGTTCATTGTTTTGCCATTTTTTGATCTGTTTTATTTTAGGCAAAATCTGGAGAGTCTTTAGAAAGACCAAAGCCTCCTACTTACAAAAGATGTCCTGTCTGTAATATAAAAATTCCATTGCCATATGCTAAAACTTTGTGCCAGTTATGTATGGAAAAAGTGTTGGGGGAACAGCCTGGGTCGTCCATTCAGGACACGTTGCAGGCTTATAGGCCTGAAACACACCAGAGGAGTTTTTCTGAGCGTTTTGAGTTTTTAAATCTGCTGCTAATGTTATCCTATGTGTCTGTGCACACTGGAGCGATGAGGTTTTGTAAAAAAAAACCATAGCATTACATTGGGAAGACGGGGAGCTCTGGGGGTCTCCTTATTAAAGGAGACCCCCAGATGCTGCGGCGGAAGATGTCGGCGATGTTCGGCGGGGGCGAGTGCGCATGTGTGAGGAGTGAGGCCGTGGTGCTGATGGACAGCACCACAGCGTAAACCTCACTCCCCATCGCTCGGTAAAAGGGAGCATCGCTCAGGCTTTCGCCTGAGTAATGCTCCCTAACGATCAGCCATCGCGCGAAGGATATGGGCAATAGGATTTGCCGGTAATCCTCGCGCGATGGCAATGTGATAAGTAGCTCGCATCTGCAAGCTACTTATCACCTTGAATAGGATATGGCCCAATGACTCATTCCAGGCAGTGGGAGGAAGATTAAGATACTTCACTCTAAAATGGTCTCTGATGTCAGGAAGTCCATTTATACGACAACTGATAAGATTCGGTTATCGGATAGAGTTTGGTCATCCTCCTCCGTCAAAATTTGTAATCACAAAGTCTCCAAAAGAGCCAGATACAGAGATTCTCAAAATTCTAGAAAATATGTTAAGTCAGAAAGTGATAAGAAGAGTTCCAAAAATGGAACAAAAGGAGGGGTTTTACTCGACAATTTTTGTTGTAAAAAAAAGTCAGGCAAATACAGACTAATCCTAAATCTAAAGAAGTTAAATCCGTTCATGAAAAAGAAAAAATTCAGAATGGAAACAATTTTTTCCGTAAGAGATCTTTTATTTCCAGGGGCCTTTATGGCGTCACTGGATCTCAGAGACGCATATTGGCACATTCCAATCCACAGGCAGTCCCAGAAATTTCTGAGATTTGCCATAAAAATAAACGGAATTGTAAACCATTACCAATTCATTTGCCACCCGTTTGGGATCACTTCTGCCCCAAGAATTTTTACCTAAGTTCTGGAAGAAGCATTGATTCCTCTAAGACAAAAGTCAATTCAGATCATTCCGTATCTGGACTACTTGTTGGTTCTGGGAAATTCAGTACAGGAACTGGAAAAGCATTTAGAGATAGTATCAGATCATCTAAGATCTCTAGGATGGATTATAAATTTGGAGAAATCCAGACTAATTCCAAAACAGGAAACAGTGTTTTTGGGAATGAGTATAGATACAACAAAGCAAATGATTTTTTTGCCACCGTAAAAAATAAGTTAATACTGGCAATACAGTCCTTAATAAAGGATCCAAGGGTATCACTCAGAGAGATCTCTCGAGTACCGGGTCTGATGACCTCAACAATTGTGGCAGTGCCCTGGGCATTAGCGCATATAAGGTTGTTGCAAAAGTGTCTGTTGAAAAATTGGGATGGACTTCAAAATTACGATTCCACAAATGGTTGTATCGTCTCTGCTATGGTGGTTGGAGGAGTCCAACCTGAGGAAAGGCAGACTTTGGAAGGAACCTGTGGAAAAAATCCTTATCACGGACGCAAGTGCGTGGGGATGGGGAGCTCATGTAGGACACTTAGCGGTCCAAGGAAAATGGACCAAATGGGAATCTCAAAAATCATCGAATTGGAGAGAGTTAGCAGCAGTAAAGATAGCTCTGCTACAGGTGCAACACGAGGTAGCGAAATGCCATGTGCTGGTCCAGTCAGACAATATAACGACCGTGGCGTTCCTAAACAAACAGGGAGGTACAAGATCCCAGTTATTACAAGAGATGGCAGAACAGATTTTTTTCTTGGGCAGAAAAGAACATATTGTCCTTGAAAGCGGTACACCTCAAGGGTACCTTCAATGTAGAGGCAGACAAGTTGAGTCGCAATCAGCTTCTAGCCTCGAAGTGGTCTCTCAACAGGGATGTATTCACAGAAATAGTGGCAAAATGGGGATCTGTTAGCCACAGAAGAGAATGCGCAGGTTCGGAATTATTTTTCGCTGAACCCGAGAGACAATTGTTTAGCAGTGAATACGTTCAACCAAAACTGGGAGTTTCCGCTTCTGTACGCCTTCCCTCCATTGAATTTGATTCCAGCAGTAATCAGCAAGTGGAGCAAGTACAGGAGATTAATATTGATTGCTCCCTTCTGGCCGAGAAGAAGTTGGTTTGAAACTCTGAAATCATTGGCAATAGAGGATCCTTGGATACTCCCAATCAGGCCAGATCTACTATATCAGGGTTAGCTATGGCATCCTCACCCAGATCATCTGAGTCTAGCAGTGTGGATCCTGAACTAAGGTTGCTTAGAGGATTAGGAATTTCAGACAAAGTGGCATCTACTTTGATTAGTAGTCGTAAAGATGTTACGAGGAAAATATATATGAAATACTGGAAAACATTTCATTCTTGGTTAAAAAATTCAAAGTTTAATAGCTTGTCAATCCCAGCTGTTTTGGAATTTCTTCAGGAAGGCTGGGATAAAAGTATCTCAATAAGTACACTGAAAGTACAGGTTGCAGCACTTTCTGCTTTCTCATGGTTGCCTTTGTCTTCCTCACCTTTAATTATAAGGTTTTTTAAGACGTTGTCTAGGAGGTCTCCAATTTTTAGACCTTATGTATCCCCTTGGGATCTATCCATAGTGCTTAAAGGTTCATGTAAGGAACCGTTTGATCCTCTAGGGGATTGTTCCCTTAGATTGCTCACATTGAAAACGGTGTTTTTGGTGGCAATCACTTCAGCTAGGAGAATCAGTGAGATTCAAGCATTATCTGGAAAAAATCCATATTTTCAGGATTTTCAAGACAGAATTGTACTACAAACAGATCCTAAATTTTGCCCAAAAGTTATGTCTAAATTTCATAAATCTCAGGAAATTGTGCTTCCTACTTTTTGTGTCAATCCAAGTTGTGAGAAAGAGAGGATTTTTCACACTCTGGATGTTAGAAGGTGTGTTGTGGAATATTTAAGAAAGACATCTGAGATTAGAAAGACAGATTCTTTATTTGTTATTTTCAGGAAAGACTGTAGGTCAGAGAGCATCAAAATCATCTATTGCTAATTGGATAAAGTTAGCCATTGTTGAAGCATATAAGACAATGCAATTAGAAGCTCCGGCTTCATTTAAAGCTCATTCGACTAGAGCAGTAGCGGCATCCTGGGCTAATAATACAGGGGCTTCACCAGAACAGATCTGCAAGGCAGCCACGTGGTCAAGCTTCTCGACTTTTATTCGACATTGCCGAATTGATGCAATTTCGGCTCACGACCAGGCGTTTGGAAGAAAAATACTCCAAGCGGTGGTCCCACCCTGAGGTTGTATTACTTGTTAACCGGTTCAGCACCGCAGTCCGAAAATCTCATGCATCTGAGCAACGTTCGCCTATAACTTTATTGCTACTTATCACAATGAATTGATCTATATCTTGTTTTTCCCCCCACTAATTAGGCTTTCTTTGGGTAGTACATTTTGCTAAGAATTATTTTTTTCTAAATCTATTTTAACAGGAAGATTAAGAAAGAAATGAAAAAAATTCATTATTTCTCAGTTTTTGGCCATTATAGTTTGAAATTAATATACGCTACCGTAATTAAAACTCATGTATTTTATTTGCCCATCTGTCCCGGTTATTACACCGTTGAAACGATGTCCCTATCACAATTTATGGTGCCGATATTTCATTTAGAAATAAAGGTGCATGTTTTCAATTTGCGTCCATCACTATTTATAAGCTTATAATTTTAAATAATATAACAACATATTCTCTTGACATGCATATTTAAAAAGTTCAGACCCTTGGGTAACTATTTATGTTGTTGTTTTTTTTGTATTGTGTTTTTTATTTTTATTTTTAATAAAAAAAAAGTGTATGTGGGTAATTTTTGGTGTGGGAGGGAAACTGCTAATTTTAAATGTAAAATAATATTTTTTTTTTATTAAAAATGTATGTGGGTGCTGTTTACTATTTTGCCAAAGATGGCCACAGTGAAAAAAAGTCCTGGATGCGAACGATCTCGCATCCAGGAACTAAAATGCTGGGGAGAAGTTTCCTGGGGGCAGAAATACTGCGCTCTCTGGAGAGAAAGCGTCGGTATTTCTGCAGGGAAGTTGGATCGGTGAATGGGAATTATATTCCCATTCACTGATCGGGGGGATAGTGGCGGGCAGCGGGAGCGCGCCCGATCGCGCGCACCAGCCGGCGGCAGCAGCAGTGCCTATCTGGACGAGGAAGCTTGTCCAGATAGGCCGAACTGGTTAATTGTCTCACCTTGCCCTGAAGGATTGTGGGAAAAAAACAGTTAGTACCTGCTAACGCTGTTTTGAACAATCCTTCAGGGCAACGATCCCACCCGGGTGTTTATTGTCTATGTCAGATAGTAGCACGTATGTGGGTTAGTGGATGTTCACCTGTCGGGTACTTGGGTTAAAAGCACTGAGGGTGGACTAACCATGTAATTATTTTATAGGGGAAGTGCTGCTTGTTCCTGCGTTGGGTGGAGCAACGTCTCACCTTGCCCTGAAGGATTGTTCAAAACAGCATTAGCAGGTACTAACTCTGGTTTTCCACCGCTACAGTATATCTACGTCCTCTGTGACTTCATCACGTAGATATAGGATTTTAACTTGCAGCTCAGCTGTGCACAATCGGCCGCGCTTCCAAGTGTGCCCCCCGGCAGCTGCATTACTAATTGGTGAAAGAGAATATGTTCCCTCATAGCCAATTAGAGACCCCCCAGCGGATGATTCATCTCTCCCTCTCCGTGGCCAGATCGCCTAAAAAAGGGAACAGCAAGCAGCCTCTCTCACAAAGCCTCCGTTCACCCCTCTGCTCTCAGCCCCATGATACTCTATACTGCGGTCCTGGCTTGATGACGTCATCAAGCTGCGGGGGGGGGTTGGAGGGTGATATTGGGGACACATCTAGCTTCACAGGGGGAAATAAAACTGGTGGCATGGTATTAATAATGGTGGCACTCTGTTTTTAAACTCGAATTGGTAAAAACTGAGAAATAATGCATTTGTTTCATTTTTTTCCTGTTTTTCCCATTAAAATGCCTAGAAAACAAAACTTTTATTGGGACTAAATAATACCCAATGAAAGCCTAGTTTGTTTTGAAAAAAATGATATATACTGTAGATCATTTAGGCGTCTTGAGTAGTGATAAAATTATTGCTGATTAAATAGGGACATAGCTAAAACAACAAAACTGCTATGGATCATAAGGGGAAAACAAGGTCTGGATGCAAAGTGATTACCCCCTTGGCGGTACGCAGTTGCTGACGCTGTGTCCGCCAGGAGGTTTTTTGCCTCCAATTTTTTTTATGCTTTAGCTAGCATTTCGCTAATTAAGCGTGTGTATTAGGTTGCTCTGGTCCCCCCCATGCCCGCCGATCACCGCCGGCTATACATACTTTGCCACGATCCCACGCAAAGCGCAGTTTCCTGATCGGCTTCCGGTGTTGCCATGGCGACGATCGGAGATGACGTCATGACGTCAGCCGCAATCCCGATCGCCGTCATCGCGAAGCCTGGAGCCGATTGGGCGGCTGCGCCTGCGTGGGAACGCTGGGGGGTATGTATACCAGCAGCTATTACGGGCGATCGCGGGGGACCGGAGCAACTTTGTGCATACACTTAGCTAGCGAACCGCTAGCTAAAGCGTATTGCACTATTTTTTTTTAATGTCCTGGGGCCATGTGATCCTCCGCGGCGGCTACCCCGTATGTAGCACGGGGTTACCGCTAAGGAGGTTAAAAGGAACCCGAGGTGTGAGACCTATGGAAAGCCAGTTGGGTGTGGTTCGGTATAAGTCATAGAGAGAATCCGAAGACATAACAACAAAAGTTGTTTAGGTGATACCTTTAATGACTAACTGTACAAGATTCCTTTGCAAGCTTTCGAAACTTTAAGTTTCTTCTTCCATACCATACACTAGTATGATTTTGATCCAGCTCTGAAACATGCCTGAAGAAGAAACTTAAAGTTTTGAAAGCTTGCAAAGGAATCGTGTACAGTTAGTCATTAAAGGTATCACCTAAACAACTTTTGTTGTCATGTCTTCAGACCTATGGAAGCTTCCATATTTATTTCCTTTAAAAAAAAAAATACCAGCTGCCTGGCAGTCCTGCTGACCTTTCTGGTCAGTAGGGTCTACACCTGAAACATGCATGCAGCTAATCTTGCCTGATTTGTCATAGACATCTGATCTGCATGCATGTTCAGGGTCTATGGCAGTGAAGGCTAACCTTGGCACTCCAGCTGTGGTGGAATTACAAGTCCCATGAGGCATTGCAATACTCTGACAACTCTAAGCATAACACGGGGAGGCAGAGGCATGATAGGATTTGTAGGTTTGTCACAGCTGGAGTGCCAAGGTTAGCCATCACTGGTCTATGGCTTAAAATATTAGAGGCAGAAGATCAGCAGGACAGCCAGGCAATCTGCATTATTTAAGAAATTTGGACTTACCTGGGGTTTCCTCCAGCAGTATCTTCTTCCCTCTCCTGATCCTGATGGCGACTTCGGTAATCGGCGACTTTGGGTGAAGTCGCACATGTGCGCCCCCTCTGCGCCATCACAACGGTCGCCACAAGACTATTGCGCGGTGCAGTCTTTAGTGAACTGCACAAGCACAGTAAGTTTACTGCAACCGGCGATGGGCGCTTGCACGTGCAACTTCACCCAAAGTCACTGATTACCAAAGCCACCATCAGGACCAGGAGTGGGAAGAAGAGGATGCTGGAGGACCTCACGGCTACCAGGAGCTGGAGGAAGCCCCAGGTAAGTCAAAATTTTGTTTTTATTCACTGCTCAGGGTTCCTTTAATGCAGATAACTCATGATCTCCATCTTGCTTTGTTGATTATATATGTTTAAAATGTGGCATGAAGATAAATAAAACGCTTAAAGGGACAGTTGCCCGGTCTGCCTTTGATGTACTATATGTTTAAAAATGTTCTGCAAAGTATTTGAGTGAATTTAAAGTTTTTAATTGTGAAACTAAGCAGTTATTCTTTAATCAGAGCTAGATTGTTGGTTAGAGTACCGTATATACGCGTGTATTAGCCGAATTTTTGAGGCCAAAAAAATGGCCCAAAAGTGGGGGTCTCAGCCTATACACGAGTCTGTAGTTGTTGTTCGTCACCCGCCCACCTGCCTCCTGCCAGCATCCTGTACCGCAATGTACTGAGCAAATCAGTACAGGATGGGGAACACAACATACTATGTATATCCCTACAGGTACACTGGTACAGAAAGGCAACTTTAAAGGTATGGCTGCCATAGCAGGCAGCACAATTTGCAGCTAGCAGGAGGACGGGGTTGAGGGGGAGAGAGCAACACCCGTGCTCCCAACACAATCAGTGTCAGAATGGTGCAGACTGCATCCACCAATCTGTTTGAATCCACCTGTGAAGGATCCCTCCCATCTGCCAGCAATGATAAGCTATGCATGTTACAGTAGCCAATGCTAGTTTACATATATAGTGACCTGGAGTCAGGCACAGTATGCTTTATATGATGATGATTTTCTGAGTGTATACATATGCATGAGGGGTGGGCTCTGCATTTGCCATGGATATTTAAATTTGCATTTCACAATGGAGTAATGTTGTTTGCACGTGTTCTGAAAAACTGGCAGTTTCACTGTATATGCCCCTTCTACTCTCTCCAAGTCAACTGACTTCTTCAAGCAATGCTTTGTTCTACGCCATAAGGCCACTGCATTTTCTACCCCAGGCTTATACACGAGTCAATAATTTTTCCCAGGTTTTTTTAGGTAAAAGTTGGGGGGTCGGCTTGTCAAAAACCTGAGCGGTTCTTGCATTTTTCATGATTGCTAACTCAGTAAAGGATCAGCCTTTAAAGCGTTGCTATCATATTAATCCGGCATAGCGGGGTCTGAAACCTCTATAACAGTAATTATAGATTGACAGTGTACCTTGAAATGAATCAGAGCACTCAGTATATGATTTTATATACAAAATTGTATTTGCTTATCATACAGCATATATACAAAATATTAACAGTTCCAAGTAGTGTTTCCTTCTAACAATATTCCATCTCATCATGGCCTTTATAGCCAAGTGATCATCAATCTTCTAAGCACATTCAAAAAAGAATAAAACAGTTGTGTTATGAAGAATAAGATCAAAAGTAGTCTCATCTGTATTCAATAGCTGTGTATCTAGTAGCTGTGTAAAACTTGTAGTAATCTTCTTAAAGAAATAGCATAAAAAATAGCTTCTAAAAAACTTCTTGCTAACATCTTAACAGAACTTAATGCTGAAATAAAGTAAATCACCAGAATATTAAGCATATTACCCCTTCTCTGTCATCTCTTCAGCATCTAGAACCACGTGGGAAGGTAGCTTCTGCCGCGTATGTGTCTTCTCAAGAGATTGGTAGGCTTGTGTAAGCTATGAGCTTTCAGCTCCTACTTTTATAGTGATTGGATGCAATATAGCTGCCTAATCTGGACTTTCTCTAAATCCCAGGTTCTGATTGACTGAAACTTTTGGGCGTAGCTCGCTATCTTTGTTTTTGAATACTGTAAATAGCTGCCATTTAAAATAACCATTACATTTTTGTTTATAAACTCCGTAATTACCTTATCTTGTGAGAATTAACATCATTTGGAGTGTTTACAAATTCTGATTAGGTCCTTTCTGACGCAGTTAATTAAAAATGGACGTCACCAGCCATCTTGTCTGCTGGTTGACTTATTTGACCCAGACATTTGGACTTTCAAACATTAAACAATGTCATTTATGACGCATTTCTGATAATGTGTCCTTCTGCTAATTCGTTTGGAATGTGTCTTTCCCAGACATAAGATTGGTCAGGTTGACACTAACACAGACCAGTGAGAGTCTAAAGCAATTTAAGGCTTATTGAAACATACAGGGCTTCTAATATACTTATTTAAATATAAAGCTTATTATATAACTCTTCTTAAAACAATTAATCATATAAGATATAATTGCATATTAAAACTTAATAATATAAAATCATGTTCTATAGATTTGTCTTTCTGATGAAGAAATAAATCTAATACTTTCACCCGGTAGATGTCAGCATTTCATAATGTAAATATCAAGCTGTATTAATAATATTAATTTTATAAGACTATGAAACCGCCAGGTGGCATAATTGTCCTAAATACGGGACAAAAAAAAAAACTTGTAAAGTTGTTGACATTCCAAAGGTCACTCATAGTCAAAATAACTTTGTGGAACACCGCTAATGTGTTTTGCAGTGGCGTAGCTAAGGAGCTGTGGGCCCCGATGCAAGTTTTACAATGGGGCCCCCCAAGCACTCTGTAGAGAACAATTGATACGGCGCACCAAAACCTGCCAATGGCAACTACAGTGTCAGAGGAGCAAGAAGGGGATTAACAGTTTGCTACGATCGAGTCAGTCCTCTGCTCATCCATCCTGGTCTGGTTTGCTAGCTGCACCGCCAGCGACAGATACAAACTCCAGAGGGTCATCAGCTCAGCGAAGAGGATTATAGGGAAACCTCTTCCCCCTCTAGATCTCATCTACAATACTAGACTGTGAAATAGAGCAATGAAAATTGTGGGCGACCCCTCTCACCCTGGCCACAGTTTTTTTTTTTTTAACAAATCATTTTATTGATTTTTTGTAATGGCCACAGTTTTTTCACTCGACTCAAACTGGGCTGGAGGTTTCGGTCCATCCCTGCAAAGACTACTAGGCGCATAAACACTTTTTTTCCCCACGGCCATCAGAGTCTTGAACTCTGCACATTCCACCAACCGCCCCTGCAGCCATCTACCGGACTAATATCTGACTTCGGCTGCGGCCGCTCTGTTTACTGCCTGCCTAGGTTGTACCAGAATTATCTTCTGCTACACGCTGCTGTCCCTGCTAGACCCGCAACTGACCTACCGCAAATGTTGTATTACTCCTGTATCTGTTGTATTGTATTGTTCTGCTGTACTTCTCTTGTTATGTTGTATTATTCTTGTCTGTTGTACAACTCTTTCTTTGCCAATCAACGTGCCAAACCTAATTCTGGGCACGGTGCAACCGTGCTTGGGGAAATAAACGAATTCTGATTCTGATTCACTATTCAAAGTATCTATAGAAGTGATTATTATAAGCACAGGATCAATAGAGAGCTAAAACTGTAGTTGAAGGAGGGCCCTTTGGGGCACCTTTGTCCCAAAGAGCGATGCGGTAGCAACCTCTACAACTCCTATTGCTACGCCCCTGGTGTTTTGAAACTTTCACTGCAAAATCCATCATTTAAATGTATTTCAAAGTATTACATTATACTGTGGGTTGCAAAAGTATTCGGCCCCCTTGAAGTTTTTCACATTTTGTCACATTACTGCCACAAACATGTATCAATTTTATTGGAATTCCACGTGAAAGACCAATACAAAGTGATGTATATGTAAGAAGTGGATCGAAAATCATACATCATTCAAAACATTTTTTACAAATAAATGACTGCAAAGTTAATTATTCGGCCCCCTGAGTCAATACTTTGTAGAACCACCTTTTGCTGCAATTACAGCTGCCAGTCTTTTAGGGTATGTCTCTACCAGCTTTGCACATCTAGAGACTGAACTCCTTGCCCATTCTTCTTTGCAAAACAGCTCCAGCTCAGTCAGATTAGATGGACAGCATTTGTGAACAGCAGTTTTCAGATCTTGCCACATATTCTCAATTGAATTTAGATCTGGACTTTGACTGGGCCATTCTAACACATAGATGTGTTTTGTTTTAAACCATTCCATTGTTGCCCTGGCTTTATGTTTAGGGTCATTGTCCTGCTGGAAGGTGAACCTCTGCCCCAGTCTCAAGTCTTTTGCAGTCTCCAAGAGGTTTTCTTCCAAGTTTGCCCTGTATTTGGCTTTATCCATCTTCCCATCAACTCTGACCAGCTTCCCTGTCCCTGCTGAAGAGATGCACCCCCCGAGCATGATGCTGCCACCACCATATTTGACAGTGGGTATGGTGTGTTCAGAGTGATGTGCAGTGTTCGTTTTCTGCCACACATAGCATTTTGCATTTTGGCCAAAAAGTTCCATTTTGGTCTCATCTAACCAGAGCACCTTCCTCCACATGGTTGCTGGGTTCCCCACATGGCTTGTGGCAAACTGCAAACGGGACTTCTTATGCTTTCTGTTAACAATGCCTTTCTTCTTGCCACTCTTCCATAAAGGCCAACTTTGTACAGTGCATGACTAATAGTTGTCCTATGGACAGAGTCTCCCACCTGAGCTGTAGATCTCTGCAGCTCGTCCAGAGTCACCATGGGCCTCTTGACTGCATTTCTGATCAGCGCTCTCCTTGTTCGGCCTGTTAGTTTAAGTGGATGGCCTTGTCTTGGTAGGTTTACAGTTGTGCCATACTCCTTCCATTTCTGAATGATCGCTTGAACAGTGCTCTGTGGGATGTTCAAGGCTTTGGAAATCTTTTTGTAGCCTAAGCCTGCTTTAAATTTCTCAATAACTTGATCCCTGACCTGTCTTGGGCCTGTCTCGTGTGTTCTTTGGACTTCACGGTGTTGTTGCTCCCAATATTCTCTTAGACAACCACTGAGGCCCTAACAGAGCAGCTGTATGTGTACTGACATTAGGTAACACACAGGTGCACTCTATTTAGTCATTAGCACTCATCAAGCAATGTCTATAGACAACTGACTGCACTCAGACCAAAGGGTGGCTGGATGGGGTACTGGTTAAGGGCTCTGCCTCTGACACAGGCGACCTGAGTTCGAATCTCGGCTCTGCCTGTTCAGTAAGCCAGTAATTCAGTAAGGAGTTCTTTGGGCAAGACTCCCTAACACTGCTACTGCCTACTGAGTGCGCTCTAGTGGCTGCCTCGCAAGCGCTTTGAGTCCGACAGGAGAAAAGCGCTATACAAAAAAAGGTATTATTATTATTATTATTATAATTACGCACACACCACTTTGCAGTTATTTATTTGTAAAAAATGTTTGGAATCATGTATGATTTTCGTTCCACTTCTCATGTGTACACCACTTTGTATTGGTCTTTCACGTGGAATTCCAATACAATTGATTAATGTTTGTGGCAGTAATATGACAAAATGTGGAAAACTTCAAGGGGGCCGAATACTTTTGCAACCCACTGTATTATATAGGGTTTAATAATAATTATTTCTTTCTTACTTTGGGAGGACTGTATTGATTATTAAAGCGGAATATAACCCTGCATTTCAACTTTGCTCTAAAACATTATTTACAGCATATTATATGCAACCAGCATTTTTATTTTACTAGACCAGCATTGGAAGGGTTACACACAGAGCTTTAAAGTTCCGTGGAGAGACATGCTGCCCGCAGCCTAAGTTTAGATAGATACATTTAAGTAAACACAATGTAACAAGTGGTGAATGTTACACACTCTTTGGCTGTCCTCCAGCTCCTGCACAGTCAGAGAGAGTGAGTCACATTCCTCACTTGTTACATTGTGTTCACTTAAATGTATTTATCTAAACTTCGGCTGCGGGCAGCATGTCTCTCAACTGAACTTTAAAGCTCTGTGTGTAATCCTTCCAATGCTAGTCTAGTAAAAAAAAATGCTGGTTGCATATAATATGCTGTAAATAATGTTTTAGAGCAAAGTTGAAATGCAGGGTTATATTCCGCTTTAATATTTAGATTAATAATATTTATATGTAATAATTGAGAAAATGTATATATACATATATATGATTGCTGCAGTAATGTGACTTTAAACTTGTTTCCAGTCTTCACACAGTACGCTTATCTATAACCTTGACATTTGAAAGATGCTTTGTACAATAAACAAAAATGTTTTCGCTTCTTGTAACTAGAATAATCTTATAAGCTTCACAGCCTGGAATATGCTGAGATGTCTCAGAGCAATATATTAAAGAAGTACCCCAACTTTACAGTTTACAATGAAATTTTGCATAGAACATTAAAACTTAAAACATACACATATGACAGCTTTTCCTGCATAAATAAACCGCTAGAATTCTGACAGGCTTATACACGAGTATATACGGTAACCCTTTATGTTTCATCTCCACAGCAAGCCTGTGTGTTCCCTGTACAAGGCTATGTTTAAATTAAGATAAGCACTGGAGAAGTGTTCAGATTTAACAAGTTCTTGCTGCAATGCAACACGCACTGCAGAAGCTATAATCCTGCTAGAAGCTGATATATGTTTATTATATGGAATAATTATGAAGTGATCATAGATCTATTAATTAATGAGTTGATGAAAAAAACCTATATATTAAGGTAAATAAGTTTGTTTTTTACATATTTTAGCATGAATTAACCACTTCCCGACCGCCTAACGCACAGCGGCGGCCGGGAAGTGGAGCCCTGAAGGACCGGCTCACCCACAGAGGCGGTGGTCCTTCTAAGGGCATGGGCGGAGCGATCGCGTCATCCGTGACGCGATCCTCCGCCGGCGCCTGTCACCGCTCGCCCGCCGCAACATCCCGCCGGCTATACGGAAGCGCTGGCGGGATGTTAACCCCGCGATCGCCGCATACAAAGTGTATAATACACTTTGTAATGTTTACAAAGTGTATTATACAGGCTGCCTCCTGCCCTGGTGTTCCCAGTGTCCGAGGGACCACCAGGGCAGGCTGCAGCCACCCTAGTCTGCACCAAGCACACTGATTTCTCCCCCCCCTGCCCCAGATCGCCCACAGCACCCATCAGACCCCCCCCTGCCCACCCCCCAGACCCCTGTTTGCACCCAATCACCCCCCTAATCACCAATCAATCACTCCCTGTCACTATCTGTCAACGCTATTTTTTTTTAATCCCCCCCCCCCTGCTCCCTGCCCCCTCCTGATCACCCCCCACCCCTCAGATTCTCCCCAGACCCCCCCCCCCCGACTACCCCCCCTGTTTACTGTATGCATCTATCCCCCTGATCACCTGTCAATCACCTGTCAATCACCCGTCAATCACCCGTCAATCACCCCCTGTCACTGCCACCCATCAATCAGCCCCTAACCTGCCCCTTGCGGGCAATCTGATCACCCCCCCACACCAATAGATCGCCCACAGATCCGACATCAGATCACCTCCCAAATCCATTGTTTACATCTATTCTCTCCTCTAAACACCCACTAATTACCCATCAATCACCCATCAATCACCCCCTATCACCACCTGTCACTTTTACCTATCAGATCAGACCCTAATCTGCCCCTTGCGGGCACCCAATCACCCGCCCACATGCTCAGATTGCCCTCTGACCCCCCCTTATCAATTCACCAGTGCATTAATTACATCTGTTCTTCCCTGTAATAACCCACTGATCACCTGTCAATCACCTGCCAATCACCTATCACCCATCAATCACCCCCTGTCACCCCCTGTCACTGCCACCCATCAATCAGCCCCTAACCTGCCCCTTGCGGGCAATCTGATCACCCACCCACACCATTAGATCGCCCGCAAACCCGCCGTCAGATTACCTCCCAAATGTATCGTTTATATCTGTTATCTTCTCTAAACACCCACTAATTACCCATCAATCACCCATCAACCACCCCCTATCACCACCTGTCACTGTTACCTATCAGATCAGACCCTAATCTGCCCCTTGCGGGCACCCAATCACCCGCCCACACGCTCAGATTGCCCTCTGACCCCCCCTTATCAATTCGCCAGTGCATTAATTACATCTGTCCTTCCCTGTAATAACCCACTGATCACCTGTCAATCACCTATCACCCATCAATCACCCCCTGTCACTGCCACCCAACAATCAGCCCCTAACCTGCCCCTTGCGGGCAATCTGATCACCCACCCACACCAATAGATCGCCCGCAGATCCGACATCAGATCACCACCCAAGCGCAGCGTTTACATCTATTCTCTCCTCTAAACACCCACTAATTACCCATCAATCACCCCCTATCACCACCTGTCACTGTTACCCATCAGATCAGACCCTAATCTGCCCCTTGCGGGCACCCAATCACCCGCCTACACGCTCAGATTGCCCTCAGACCCCCCCTTATCAATTCGCCAGTGCAATATTTACATCTGTCCTTCCCTGTAATAACCCACTGATCACCTGTCAATCACCTGCCAATCACCTATCACCCATCAATCACCCCCTGTCACTGCCACCCATCAATCACCCCCTGTCACTGCCACCCATCAATCACCCGCTGTCACTGCCACCCATCAATCAGCCCCTAACCTGCCCCTTGCGGGCAAACTGATCACCCACCCACACCAATAGATCGCCCGCAGATCCGACATCAGATCACCACCCAAGCGCAGTGTTTCCATCTATTCTCTACCCTAAACACCCACTAATTACCCATCAATCACCCCCTGTCACTGCTACCTAATAGATTAGACCCCTATCTGCCCCTAGGGCACTCAATCACCCGCCCACACCCTCAGAATGCCCTCAGACCCCAGTCCTGATCACCTCGCCAGTGCATTGCTTGCATCTATTCCCCCCTCTAATCACACCTTGAGACACCCATCAATCACCTCCTGTCACCCCCTAGCACACCTACCCATCAGATCAGGCCCCAATTTGCCCCGTGTGGGCTCCTGATCACTCGGCCAAACCCTCAGATCCCCCTCAGACCCCCTTCCGATCACCTCCCCAGTGCATTGATTGCATCTATTTTCCCCTCTAACCACCCCCTGAGACACCCATCAATCACCTCCTGTCACCCCCCTAGCACTCCTATCCATCAGATCAGGCCCAATACAACCTGTCATCTAAAAGGCCACCCTGCTTATGACCGGTTCCACAAAATTCGCCCCCTCATAGACCACCTGTCATCAAAATTTGCAGATGCTTATACCCCTGAACAGTCATTTTGAGACATTTGGTTTCCAGACTACTCACGGTTTTGGGCCTGTAAAATGCCAGGGCGGTATAGGAACCCCACAAGTGACCCCATTTTAGAAAAAAAGACACCCCAAGGTATTTTGTTAGGTGTATGATGAGTTCATAGAAGATTTTATTTTTTGTCAAAAGTTAGCGGAAATTAATTTTTATTGTTTTTTTTTCACAAAGTGTCATTTTTCACTAACTTGTGACAAAAAATAAAATCTTCTATGAACTCGCCATACACCTAACGGAATACCTTGGGGTGTCTTCTTTCTAAAATGGGGTCACTTGTGGGGTTCCTATACTGCCCTGGCATTTTAGGGGCCCTAAACCGCGAGGAGTAGTCTAGAAAACAAATGCTTCAAAATGATCTGTGAATAGGACGTTGGGCCCCTTAGCGCACCTAGGCTGCAAAAAAGTGTCACACATGTGGTACCGCCGTACTCAGGAAAAGTAGTATAATGTGTTTTGGGGTGTATTTTTACACATACCCATGCTGGGTGGGAGAAATTTCTATGTAAATGGACAATTGTGTGTAAAAAAATCAAACAATTGTCATTTACAGAGATATTTCTCCCACCCAGCATGGGTATGTGTAAAAATACACCCCAAAACGCATTATACTACTTCTCCTGAGTACGGCAATACCACATGTGTGGCACTTTTTTGCAGCCTAACTGCGCTAAGGGGTCCAAAGTCCAATGAGCACCTTTAGGCTTTACAGGGGTGCTTACAATTTAGCACCCCCCAAAATGTCAGGACAGTAAACACACCCCACAAATGACCCCATTTTGGAAAGTAGACCCTTCAAGGTATTCAGAGAGGGGCATGGTGAGTCCGTGGCAGATTTCATTTTTTTTTTGTCGCAAGTTAGAAGAAATGGAAACTTTTTTTTTTTTCTCACAAAGTGTCATTTTCCGCTTACTTGTGACAAAAAAATAATATCTTCTATGAACTCACTATGCCTCTCAGTGAATACTTTGGGATGTCTTCTTTCCAAAATGGGGTCATTTGGGGGGTATTTATACTATCCTGGAATTCTAGCCCCTCATGAAACATGACAGGGGGTCAGAAAAGTCAGAGATGCTTGAAAATGGGAAAATTCACTTTTTGCACCATAGTTTGTAAACGCTATAACTTTTACCCAAACCAATAAATATACACTGAATGGGTTTTTTTTATCAAAAATATGTTTGTCCACATTTTTCGCGCTGCATGTATACAGAAATTTTACTTTATTTGAAAAATGTCAGCACAGAAAGTTAAAAAAATCATTTTTTGCCAAAATTCATGTCTTTTTTGATGAATATAATAAAAAGTAAAAATCGCAGGAGCAATCAAATAGCACCAAAAGAAAGCTTTATTAGTGACAAGAAAAGGAGCCAAAATTCATTTAGGTGGTAGGTTGTATGAGCGAGCAATAAACCGTGAAAGCTGCAGTGGTCTGAATGGAAAAAAAAGTGGCCGGTCCTTAAGGGGTAGAAAGCCCTATGTCCTCAAGTGGTTAAAACAGATGGCTGTTTGTTATTTATTTATTGTATTTATAAAGCACCCACATATTACGCAGCGCTTTGTTATGAAAACTATAAGGCCACGTGGTTAAAGAGACTCTGAAGTGATATTACATTTCCTTTTTTAACTTGTATTTATGTTAAGCAGTATAATCCCTGCTAAACCGCCGATATCCCACGGCAAAACTAGGGGTTCATACCCCCAAATCCCTTCTGATGAGTCCGGGGAGCGCTTCCTCATAGAGGCAGAGCTAATGGCTGTAGCTCTGCCTCTTAGCGCGTCAATCCCGGCTGATCGCTACCTCTCCCTGCCCCTCTCAATCTGCATTCACAGAGGGGCGGGGAGAGGCGGAGATCCTCGCGGCGATTGACGCGTATGAAGGCAGAACTGCAGCTCATAGCTCTGCCTCCATGAGCAGCAAAATCCACGACCAAGAAAGTCGTGGATTTTGCAGGGGGGATTTAGGGGGTATTAACCCCTCATTTTGCCGCGGGATAGCGGCGATGTAGCTTGGGTTATTGTAATGAACATAAATACAAGTTAAAAAACGAAATTTAGCCTGGCTTCAGTGTCTTTTTAAACCATGTGATAATATCATGTAACATACAGATGACGTACAGAAAATCCCTGTTAATTAATTATGTACCTACCAACTTCCTAGAATAAAGATAAGTTAAGAACATACTCATATATCTTGGCTTACCTCAATCCAATTAGGAGTATCAGATCTAGATAGATGTTATAAGAACACCATTTGTGTCATCTAATTAAAATATTTATTGATGTAATTTTGATTTAAAAAAAGATGGAAGTTGTTTATGTAACATAAGCCAATTGCAGTCACATATATATGCACCTGTTCGGATAATCTGATATTTTTAGTTTGTACATTCTCCAAATTGTGACAATTTAAATTAACTATGATAATTGTGTGTCACCATAAAATCCCCCAAAAGACTCCATCTTAGAAACATTTATTATAAAAAGGCCTGCCAGGCTGGAATATTTTATCACAGAGCCTGAAAACTCGACTGAGGCGTAGCTGAAAGAGAGACTGCCTTCCACTGTGATTCTAGAACCCAAGAGAGGTAATATGCATTATTCTTGGACATTTATTGACAATAGCTTACTGTATATAAACATTAAAGACTTGTCCTTTCAAAGCTTCAACAGTTTAAAGTTTTTCACTTTTTTATGTAATTGTTTATATACCTATTAGTGAGCAATACAATTTAAATGCAATTGAAAACTTAGGGACAACTACTCAGCTTTGTTTGATGAAGATATATCTACTTAAAGTTCTTTTATAGTAGAATAGAACTCCATATACCATTCCTAAGGATAAAGCTATATATGTGTACACCATACATTGTACAATATTGAGACAACAATTATTGATGGAGGATAAAACCTACAGAAGAAGAGTTGCTATATTGATATGGACTTGTATTGCTGAAGGAACTTTGACAATGTACAGTATATCAGATGATGGACAACAACTGGAGAGATGTATATTCCTGTGTGTGTATGTATGTATTAATATATATATATATATATATATATATATATATATATATATATATATATATATATATACAGTCCCTTCTCAAAAAATTAGCATATTGTGATAAAGTTCAATATTTTCTGTAATGTACTGATAAACATTAGACTTTCATTTATTTTAGATTCATTACACACAACTGAAGTAGTTTCAAGCCTTTTATTGCTTTAATATTGATGATTTTGGCATACAGCTCATGAAAACCCAAAATTCCTATCTCAAAAAATTAGCATATTTCATCCGACCAATAAAAGAAAAGTGTTTTTAAAACAAAAAAAAGTCAACCTTCAAATAATTATGTTCAGTTATGCACTCAATACTTGGTCGGGAATCCTTTTGCAGAAATGACTGCTTCAATGCGGCGTGGCGTGGAGGCAATCAGCCTGTGGCACTGCTCAGGTGTTATGGAGGCCCAGGATGCTTCGATAGCGGCCTTAAAGAGACTCCGTAACAAAAATTGCATCCTGTTTTTTATCATCCTACAAGTTCCAAAAGCTATTCTAATGTGTTCTGGCTTACTGCAGCACTTTGTACTATCACAGTCTCTGTAATAAATCAATGTATCTTTCCCTTGTCAGACTTGTCAGCCTGTGTCTGGAAGGCTGCCAAGTTCTTCAGTGTTGTGGTTCTGCTATGCACTCCCCCCTCAGGGGGGAAAGAAACACACAAAATGATCTCTTGAGATTCAAAAGGAATGCTGTATACAGCCTGCTTGTGTATGGATGTATTTTCTATGTGTGGACATACTGTACATCAACCTACTTCCTGTTTTGGTGGCCATTTTGTTTGTTTATAAACAAACTTTTTAAAACTGTTTTTAACCACTTTTAATGCGGCGGGGAGCGGCGAAATTGTGACAGAGGGTAATAGGAGATGTCCCTTAACGCACTGGTATGTTTACTTTTGTGCGATTTTAACAATACAGATTCTCTTTAAGCTCATTCAGAGTGTTGGGTCTTGCTTTTCTCAACTCTCTCTTCACAATATCCCACAGATTCTCTATGGGGTTCAGGTCAGGAGAGTTGGCAGGCCAATTGAGCAAAGTAATACCATGGTCAGTAAACCATTTACCAGTGGTTTTGGCACTGTAAGCAGGTGCCAGGTCGTGCTGAAAAATGAAATCTTCATCTCCATAAAGCTTTTCAGCAGATGGAAGCATGAAGTGCTCCAAAATCTCCTGATAGCTAGCTGCATTGACCCTGCCCTTGATAAAACATAGTGGACCAATACCAGCAGTTGACATGGCACCCCAGCCCATCACTGACTGTGGGTACTTGACACTGGACTTCAGGCATTTTCGCATTTCCCTCTCCCCAGTCTTCCTCCAGACTCTGGCACCTTGATTTCCGAATGACATGCAAAAGTTACTTTCATCTGAAAAAAGTACTTTAGACAACTGAGCAGCAGTCCAGTGCTGCTTCTCTGTAGCCCAGGTCAGGCGCTACTGCCGCTGTTTCTGGTTCAAAAGTGGCTTGACCTGGGGAATGCTGCACCTGTAGCCCATTTCCTGCACACGCCTGTACACGGTGGCTCTGGATGTTTCTACTCCAGACTCAGTCCACTGCTTCCGCAGGTCCCCCAAGGTCTGGAATCGGTCCTTCTCCCCAATCTTCCTCAGGGTCCGGTCACCTTTTCTCGTTGTGCAGCGTTTTCTGACACACTTTTTCCTTCCCACAGACTTCCCACTGAGGTGCCTTGATACAGCACTCTGGGAACAGCCTATTCATTCAGAAATGTCTTTCTGTGTCTTACCCTCTTGCTTGAGGGTGTCAATGATGGCCTTCTGGACAGCAGTCAAGTCGGCAGTCTTACCCATGATTGCGGTTTTGAGTAATGAACCAGGCTGGGAGTTTTTAAAAGCCTTAGGAATCTTTTAGAGTTAATTAGTTGATTCAGATGATTAGGTTAATAGCTTGTTTAGAGAACCTTTTCATGATATGCTAATTTTTTGAGATAGGAATTTGGGGTTTTCATGAGCTGTATGCCACAATCATCAATATTAAAACAATAAAAGGCTTGAACTACTTCAGTTGTGTGTAATGAATCTAAAATATATGAAATTCTAATGTTTATCAGTACATTACAGAAAATAATGAACCTTATCACAATATGCACATTTTTTGAGAAGGACCTGTATATATATATATATATATATATATATATATATATATATATATATATATATATATATATATACATATACATATACTTGTTTCTAGTGAGCTACAAATCCACTACTTCCTATCTTGATTATGTTGATTTTTAGTCTGGACCCTTTTAAGTAGTCAATCATTTCAGGCAGTTATTGATAAGATTTTTGACAGATGGACTAGTCCAACACCTGTCTACTGTAAAGCGACAGCAACATAAGAGAAAAATAATTCACAGTGCATTTTACTCTTGAAGAGATGTTTTTATATGCATGTGTTTTAAATGTTACCATTTTTTGTGTGATGGTAGTCCTTTAAAGAGGAACTCCAGTGAAAATAATGTAATAAAAAAGTGCTTTATTTTTACAATAATTTTGCATAAATGATTTAGTCAGTGTTTGCCCATTGTAAAATATTTTAAATCCCTGATTTATATTCTGACATTTATTACATGGTGACATTTTTACTGCTGGCAAGTAATGTAGCTGTTGCTAGCTGTTTTGGCAGTTGGAAACAGCTGTAAACAGCTATTTCCCACAATGCAACAGGGTTCACAGACAGGAAACTGCCAGGAGTACGTACTCAGAATTTCTTTGTGGGAGGGGTTTCACCACAATATCAGCCATACAGCGCCCCCTGATGGTCTATTTGTGAAAAGGATTCGATTTCTCATGTAAAAGGGGGTATCAGCTACTGATTGGGATAAAGTTCAATTCTTGGTCGGAGTTTCTCTTTAAGTAAATCTTCTAGTTTGTGCAGATATTGACACAGTGCCTCAGGATAAAGACTGGCATACGTATACTTCCAGGTAATTTCTAACAAATGTTCAGTCATTTTGTCAGAGCTTACCTGTAATCTACTTTTCAAGAAAACTATTGATACTATATATATTTTTTTTTTATTAAAATAAATATGATACTTGTAGTAATATTGTTACGGTAAAAAAGTTACATTGTTTTTAAGCTCTATTAAATCACTTGTACACATAAAACTATGAATACATACAGGGCTTCATTGACTAAGCATCTCCAGCGTGGCTGGATCTTAGACAATATCTCATGGCTCCTCCCCTTCCATAGCCATGATATTGGTGTGACCACTGGTTTCTGACATAGGCGATGTATCACTTATAACTGGTTCTTTGGAGGCTTCCTTCATGTTTTCTGAGATCAGGGGCCTCAGCTTATCACAGGAGAAGAGAAGAGCAAACCTCAATAGGCTAAATGCAGAGCTTGCAGCAATGATCACAACTGCAAAATAAATATCAATGTTAGCAATACAGCTATTAATACATTTTAATATATTAATAAGCACGAGTACAGTACTATCAACGTTTAAAAAACTAGATGCTGTATAAATCCTTAACTTATGTCTGTGTTCTTTTAATGCATAAATACTTCAAACTGCTCTGCAAAATTACAGAGGCGATGAACGCCATATCTGTAGGTCTGCTTTATTAGAGGTTTATAGCTAAGTCTAGATGAGTGGATGGGAAAGGACACTTTTAGGACTTAAAGGTGCAAATAATGCGAAACAAATGTTCCCAAAGAAAACAGTTAGGGCCCGTTCAGCTTACAAATGCGGATGGCCAGGCGTGCGGAACGCGTGCGGACCGCAACACGTACGAACGCACGCCATCCGCGTTTGTGTGCGTTGCGTGGCTGATCCCATCACTGAAAATGGGACAGCCGCGCATTTTGACAAAATCTGCGTGCAGCATGCGTTCCCGGACCGCACAGGTCCGGGAACGCATGCAGTGTGAACATCAGACAGTGCACTCTATGCACTGTCTGATGTCGTGCGTGTCTGCCTCCTGCACGCGTTTCCAAAACGCGGCTGGAAACGCGTGCAGTCTGAACGGGCCCTTACTGTTCTAGCTCTGACCTCTCCATGTTAAATGACTGTTGGCACAGTATATCATTCAATTTGCAAGAATTTTGCAAATTTAAAAAAATAATTACGAAAATTCAAGCTGAGCCTGAGGGTGCATACACACATTAGGCCATAGTCTTTGGAAAATGAAAGATCACTGACCAATTTTACCCCCTTCTATGTAGTATGAGAGCCATACTCTACACAGTCTATTCTATTGAGCTGAACTCCCCATCAGATAGAAATCTTTGCAAGATGCTGCACACACAGATGCTGTACACATTCAAAAGATCAGTATCTGCAAAAGATCTTTTCCTACAAAAGATCCATTCCTGCAAAATGCATTCATAGTCTATGATATCTGCAGATCATCATACACATCTTGTTTAACACACATTCATCTGCATATCAGATCCACCAGGATGGATATTCAGATCTGCAGATGATTGTCAGATCTGCAGATGAATGTCTGTTAAACAAGGTGTGTATGAGGATCTGCAGATATCATAGACTTTGGGCTCGATTCACAAAGCAGTGCTAACTCAGTTAGAGACTTTAGGAGTGATAACCATTGCACCACGCTGGTGAAAAGCCAGTTTAGGAGTGATAAGATTAGGAGTGATAAGTTTAGGTGTGATAAGTTTAGGCATCATAAGTTTAGATAGCGCGCAAAGTCCCGCACGCAAAGCAGCGCCATTAAACTCTATGCGAAGTGCACCAGACTTTGCTAGCGCAAAACTTTTGATCAGCTGTGCACTGCGTTGCTAACGCAGTTGGTGCTTAAAGAGGGACTCCAGTGAAAATAATGTAGTAAAAAAAGTGCTTAATTTTTTACCATAATTATGTATAAATGATTTAGTCAGTGTTTGCTCATTGTAAAATCTTTCCTCTCTCCGATTTACATTCTGACATTTATTACATGGTGACATTTTTACTGTGGGCAGGTTATGTAGCTGCTCCTAGCTGTTTTGGCTGTTACAGACAGCTGTAAACAGCCATTTCCTGTCTGTGAACATTGTTACATTGTGGCAGTTTGCCCAGAGTACCGCGGTACTCAGAGCTTCTTGTGGGAGGGGTTTCAGCCCAAAATCAGTCATACAGCGCCCCCTGATGGTCTGTTTGTGAAAATCATTATATTTCTCATGTAAAAGTGGGTATCAGCTACTGATTGGGATAAAGTTCAATTCTAGGTTGAAGTTTCTCTTTAAACTTATCATGCCTAAACTTATCACACCTAAACTTATCATGCCTAAACTTATCATGCCTAAACTGAGTTTAGGCGTGATTAAGGGGTTTTCACCAGGGTGCTAACTGTTAGCACCGCTTTGTGAATCAGGCCCTATGAATGCATTTTGCAGGAGTGGATCTTTTGCAGCAACAGATCTTTTGAATGTGTTCAGCATCTTGCAAAGATTTCTATCTGATGGGAGTTCAGCTCATTAGACTAGACTGTGTAGGTATGGCTCTCATACTACATGGAAGGGGGTTAAATTGGTCTGTGATCTTTCATTTTCCAAAGACTATGGTCTGATGTGTGTATGCACCTTTAGTTCTGTAGGATTTAAAAGCATTGCACCTCCGAGTAGATTGAACAGCTTGTCACAAACACATACTGAGACCTGCACACGCAGAACTAGGAGTCAAGGTGTCTGCTAGAGGAGTACTGTATGTCTCCCCAGTGTTGGGAGTAGCACCATCTGAACATAGCTACAGTTAGAGTAGACCACAGCTTTCCATAAGCCATTAAAACACACCACTGGAAGAATCTGTAGGCTGAAGCAAATAGAACAAGATGAGCAGGCTGAAGAGGTGTAAAAGGCCAGTCAGAGAAATGCGTAGATCTGGGCAGGGCCGGGCCGAGGCATAGGCTGGAGAGGCTCCAGCCTCAGGGCGCAGTGTAGGAGGGGGCGCACAATTCATTCAGCTGTCATTCCTAATTGTGTTTGAAGCAGAAATAAATAAGAAAACGGGATACATAGCAGTGACTGCAAGCCATATAACTAGATATTAAGGTGTTGGAGAGGTTGGGGGCCCTGGGGTGCCTCTTAGTCTAATAGAAATCAGTGTGTGACAGCTGAGGTGGCAGGGATGGAGGGGCGCACTTTGGTGTCTCAGCCTTGGGTGCTGGAGGACCTTGTCCCGCCTCTGGATCTGGGGGCTCTCATTTTCTACTTAAGGTCCGTACACACATCCAATTTTTATCTGCAGGTGACTGGCCAATTGTACCACTTCCATGTAGTATGAGAGCATACCTACACAGTATTCATAGTATTCAAAGTCTGTTGGCCCCTGTACTACATGGCAGTAACAAAATTGGCCAGTCATCTGCAGATTAAAATTGGATGTGTGTACAAAGCCTTAAAGGATACCACAACCGAACGGTTATGGTAAAAATGATTGCAGCACTGTGTAGGTTGTAATCAGCACATACCAGCTGTTTCTTCGCCCCCCCCTCCGTCTACCGCCGTTCTCATTGTATCCATCCCGGTGTGCGACGACTTTCCTGAACTTTGACCCGGACATACTGCGCCCTGTGTGCGCAGTATGTCCTTCCCTCTTCACTTCTGGCCGGCGCATAGTGCAAGGCTCAGAAGCACGCTGACTCCTCTGTGCTGCGTGTGCGCTCCATTACACCGAGCGTCACAGCCGCTGTGGTTTCCAAGCAGTGAGAGGGCTTGGGGCCCCACTGCCCCCCGGTTGTATGGGGGCATTGGGAAGCCTCCCTGTGGCACTCCTGGATAGTGCTAATGTAGCATGAACTAATTCCCGCAGGGCAACCGCTTTGCGGTATTGGTTTTGACCCTGCATAATTTGGTATGTGAAAGCAAATGCATATTTGCATGAGCAATGTCTCGTGAGAAGCCAGTTAGGCCAAATTTGCAAATCCAGATTTGTCAGGTTCAAGTTGGATTGATGCACACATAAACATTCTCTGTGTAATGATTTAAAGGAAACCAGAGACGAGAAACAAAAAAAAGTTTTATACATACCTGGGGCTTCCTCCAGCCCCATGCGCACAGATCGCTCCCTGGTACACTTTAAAGACATATTTTCCAGTCTGAAATACACTGATCTAAAATGGGGATTTTTTAGGAAATAATAGTCTTCATTAATTAACATCTTCATGTGTTATTGGCAGACTGGGTGATTGCTCGCCTTGCACACCAACAATAGATTGGACAAGTTGCATGTAAAGGTGGAGTATGGTTAACGTGCAATAATTTTAGTTTATCTGTTAAGATTTCAATTCATACTTTGAACTTTGTTACTTTATGCGTTACTTATCAACCTGTAGAACTGCATAAGAAACACGTCTTTTGTTTTCTGATCTTATGTCGTCCCAAACCCGGAGAATGCTTTTAGAAGCCAAGGTATAACATATCTTGATAGATCTACCACTTCCTCATGTACAATATACAGTAAATACAAAAATAAATAAAAACAGATTTGGCAATGGACGCATGTATAGTTCTATCCTTACTGGCACTCTGTATCAAAACTCTACTGTTATTTTTTACCTCCCTCACTCCCTTCATCCCCACATTGCCACATGGTTGTGCTTGTCTAGGTTTCTCAAGCTTAATGGTCCCAGGCTACTCCTGGTAGCAATGCTCTGGGTGTTCCACACATGCACACATAGCATTATATTTATAACTAATTTAGCAAGTCCATTTGAAAAATTACAAACATAACCCTTGGCTGCCGCCGTGTTGCATAATAGGTACTCTCAGAGAGCAGAGTTCATTTAGTACACCATGTTAAAAGCCCCCCTCCACTCTCAAATTGTATGTCCCCCACCCTTACCCTCTAATATTGTACTGTGACATGTCCAATATATTGTTTAAAAAATAAACACCTCCATTTTAAGCATTTGCTGTACAGTCACATGACTGATTCTGTTGTCAGTCCAATGATGATTCTAGAGAGAGGTGTGGCCAAGCATTCAACCACCCTCATACTAGGATGAATGAAGTATGGGGTTGCAGCCAGTGGAGCAGGTGTGACAGAAGGCTCTCAGTGCATGCTGCTAGAGGATGCACTGATGCTGCCAGGGGACAAGGTAGAGATGTGGGTTACATAACTCAACTGCAGAGTCCTAAAATTAATGTATATATGCATTCTTTTAATATAGACATTATATTGCATTATTGAGGGTTCAATGGGGGACAACATTTAAGGTGGAAAAAGGTGCAGATCAAGCACCGTTTTTATATGCACTGAATACAATAGTACTTTAATTACTTTAAAACAACTCTGAAGCAGAAATAAACTCATGAGATAATGAATTGTATGTGTAGTACGGATAATAAATAGAACATTAGTAGCAAAGAAAAGAGTCTCATATTTTAATTTTCTGTTATATAACTTTATTTATAACATTGCATCAGACTGTCATAATTGCAGTTTAGAATCCACACTGTATTTTAAGCTGTAAAACAAAGCAGAAGTAATGACCCTTTGAACTTTCCTGCAGTAAAACTTTATCTCATGCTTTCTCTCACTGTTTCTTGGCTGTTTAAAGGATAACTGAAGTGAGAGATATATGGAGGAGGCTGCCATATTTATTTCCTTTTAAGCAACACCAGTTGCCTATGCCTAGAAGCCCTGCTGGTCTATTTTGCAGCAGTAGTGTCTGAATAACTCCAGAAAGGAGCTTGCAGCCAATGTTGTCACATTTGACAAAAATGTCAGAAACACTGGATCTTCTGCATGCTTGTTCTGGATCTATGGCTAAAAGTATTGGAGGCAGAGGATCAGCAGGCTAGCCGGGCAACTGGTATTGCTGAAAAAGAAATAAATATAGCTGCCTCCATATACCTCTCATTTCAATTGTCCTTTAAAGCGGTATAAAACCCAGACATAATATTCAATAAAAACATGTTTTCCTACTTTTTATATGCCATACGGTTAGCATATTTGCTTTTGTGCATAAGTTTTATTATTCATTTAGAAATTATACATTCCTAAAATACACTAATTTTACTCTGAGAGCTGACTTTGCATTTTATTTATAACTGTTTTATTCATCCTCTAACTTAATCAGAAAGCATTTATGCTTGTCTGACTTTGTTCAGCGCTCTGCTGAGCAGCAGTGTGAGAGAAGGCTGTGTTTGCATTTCTCACTTGATACAATTAAACACTAGATAACATTATGTAAAGTTTCGGAAGCGGCCAGCTCTGCAGACAGGGAAGCTTCTAAAGCCTGTGTTAACCCTTTGAATGAACTTCTAGTAAAAAAAAAATGCTGGTTGTATACAGTGCTGGGCCGAAATTACGCATGAGCGTAATTACGCATCGTAATTCAATGCAAATTGCTACGCGTAACTTACGGTCTTACGCGTAATTATTTACGCGTAAGCAGTAAAGTGGTATCGTAATTACGCTGTCTACCTTAATTGCTAGGTATGCGTAATTTTACGAAGACTTACGCGTAATTACTAACGTAAAAACTCCCCTTTTCTAAGAGTAGCCAATCAGTCAACATCCTAAGCAACCAATAGTATCTTCTCCCGCCCTTCAGTATATAAGCGTACGTTTTGATGCATACTAATTATGTGTACGGAATAGCTGTCACATTGATGGCTATTGCGTACACATCGTCCGTATGCGTCAAAAAGTACACATTAATGGGTATTACGGCACTACGCGTAATATCATAGCGTAAGCGCCTACATTACGGTATCCTTACGCGTAACTGCGTAAGTTAACGCGTAATTACAGTGATGAACCGTAGATAATTTCCTACACCGTAAACGTAATGCATAATAGCGTAAAATTACGCGTAATGATCCGTAAGCGTAGATTTTTCCATTACGACCAGCACTGGTTGTATATAATATGCTGTAAATAATCTATTAGAGCAAAGTAGAAATGCTGGGTTTCATTCCGCTTTAAAGGGACACTTAAGTCAAACAAAAAAAATGAGTTTTACTCACCTGGGGCTTCCAATAGCCCCCTGCAGCTGTCCGGTGCCCTCGCCGTCTGCCTCCGATCCTCCTGGCCCCGCCGGCAGCCACTTCCTGTTTCGGTGACAGGAGCTGACAGGCTGGGGACGCAAGTGATTCTTCGCGTTCCTGGCCACAATAGCGCCATCTATGCTACTATAGCATATATCATATACCATATAGCAGCATAGAGGGTGCTAATGTGTCTGGGAACGCGAAGAATCACTCGCGTCCCCAGCCTGACAGCTCCTGTCACCGAAACAGGAAGAGGCTGCCGGCTGGGCCAGGAGGATCGGAGGGAGATGGCGAGGGCACCGGACAGCTGCAGGGGGCTATTGGAAGCCCTAGGTGAGTAAAACTCGTTTTTGTTTGTTTGACTTAAGTGTCCCTTTAAGCTCTTCAGAAAACAAGACTGAGTTTGACCAAGTTAGTCAAGGTCAGAGAAACTATTTTGCATTTATAGCAACTCAAGTTTTTTTTTAACTCTTCCTGTACTGTAAAACAATATGAGACTCTTTTATGCTAATGTTCTATGTATTATCCATACTACACACACAATTCATTATAGCATGAGTTTATTTTCCTTTCAGATTTGCTTTAAATTCTGTAAAAAAAAATAAAAAAAACTTTGGGAAAAAAGGAAAATATCTGCTGGCACCAGCTCTTGTGCTGTAGCTCTGCCCCCATTGCACTGCACCAGTGTAATTACACTATGTGCATGGGGGACTTTGTCTGACGCTTCGATCCCAATAGCCTGACACTGTGCCTAACTAGATCTGGCTTCAGCGCCCCTAGCGGAGAGAGCCCAAATGTGCCCACATAATATTAATATTACCCAGTGCAGCGGCAGATCATGGGGCCAGCAGCCATGCTGGACTAGATCTAGCAACGCCGGCCCCCAGCGGCAGCCATGTTTTTCTGTGTCACGCTATGTCCAACATTGGTGCTGAACTGGAAAACACAAATGATAGACAGTCTGACAGAGATTGGAAAAGGACAAAACAATGTCCTAATATATGTATATGCATATATATTTGTATGTGCTGTGCCTTGGGCTTTAAAGAGAATCTAAAGTAAAAATTAAAACAAAAACAGATACTCACCTCAGGAGGGGAAGGCTCTGGGTCCTATAGAGCCTTCCCATTCCTCTCACGGTGTCCTCGTTCCCCCACAGGCTTCTCGGCTTAAAGAGAGTCTGAAGCGAGAATAAATCTCGCTTCAGAGCTCATATTCAGCAGGGGCATGTGTGCCCCTGCTAAAACGCCGCTATCGCGCCGCACAACGGGGGTCCCTTACCCCCCAAATCCCCTCCGTCCTCGCCGAGGATCTCTTCCGCATAGAGGCAGGGCTAACTGCCGCAGCCCTGCCTCACGCGCGTCTGTCAGCGCGTATCTCTGCCTCTCACTCGCATCGCCGCCTCTCCCCCGCCCCTCTCAGCGAAGGAAGACTGAGAGGGGCGGGGGAGAGGCGGCGATGCGCCGCTGATAGACGGCGCTGAGAGGCAGGGCTGCAGCCATTAGCCCTGCCTCAACAGCAGAAAAATCTACGACCAAGTTGGTCGTAGATTTTGCAGGGGGGGATTTGGGGGGTAAGGGATCCCCGTTTAGCCGCGGGATAGCTGCGTTTTAGCAGGGGCACACATGCCCCTGCTATCTATGAGCTCTGAAGCGAGATTTATTCTCGCTTCAGTGTCTCTTTAAATCTCCCTCTGCGGAAAACTTCGGTAGTCTTTGGAAGCACTCTGGCTTCAGAATATGGGTGGCTTTGTACTGCACACACACAAGTGTGCGAGAGAGGGTGCTCATGCGTGTGCAGTACGGAGTGGACCGTCTTTACAAGCCCGAGTGCTTCTGAAGACTCGTAAAGCCCACCAGAAGCGGACCCAGAGCCTTCCCTCTCCTTAGGTAAGTATCTCTTTGTTTTTTTTCAAATTATGCTTCAGACTCCCTTTAAACACCCAATTGAAGCTATGGTTTCACATACTGGAACACTGGGCATGTTACCATGTACTTTTTAATTCTATTTAGGGAAAAGATGCGGTTTTTATTTCTGAAATTTTACAACATCTGCAATTCAGCTTTAAGGACAACAAGCCTAGTATATAGATTCATTTTACAACACTGAGGGCTCTTTTACACTACATTTGATTCCAATTTCCAATTTTGATGCGATTTTACATGCGATTCTGATTTTTGATGCGATTTAAAAAAAGTTCTGTTTTATACGTTTGTTCTGCCTTTTTCTTCTTGCGTTGCTAGCATCCAGTGAAAAATGGATATCGGAAACTGGAATTGCAATTTGCTGTGTAAAAAAAGCAGTGAATACATTTATTATCTGCACCATCCAGGCGTGGTGCAGAGGTTAAACGCCATGGAGTTTACAAACGCCTCTCTGGAAAAACATTAAGAGTAAGCAATACATGTGAATGACTTGACAGGATGTACTTGCAAGACTGCACAGCAGTGATGATGCTGCATGCTGTAATGTGCATAATGTAAATGGTTAAAAAAATAATTGGCAGTGTTGTCATTTAGTAATTATATGTTAAAAATGCAGTACAGGACGTGTGAACTGCCCTAACTGGTAAATATGAACAACAAATTACAAGTAACATCTATTATTAGGATGCTAAGGAGATTGCCATCTTGATCATCTAAAAAAATATTAATGTCCCATCTGTAAGAATGGTGATTCAACCTTTACGTGTATCTGAAGGGACCTACAAGTACTGTAATACATTGAAAATATCCCCATGTATAATGGATAGCATACTGGTAAGGCTGTTGCCTTTGATGTGGGATTTGAGCCCTTTGACAAGACTTTGAATCCTGGCTTAAGCCTGTAAACCAGTAAAGAGTCTTTGGGCAAGGCTCCCTAATAATCTGGGTCGCCCGTTCAGCGCACCTTACGTGGCTGCAGCTCTGGAGCTTTGAGCCTACCAGGAGAAAAGCATGATTATAAATGTTCTATGTCTTGTCTTGTCCACTTAAAATCTGTCTGAAAAACCTGTCACAGTAGTCAGCGCAACTCAACATGAAAGCAATGCCAGCCTTTTCTACTTTCCATCCACAACTTCGGTCTCCCCACTGACCAACCAACCAGATATTCACAGTGTATTGCTGATTGTAAGTATTGGCACCCAAGACATGAGGATTTTTCAGTGTAGTACATTTTAGGCCACTTCAGGAACACTTCAATATAGTATTTATTTTATACTCAATGACTGAGTCATGACACATAATTTTTGTGGTGGCGGTAGCTAGCAGATGTGTGTGTGTGTGTGTGTGTATTTTTTTGTATGGTGTCTGTATTTTTAATGAAGTTATTTAATAAATAAGATTACTTTTTTATCTTTAGGCCCCGTTCACACAGCACGCGTTTCCTCCCGCGTTCCGGAAACGCGTGCAGGAGGCTGACACGCACGTCATCAGACAGTGCATAGAGTGCACTGTCTGATGTTCACACTGCATGCGTTCCAGACCTGTGCGGTCCGGGAACACATGCTGCACGCATTTTTTCCCAGCCACGCAACGCATACAAACGCGGATGGCATGCGTTTGTACGCGTTGCGTTCCGAACGCATGGCCATCCGCGTTTGGTAATGTGAACAAAGCCTTACATTTATGTTCTGATCATTTTTGACATTATAAGTGTAAACCCAATAGTCCATTTTGTTGTTTCTACACATTACTTCATGGACACGTGGGCACACTGATATTGACGTTTGTATTTATCTGGTATTTGCACATGTGTGTTCAACATTCTATGCTCTCATCAGGGCCAGATTTACCATAAGGCATTGTAGGCACATTCCTACAGGTGCCTGATGATGGAAAGGCGGCTCACTCCCCTCCCTGAGCACCTCCCTCCTTCCTTCCCTATGCAGAGTCCTGATGAAAATATAAATGAGAGGTTACGCACGCTGCTCATGGCATTCCACTGACGAGATCTCCTTTCAGTCAGGGGCACCTCTAGCTACTTAACTTGCTCTTGACCGCTTCATGCCGATCGGTGTTGAGAGGGTGGCTCTGCCAGGATCGCCTAACGCCGTTTGCCATCAAGTCTTGAAGGCGGGGATTAGCAGGGAATGCGTGCACACATGCACGGGAGCTCCCTGCAGAGACGCACAGCGAAGATCCGTCCTCAGCCTGCCAGCCGCGATTGGAGCTGGCAAGCTGTAAAAAAAAAAAAAAAAAAAGCTTGATTACAGTTGTACTGTACAGCACTGTGATCTAACGCAGCGTTGTACAGGGTACTCACCTCTCAATCAGCTGACCCCAGGAGTGGCTCGCAATCCAACCCCTCTCATAGGCTGATGCTTATGAGAGGTGATTGAAGTAGTGGGATCTTAGGGGGGAGGGAGGAAAGGGGGAGGTAGAAAATAAAAAAAAAATTGCTTTTTTTAATAAAAAAAAATAACAGTAAAATTGATAAAAAAAAACACAGCAGCAGCAATCAGATCCCACCAACAGAAAGCTATGTTGGTGGGAAGAAAAGGAGGTAAGATTCATTTGGGTGCTAAGTTGTAAGCCCGAGCAATAAGCTGTTAAAGTTTCAGAGTGCTGAATTGTAAAAAATGGCCTGGTCACTAGGGGGGTATAAACCCATGTTCCTTAAGAGGTTAATATTCTATCTGCCTAATACTAAGGGGCACCTGTAACTACCTATGACCTTCTGTGTCCCCCCCCCCCCCCCCTCTCCCTTTAGATGGTAAGCCTTCGGGCAGGAACCTCCTCCTTATGTCTCCTACCTGATCACGCAGCTCCATTACGGTACACCCATCCGATAGACCTGAGTGAACTCGACTTGCCTAATTTCCATGCTCCCTCCCATCCAGTGACTGACTAAGCATTACCTTGTACTCATACTGTGTTGCGTGATCTGGTTTGCATGTATTCATGTATTGTATTGCTGTATGTCACCCCTAAATATTGCCTGTAACCTAAATCAATGTACAGCGCTGCGTAATATGTTGGCACTTTATAAATACAAATAAATAAATAAATGAAGGGCAAGGGAAGTAAGGGAGAAGTGTCAGCTGGGACAGCCAGCGCACTTGTGGTGCGGTTAGGTGGGGATTTGGAGATGGAGGGCGATATCTAAGGTGCCCTGACATCTGTGCCTATAGGCTCTTGTGAGGTAAATCCGGGCCTGGCTCTCATACATTAATCTGTTTATGTATGGATGAGGTAGTGTCACCCATTAGGGATATTTGTTTGCTTACAAAAGTAGTCTGCACAGTTTCTTAGCTTCATCACAATATAGCCTTGTCTTACATACAACTAAATTGTTTTAAATGCAGTGTCATCATGGTTCCTGTCTACGGAGATAGATTCATGCCAGGATATGATTCATACTTTATACTGTATGCATGAAACTAATATGAGAAAGCGAGGATGTAAGTATCATTTTTCCATTAGGAACTTACCATTAATCAAATCGTTTTTTGACAATCCCGGAGACTCATTGATACCAACAAACATTCCAACTGAAGCAATGACTGCTACTGGATATACAGTAAATGTGTAACGCACGTATTTTTCAAAAACAAATGTTTCCATCAAAAACCTGTGGAGCACAACAGGGGTATGTCAGAAAGAAATTCATTACAGAAAGGTCTGCTTCCAATCAATTTATAAAATGAGAAGTAGAACAGTTCACAACATTCCAGAAATACAGTATATCAATAATACTCCAAACCATTTAAAACATATATATCAAGGACTTCTGCCATGGAATATGTCATATATTAAAACTCCTTCCATGCTTCTTATGATGTCACTCACTCACATCTAACCCTTGGTCCATGCCCCTAGAATGTTAGACCATCATCACTGTTCATCCACCCTCTGCCTGTGCTGTCAAAGACCAGTTACTGGATAGTGTACTGGTTGAAGACACCATCTTTATTATATAGAGAACCAGGATTTAAATTCTGGATGAAACCAGTAGCTATTCAGTAAGTAGTCTTTGGGAAAGACTCTTTAAAGGGAACTTTAACTGAGTCACTCATCGATCATCCGGTCCCCTGCCGTGGCTCAGTTTTGTTTTGGTCGACTGGCCAGTCGCCGAGCCAGTGCACCTGTGCAACCCTGACCAAGCGCATCTTTGATTGAGCTCCCATCCCTGTGGCTGTCCTGTGCATGCGCAGTTCACGTACGTACGTGTACTGCGCATGCACAGGACAGCCACAGGGACGGGAGCACTATCGAGACCGTGCATGCCCAGGACCGCGCAGGTGCACTGGCTTGGCAACTGGCCAGTCGCCCAAAACAAAACTGAGCCACGGCGGGGGACCAGATGATCGGTGAGTGATAACGCAGGCACAGGACGTCTGTAGGGGGCTGGTGGGAAGCCCGGGGTAAGTGAAACTTTTTTCTTTCCCTTTAATTCTTCAGGGTGGCTTACTGACTGTGCCTTCAGTGACTGCAGCTCCCTATCACTTTCAGGGAGACAAGAGAAATGCACGAGTGTTAACATTTCATTTAAGATGAATCACTAATGCTTTATTTAGTAATTACCACCACCTCTCCTTCCAAATAGTGTTACTTCTGTACACTATTTCTATACTCTATTCTACCATTACTATTCTCAAACTTGCCCATACTAATGTTTATACTCGACTCCCCCACTGCAACCCATCCTAGCGGCCATATATTTGCTAGTATTATATATCCCAGGAATCATATTGTGGTTCAGGTGAAGCCACCCTTGAGCCGAACCTAGGTTCAAACAATCTGCGCTTGTATCCAGTGAATAGAAGTAAATAAATAAAATGCAACATAGTGCTATATAACAAATACACTAGTATACATATACATATGATAGTGAAGTGCTTTAACAAAAATCTTGTGCACATAACAAGTCCTTATGGTGCAATGAAACAGCATGCAGGTCTACTAGAAGGTCCAAGTAGCTGTGGGTGACTACACTAAATTAGGTCTAGCGTTTAAATAATAATGGCCCCATATGAAGTCAATCCACTATGGCCAGGAAGTGAGCTGGGGGTGTTCCCAAGCATGCTCCACACATGTATTGCAGGATTACCCACCACCCTCCACAGGAGCTGGAATGATACTGTATGCTGAGATGCTAAGAATTCTGGCTTGCATGCAAATTTAATGCAAACTGTATGGAGATTAAGAATACGTTTAATCAAATAGGTAGGAAGGAATTAACACATTTGATAAGTGTGCATATGCCTAAACAATGTACATTAAGGGTCTGATGCACGAAAGGCCGATAATTTTGTCTTGCGTAGAAATTTTTACCGGTCCTAACACCAGAGGGGCACCACTAATTACTCTGTTAGCGCCACGTGTGTTATTGGGGGGGGGGGGGGGGGGTATGAGCGCATTGCTATGGTAACGTTATGCCGTGCATTACCATAATGCGCGTTATCCCAGAAACAGGCTTCCCTTGTGTTAGGACCAATAAAATTGCTGTGCGCTGCCTGTACATAATGAAAACACCAGCCTTTTGTGCATCAGGCCCTAAGCTTGTTGCATCTCGTGCTATTTCAAGCCTTTGGTTGCCATGATGAAGTTGTGAATGTTAATGTCTGTCAAAAACAGAATCAGTTGTGATATTGTATCTATTCTTATCTTTGGCAGTTAAAGATGAAAGGATAACACATCGGGCCTCAACATTACATGCAGCAGGGATATCATAAGTGATCCAGCTAACCTGGAGAGGAGTTTCAAAAACATAATAAAAATTAGAAAAAAATGTCAGCTATTAAATATAAAAAAAAAATGTAACTTTCACTTGGGTCATATGAAAACATAGCCCTGTTTCAATATACCCAGTTTCTTTTTCAAAGATATCTCAGTAATCCATTGTCTGCTGTCCCAAGGGTGTCAGCTGAGCAATTAGGACTGGGGCAGGTAAAATACAGTACATAACAAAATGCTTTCTCAATAATTCCGGTTTACAGTATAACTTTTTCAGTATTTTTTTTTGTGTGTAAAATTCTTATCCTTTTTTTAAAAACTCTCTATAAGCTACGTATACACACTAGATTAAACTCAACTCGGTTGAGGTGGTCAAGAAAGAAACCGCCTCCCTAAGGAGTTAAAAAATTAGTGTTTTCAGATTATTATTATTACTAGTTTATGTAGTGCCATCTTCCACAGTGCCACATAAAATGTAGGTGGACTACAACAGAAAATTAACACAGACAATTGTCTAACAAATATATAGCAGATACAAGTAACAATCTGGAAGACAAAGGGAGCTTACAATCTAATGGGTCAAGGGGAAGAGCAGGAGGAACTGACCAAGCTGTATATCTGTCGGAGGTAGACTTTAGGTCAGGTTGAGCCCTCAGGAAAATTATAACCATATAACATATATGTACTTTGCATATTTTTTGCTTGATCCAGGTTAGTTCCTGGATCAAGTGACCTGGTTTTCCCTTATCTATTGATAAATGAGAGGGGCTGTGTAGGAAAGTAAAGGTCCAGTAAACCTCACCGCTCGGCACTGAGGGTCGTGTCCTGAAACCGTCGTCTTCGCCAGAAGGCACATCTGTCATATTACTGCAGCCTCCATGACCCCCGACCTGCAACAAGTGTGGCCACGGCAATACCTGCTCTGGAGTGTATTGAAAAAAGGGAAGATAATAAGCTGGAGTATCCCAGATCTCCAGGTCTTCCCCTGGGTGCAAGCCCTGCTTCTCCTATAGTCCTGCCCCTGCTCTAATTTTTTCTCTCATCAGACACTTTCTTATATTATAAACCAAATACCATTCCAGCACCTATGCAAAAATACAACCCCATTTCCAAAAGAGTTGGCATGCTGTGTAAACTATAAATAAAAATAGAATGTGATGATCTGAAAATCATGTAAACCAGAGTTCCCCAACCCTGTCCTCAAGGCCCACCAACAGTTCATGTTTTGCAGAAAACCGCAAATATTCACAGGTGGGGTAATTAGTGCCTCAGCAGAGATAAACCACCTCTGTGGATTTCTACAAAACATGCACTGTTGGTGGGCCTTGAGGACAGGGTTGGGGAACATTGATGTAAACCCTACATTTAACTGAAAATAGTATAAAGCCATTACAACACATGTTGAACCCAACTGAAAAATATCATTGTTTTCTGAAAATGCATGCTAACTGTGAATTTAATAACGTTACAAAACAGATGAGACAGGGTCATGTTCATCGTGGTGTTGCATCACTTCTCCTTTTAAAAACACTGTAAATGTTTGGGAACTAAAGAGCACACAGACCCCCCGCAACCCCCCCCCCCCCCTGCAAATACTTCCGAGCCACCAGAGATGTCTGTCAGTCTCTCCATACCTCCTTGCAGGCTCCTAACAGCTGTCTGGCGTCCTCCGTGCACGCAAATCGGCAAGTCACCACAGGTCAGGTGAGAAGCCAGCTTCTGTGCACCGAGCTGGAAAGCTACCAGGAGCCCGCAAGGAGGTACAGGGAGACTGCCAGACACTGCTGGAGGCTCGGGAAGTTTTTAAAATGCCTCCACCCCTCCCCCAGACAACGCAAAACTATATTCCCAGTTATCCTGCAGGCATGCCGGTTAGTTCAGACGTCCGGTGGCCTGAATTCCGGATAATGGGAACTCTGCTGTATGATGATATCTCCTACTAGCCTAAAATAGCATTCCAGCTGCTCAAAGGTTTAGTGTCTCATTTTTGTCATTGTTTTTGTTTTATAATGTGCTAAGTCTTTACTTCAGGTGTGGTGTCGATCTGTGCCTCATTGTCAGCTTGGCCTGTTTGTCATCACGTGCATGCACAGTGCAATCATTGTGGTCTCCAAAACTGCTGATTTACAACAGTTCTGGAGACATGCACAGTAGGGGCATTTTCTATCTGCTTGTGATGATCTTAGTCTCTCTCTTTAATACCTCGACCAGCTCTAATAATGCTGCCCAGATTCCTGGTGCATGCACATTGAAGGGGGGAACTATCTAGTAGTATTTCTCATCATACTGCTGCTAGCTCAGTGTGATTTCTCAGTCTGGGAGAAGGACAATCTAGAAGTTCTGAAGATGCCTTGGGGGGGTCCCTGGAAATTTTCACAGTATATGTTCAATCTTCCATGTTACCTTCAGCGACACTGTGAAGATGCACCCCAGTGTATCACATTTAAGCCCCAGGACCCATAACTATGTCTTGTATTGCATTTGTGGAAGGTAGGGGAGGGGCATACATTTAAAAAGGGCACCGGGAAATTAGGGTGCTGCCGCTAGTAACAAATCGTCTGCAGCCTCACACTAACCCTCCTCCCCCCACCTACTCATAACACTAACCCTTCCCATCCGGGCATTACCTTCTATCTGGTTACCAAATTATACACTGGGCACTACTATAGCCACAATGAACATTGCTGTCTATGGCGGTGCCCAAATTACCCAGCGGCTGCCCGAATTGCCTGCCTCAAAGGAGGAGACCCTGAGCCACTTTTATGCCAAATTGCTGACCCCCTGCCCCACGGGTTTAGAGATAGGTTCATCTTTCCTCTCTCAGGAACTAGCTAAGTATTTGGCACGGAAGTGGTTCAGGTAGGAGGGATGGTTGCTCAGGTTTTTGTCCTAAAAACTGAGAGAAGAGCAGCACATGCTAATAGAAAATACCACTCCTGTGTTGATTTGTGTGTTTGCGATTTTTTTTTTTTTACTTTTTTTGTACAAACATTCGTGATCGTTTTTTGTGTGTGAAAGTCTGCATTACAATTTGTTCCATACCAATGAAGCTAATTTACATGAAAAGACATCTAATTCACTTTCTAGCAAAACAATCTTTATTTGCAGATTTTCAGCAATACTATTGGCTTGTATTGAAACAACATTCGCAGATCATACATAAAAAATAAGCAAATCTGCCATCCCATTTTTAAATGTAGATAAGTTGCAAATTCGCATAACACAAATAAACTTTGATGTCATTGAAATACATTAGATGTGCAGCAAATGCCATTTTGGAAATCTGCAATTTGTATTCGACTTTTCATAAGTCCAAACCTTTCCTGACTCAGGAAAATACTGTGTTTGTGATAAGACATTTCGTTTTAAGGAGAGAAATCAAAACGTTTTCAAAGCACGCAATTACAAAATGTATTGCCACTAGAGGTCAGTGTAGGGCCTTCTTTTATTCCTTTAATCAAATGTAATCTACATTTTATTATCATTATATGGTCATGTATTGTGTTGACACATTTTCAACAGGGCTTTATAATTAACATTGAACAATTCTGTTTCATGTATTTTTCAAGTACCAATAACACTAGCAAGATTTTTTCCCCATTTTGGCTTTGCCCAGTTTTAGAGGAATACTCAGTAACAGGAGGGGTTAAAGAACACCTGAAGTGAGAGGGATAGGAAGGACTGGCATCCTGCTGATCTTTCATGCATCAGTAGTGTCTGAATTACACACTTGAAAACAAGCCTTCGGCAAATGCAGACACACTTCAGTCAAAGATCTGATCTGCATGCTTGTTCAGGGTCTATGACTAAAAGTATTAGAGGCAGCGGATTAACAGCCAGGCAATCTGCATTGTTTAAAAAATAAATAAATATGGCAGCCTCCAATATCCCTCTCAGTTCAAAAAGTGAAACTCCAGTTTAGTATGATTCACTAATCTGGAGAGAGAAAAGAGAAGAGAAAAGGGAAGAGTATAGAAGAGAAGAGAAGGAAAGAGAAGAGAAGAAAAGAGAAGAGAAGAAAAGAGAGAAGGAAAGAGAAGAGAAAAGAGAAGAGAAAAGAGAAGAGAAGAGAAAAGAGTAGAGAAGAGTAGAGAAGAGAAGAGTAGGAAAGAGAAGAAAAGAGAAGAGAAAAGAAGAGAAAAGAAAAGAGTAGAGAAGAGAAGGAAAGAGAAGAGAAGTAAAGAGAAAAGAGAAGAGAAAGAGAAAAGAAGAAAAAAGAGAAGAGAAGAGAAGAAAAGAGAGAAGGAAAGAGAGAGAGAGAAGGAGAGGGAGAGAGAGAGAGAGAGAGAGAGAGAGAGAGAGAGAGAGAGAGAGGAGAGGGAGATGGAGAGAGAACGAGAGAGAGAGAGAGAGAGAGGGAGAGGTCCATGTGCAATTCTCTTTTTCTCCTGAGTTTTCTGCTAGGTGATATTTTTAAACCTTGTTAATAAAATGCCTTTTAACCACTTCCTGACCGCCGCATGTACAAATGGCGGCGGGAAGTGGACTCCGCAAGGACCGCCGCATGTACAAATGGCGGCGGGCCTTGTACGGGCATGGGCGGAGTGATCGCGTCATTCGTACGGGCATGGGCGGAGTGATCGCGTCATTCGTGACGCGACCCTCCGCCGGGGACTGGCTCCGCCCCCCTCGCGCTGTAACCCGCCGGCCGTTCGGAAGTGCCAGCGGGTTACTAGCACCCGGATCGCCGCATACAAAGTGTATAATACACTTTGTAATGTATACAAAGTGTATTATACAGGCTGTCTCCTGCCCTGGTGGTCCCAGTGTCCACCAGGACAGGCTGCAGCCACCCTAGTCTGCACCAAAGCACACTGATTTCCCCCCCCCCTTCCCCCTGATCGTCCACAGCACCCATCAGACCCCCCCCCCCCTGCCCACCCCCAGACCACTGTTTGCACCCAATTACCCCCCCCCCAATCACCCATCAATCACTCCCTGTCACTATCTGTCAACGCTATTTTTTTTTATGCCCTAAACTGCCCCCTGCTCCCTCCTGATCACCCCCCCACCCCTCAGATTCTCCCCAGACTCCCCGCCCCCCCCTGTGTACTGTATGCATCTATCCCTCTGATCACCTGTCAATCACCTGTCAATCACCCATCAATCACCCCCTGTCACTGCCACCTATCAATCAGCCCCTAACCTGCCCCTTGCGGGCAATCTGATCACCCACCCACACTAATAGATCGCCCGCAGATCCGACGTCAGATCACCTCCCAAGTGCAGTGTTTACATCTGTTCTCTACCCTAAACACCCACTAATTACCCATCAATCACCCCCTATCACCACCTGTCACTGTTACCCATCAAATCAGACCCTAATCTGCCCCTTGCGGGCACCCAATCACCCGCCTACACGCTCAGATTGCCCTCAGACCCCCCCCCCCCCCCTTATCAATTCGCCAGTGCAATATTTACATCTGTTCTTCCCTGTAATAACCCACTGATCACCTGTCAATCACCTGTCACTGCCACCCATCAATCACCCCCTGTCACTGCCACCCATCAATCACCCCCTGTCACTGCCACCCATCAATCAGCCCCTAACCTGCCCCTTGCGGGCAATCTGATCACCCACCCACACCAATAGATCGCCCGCAGATCCGACGTCAGATCACCTCCCAAGTGCATTGTTTATATCTGTTCTTTACCCTGAACACCCACTAATTACCCATCAATCCCCCCCTGTCACTGCTACCTATCAGATTAGACCCCTATCTGCCCCTAGGGCACTCAATCACCCGCCCACACCCTCAGAACGCCCTCAGACCCCAGCCCTGATCACCTCGCCAGTGCATTGCTTGCATCTATTCCCCCCTCTAATCACACCTTAAGACACCCATCAATCACTTCCTGTCACCCCCTAGCACACCTACCCATCAGATCAGGCCCTTATTTGCCCCATGTGGTCTCCTGATCACTCGGCCAAACCCTCAGATCCCCTTCCGATCACCTCCCCAGTGCATTGATTGCATCTATTTTCCCCTCTAACCACCCCCTGAGACACCCATCAATCACCTCCTGTCACCCCCCCCCCCCCTAGCACTCCTATCCATCAGATCAGGCCCAATACAACCTGTCATCTAAAAGGCCACCCTGCTTATGACCGGTTCCACAAAATTCGCCCCCTCATTGACCACCTGTCATCAAAATTTGCAGATGCTTATACCCCTGAACAGTCATTTTGAGACATTTGGTTTTCAGACTACTCACGGTTTTGGGCCCGTAAAATGCCAGGGCGGTATAGGAACCCCACAAGTGACCCCATTTTAGAAAAAAGACACCCCAAGGTATTCTGTTAGGTGTATGACGAGTTCATAGAAGATTTTATTTTTTGTCAAAAGTTAGCGGAAATTGATTTTTATTGTTTTTTTTTTCACAAAGTGTCATTTTTCACTAACTTGTGACAAAAAATAAAATCTTCTATGAACCCGCCATACACCTAACGGAATACCTTGGGGTGTCTTCTTTCTAAAATGGGGTCACTTGTGGGGTTCCTATACTGCCCTGGCATTTTAGGGGCCCTAAACCGTGAGGAGTAGTCTAGAAAACAAATGCCTCAAAATGACCTGTGAATAGGACGTTGGGCCCCTTAGCGCACCTAGGCTGCAAAAAAAAGTGTCACACATGTGGTACCGCTGTACTCAGGAGAAGTAGTATAATGTGTTTTGGGGTGTATTTTTACACATACCCATGCTGAGTGGGAGAAATCTCTCTGTAAATGGACAATTGTGTGTAAAAAAAAATCAAACAATTGTCATTTACAGAGATATTTCTCCCACCCAGCATGGGTATGTGTAAAAATACACCCCAAAACACATTATACTACTTCTCTTGAGTACGGCGGTACCACATGTGTGGCACTTTTTTACACCCTAAGTGCACTAAGGGGCCCAAAGTCCAATGAGTACCTTTAGGATTTCACAGGTCATTTTGCGACATTTGGTTTCAAGACTACTCCTCACGGTTTAGGGCCCCTAAAATGGAAGGGCAGTATAGGAACCCCACAAATGACCCCATTCTAGAAAGAAGACACCCAAAGGTATTCCGTTAGGAGTATGGTGAGTTCATAGAAGATTTTTTTTTTTTGTCACAAGTTAGCGGAAAATGACACTTTGTGAAAAAAAACAATTAAAATCAATTTCCGCTAACTTGTGATAAAAAATAAAATCTTCTATGAACTCACCATACTCCTAACAGAATACCTTGGGGTGTCTTCTTTCTAAAATGGGGTCATTAGTGGGGTTCCTATACTGCCCTGGCATTTTAGGGGCCCTAAACCGTGAGGAGTAGTCTTGAAACAAAAATGACTTGTGAAATCCTAAAGGTACTCATTGCACTTTGGGCCCCTTAGCGCAGTTAGGGTGCAAAAAAGTGCCACACATGTGGTATCGCCGTACTCGGGAGAAGTAGTATAATGTGTTTTGGGGTGTATTTTTACACATACCCATGCTGAGTGGGAGAAATATCTCTGTAAATGGACAATTGTGTGTAAAAAAAAATCAAACAATTGTCATTTACAGAGATATTTCTCCCACCCAGCATGGGTATGTGTAAAAATACACCCCAAAACACATTATACTACTTCTCCTGAGTACAGCAATACCACATGTGTGGCACTTTTTTGCAGCCTTTAGGCTTTACAGGGGTGCTTACAATTAGGCACCCCCCAAAATGCCAGGACAGTAAACACACCCCACAAATTACCCCATTTTGGAAAGTAGACACTTCAAGGTATTCAGAGAGGAGCATAGTGAGTCCGTGGCAGATTTCATATTTTTTTTGTTGCAAGTTAGCAGAAATGGAAACATTTTGTTTTCTTTTTTGTCACAAAGTGTCATTTTCCGCTAACTTGTGGCAAAAAATAAAATCTTCTATGAACTCACCATGCCTCTCAGTAAATACTTTGGGATGTCTTCTTTCCAAAATGGAGTAATTTGGGGGGTATTTATACTATCCCTGAATTCTAGCCCCTCATGAAACATGACAGGTGGTCAGAAAAGCCATAGATGCTTCAAAATGGGAAAAATCACTTTTTGCACCATAGTTTGTAAACGCTATAACTTTTACCCAAACCAATCAATATAGGCTGAATGGGTTTTTTTTTTAATTAAAAACATGTTTGTCCACATTTTTCGTGCTGCATGTATACAGAAATTTTACTTTATTTGAAAAATGTCAGCACAGAAAGTTAAAAAAATCATTTTTTTGACAAAATTCATGTCTTTTTTGATGAATATAATAAAAAGTAAAAATCACAGCAGCAATCAAATAGCACCAAAAGAAAGCTTTATTAGTGACAAGAAAAGGAGCCAAAATTCATTTAGGTGGTAGGTTGTATGAGCGAGCAATAAACCGTGAAAGCTGCAGTGGTCTGAATGGAAAAAAAGGGTCTGGTCCTTAACCAGTTCACCCCCAAGGGTTTTTACCCTAACGGACCAGAGCAATTTTCACCTTTCAGCGCTCCTCCCTTTCATTCACCAATAACTTTTTCACTACGTATCACAGCAAATTGATCAATACCTTGTTTTTATTGCCGCTAAATAGGCTTTTTGGAGGCGATATTTATTTTCAGTAATACCTTTTCTTTTTATGCATTTTAAAGGGAAAAACAAGGGAAAAAATGAAATAATACACGATTTCTCCATTTTCATCCCCTATAGTTTTAAAATAAACACTGCTAATGTGCATAAAACACACATTTTATCTGCCTATTTGTCCTGGTTTTTACAATATATAAATTATGTCCCTAGTACAAAGTATGGTGACAATATATTATTTGGAAATAAAGGTGTATTTTTCCTATGTTGTGTTTTTTGTTTTCTCATTGCATACTACCAATGAATTCAAGCCCTTATTTGCAAATATAACAGTAGTTCACCCTCATAGCATATATATTTTAAAAGCTGAGTCCCTAAGGTAACTATTTATGCATTCGGTTTTCAATTCTGTCACTTTTGGTGTTTTTTTACAAGTGTTTTATTTTGGTACAGAGTATATGGAAATAACAGTTTTATTGCTTCTCATTCAGTTTGCCAAAAAACAAAAATCAAATGACATATGCATAATCTCTCAAACACCCCAAATTATCTTCTCTTGCTTGTCACGGTTAAAATGATACCCTATACACATCATCAGATAGTGTTTTGGCCACATAATACACTGTTAATCATGAGCAGCGCCAATGTATTTTTCAAGGCCATTTTTTGCACCAGAAACAATACAGTCATACTTTCCTAGCAAAACCCCTGGTGTCTCAGAACATTGGATATAGGTCATAAATGATACCATTCTGAAAACTAGAGAACCAGACCTACCCAAATATACATATTTTGTAACATTTGCACTTTTGCGGTTTTGATGAAATTGCACCGTAACTTTGAAAATGTTTTTTTTTTACAGTTTTCTTTACTTTGGCATGAAAAAACAATTCAAATGACATATGCATGATCTCTCAAACACCCCAAATTATCTTCTCTTGCTTGTCACGGTTAAAATGATACCCTATACACATCATCAGATAATGTTTTGGCCACATAATACACTGTTAATCATGAGCAGCGCCAATGTATTTTTCAAGGCCATTTTTTGCACCAGAAACAATACAGTCATACTTTCCTAGAAAAACCCCTGGTGTCTCAGAACATTTGATATAGGTCATAAATGATACCATTCTGAAAACTAGAGAACCAGACCTACCCAAATATACATATTTTGTAACATTTGCACTTGTACGGTTTTGCTGAAATTACACCGCAACTTAGAAAATTGTATTTTTTGACAGTTTTTTTTACTTTGGCACACAACAACAATTCAAATGACATATGCATAATCTCTCAAACACCCCAAATTCTCTTCTCTTGCTTGTCACGGTTAAAATGATACCTTATACACATCATCAGATAGTGTTTTGGCCACATAATACACTGTTAATCATAAGCAGCGCCAATGTATTTTCCAAGGCCATTTTTTGCACCAGAAACAATACAGTCATTCTTTCCTAGCAAAACCCCTGGTGTCTCAGAACATTGGATATAGGTCATAAATGATACCCTTCTGAAAACTAGAGAACCAGACCTACTCAAATATACATATTTTGTAACATTTGCACTTTTGCGGTTTTGCTGAAATTGCACCGTAACTTAGAAAATTTAATTTTTTTACAGTTTTTTTTACTTTGGCACAAAAAAACAATTCAAATGACATATGCATAATCTCTCAAACACCCCAAATTCTCTTCTCTTGCTTGTCACGGTTAAAATGATACCCTACACACATCATCAGATAGTGTTTTGGCCACATAATACACTGTTAATCATGAGCAGCGCCAATGTACTTTTTAAGGCCCTTTTTTACCAAATGCAACAATGTAATTCTTTCTTCTCAAAGCCCCAGGAGTGTAAGGGCCTGTACACACTGAAAAACGCAGGCAAAAACGCAAGCGCATGCGTTTTTAAAGTGCCTGTAGTTTTAAAAACGCATGCGCTTTTGCCTGCGTTTTTTGTGCGTTTGCGTTTTTCTTGTAATTGCTGATTGGCTAAAGAATCCCTTGTTTTTATTCTAGTTTACATTTCAACAGGAATCAGGAGATTGCAGAGTCTTCTGGGATACTGACTTCTGAAATACGCAGGCAAAAACGCAAGCGCATGCGTTTTTAATGCGTTTTTCATGCGCTGCGCTTAAAAAAGCGCAGCAGGCACTGCGTTTGCGTTTTTTTAAAAACGCATCGCACCAGTGTGTACAAGTCATCACGATTTTCATTCTTTTTCAAAAGACCTTGCGTTTTTAAAAACGCATGCGTTTTTAAAAACGCAACGCAAGCGCAGCAGTGTGTACAGGCCCTAAGACCATTCAATAAAAGACACAAATGTTACCATTCTGAAAACTAGAGACTCAGGCCTACTCAGTTGCAAATAGAATAATTTAAGTGAGGCCTAAATCACTATCCATAACATGAATGACAGATACATTGGAACTCACCATTGCAGGTCTAGCAGGATGGAGAAAGGCCAGAGGTCATACGCCAAGGCAAGCCAGTGGTCAGAAGATGGGGGGTGGTCTGCAGAGTAAAGTCTTGTGGCGAACACTCTCGCCTTGCATCAGCAAGTCCAAATGGGAAAAAACTATTTGCAGGTTGTAGGAGTCTTGGGTTTCCTCTAAGCTTCTGGGTTTCCTCCCACACCCCCCAAAAAGGTGGTAATGTTAACTAGTGGTAATTGTGAGCTCCTTTGAGGGACAGTAAGTGGCAAATAAAAGTAGAGAGGAAAAAGTCCAGTGAAAATTTAGGGTAATGAAGAAGGAAAAAAAAAAAAAAAAAAAGTCTAATAGCTGCTGAGGGTATGGTATGCCTCAAAGCAGTCGGCAACGCAGAGTCCCGGCTGTGAGGGGCACTTTGGGCAGTGGTATCTGCTGTCTTTCCGCCTCTTGTGCTTGGTGCACACCCGGCATCGCTTCTGTGGCTTCGCCTTAATTGGGTTCGGTGGGATCAGGGCAGGAAAATGTTTTCCCCTTAGGCGAACTGCGCCATCCAGTTGCATTGGATTGAATTCCTCCATAAGGTTGATGCTTTCATTGATCAGCGATCTCAAAGCTTGTCGCATAAACGGGAGGTAGCTGTCACCGTGGCATTTCTTTTTATAAAGCACAAATGCGTTGTGCATGGCCATCTGCAGGAGGTAAAAAAAAACTTTTTTGTACCAGGCCCTCTTTTTTTTTTTTATAAAGTAGTAGGAGAGCATTTGGTCCGCAAGATCCACCGCACCCATATTTTTTGTGTAGTCGACCAATGCCATTGGCTTCTCGATCCGCTCTCTGGAGGTTGTGACAGGAACCACTTCTTCATTATGAATTGAAGTCAGGACCATGACGTCTCTCTTGTCCCTGAATTTTATAGCCAGGAGCTCACCACTTCTGAGACTGTGTGTTTCCCCTTTCGATAATTTTTTATTAACCACCTGTGGTGGGAGGCCTTTGCGGTTTGGCCTCACTGTCCCACAGGCACCAGTCTCTGCAGAATATAAAAATTTGAAAAGGGGAATGCTGGTGTAGAAGTTATCCACGTACAAATGATAGCCTTGGTGGAGGAGTGGGTTGGCTAGTTCCACCACAATTTTCCCACTGGTTGGCATGTATGGTGGGCACCCAGCTGGTTGCAAATGGCTATCTTTGCCCTCATACAGGAAAAAAGAATAGGTGTAGCCAGTGCTGCTCTCACATAGTTTATAAAATTTTATCCCATACTTGGCAGCCTTACTTGGAATGTATTGTTTTATCCCTAATCTGCCATGGAAGGGTAGGAGGGATTCATCCACTGCAACCTCTCTCTCTGGGGTGTACACCTCGCTAAATTTTGTACTGAGGTGGGTAAGGATGGGCCTCAGCTTAAAAAGCTTGTCATGGCCAGGATCACCTTTGGGGACATTGTCCGAATTGTCGGTAAAGTGCAGGCACTTCATAAGAGCCTCATAGCGCTGCCTGCTCATGGAAGCTGGAAACAGGGGTGTTGCGTGCATAAAGTCCTTAGACCAGTACAGTCTTATTTCTGGCTGTTGGAGTATGCCCATGTGTAGTGTTAGGGCCAGAAACACCTTTAGCTCAGGTATGGTGGTGGGCTCCCATTTCTCAGCCAAATAGCAGGTGGGCTTCTGGGCAATATACTGCTGCGCAAACAAATTAGTTTGCTCCACAATGTGCTGCAGCAAATCATCACCCACAAAGAGCTGGAAGAAGTCAGCAGGCCCGAAGTTGTCAGTGGGCACTAATATTTCGCTTGCCCCTGTAAAAGGCGGGATGTTGGGTGCTACAAGGTTAGCGGGTGACCAGGTGCCCCGAATTATGTCCTCAGGTACCGGTGGGCGTACCTGCCTTTGCCTGGCTCCCCTTCGGCCTCTGCTGCTAGCTGCAGCAGTGCTACCCACTGAGCCCCCTGCGGTGGCATCTGAAGGGCCCTGGACAGTGGTTCCCCTCTGGCCTGTGCTGCTAGCTGCAGCTGTGCTACCCACCGAGCCCCCTGCGGTGTATTCTGAAGGGCCCTCACCAGTGGACTCATCATCCCTCCTGAAGCGGCGAGATGGCTGCCCAACGCTCTCTGAACTGTCAGAATCTGACTCAGAGCTGCTGCTCGTTGGGTGCCATTCGCTCCCTGAATCGTCCCCACTGCTGCTGCTCTGCTGGAGGAAGGCGGCTGCCTCCTCAACAGAATACAGTCTCCTCGCCATAGTAAGCAAAGGGGATAGATAGATAGATAGATAGATAGATAGATAGATAGATAGATAGATAGATAGATAGATAGAAAGATAGATGGATGGATGGATGGGAGGGAGGGAGGGAGGGATGGATGGGATGGATGGATGGATGGATGGATGGGATGGATGGATGGGATAGACAGACAGACAGATCGATCGATCAACCGAGCAATTGATCAATAACAGAAAGATTTTTTTTTTATTTTTTTTTATGAAGATGAAAAAAAGGATATAGATAGAAAGAAAGTATAGATAGAAATATCAGAGAAAGGGTAAAAGAGGGGTGAAGAAGTACAGAAAAGTACTAAGAAGTACTAAAAAGTACTAAAATAAAACAGAAAATCAGTAAATGGCAAAGGAGGGGGAGGATAAGGGGTTAATAAAAAAAAGTATGGGGATAAAATTTTATTTAAAAATATAAAAATCCTACCACAATCACAGTCTTTCTCCCTCACAGCTCCTGTCACCTCTGAATGCTGATTGACAGCAGTCTGAGGTGACAGATGAGCTGGGAGGAAGAAAGCAACTTTGTTTACAGACACTACAGGACAGATCATTGTTACTGGCTTGTAACAATGATCTGCCTTGTTACTGGCACTTGATTGGCCCAGGGACCATGTGATTCCCTGGTCCAATCACCAAGCCGCGGGACCCGACGTGCGCGCGCAGCGGGAGCGCGCCCGCTCGCACACAGCAGCAGAGTTACAATGTAACTTATTAAAACGTCCTGTTGCCATTAATAGCAGCGAACATGACGTTTTAATGCGTTACATTGTCCCTAAATGGTTAAGGGGGGTAAAGCCCACGGTCCTCAAGTGGTTAAGCCACCAGAAAGCAAGAAAATGTTCAAAACAATTTTGATAGTAATTTCTCACCTACTTTTTGATACTTTTTTTTAGTTGAAAAGTGCCGGAAAGTTATTTAAAATTGAAGATGAAAAATGATCTCCTAGGAGAAAACTCAGGTGAAAAAGAGATTTGCATATGGCCGAGAGAGAGAGAGAGAGAGAGAGAGAGAGAGAGAGAGAGAGAGAGAGAGAGAGAGAGAGAGAGAGAGAGAAGGAAAGAGATGAGTAGGAAAGAGAAGGAAAGAGAAGAGAAGGAAAGAGTAGAGAAGAGAAGAGAAGAGAAGAGAAAAGAAGAGAAAAGAGAAGAGTAGAGAAGAGAAGAGTAGAGAGGGGAAGGAAAGAGAAGGAAAGAGAAAAGAAGGAAAGAGAAAAGAGAAGAGAAAAAAAGAGAAAAGAGAAGAGAAGAGAAGAGAAAAGAGAAGGAAAGAGAGAAGGAAAGAGAGAGAGAGAAGGAGAGGGAGAGAGAGAGAGAGAGAGAGAAGGAGAGGGAGATGGAGAGAGAACGAGAGAGAGAGAGAGAGAGAGAGAGAGAGAGGTCCATGTGCAATTCTCTTTTTCTCCTGAGTTTTCTGCTAGGTGAAATTTTTAAACCTTGTTAATAAAATGCCTTTTAAAGAGACTCTGAAGCGAGAATAAATCTCGCTTCAGAGCTCATAGTTAGCAGGGGCATGTGTGCCCCTGCTAAACCGCCGCTATCGCGCCGCTAAACGGGGGTCCCTTCACCCCCAAACCCACCCCCGCAAACGTTAGTCGTGGAATTGGTCGTTCCTGGAGGCAGGGCTAACGGCTGCAGCCCTGCCTCCAGTCGTGTCTATCAGCGGCGCATCGCCGCCTCTCCCCCGCCCCTCTCAGTAAAGGTAGACTGAGAGGGGCGGGGGATAGGCGGAGATACGTGCTGACAGACGCGCGTGGGGCAGGGCTGCGGCGGCTAGCCCTGCCCCAACCAGGAAGAGATCCCCCGTTGCACCGAGGGGATTTGGGGGTGAAGGGACCCCCGTTAAGCCGCGGGATAGCGGCGTTTTAGCAGGGGCACGCATGCCCCTGCTATCTATGAGGTCTGAAGCGAGATTTATTCTCACTTCAGACTCTCTTTAAGCCACCAGAAAACAAGAAAATGTTCAAAACAATTTTGATAGTACTTTCTCACCTACTTTTTGGTACTTTTTTTAGTTGAAAAGTGCCCGGAAAGTTATTTAAAATTAAAGAGGAAAAATGATCTCCTAGGAGAAAACTCAGGTGAAAAAGAGATTTGCATATGGCAGAGAGAGAGAGAGAGGGAGTGCGTGTGTCCTACAAAGGAGGATATAGAGGATGACAAGCAAAGTTTCACCGTAACCTAAAAATAAAATGATGAATGTTTTACTGAAATGCATGTTCTAATAAAATTAAGTCAGAAAAACAAATTTAAAGGCCCAAATACCAGAGCAGCATGTTATTACATGCATAGCAGATGCTGTGATCAACAGAAAGAAAATTGATATAGCCTTGTGCTGGATGCAATGGTAGAGGAAAAACCGTACAACTGTGAAGCGGAACAAGTCTGGCCATCCTAGTTGTATGCTGCGATTAAGGCAATCAGACACATGGCTATTACAACCAATAAAGAATTGTAAGTATGCAAAGTATTATAAATAGCTAATTTTTACTGCAGAATACAGACACTTCAATTTATACTGTGCTTTTCATTGCAAATAAAGCAATATCCTGCAACTGGGAGTCATGGTTTTCTTTATAATGTAATGATAAGGGTGTATTATAATGCGTATGTGTAAAAATGTTGCTGCGGTAAAAAATGTTGCTGGAGATTGCCGCTAGTAACTGGCTAGTTCTGGTAATTTTTACCAATATTTTACGCTGACCAAAGCTAGTCTTAAGGTGGCCACACACCATACAATTTTTTAAATATCTGTTCAATTTAAGAATTGCAATCAATTTTTCTGACTGATTGTAACATTTCAAAAATATGACCAATGTACCACACACCTATGTTCAATTTTCCCCCCAATTATGATAAAAATGATTGGAAACTCTAACAAAATTGCTAGGGTGTGTATATTAATAAATTGACAATCCAACACACACCATACAATCTTTAGAAAGATTGAAGAAAAATATCTGGCAGTCCGGATCGATTAAAATCGAAGAAAACGGAAAATCCGATCGGATTTTTCAGTCGAATGAAAAAAAAGCTTTCGATTTTTTTCGGGAGATACGATCGTTTTTAGCGAATTACTGTAAAATCGGATCATTTTATTGTATCGTGTGTGGCCACCTTTAGCCTCACACGAGCCATCCCTCTCGATACCTAACCCTGACCGATCCCCCCAGCAATGCCTAACTCTAAAGACCTCCCCTGTTGATACCTAATCTTAAGACCCCCAAGTGGTGATGCCTAAACCTAATACCCCCTAATACACTGCTTAACACTAAGGACTCCCCCCCATCTAACTCTAAATACCTCCCCCCACCTGCCAATACTTTCAGGACTGCTATAGGCGCCTATGTAAACATCCACAAATAGCGCCTATTAATGGTACTTGGGCCACCCCGATGCATGCTATTTTATCAGGTAGCCTAATATACTGTGGCTACAATTTGGGCCCGCTATATGTAACCACAGTTTGCATAGCAGTTGCCTCCTGTGCAAAAATTACCGCTAATACCGTGTTTCCCCTAAAGTAAGACATCCCCTGAGAATAAGCCCTAGCAGGAATTCCTAGCATGCTTTAAATATAAGCCCTCCCCGGAATGTAAGCCCTACCTGGCAGCAGCCCAAATGACATCAGCAATAAAAAGCCTGGATACAGGAGAGAAGCAGTATAATGTGAGTTCTGCAGTCCTGTGTATGTGTTAGGCAATTTGTGTTTTTGTTGGAGCCAGCCCTCCTGATCTCTCCTGATAAGCATCAACAGCATGTCACCTCTTCACCTTTTCCCAGGACACACATCTTATCCTATCATAGCTCTTGGGAGCCTGACAGAGTTCTCTGCCGGCAAGAAATAGACTCTTACCCACATGATCAGCAGAATCAATTTCTTGTAAGTGAGAGAAAATATCTGCAAACCACAGGCTCTGTGCAGCTGCTTGTGTTTCAGCATGGCATGCAGTATATACATTTTGTATATGAAAACTACCAGTGTTTCCCCCCAAAATAAGACATCCTCTGAAAATAAGCCCTAGCACATCTTTTGGAGCAAAAATTAATATAAGACAGTGTCTTATTTTCAGGGAAACACGGTAGCCACTGATTGTGGCTCTTAACATACATCATAACCCCCTTTAAGATGATTTTAAAATGTTCAGATGTAAATCCTTGGGCACATGCTTTGTGCAACCAATACACTGTCTACCACAGATGTATACGATACAATAGATATCACCTTGCAATAAAAAGGGTCATGAAAATGGAAGAGCCGAAAAACATATATATCAGATGTCCAGAGATGAACCCAGTGGACTTACAGTTTGGTAACTCTATATCCTGCGGGGTTATATCATGAATTTGAACTATAAGCTTTTTTATGAAGATATTAGTGGGCTTTGTAATAAGGAATGTGTGCAGTTCTGGATAATTAACAATAGGCAGATATTTTCTCATCCATTATTGCAGAATGCATAAGGTATGGAAAATATTGAATTTCTCCTTTAAGAACTAAGCTCTGTAAAGGTTAGCAGAATGGGTGTTCAAATAGTGATATTGGAGTTCCCTTTCATACAGCTGTAAAATCTTTGGGAAAAACAAGGTTCTCAAGAGAAAATGAATCCTCTCTGAAAAGGCTTGGATGAAATCATTTTAAGAATAGTAAGTCTCACAATTGAGGATGGAGTATGATTTTGGAAATGTAAATGTATTGCAGGAACTATATCAAGCCGTTAAAAGACCACATCTAGCCCAGCACAAGTGTCCTGAAGAAAATTAATGTCTGTTGCCATAGAAACGCATAGATGCTTGTAGAGGGACATGGTAGAATAAGAAAGTGATGTCATGAATTACATGTCGGAGGGTGGAAAACTAAATATGCCATCAGCTTGTACTATGAAAATGGACAAGCTGCCTGCCAGAGCCACCCCATGCCATAAGTGCAGGCAGCAGGAGCTGGCTGCAACAACTACAGAGCATGCTGCTGGGGAGATACAAGTATATAAGCATATACATACATACATACATACATACGATCTTTGTTATCCATAGGGTGTTTATGTGAGCCGGACATTTGCTTGACTCCTCTAGAAGGGTAAAGGTGCATACACACGCACTATTTAACTCGAGCATTAGGATCTAGCTCAATTAAACTGGTGACATTGCAAGGAACAAGCAGAGTACTGGACCTGCCACCTTGGTGTTCTGTTGCTAGGGAAAAGAGGAGAGATGGCACAGACCACTAAGAAGCAGCTTCCAGTGGCAGGTTAAGGATGGGAACAATGTACTCAGCCACTGCTGTCACTTAAAGGAAACCAGAGATGAAAAAAAAAGGAAAGCATTTTATACGTACCTGGAGCTTCCGCCAGCCCTCCTTCAGGCTGTTGGCTAACTCGCTTTCCTCCTGGGCCACTCCAATCCCCCGCTGTACATCCCTGTACATCTGAGAAGTTGTGCTTCGTCGCACATGCATAGCCTGGTTGTGCGCACACCCTGTCTCGCTCCCAAGGAGGGAAATGTTGTGCACCTGCAAAGTACTACTGATGTCGGGGGCCACGCGGCAAGACTGCGTCTGCACTGACTGAAGCCGACTTGTAGATTTGCTGGCTAGCGGAGGATAGAGGCAACCAGGGAGGACAGCGAGGGAGCCAATGTCCTCTGGAGGAAGCCCCAGGTAAATATACATTTTTTGCCCATCTCAGGTACACTTTAAAGATCCATCATGACTTGGGGACACCTGTGCTCATTTTAGAGTCTCATCCAAGGTGGCCCAGGACAGCCACCTCAGCCTACTTCAGACTGGTTTATGTACATACTGTATCTTAATTGTTGTCTGGATGTAACTTATGCACTTATGTGATATGGAGATGTAGGATATTTGGAAAATCAACTCAAAGGGCATTTGATTCAATAGATAAACCTTGCACTCTGGTGCACAGGAAATAATTGTGCCACTTTGGGGGAGAAATGATATTGCTGTTTGGAAGTTATGTGTTTGAAGAAATAAACAGTTTTTACATAAATTAGTATAATCATTTTTATTATAAGCATATACAGTAATTATAATCTTGAACTGAATAATTTTAGGAAACTGTAACGGTTGCTTATCTAGAGTAGTGTAAAAAGAGTGTATGTAAAAGAGGTTCATGATAATTTGGGCACCTGGTATTGCCGTTATTTGACAATTGGAAATTATGGCTTTGCATTGGGAATTTGCGTGTTACTATTACTGTCGTTTTCTAATGCTAACCTCCTACATTATCCCCTAAAATTAACCTCCCCATACCTAGCACTAAATATACTGACCCTCTGTACCTATATCTAACAGTAACCTCTCTACCTAAGTCTTAGGCCAGTTTCACACTGCAAATTGGCATCAGCGGTGTCGTGCACTGCATCATTCCTTCAGGAAATAATGCGTTACTACGCGGTATTCCCTGTTGGTATCCAGCCAAGCAGGAAGTGACGCTCACTTCCTGCCAGCCAAGCGATGATGTGCATGGAAATGTATAGCAAAAATACGCTCCCGCGCATGCGAGACGTGTAAGACCAGCGGCGGGTATTCACACTGACACGCGTTACCATAGACTTACATGACTTCTGGTCCACTGCACGTCGACGCAGACACGCACAGTAACGTAGTTTTGGAAACACGTCAGATTGCCACAACGTCGCATTGTAATTTTTTCTTGCAAAAATTGTGTCGCGTGCTCTAAATACCTCCTCCTTCCCAGAAATGACTACATTTCAGTGTTTTACTCAGTAAAATCCCACAATATTCAGGAACTTCCGCACTGTTACCTTGTCAATTACTGAACACTTTCAATTTCTACCACGGAATCCATCCTCTGCTCCTCCATCATCGTCTGGTATGCAGGGGCATCCGCCAAAGACAAGCATAATTTTCAAAGAGTAATAAATGCTGCACAAAGGATCATAGGATCGCCCCTGCCACCGCTAGACCTCCTCCACATGGCGAGATTGTTGACAAGGGCCTCCAAGATTTCACATGACCCCTCCCACCCTGGCAGTCGCTTCTTCGAGTTTCTGCCAACGGGCCGACGTTAGAGAACTATCTTCTCCAAAACTACCAGGCACAGAGACAATCTTCCCTCAAACTTTCCTCCACCTGAACTCCAACTCCTCACACCATGTCTGTCTGTGGCAGTGCTCTGAACTCTCATCACTCTTGACAGTACTTGCTCCAAACCCTAGCTGCTAGTGTTTCAAATAGATGACCCCCCTTCCCCAATGCATGCTGCTAGGCCCATCTCAAATGCATATCTCATACACGGTAAATGTACAGTATATCTCATGCTTGTCATGTATATCTCATGTTCGTCCTGTACTGTATGTTAGTAACAATGCCTATGCCATGTGTACCACAACCAATTCTGAGTATGAAAACCGTTGATTCTGATTCTGAGTTTCTAACCAAACTATACCCACATTTGGAAAAATGTTGAAGAATTGAAAAGAAAACAATTTTTTTTTATCGCAAATGGTAATTTACCACTAGGAAAAAAACGTACCAAACAGATCTTAGTGAATTGAAGCCTACGTCTCGGGCAGTGTACGCTCCATCGGATGCCAAGTTAATGAGGGGCCCACATTTTATATACATGAAAACACACCCTACATAGGGACAGTTGCATAACTTACCAAATGGATGGAAACAATGGCTCCTGGATACCCAGGATATATCCTAAATTCATGGTTTAGGTTATTATTATTGATTAATCATCATTCCATGGAGCTGAGTTCATATTCAATTAATATTCAATTACTTTTCTTTTTTGCAATATAAAAACTTTAGGTTCTATCTGCAAGCCATCAACGGTGACTATCATGCAGTGTAAACAGTTCCTATCCCTCCCTCCTTCTCTTGCATCCATTAGAAGTAATTTACTAGGAAATCATGGCTCAAGTCAATTGGGTGCCACGACTGGCAGGCGTGTAGTAGACCTGGGCTTCCCAACTATGTTCTTAAGTAACACTAACAATGCAAGTTTTGTGGAAATCTATATATGTAGTTAATCAGCTCTATGGAGACACTAAACTGTGAATGTTTGTGGTTTTCTGCAAAACAAATACTGTTTGTGGTATTTGAGGACAGGGTCTGGAAGCCCTGTAATACACACCCATGTTAATTTTTGGTAACTGGGTGCCCAGGCGGTCATTTAGGTACCCAGTGTGGCCAGTAGAATAGTACTTAATGGTTGTAGGCAACCATCTACAAATGTTAGTCATTTGGGCACCAGGTTTCCAGGGTAGTTTTAGGCACTTACTGAGCGCACAATTTTATAATTCATTTTTATCAACTGAAACTGACCTAGGTTATTACAGTGCATGCATATCAATAATTATTTAAAAAAAATCTGCATATACATATTGATATTAAAAGCTCTGAATCTTACCAGAATAAAATGGTAAACAAAGCAAGGCAAAGGGCAATGGTGCTAGCATCTGGATCCTCCATAGGAGTGCAATGCTTGAGTACAATTCCAAAATTGATAATTGTTGCAATACATGTCCAAGTGGCATACACTGACAGCCCATTATGTACCTATAAAACAGATGTAGTTAGTGTATACCCAAGTACATTCACATTCCTAGGTGCCGTAGTAAAAACTGTAAATTTGAGTTACTTCTCTTTTTTTTACCGTTAATTTCTTAATTACTACCTATTTCTCTGAGGTAATTAGGTATAAACATACTGGAAACTCTTAGTTATTTATTGGTGTATGCTTCCATATGTGCTATATGTCTTATCCCTTGGCTTTCTGGCACCAATATAGAACTGGTTGGGGAGTCTTAATGGCTCTTAGATGTTCCCATTTCCTGCCTGGACAGGAAATGATGGAAATTTTCATAAATGGAAACACAGTAACAATAAAAATCCAAAAGAAGTTTCATTCCGTTACTGTTTTTTGAGGGGGTGGGATTTAAGAGCTTGCGTCTCAGTTCCACTTTGGTTTATCACATATGCTTAAATGTTTGGAAATATATGAAAAATTTTGACATGCGGTTTACACTGTCCATCTAAATTCAAGGAATCTGCTAGCTGAATGATATGGGTCTGTAAAAGTAATAGGCTATAGATATGCTGAACGTTAATGGCCCTTATTTCTGTCTGGCTTGTTCAGGACGTAAAGTAATGATTGGCATATTTACTCACTTGAACTGCAGCAATGCATTATAGGAGTATGGCAAATTTGTTTTTAGCATAGCCTTTTAATATATATATGTGCTTTTATTTTATTTTTTTATGCTCTGATTTGCCGAGGCTTTACTGTGTATTCTTCAACTACCTTGATAGTACTACCTTTAGAGCCCTATCAAACCATACCTTGCACTAATGAAGGCCAGTTTAGCCTCAAACAGCTATTTGAAAGGTGGAATATGAGTCTGTATTAAATAAGTAGGCTATAGGCATATTATTATATTCTATACCCTTACCAGTATTCTTATGCACCATAGATCAAACCGTTGGTGCTGTGACATCCAGGCTCTGTAGCGGTAACAATTCCTGTATGACATGTGAAGCATCAGGAAGCATGTCACTGGGATTAAAGCTAAGAAGACATTGGCAAATATAAGAAGCCTGTGAAAATAGCAAAAATAAATAAATAAATAAACCATTCACTTTATAGTGAGACATACATACATAAAAAAGACTGAACGCTAGAACGTTATACTCTAGATTGTCTAGTCATAAGCAAGATCCAGGACATGATGCAACAGAAAAAATTATGAATTAAAAAAAAAAAAAAAAGTGAAATCTCACATTTATTGAAAAAAATTCTATGACAACCTTCAGTGCTACACAAGCCAGCGGTTGAACACTGGTTGATTACAGATTGATTGAAAGCTGAACAGCCTTCGACCAGTTACCGTCCCCTATTCTGTACATGTAACATATTAATAATGTCCGCACAGTGTACAGGGTCTGTCCACTGCACATTTGAAGTTCAGTTAAAAATCACTACAACATCTAACAGTAGTTTGGCTTAATGGCTTCAACATATTTGAATGCTAGCACTCTCTGAATGGTATGCATACACTTGTAACACAGTTAAAAGAAATTGATGGGTGTTTTGGAGGGCTGGTGTTTCAAGAAAATGATCTAAAATTATCGCTGCTGGAAGAAGGAATTAAAGGAAACCTAAAGTAAAAAAAAAAAATACTGCCCATTTACTTCTCTAGTGCTTCTTCCAGCCCCCTGAAGTCTTCCTGGTCCTTCGCTGTCCTCTCGCGCTTAGCCGTTCCTCCGGTGTCCCCCTCCAATGCTGGATGAGCGGCCCCTATCATGCTGACATGGCCAGGAGCTTTCTGCGCTTGCGCAGTAAGAATAAACAGCCTCTGTGTATACACAGAACACTCCCAACCGCAGGAGCAGGATAGAGGAAGCGTGGCCAGTGCCGTGCATGTGCAGTGGCCGGCCGACTCGTCAGTAGGCCAAATTACTTATGATGGGCACAATCCATTATGAACCATTATAGAAATAGTAGTCCGATTGGATTTTAAAGGTGGGCACTAATGATCCAATTTCTAGCGAAAAATCGTTTGAGCGATCAGAAATTCTGATCGGAAGTGAAATATTGTAATACATCATTCACTACACCATCAACGAACCAATCTTTGCTTCCTATCTATCACAACCAACAAGAAAATCCAAATTTTGGTTTGACGAAAATTCATTTGGACGACATTTTTTTCACTCGTTCATAATTGATTGTGTCCATCAATGGAGGTTGTTTACAACCAATTCAATCAGAATTTCTGATCGCTCGAACGATTTTTCGCTAGAAATTGGACAGTTAGTGGCCACCTTTATCAAACCAAAATTTGGATTTTCTTGAGTGGTTGTGATAAATAGGAAGCAAAGATTGGTTCGTTGATGGTGTAGTGAACGATTCTTCTTCCGATCAGAATTTCTGCTCGCTCGAACGATTTTTTGCTAGAAATTGGACCATTCGTGGCCACCTTTAGAGGGACAACAGACAAACGGGGTGACAGCAAGGGAGCAGGAGGACTTCAGAGGGCTGGGATAAGCCCTAGGTAAGTAAATGGGATTTTTTTTTAACTTTAGGTTTCCTTTAACTAAACAGACCTATTTTTTAACCCGCAATAACCACAATGGTACATGACTGATAGGTATTTGTCAAATGAGTATTTGATTTCAGCAGCTATATATTTTTTTTAACTCAAAAGTTACACTTCCATAGCTGTAAACTAATGTATCCATGGCAACAATAGAAAACTGTTCAAATGCTATTCATAATGAGGTGCACAAATACACTACAGCATGAATAAAGATACATGCAAGCACATTAAAAACACCCATGCTGGAAAATGCTCATAAAATATGTGCATTTGAAACACACTGGGCTTAATGCTTCAAACGCTAGTGGTACTTCTGTAATTATGAGAACAATATCTCATGATAATTAGTGTTTGACTCATTAGCAACTGATAAAGGAAGACAGATGCATCTTTCTGAGGGAAAATATACTGCTCCTAACCCAGCATTTGAATTTAAAGCAAAATTAAAAGGTTTCTTCATTCTTCATTTTAGCATAAAAATCTACTCAACATTATACAAGTAATTTTGTACCTGGATGTCATTAAATGTTACCTTTCAACAGCAGTCTGCAGATGCTATAATTTTATTTTTCAGAAACTTGCTAGAAAACAAAGTATATAGCTTGATGTAAAACTACCATATGTTTTCCTATATTTGTCTCACCAAGTCATAAGTATGCACAAAGCTAAACATTTTGCAGCCCTTTTCACCCCATCTGCTTTACTGCATATACTGTTACAATAGCAAATGTATACTCAGTTGGTAGGGTAGATTGCAGTAGGGGAGATTAGTACAGACGTGGGTATGGGCAACCCATGGGGGAGATTAGTGCAGACATGGGCAATCAGTGGGGGAGATTAGTGCAGACATGGGCAAGCAGTGGGGGAGATTAGTATGGACATGGGCAAGCAGTGGGGGAGATTAGTTTGTAAATGGGCAAGAAGTGGAGGAGATTGGTACAGACATGGGCAAGCAGTGGGGGAGATTAGTATAGACATGGGCAAGCAGTGGGGGAGATTAGTACAGACATGGGCAAGCAGTGGGGGAGATTAGTTTGTAAATGGGCAAGAAGTGGAGGAGATTGGTACAGACATGGGCAAGCAGTGGGGGAGATTAGTATAGACATGGGCAAGCAGTGGGGGAGATTAGTACAGACATGGGCAAGCAGTGGGGGAGATTAGTACAGACATGGGCATGGGAAAGCAGTGGGGGAGATTAGTACAGACATGGGAAAGCAGTGGGGTGGATTGCTACAGATGTGGGCATGGACAAACAGTGGGGGAGATTAGTACAGACATGAGCATGGGCAAGCAGTGGGGGCAGTGGGGGAGATTAGTACAGACATGGGAATGGGCAACCGGTGGAGGAGATTAGAACAGACACAGGCATGGGAAAGCTGTGGCGGAGATTAGTACAGACATGAGCATGGACAAGCAGTGGGGGAGATTAGTGCAGTCATGGTCAAGGGCAAGCAGTAGGGAGATTAGTGCAGTCATGGTCATGGGCAAGCAGTGGGGGAGATTAGTGCAGTCATGGTCAAGGGCAAGCAGTGGGGGAGATTAGTAAAGTCATGGTCAAGGGCAAGCAGTGGGGGAGATTAGTACAGTCATGGTCAAGGGCAAGCAGTGGGGGAGATTAGTACAGTCATGGTCATGGGCAAGCAGTGGGGGGGATTAATACAGACATGAGCATGGGCAAGCAGTGGGGAAGATTAGTACAGACATAGGCAGGGACAAGTTTGAGAATAGTAACAGTAGTGATGTGTGTAGATATTGTATATGGCAGTTACATACTTATTTGGGTTGAAAAAAGACATACGTCCATCGAGTTCAACCAGAGTACAAAGTACAACTCCAGTCTGCTCCCTCACATATCTCTGTTGATCCAGAGGAAGGCGAAAAACCCTTACAAGGCATGGTCCAATTAGCCCCAAAAGGGAAAAAAAATCCTTCCCGACTCCAGATGGCAATCAGATAAAATCCCTGGATCAACATCATTAGGCATTACCTAGTAATTGTAGTCATGGATGTCTTTCAATGCAAGGAAAGCATCTAAGCGCCCTTTAAATGCAGGTATAGAGTTTGCCATAACTACTTCATGTGGCAATGCATTCCACATCTTAATCACTCTTACTGTAAAGAACCCTTTCCTAAATAAATGGCTAAAACGGTTTTCCTCCATGCGCAGATAATGTCCTCTAGTCCTTTGAGAAGGCCTAGGGACAAAAAGCTCATCCGCCAAGCTTTTATATTGCCCTCTGATGTATTTATACATGTTAATTAGATCCCCTCTAAGGAGCAGGGCCGGCCTTAGGTTTCACAGCGCCCTGAGCGAAACCTGATTTTTATGCCCCCCCCCCCTTCATCCTCTTCCCATGTGCGAGCACACACACGCACGTGCACACACACAGGCTCATATGCAATTCACCTTTTCTCCTGAGATATCTCCTAGGACAGTGGTTCCCAACCTTTTTTACGTTGTAACACAAATGCTCAGATCTCTGTGACACGTCACATATGTATAATAGAAAAAATACTAATAATAACTACAAATGGATGGAAAGCATGCATTATCCTGAATACACTTAAAAATAAAGGCTAGAACCTTGCAGGAATATTAATAAAAACAATCAGTGGAACAGTTAGCCCCCCCCCCCTCCTTTAGAATGAAAGTACAGCACCGACAATTTGCACAACGCGTTATAGCCGCAGTGTGCCTCCCCAAAACAAAGCCTTCAGACTCAATATAGGTAGGTAGCCAGGTATAGGTGCCCTCAATATAGGTTGCCAAGCATAGGTGCCCCCAGTATAGGAAGTCAGTTGAAGGTCTCCATCCCCCCATAGGTAGCCAGGCATAGATGCCTCCAGTATAGGTGGCCAGGTGTTGGTGCCCTCAGTAAAGGTAGCCAGCTATAGGTGCCCCCAGTATAGGAAATCAGGTGTATATGCCCTCAGTATAGGCAACCAGCTATAGGCGCCCCCCTGGAAGCCGGCCCCCTGAGCGACCGCTCCGGTCGCTCAAGTCAAATGCCGGCTATGCTAAGGAGTCTTTTCTCTAGACTAAATAAACCCCAAATTTTGTTAGCTTTAGCTGCAGCGGCTTGGCATTGAGTGCAATTATTTAACTTGTTGTCGATGAGTACTCCTAAGTCCTTCTCCAAGTTTGATGTCCCCAACTGTATCCTATTTATTTTGTATGGTAGTACGACCAAAATGCATGACTTTACATTTTTCAACGTTGAATTTCATCTGCCATTTATGTGCCCATATTGCCATCCTATCCAGATCCTGTTGCAATATGTCCCTATCTTCCTGAGAGTTGATGATTCTGCACAATTTTGTATCATCTGCAAAAATAGCAACATTGCTCACTACTGAATCTACTAGGTCATTAATAAATAAATTGAAGAGCACTGGACCCAGTACAGACCCCTGTGGGACGCCACTGCTAACTGTATGCAGTAGGAGAGGTGGTGTTAATTGTTAAATGAAATGTTAGCACTTATATAATGTTTTTCTTCTGTCTGACTCAAAGTACTTGAGTGCGGAAACCACTGAAGGTACAATCAGTAGGCCACCCTGGAGCATGATAGAGTTTTGCCAGAGAAGTAGTGGCTCCAAACAGGATTCAAACCGCAGTATCCTACTTCAGATGTGGTGCGTTTATCCATTACACAATCCAGCCACGGCTTCTGGTGCAGACCTCATTCAAAGTGTAGAAAAGGTGTTTGTTTTGTCGGTATAGGCTGAGCTTGTATAAAATATGACATCATCTGTGTGAGACTTTGAAAACAAAATGTCAGCCACGACTATTTGTTCATTGTGATTTTAAAGGTAGCTCAATTCGAAGCCTATCCTATTGATCACCCTCTGATATGAATTTAATCAGTTTCTAATTAATTCCTTCCACACACAGCACATTGATTTTTGATAGATCCAGCATGCCACCCTTGTGCGTCTTTCTGTTCCCCATGTGTGTCCTTCTGTCCCCATTTGTCTCCTCTGTCCTTCATGTGTGCTCTCTGCTCCCCCATGTGTGCCCTCTGCTGCCCCTTGTGTCCCCTCCGCTCCACATGTATAGTTAGAAGCAGCAACAGCACCGGGTCACAGACCTCTCCTCTCCCGTACTGCTCCCCTACTGATGGCTTCTGCTGATCGCATCATCAGCAGAGAGGACACAAGGGGAGGCGGAGGAGAACACACAGGGACAATGCAGGGAGTCCCCAACATCACGGTGGGTCGGTAGTTAGTATCGGTGGACGTTCCTTAGTCGGCGACTCCCTGTAATAGGCATATTAGATGCAGGAACTTTTTCTCCCCCTTTTTGGGGGAAAAAAGAGCATCTTACATGCCGAAAAATACGCTAAGTGTTTTTTTAAATAGTATGAACTAGGTAGGAGTAAATAAATTCATAAAAAATGGAGGCATTAAGGATACGTTCATAGTACGGTGTTGTGTTGCATATCCTGCAAATGTGAAATCGGTACACAACGGAGAGGAAAAGTCATACTACATATAAATATACAAAGTATGCTTCACTGCACCTGTTAGCACCTGCACTGCATTATACCAACGGATTTCACTGCACTGCACTGCTAAGATATTACAATACATTTGAGTTGCTTTACCAATACAGTTACATTGTCTGAAGCAATGCAACACCCCATGTGAATGTAGCCTTATTTGGTGAGGTTCATGCTTGGTAGACAAGATATACAGAAATATTGTATTACCATAAAGTATTCCATTCCATTAAATTGTATATTGATTGTTTAACAACTTGAGCCACTCGATTTTAGATCAGATCTCCAAAGAGATCTGGCAATTGTTTTATTGCTTGATGCAGTACAAAGCCTTTCATACCATTCCAGTCATGGCCCCCCAGTGCACCAGTCATGTCAATCTGCTGGAAGAACAGCCGTTCACGATCAATGTTCCTTTGACAAAACAATAGGACATCGATTGAAGGGGCCCTCGTTTGTAACAGATTTTCATGAAGATAGCTACATGCTGTGGCAGATCTGGTTAATCATCAATCCCTTCCTGATATCAATTGTTTAACTGCTACACTACTTGCACCAGTTCAGCTGAAATCTTGTCTAATATCAACTGAGGTTTCTGCTGTCAGTATTGTCCTGCCCAATGCAGTACAAAGCTATTAGAACATCGCTACCCTCCTGTTCTCAATCCAGCATCGACTGTACAAAGGACAGGCATTTCTGGTACTGTGTAGATGCAATCTTCATCAAATATCAACCTGTTTTTTAACCCTTTTGGCGTTATGATTCTTTCCAGATTTTAGGGTCTAAAAGCGGCACAATTTTTTTGCATGCTTTTAGATCCTAAAACCAGGAAAAAATCATGCTGCCAGGGAGTTCTGTAGCAGCCCAGCACTCACTCACCTTCCTGGGATCCAGCGCTGCAGTATTCCCTCAGTCCTCTGGGTGGCGCTGTAACCCTATAGTGAGATTGCCGGCTGTCGTCATGATGAGAGACGGCGATCTCACCAGATGGAAGCAGAGCCTCGGAGGAGAGGAAGAAGAATGGTGGCCGATGTCGAGATCCCCAGGAGGTGAGTTAAAACGCCCGCTGCGCGCATTGCTACCACGAGTTCAGCTCGGGGATACCACTCCTGGCATGTTTTTTTCCGCCCCGAACTAAACTCGTGATTACCGCTAAGGAGGTAATAGACCCTCATTAAATTCAAGGTTTATATAGAAACTGACATCTCATCTATTAAAAGGATTGTATAGTGTAAGCCTCAATAACTCCCTACTGCCTTGTGCTTGACACAACCGATCAAATTGTATAACAAATCACTCAGAGATCATGCATGATATACCAAAAAGTGTATTATGACAATTTTCACATTTACACACAATATATATACCCATGATCCCCAAGTATTGCACCACCCCTTTCAAACCATGAAGACCTGTACATGAGTACCTGTAAAGACTATTTGCCGCAATATTGCACTAATGTTCCGTCACCAATATATCTGCATTACCCTACCATTCAGTATTGTTAGAGTCCTGCATCACTAAACATGAATTGCCAACTCAGCACCCGGATTTTGAATCATCCAAAAACAAAGGGAGAAAACAGGAGAGAGAAAATCTTCCTTGCAGGTTCTGGAAAATGGAGTCACTATGCTGCAGTATTGCTGTGATCAAAGTTCATTCTGTGTGCAACCTTTTGCATAAAAAAATCATGTAGCCAGAAATTGCTCACAAGTCCTTCAATAAAGTGAATAAAAACATGTAGCATCAGCTCACCGTACTCCGACCCACTCCCTGTGCACTTGGGAGGGGTATGTAGTCCTTTTCCCAAGCCGTCACAGAAGGTAGGTGCGGCTTCTGTGATGGCTTGGGCAAAGGACTACCTACCCCTCCCGAGTGCACAGGGAGTGGGTCAGAGTACGGTGAGCTGACGCTACATGTTTTTATTCACTTTATTGACGGACTTGTGAGAAATTTCTGGCTACATGATTTTTTATGCAAAAGGTTGCACACAGATGTCTATACAAGCCAGGGCTCCCACACTATACCTATATTGGAAAAGCTGATACAATACTATAAACTGCTATTTATGCTAAGCATTTTCACGTGGCAGTGAGTACTTAAGTCTATTCAACTCCAGCTTTTATTTAAACACAGGACAATTCATTTTCATCCATGGAATGATATGAGTTATTTGCGTACTCCATTTATGTAATCTGCTCTGAATGAATTCCAGAAAAATACAATCTGAATGCATTGTATAGCTATCAAATAAACAGAAACTACTGCACCAATTCCAATTGTTTCTGAAACTGAACATATTTTACAGAGAATGCTTTTGTTCTCTCTGATATATTTTTTACATACCGTATACTGAATATAAAAACATTTGATTTTATTTTTAAAAGCAGCCAGGAGGTAGATGCCCAAATACCCTAAACTGTAAACGCTGCATAGCAGATTACAGAAGGTATTGGTAGTCCAAAGGGGATAGTGGACATCTAGAGACACTGGTGTGCAGTAATGCCTATAGCTCATTCATGTTACTGAGTCAAGACAAACCAACTTGAAGACAATTGTTTCAAGCTTAAAGTGAACCCGAGGTGAAAATAAACCGATGAGATAATGTCATGCTCGGCCATACTCGGTGCAGTTGGTAACTCCCAAATATATGCAGACGTCCAGTATTTGATGCAAGCAGTGGCGGACATACGGCCGTGCAGGCCGTGCCGCCGCACGAGGGCCCCTGAAGTTCCGTTTTCTTCAGGGGCCCATTAAGTATTTTTTTTTTTTTTTAATTTTTTTTTTTTCTATATCTTTTTTTTTTTTTTAATTTTCTCCCCCCGGGGGGCCCCGACTCCTATCCTCCCTCCCTCCCTCACCTCGGGGGGCCCCCCTCCCGATATGCGCGGCGGGAGAGCGAGCGAGCGAGCGGCAAATGCAGGAAGTCTTCAGGGCTCTCCAGGCATCCGCTAGAGGGCTCAGCCGCTTGGTCTCCGATATGTCTCCAGTTGGAGACATATTGGAGACTAAGCGGCTGGGCCTCTAGCGTCTGCCTGGAGAGCCCTGAAGACTTCCTGCATTTGCCGCTCGCTCGCTCGCTCTCCCGCCGCGCATATCGGGAGGGGGCCCCCCGAGGTGAGGAAGGGAGGGAGGGAGGATAGGAGTCGGGCCCCCCACCCGGATAGCTACCCACCCGGCTACCTAACCACCTACCCACCCACCCACCAGGCTTCCTACCTATCCACCCGACTACCTAACCACCCACCAGGCTTCCTACCTACCTACCCACCCGGCTACCTACCCACCCACCAGGCTTCCTACCTAACCACCCACCCGACTACCTAACCACCCACCCGGCTACCTACCCACCTACCCACCCGGCTACCTACCCACCCGGCTACCTACCTACCTACCCACCCGGCTACCTAACCACCTACCCACCCGGCTACCTAACCACCTACCCACCCGGCTACCTACCCACCCACCCACCCGGCTTCCTACCTACCCACCCGGCTACCTACCCACCCACCAGGCTTCCTACCTACCTACCCACCCGGCTACCTACCCACCCACCAGGCTTCCTACCTAACCACCCACCCGACTACCTAACCACCCACCCGGCTACCTACCCACCCGGCTACCTACCTACCTACCAACCCGGCTACCTAACCACCCACCCACCCAGCTACCTACCCACCCACCCACCAGGCTTCCTACCTACCCACCCGGCTACCTACCCACCCACCAGGCTTCCTACCTACCTACCCACCTGGCTACCTACCTACCTACCCACCCGGCTACCTACCTAACCACCCACCTGGCTACCTACCGGGCTAGTTACCAACCCACCCACCAGGCTACCTACCCACCCACCCGGCTACCTACCTACCTACCTACCCACCCACCCACCAGGCTACCCACCCACCAGGCTTCCTACCTACCTACCCACCCGGCTACCTACCTAACCACCCACCCGGCTACCTACCGGGCTAGTTACCAACCCACCCACCAGGCTACCTACCCACCCACCCGGCTACCCACCCACCCACCAGGCTACCTACCTACCTACCCACCCGGCTACCTACCTAACCACCCACCCGGCTACCTACCTAACCACCCACCCGGCTACCTACCGGGCTAGTTACCAACCCACCCACCAGGCTACCTACCCACCCACCAGGCTACCTACCTAACCACCCACCCGGCTACCTACCGGGCTAGTTACCAACCCACCCACCAGGCTACCTACCTACCCACCCACCAGGCTACCTACCCACCCACCAGGCTACCTACCTAACCACCCACCCGGCTACCAAGCGGGCTAGTTACCAACCCACCCACCAGGCTACCTAACTACCTACCCACCCACCCACCAGGCTACCTACCTACCTACCGGGCTAGTTACCCACCCACCCACCAGGCTACCTACCCACCAGGCTACCAACCCACCCACCCACTCACCCACCCACCAGGCTACCTATCCACCTAACCACCCATGGGAGCTGCGCGCCGGATGGAGGCTGGGACAGGAGGTCTGCTGCTGCAGGTGAGTAAATGTTTTTGTTTTTTTATTTATATTAGCAGGTGTATGTTCTGGGCAGGTCTGCCACATGATTGCATGTATTTTCTGCGCAAATCTGCCGACATGATTGCATGTATTTTCTGGGCATATCTGCCGACATGATTGCACGTATTTTCTGGGCATATCTGCCGACTTGTTTGCACGTATTTTCTGGGCATATCTGCCGACTTGATTGCACGTATTTTCTGGGCATATCTGCCGACTTGATTGCACGTATTTTCTGGGCATATCTGCCGACTTGTTTGCACGTATTTTCTGGGCATATCTGCCGACTTGATTGCACGTATTTTCTGGGCATATCTGCCGACTTGATTGCACGTATTTTTTTTATGGGCATATCTGCCGACTTGATTGCACGTATTTTCTGGGCATATCTGCCGACTTGATTGCACGTATTTTCTGGGCATATCTGCCGACATGATTGCACGTATTTTCTGGGCATATCTGCCAACATGATTGCACGTATTTTCTGGGCATATCTGCCGACATGATGTGTATTTTCTTGAGAAAACCTGCACAATTATGTGAATTTTCTGGGGAAAGGGTCACCAAAACTTGGGCCCACTGTCTTTGTCTTGCACTTTTTAAGGGAACCTGAGGTGAGAATAATATTGAGGCTGCCATATTTCTCTCCTTTTAAGCAATACCAGTTGCCTGGCTGCCGTGCTGGTCCTCTGCCTCTTATTCTTTCAACCATAGACCCTGAACAAGCATGCAGCAGGTCAGGGGTTTCTGACAATATTGTCAGAACTGAGAAGATTAGCTGCATGCTTGTTGCTGGTGTAATTCAGTTTATTACTGCAGCCAAATAGATCAGCTGGGCCGCCAGGCAACTAGTATTGTTTAAAAGGAAATAAACCCTCAGCCCGAGTTCGCTTTAAGTTACAGTTAGCTCCGCCCTCATCCGGTCATTGCCACGCCCATTTTTTTGCCGCGCCGGTTCTATCCACTATTTTTTGCCGCAGGTTGTAGCTACGCCCATATTTTGCCACAATTACAATTTTGCACAGGGGCCCACTGCTGGCTGTGTCCGCCACTGGATGCAAGAGATGTTTATTTACAGTGAAAGGTACATGCAATGTTCAAACAGGGTTTCCAAAACATAATGCAGGAACAGGTTGCAACACAAGTACATATATGCAGGAATATTACCCAGTGACTGGCAAACGGATAAAAGTCCAGGAGCAGATATGCAGGTTAAATCAGGAACAGACATGCAGGTTATCCAGGAACAGGTTTAACCAGGAACATGCATACAGGCAAGGAAATCCAGGTACTCCAGACATGAACAGGTATTCAGGCTTGAAGTCCAGATACTCAGAGCAGGAACAGGCGTACAGGCACGAACTCCAAGAGCTCAGGACATCAACAGGAACACAGGCTTGAAATCCACATACTCAGAACAGGAACTAGGACACAGGAACTCAGGACATGAACGCCAGATACAAGAGTCAGCAAACAAGGAAGCTTAGGGTCCAGCTGCACTAAGCTCGGCTAGGCAAGGCAAGGCAATGCAACAGCCAAGCCTACTGGGAACTCAGGATGCTAAATGCTTCAACTAATGGAGCAATTACCCTGCAGGTGATGGAACACTCCCATGCATATGCAAATTGTATCAAGGTCACTGCCAGCTCATTGCTGCAGTAACAGAGTCCTGAAACATGCATATGCAAATTGGAACAGCTCCAGTGCTTGCTGATCACTGCAGAGGCAGGGAATCCTAACAGATAGACTATAATATGTATCCTCCTACTCCTAAAAATGACTTTTTGGGGTATGCCAGGTTTTTCTTTTATATTTAAATATTCACAAAGTAGGTTGAATCTTTTACTGTCTGTAATCAGCCTATAAAGTGTCCCAGAGTTAGAAAAAAGTCAATAGTTCATGTATTTTATTCTACCTTGCCCTCAAATGTTGTATTCTGCCACAAAAACTTTTATGGCTGTAATATGATTATCAGTGATGTTTACTATATTCCCAACTAACAAGACAGAAGCTGTCACTTCCATGCTTTGAAATGAACTGTTTCAGGCAGCAAAATAAATCAAGTAAAACGGCCTGGTTATTAACCACTTAAACCCCCGCGGTACGAATTTCTCCGTCCCTTTTTTCCCCCCTAAAAAACCAGGGACGGAGAAATCCGTACCTTCCGCGCTACCGCCGCTGTCCGCGCTCCCGCCGCTCGTGCGCGCGCACCCGCCGCTCGTGCACGCCGCTGCCTGCTCGCACGGAAATCAATGAACGGGAAAATCCATTCCCGTTCGTTGATCTAAGCCCCCGCAATGATCGCGCTGCTTCTATTAGAAACAGCACGATCATTGTGATTCTCCAGCCTCCTACTGCTTCCTGTAAGCGTCCGGAAGGACGCTTACAGGTCGCATGTAAACAAACACACTGTGGCCATCTTGTGGCCAAATAGTAAACTACACCCTAAAAGCATTTTACATAAACAAACATTACATTTACACAATAAATTAACTCATTACCTCCCACACTCCCCAATTTTTTAATTTTTTTTTTGTAATTAAAAAAAAAAAATACAATAAAAAAAAACATAAATAGTTACCTTAGGGACTGAACTTTTTAAATATTTACGTCAAGAGGGTATAACACTGTTACTTTATAAACTGCGGGCTTGTAATTAGGGATAGATGCAAAACTGAAAAAAATGCACCTTTATTTCCAAAAAAAATATTGTCGCCAAACATTGTGATAGGGACATAATTTAAATGGTTTTATAACCGGGACAAATGGTTAAATACATTTCATGGGTTTTAATTACAGTAGCATGCTTTATTTAAAAACGATAATGGCCGAAAACTGAAAAGTAATAATTTTTTCCCACATTTTTTCCTATTTTCCCATTAAAACACATTTAGAATAAAATAATTCTTGGCATAATGTCCCGCCTAAAGAAAGCCTAATTGGTGGCGAAAAAAACAAGATATAGTTCATTTCATTGGGATAAGTAATAATAAAGTTATAGACGAATTAATGGAAGGAGCGCTGAAAGGTGAAAATTGCTCTGGTGTTCAAGGGGTAAAACCCCTCAGTGGTGAAGTGGTTAATATGTTTTATACTATACATACACATGTTAATCTCATCATGTCACATATCGCCACAGGTACACTTTATATTGATCCTCTTTAGTACAAGGATATGGATATGGAAAATTGGTGTTTCACAGAAATGTGCCAACTTTTCAATCAGCTACTGTATATACTCTGCAGTAGGACAGCCTGCATCTACATGGGCAACTGGGTTGGAGGAGAAAATAGTTTGTATGTTAGAAAATGCAAGTTAGTGAACACTTGGGGAATAGAGATCACAATATTGTACCACTTGGCCCAATATTTAAAAGAGTCTTGAGCAAGGGGGACAATTAATAAAATCAACTTTAAACAGCTCAATGAGTCACCACTAGACTGGAACAGCTAATACAAGGGCAAGTAAATCAAAAGTTAATGGCAAATTTTAAAAACGATTCCCAAGGAGTATTGTAGTATGTAAATCCCTTATGGGAATACAAAGTCTATATAAAAATTAAGGTCAATATGGATAAATAAAAATATATCAGACATTAATAAAAAAAATGCATGTAGGGCCCTAAAGTATGAAGGGACTGTATCTGCATTAAAAAATATATAGAAGTGTAATCAATATTGTAAAACGGCTATCAGCTGAAGTACAGGACACTAGTAATATAGTGAAAAGTCAAAGTCCTGTTGATCTCAGCACCAGTGATTGGTGTTGCACCCCCAGGGCGTGGGGTCTTCTCCAGTATACCCATCAACCCTAGCGGGTGACAGACTACTTTGCTTCCTGGTGGCCTCCAGGTCACGACACCTAGGGCTGCTCCACCAGTGATGAGAAGAATAAGAGGGGTGGACCCTGCAATAAGGAAATGAGGACGAACTAAAAAGACAGGCCAGATTGACTGGGATGATGTGATAGTACTGACTGAAGGCTGGACTGACAGGACAGGCAAATTATAGAACTGACAGGTGACAGGATTGGACGGTGACAGGAATGGCAGGTGACAGGACTGGCAGGTGATTAGATTGATGAGACTGGTCAGGACTGAACTGGCATGACTGAGCTGACAGGAGAGAACTGACTGGAGTGTACTGACAGGGCTGAACTAACAAAACAGAACTGAGCAGACTGAACTGACAGGAGCTAATTGACAAGTGCAAACTGACAGGGCTGAACTGACAGGACAGGACTAAGTGGGCTGAACTGACAAGACAGGACTAACTGAAGTGACAAGACTTGTACAGGCAGGGATTATCACAGAAAACAGAAAACACACCGCAGCGTCTCGAATGGAACAAGAGTGAGCAGCGATTGGTCATAATATGGCCTTCGCGCCAGTGCTGTAGTCCCGCCCCCTGTCATGGCTACAGAGTTGGAGAAGAGGCACGCACATGCTGCTTAGAGTGCATATGTACAGTCTTTGCAAATAAATCACTTTTGGCTCATAATACTGCTGTGGGTTGCTCCCAGGCTACCACATTTAGGACCTGTTTCCACTACACTCGAATTCTGGATGCAGAAAACTGACTCCCATTGAAGCCTATGGCAAATCTGCATCAGAAAAATAGCGTCTAGTGGAAACAGGCTCATAGGCATTAATTTGATTCAGTTTTTCTGCATCCAGAATCCACATGTAGTGGAAACAGGCCCTTAAAGTTAACTGCCTAATGCAGGAAGATATGCAGGCACATTTAAAGCAAACCCCAACTAAAAACTGATCATGCTTGCACAATAATTAACATTAACTTTTAATATGAAATCCTGTATTATTTTTCAAGTATAAACATTCAAAGGTAACCCAAGGTTGAGATTTTAACTAAAAAATAAATGCTACCTGATCTGGGGGGCAGATCAGGTAGCTGCAATCTCAGACAGTGGGCATTTAGCAGGGAATACCTCTCCTCCCTTTCCCTCAAGATTACAGACAAGCTGCAGGTCAGCAATTTCGGGGGGTGATAGCACTTGGGGCAGACAGAAAGCAGCTTGGGGGGGGGGGGGGGGGGAGGCAGAGGCATGTCATTCAGCAGGCAACATGCCTCTGTTTCCTATCTGCCCCCTGCGCAGCCTGGGGTACACTGTATACACTTTAACAAACTGCAGGTTGAAGCCTCTCCCTGAGGCATCCTGCTGAGGCAGGATCATATTGCATGCTGGGACAACTACTACAGAGGCTCCTAGAACTGCAAACGCAAACAAAAATTGCAGAAAAATCACCTCCGTTAATGTTTTTATACGTTTGTGGTTTTCATGCATATTGTGTTTTTCATGCATTTTAAGTGCATTTTGTGTTTTTTGAAGATGGTGGTAGGCTGATGATGCAGCAACCTAAAAATGTTACACAATTGTAGAGGAGCAGCCAGGTAGTATTGTTGTATTTCCACTTATAATGGTGTGGGTGCAATATGGTCAAAGCTTTTTTTTTTTTCTTTCTCCAGTTCCTCTTTAAATAGAATCAAGATGGGTGAGACACCTAGCCTAGATGGCATCAATGAACACATATTAAAGGAGTTTTGTTCAGTTACTGATAAGTAGAGATGTGGCGCCGGCGAACATCTCCAAATCCCTGGGGCTCTTACTACTTCCGGGTCGCACTGACCCGGAGTAGTACGCCTGCGCTGCCCGGCGGAGCGTGTCCTAGATCGCGCTCCTGTTGCCGGGCAGTTTCTGCGCATGTGCGTGACGTCATGAACGACGTCACGCTCATGCGCAGAGAGTGCCCGGCAACAGGAGCGTGATCGAGGACGCGCTCTGCCGGGCAGCGCAGGCGTACTACTCCGGGTCAGTGCGACCCGGAAGTAGTAGGAGCCCCAGAGATGTTCGCCAGGCGAACAGTTCGCCGCATCTCTACTGATAACCCACTTTGGGCCATAAGCAATTCACTTTTTCACCGGAGTTTTCTCTGAGGTATTTTCACAACTTGTAAATAAAATGCCTTTTACAATGCCAGCAAGCAAAAAAATACTCTGAATAATTTCAACAGTACTTTTTTACCTACTTTTTGAACTTTTTCCATTGCAAAGTGCTAAAAAGTTAATTTAAAATATAAATTAAACATTATCTCCTAGGAAAAAACTCAGGAAAAAAAGTGAATTGCATATGGGCAAAATTATCTTTTTTCTGTTAGGCCTTGTTTACATTGCGTTCCGATCACGCTGGTGTTCGCGTTGGCCATTTTAAAAATAAAAATTCGATTTCTGTGCTCTTCATTTTTTGTAAAATCGCTTTTATAAGCGCTTTTGCTGAGCGATTGCCTTTTTTCACTTCCTGAGGTAAGTCAAGAAGTGAACTCTTTGAATAGGAAAAGAATAAACACAATGTACCGGTATTTATTCTTAAAAGCACTGGGAAATTGATATGGAAAGCGCTTTTACAAACGTTTTGCGATTTCCCTATACCTTCCATTGAGACAAAATCACACCGAAAATGGTCCATGCATCGCTTTTCTGAGCGAACTGGAAATTAACTGCTCAGATGTGAACTCTCTCATAGAGAATCATTGCACAAGCGGTTTTAGGGTGATTTTGAAAATCGCCTGTGCTTAAAAAATGTGTGAACGAGCCCTCACTCTCTTTCAAGTGGGTCAGTTTCATATGGCGTATAACTGGTGTATTCACTTTATTCAAGAAGAAAAAAAAAATCTGATTATTAAACTACAGGTTTGTAAACGTAACATCTGTTGTGTGTAAACTGTGTGAAAATATCCTAAGGGATGCTATGCTAAATGATGTACTACAGGATAATTTGACATCATCAACATGGGTTTACTAAAAACAGGACATGACTTACCAACATGCTCAGCTTTTATGAAGTGTTCAATGTAAATCTAGATATTGGGAAAGCAGTAGACACTGTGTATTTGGATTTTACAAAAAATTTTAATAAGTGCTATAAAGATTATAAAACTCACTCTCTGTCCCACAGGAACAGCCAGCCAATATTTAGGAGGTTGTTCAATATCCATAAAGCAAAGAAATCAGGTGGGTGAATAGCTGGTTTGGCATACACACGACCAATTTTATTCCTATAATAGAGAAGGGTTTGTGGTAAAGCTGAATTTTAGGCAATTAAAAGAGAACATACAATGTATGGTTGAATGTATATGTATTGCGTCTCAATTCAGTTAAGATATAAAATATAACTAAATAGTATACACAGTATAGTAAAATATAGTTATGTACAGCTATGTAATTATTAGCTTCAGACAATGTATACAATTACTTGAAACAATCTTAACGCCTTTACCCACTACGCAATTTTTTACCACAATTTTTCCAACAGCCATTGATTTTTTGACTGATGAGCAATTGTTTCTGCGATCTTGCGACGTGGGTACAAGCGTGTGATTGCACGTACAGCGTTTAGCGAGGTGCCGCGATAACGACATCATGATGGATAAGATCATTAAGATCCCCGATGAATCCCGTGCAATGTACCGCGATCGGTTGACCTCTCGTTTGCGCCCGTTGTGTGTTCCCGTGGGTAGGAGGATGGATTGGGGGAACCTCGTTCGCCGTGAGGCATCGCTGTGAAGTACCCCGATCCATGGGTGAGAAGGTTCAAAGCATAGTCAGGTGACAGTAAAGCATTCTGAGAATTAAAGGATACGTCCAGGCAACCTAAAAAATAAAAATCCACTTACCTGGGGCTTTCTCCAGCCCCTGGCAGCCGTCCTGTGCCCTCGCAGCAGCTCCGGTGGCTCTTGGTCTTCTTTGCTGCAGAAGCCGTCCTCGCCAGGTCGGCTTTCGGGTTGGCTTCTTCTGCACTCCACCGCGCGGGTCACGTGGTCTGGCTGACGTCATCGGGACTGTACTGCGCAGGCTCATAACTGGGGGCATTGGGAAGCCTCCTCGTGGCGCCCCTGGATAGTGCTAATGTAGCATGAACTAATTCCCGCAGGGCGATTGCTTTGCGGTTTTGGTTTTTGACCCTGCATATTTAGGCATGCGAAAGAAAATACATATTTGCATGAGCAATGTCTTGTGATTAGCCAATAAGCCAAATTTGCAAAGCCAGATTTGTCAGGTTCACTTGGTTGATGCACACATTTCCTTTCTGGTGTAATTAGCACTGCGCAGGCTCATAACTACTACACAATACAGTCCTGATGATGTCAGCCAGACCACGTGACCCGCGCGGTGGAGTGCAGAAGAAGCCGACCTGGTAGCCGACGTGGCGAGGTCGGCTTTTGAAACCTTTACAACTTGAGAATAAAGAAAATACAGTAGCAACATACAAACTGCAGGATGCTGAAACCAGGATAATTAAGGTAATTATGGGTATCCTGAATAATTTACTGTATTACGTTTTATAATATGTCATTACAGTTCATCTTTAACTTTTCTTTTGATGGTTAGAGTTAGCAGATAGTGTAGGGCAGCACTACAGAGAGGCATTTCCCCTCCTCATCCCTTCCCTGATTGGCCACGAGCAGGCTGGCAGCAGAATTTGATGGGGCGCGGCCACATTTGTTATCTGAACGCCCGCTCTCTCATCCGTGACTCGCTCATCCACCCTGCTTGACAGAAGAGCCGCGGCTGAAGGAGGGGAAACTATTGCTATACAAGGCATTTATACTTAGATATGTATCCTGGGTACTTATACTTAGATACCTATCCTGATCACTTATACTTAGATACCTATCCTGGGCACTTAGACTTAGATACCTATCCTGGGTACTTTTACTTAGATACCTATCTTGGGTACTTATACTTAGATATCTATCTTAGGCACCTATACTTTGCTACCTGTACTGGGCACCTATACTTGGCTACCTATACTGGGCACCTATACTTAGCTACCTGTACTGGGCACCTATACTTGGCTACCTGTACTGGGCACCTATACTTGGCTACCTATACTGTGCACCTATACTTAGCTACCTGTACTGAACACCTATACTTAACTACCTTTACTGGGCACCCTTACTTAGCCTATACTGGTGTGGACATCGGGGGTGGGTGTGGAGTCGAGGGAGGGGAGGTCGGCCCTCCACCATGTTGTCTGAAAAAAATGTGGCCCTCCATGCTCATGAAGTTGGACAGCACTGGTGTAGGGGAAGTTCAGTTTAGCCAGTAAGCTTTGTAAGTTTAGGGTAAAGGTGCCAATACACTTATCCATCTGAAGCGAATTGATTCACTGAAAAGAAGGTCTGATCAATTTACTTATGGTCAATTTTGAATACATATTCATTTCAATTACCGAAAATGTAGGTCAATTGGGGACGAGGCAGAAGCGGCGGTAGAACGACGGCCCATAGTGCTGCACTGCATCAAACAGTACAACGCTTCAGTTTGATCGATTTTCAATAAATTTCCTGCTGTGACCGATTGAAAAGCGATGTAGAATATGTGGTAGGAATTGATTTCTTCTTAAATTGATCGTTTTTCCACATCTGTTGGCAATCTTTAAGTGTATGGACATATTAAGAAGGGTTGGGGTTGGGCACTGATAAAGATGATAATATTAGACACTAATAAGAGAGTTATTGTAACGATCGGTGTCAACACACAGAGAGAATCTGATTATTGGTGATCTGCAGTATCACCAAGAATACAGATCTATACCTGATTATGGATGATCTGCAGAATCACCAATAATACAGATATAGCGCTAACCTCTGGACACCTCTAGATATATATATATATATATGAGTGTTTGGTGTAACAGTATGAATTTTGAGCAACCCACCTGATGAACAGGTGACCCTAAGCAGTACAGAAGATACTGCTATGGAGGGTATAGAAACCTTCCAGCAGCCTGAGACTCTCCAAGGGGTGGAGTCAGGCTGAAGGTAGGAAGGACCAGAGAGTGAGTGACACCTGAAAGTGGATGTCACTTACTAATCTTGGAGACTATCTCTTAAGTGGAGAGAGATAGCTCTCTAGGTCGGGCAAGCCAGGTCGGCAACACACAGACAGATAAAGTACAAAGACAGAAGGCTGATTCGGTATCCAAGTCAGGCAGGGTTTGGCAACGAGATATCAGATATGCGTGGTACTGAATCAGAAAGCAGAGGGATAGTCAGGAAAGCAACAGGTCATAACAAATAACAAACAATGCCTAGTCTTGGGTGTGAGGTCCGTGGTCTCTACACCCTGGAACTAGTCTGATGTATAACAGAATGATAATGCAAGTTCCCTAGTCTTGGGTGTGAAGTCCGTGGTCTCTACACCCTGGAACTAGTCTGAAGTATAACAGAATGATAACACAAGTTCCCTAGTCTTGGGTGTGAGGTCCGTGGTCTCTACACCCTGGAACTAGTCTGAAGTATAACAGAATGATAACACAAGTAATCTGGCTCAGTGTGAATTCCCAGGTCCTCCTGGTTCAAACACACTGTTGGATCTGACTAAGGTCTGAGTGCTTCCACGTAGTGATCGCAATGGCAGACAACTTGAGAGTGGCCAGCAGTAACCATATATAGTGCATTGCTCTCTGGCGCCACCCTGAAGAGATCAACCAATGGCTACCAGCTCTGAGGTTAGCTGACCGGCCTGGTCAGCTGATCCCTCCTTGGCCATCATAAAAGTTCTGCCTTTCAGCGCACACGCGCGTATTCCTAAACCTGTGTGAACTAACAGAATCATCCACACTAGCTGCACGCTGCTGCGTGCAAACCGCCGCGCTGGACGCGGAACCAGCCGCCTTGCTGTCGTTACATGCGGCGGCTTTTCCGCGTTCTGGCATGTCACTAGATGCACGCTTCCGCGTGCAGACCGCCGCGTTGGACGCGGAATCAGCCGCCTTGCTGTCAGTACACGCGGCGGCTTTTCCGCGTTTTCTCACAGTTACACTCCCCCCCCGAGGAGTGGACTCCGGACATCTCCTACCCGGCTTCCCAGGATGTAAGTTATGGAATTACTTTTTCAACTCCTCTGCGTGCATATGACAGTCTGGCACCCAAGTTCCTTCCTCTATGCCATACCCCTTCCAGTGAACCAAATACTGCACAGATGAAGAAGAGAAGAACCGAGAGCCCGATATGGTGTAGTATGTCAAGGTAATTGGATAATTAGAAAGAGTATGAATTGTATACTCACAAACCAGGGTTACCTCCAGGCAACCACTGTATAGGCAGGTGAGGAGATTAGCCTGTCCTCACTCAGGAATAAGAAGTCGCTCTCTGTAGGCTTGAAAAACAAGAAGGGGTATCCCCCTCCACCAAAGGTGGATACAATCAGTATTATGGTAGAGAACAGAGGCGCCAAAAGGATAAAAACAATATTTAAAAGTTTTAAAATTATTGCTTAGGAGGCAGTGGTGGACTCACCTCCCACAAGCAGACACAACAACTGTGTATTCACAAAAGGGACATTTATTGGTATACTCCAAATAAGATCGCAACGCGTTTCGCAGGTCAAACCCGCTTCATCAGGCAATTATAGGAAGGAGCACACAACAGCAGTATGTCCAGATAGCACCTGGCGCCTCAGTTACTCACTGAGGCGCCAGGTGCTATCTGGACATACTGCTGTTGTGTGCTCCTTCCTATAATTGCCTGATGAAGCGGGTTTGACCTGCGAAACGCGTTGCGACCTTATTTGGAGTATACCAATAAATGTCCCTTTTGTGAATACACAGTTGTTGTGTCTGCTTGTGGGAGGTGAGTCCACCACTGCCTCCTAAGCAATAATTTTAAAACTTTTAAATATTGTTTTTATCCTTTTGGCGCCTCTGTTCTCTACCATAATACAAATACTGCACAGAGTTCTGCACAAGCCGTGAGTCCAGAATCTACTCAATTTCATACTCAGGTTGGTCATCAATCAACACAGGGGGGGGGGAGCGGAATCCATGTGCACTGCCGGCTTGAGCAAGGACACATGAAATGATCTCACACCTCGCATGCTGGTAGGGAGATCAATGGCATAAGTGACATTATTGATTTTCCTGGTTACTGGAAAAGGACCCACAAATCTAGGACCTAACTTGGGTGACAGTTGCTTTAGAGCCAAATGTCGAGTGGACACCCAGACCAAGTCTCCTGGAAAGAATTCCCATTCAATGGAACGTCTCTTGTCAGCCTGTTTTTTCTGGTTCTGAAAAGCCCTCCCCAGATTTCTTTCAACCATTCCCCAAATCTGTTTTAAAGACTTCTGCCAGATCTCCAGTGCTGGAAACGGGGTAGAAGCCACTGGCAATGGGGTGAACTTAGGTAACCTTCCCGTCACCACCTGAAATGGGGAAAATCCTGAGGAGGAACTCTCCAGATTGTTGTGTGCAAATTCTGCAAACGGCAAAAATTTGACCCAGTCGGTTTGTGCATCTGCAACATAACACCTCAGAAATTGTTCCAGAGACTGGTTCATTCTTTCGGTCTGGCCATTGGTCTGTGGGTGGTAGCCTGATGAGAAAGAAAGCTCCATGTCTAACTGATGGCAGAATGCCCTCCAAAACTTGGAAACAAATTGGACTCCCCGATCTGACACTATATTTTCCGGAATGCCATGCAGCCGGAAAACATGCTGGATGAAGAGATCGGCCAATTCCTGGGCCGAAGGGAGTCCTTTCAGGGGGACAAAATGGGCCATCTTACTGAATCGATCAACTACCACCCAAATGACCGTCATGCCCTCAGACCTGGGGAGCTCGCCCACAAAATCCATGGACAAATGGGTCCATGGTTCACTAGGGACTGGCAGAGGCTGCAATGTTCCAACAGGTGCCTGACGGGAGGGTTTGCTCCTAGCACACACTGCACATTCCCTCACATACTCCTTGCAGTCAGTTGCCAATGACGGCCACCAAGCACATCTAGCAATGAGATCTTGAGTTCTGGTGGCCCCAGGATGCCCAGCATTCTTGTGGGAATGGAACAGCTGCAATATTTGTAAGCGAAAAGGCAATGGCACAAACATGACCCCCTCAGGCTTCCCCTCTGGTACATCTTGTTGGAACGGACCCAGCGTGACTGACCAGTCTTTCCAGGTCTCAGTGGCTGCCAGTACCATCGTTTGAGGAACAATGGTTTCTGGGTCTGCGGGCTGTGCTGTCTCGGGCTCAAAACATCTGGACAAGGCATCACCCTTGATGTTCTTACTACTAGGGGTATACGTGATTACAAATCTGAATCTAGAGAAAAATAATGCCCACTGAGCCTGTCGGGGGCTAAGTCTCTTAGCGCCTTCAATGTAATCCAAATTCTTGTGGTCAGTGTAAACCGTAATGGTATGTTCTGCCCCTTCTAGCCAATGTCGCCATTCCTCAAAGGCCAATTTGATGGCTAGAAGTTCCCTATTGTCTATATCGTGGTTTTTCTCTGCGGGTTAAAATCAATGGGAGAAATAGGCACAAGGATGCATTTTTCCCTGCAACCCAGAACGCTGAGACAGCACAGCCCCTACCCCTACCTCTGAGGCATCTACCTCCACGATAAAGGGGAATGAGATGTCAACATGTCTCAGTATGGGTGCAGAACAAGACAGTTTCTTCAGGGTAGAGAAAGCAGCATGGGCCTCAGGGGACCAGTGGTGAGTGTCTGCCCCTTTTTTGGTGAGAGGTGAAATCACCGTAGAGTACCCCTTTATGAACCTCCTATAGTAGTTGGCGAACCCCAGGAATCTCTGGAGAGCTTTCAGCCCTACAGGTTGAGGCCACTCCAAGACAGCTGAAACTTTCCCAGGGTCCATAGAGAGGCCAGAGGTCGAAATTATGTACCCCAGAAAGGCGACAGAGGTCACTTCGAAAATGCACTTCTCCAATTTAGCATACAGCATATTTTGTCTTAATTTTCGCAACACAAACTTAACATGCTTTCTGTGTTCTGAGAGATTGGATGAGAAAATTAGTATGTTGTCTAAATACACCAAGACGAATTTGCCCAATACCTCTCTGAACACCTCATTAATCAACTCTTGGAAGACGGCCGGGGCGTTACACAACCCGAAGGGCATCACTAGGTACTCGTAATGCCCATCGGGAGTGTTAAAGGCCATCTTCCATTCATCACCGTCCCTGATACGCACAAGATTGTATGCACCCCTTAAATCCAGTTTCGAGAAAATCTTAGCACTGGTGACCTGGGTAAACAAATCGTCTATCAAGGGCAGGGGATAACGATTTTTTACTGTAATTTTATTTAAGCCCCGATAATCAATGCATGGACGGAGGCCTACATCCTTTTTCACAAAAAAGAACCGGCCCCTGCTGGAGACCGAGAAGGACGAATAAAACCCTTAACTAGATTTTCTCGGATGTATTCTTGCATGGCTAATTTCTCTGGCCCAGACATATTATAGAGAAGACCTCTAGGGGGCATACAACCAGACCTGAGATCAATGGGGCAATCAAAAGGACGGTGGGGAGGAAGTTTGTCGGCTGACTTAGGACAAAACACGTCCACAAATTCTGAATACTGATCTGGCAATCCCCCCATGTGAATCTTGGTTTCACCCAAGGTTACCTTCTCTAGACAATGATGATAACAATGGGTAGACCAGCTCGTTAGCTGACCTGTAGCCCAATTGATCTGAGGCGAGTGAAGTTGTAACCATGGCATACCAAGAATGATCGTGGAGGTTGTCATTCGCAACACCAGAAACTGCAAATTCTCTTTATGTAACACCCCTACCGTAACCCTTAACTCAGGGGTTTGAGACAGAGGGTAGTTACTCGGCAGGGGGGAATCATCCACTGCAGTGATCAGAATCGGTTGCTTCAATGGGTAAATTGGAATTCCCAATTTCTTAGCAAATTCATTATCCATAAAGTTGGCTGCTGAGCCAGAGTCAATGAAGGCTTCAGTGGTTTCTGTCTTATCCTTCCAAGATATTGTACAAGGGAGGAGCAAACGTTTATTATCTAGAGGTAACGACTGCGCGCCTAGGGTATTACCTCCGACTACACCTAGGCGGCAGCGTTTCCCGACTTCTTGGGACAATTTTGCACTTTATGACCCCCCTCTGCACAGTATAGACAGAGCTGCTCTGTTTCTCTGCGCCTCCGTTCCACCCGAGACAATCTCGATCGACCAATCTGCATTGGTTCTGGTGGAGGCGAAACGGGTGGAGATGAAACAGATGGAGGTGCAACGTAGGACACATATCTCACATTGTTCCTACCCCGAGTCTGCCTTTGGTAACGTAAGCGACGATCAACCCTGATGGCCAAAGATATGGCCTTAACGATAGACTTCGGCTCAGGATGACTTAGCATTAGTTCTGAGACTGCATCTGACAGTCCTGATAGAAAACAGTCTAGGAGCGCAAATGAGCCCCATCTAGCTGAAACTGCCCATTTTCTAAACTCAGCTGCGTAAACTTCCACCGGATCCCTGCCCAGCCGCAAAGCAGCGGTAGAGGCAATATCCGGATCATCATAAATTATAGCCATGGCTTTAAAAAATGCCTCAACCGAGGCTAGAGCCTCATTCCCTGGCTGGAGATTATATGCCCAGGTCTGAGAATCCCCTGACAATAGAGTCTTAATAAACGTAATTCTTTGTGCTACCGTTCCTGAAGAATTAGGCCTTAACTCAAAGTATGACAACACTCTATTTCTGAAGTTCTGAAAATCAGATTTATGGCCAGAAAACCTTTCAGGTACAGACATGTGTATGTCTGTGCTAAGAGGAGATCGCACTGTATCCACAGCCGTCTGTAAGGTTTGTACAGACCCAGACAAGGCATTGACCTGGCCAATATTCTAAAGAAAAGATGCCAATGTGTGTCCACAGCTAATATACATATCAAAAGACAGCTCTACACATATATATGGTGTAAAGATATGAACAACTTTATTTCTCAATCCAAGTAAAACAATTAAAAACTCTTAAAATCTCCCGATTTAAATCAACAGTAATTGATATTCCAGCTCATAAACAACAATAGTACAATAAATTCATAATGATCAAGCAACGTACAGGGAAGGCCACAAAAAATGTCTAGTGTAAAGTGCTATAGTATAGGTGCCTAGTGCAAAGTAAGCATATGCTACATATATAAGTGCTATAGTATAAAGTGCCTGGTGCAAAGTAGGCAAAATGCTATATGAATGAATGCTGTGCAAAAAACATAAGGGACAATTCATATGTCCATGGTCCTAAAAAATGAAAAACCTCACACAATAGAGTATAGAATATGAGAAAACCTCGCCCTGCAAAAAGAAAATTATTGAGTCAAAACACAAACAAATATGTGTGTGTGTAGGGATCACGTGCATGTCCAGCCCCAGCACAAAACGCTGGATCTGCTCATGCACACAAGCCCCACACACACAATCACCGTGCAAAGCAACTAAAACTAGTTGCAATGTGCAAAATCATACATACAGTGCATGTTACATGAAAAACTTGGCCTTACCACAACGAGCTGGAAGCCGGGAGAGGGAAACCTGCCTAACGCGATCGCAGCTAGTCTGCTGCTTCAAAAGAGGCTGCTTCTAACTGGGATTGGTCAGAATATATAAGGATGACGGAGCTCCGTTGTTACGTGCACGGCCGTGCACGTGACCTACTAGCGGCGTGCGGACTCATCTGCGCACGCTGCCCGTAAGCTTAAAGACCTGAGTCACATGATCGTGAACATCCAGGTCCTGAGGGTAAGGCTAACTACGCGTGCGCTGGGAAGCTCCATGTTATTAAGGAAATTCAAACAAAATATATATATGTACATAGAAGTCTATAACTCTATTGTATCAATGTTAGATATTACAATCACAATCACAATCTTTAAGGCATTGACCTGGATCTGATGATCGTCCAGCACTCGGATGAAATTTTCCACCGAAGTGGTGAGTGCATCCAGACGGCTATTGAGTGTGTCCATTTGGGTTTGGTCTGCCGTTCTGTAATGATTATACATATTAATTTCAATTACCAAAAATGTAGGTCAATTGGGGACGAGGCAGAAGTGGCGGTAGAACGACGGCCCATAGTGCTGCACTGCATCAAACAGTACAACGCTTCAGTTTGATCGATTTTCAATAAATTTCCTGCTGTGACCGATTAAAAAGCGATGTAGAATATGTGGTAGGAATTGATTTCTTCTTAAATTGATCGTTTTTCCACATCTGTTGGCAATCTTTAAGTGTATGGACATATTAAGAAGGGTTGGGGTTGGGCACTGATAAAGATGATAATATTAGACACTAATAAGAGAGTTATTGTAACGATCGGTGTCAACACACAGAGAGAATCTGATTATTGGTGATCTGCAGTATCACCAAGAATACAGATCTATACCTGATTATGGATGATCTGCAGAATCACCAATAATACAGCTATAGCGCTAACCTCTGGACACCTCTAGATATATATATAAATGATGAGTGTTTGGTGTAACAGTATGACTTTGAGCAACCCACCTGATGAACAGGTGACCCTAAGCAGTACAGAAGATACTGCTATGGAGGGTATAGAAACCTTCCAGCAGCCTGAGACTCTCCAAGGGGTGGAGTCAGGCTGAAGGTAGGAAGGACCAGAGAGTGAGTGACACCTGAAGGTGGATGTCACTGACTGATCTTGAAGACTATCTCTTAAGTGGAGAGAGATAGCTCTCGAGGTCGGGCAAGCCAGGTCGGCAACACACAGACAGATAAAGTACAAAGACAGAAGGCTGATTCGGTATCCAAGTCAGGCAGGGTTTGGCAACGAGATATCAGATATGCGTGGTACCGAATCAGAAAGCAGAGGGATAGTCAGGAAAGCAACAGGTCATAACAAATAACAAACAATGCCTAGTCTTGGGTGTGAGGTCCGTGGTCTCTACACCCTGGAACTAGTCTGAAGTATAACAGAATGATAACACAAGTTCCCTAGTCTTGGGTGTGAGGTCCGTGGTCTCTACATCCTGGAACTAGTCTGAAGTATAACAGAATGATAACACAAGTAATCTGGCTCAGTGTGAATTCCCAGGTCCTCCTGGTTCAAACACACTGTTGGATCTGACTAAGGTCTGAGTGCTTCCACGTAGTGATCGCACCGGCAGACAACTTGAGAGTGGCCAGCAGTAACCATATATAGTGCATTGCTCTCTGGCGCCACCCTGAAGTGATCAACCAATGGCTACCAGCTCTGAGGTCAGCTGACCGGCCTGGTCAGCTGATCCCTCCTTGGCCATCACAAAAGTTCTGCCTTTCAGTGCGCGCGCGCGCGTATTCCTAAACCTGTGTGAACTAACAGGCTCAGCCACACTAGCTGCACGCTGCTGCGTGCAAACCGCCGCGCTGGACGCGGAACCAGCCGCCTTGCTGTCGTTACATGCGGCGGCTATTCCGCGTTCTGCCATGTCACTAGATGCACGCTTCCGCGTGCAGACCGCCGTGTTGGACGTGGAATCAGCCGCCTTGCTGTCAGTACACGCGGCGGCTTTTCCGCGTTTTCTCACAGTTATGCACCAATAATGAAGGATAGGGAAAGTGCTTATACTAAGCCAAAGCCTTGTTACATCTGCTAATAATATTATATAAATACAGAGTTTCACTTGCTGTGTGTTATTATTTACCGTACCTCCTAAACAGGGTGGAGAAGATATATACAAGCCATAGTCCATTCCATGCATAAATTACAGACCATATGGAAAATGTCCAGCCTTCAGGAGTTACATCTAGAGGGAATGTGGCAGAAATGTTGTTGGCAGATGATAAGAATAAGCCTGGAATATTAATGAAACATATTTAGAGATTAGAAAATACTGTTATACTTGAATACTGTTTAGCTGTGAAATGTGATCGTACATTTATTTATTCATATTTTTTAATGTATAATATAGTAAGTTTGCCTCAATTAGAAATGCACATTTTGTACATTACAGTATGTACTGTGTGCAAAAAATATATTGAAAATTCCTGGCTGGCTGGTCTTTTAGTTCCTATTCCTGTTGTAAGGATCCGCTCCTCTCGGCCGCAGTATGCTCTGAGGCGACAACTGAGGTAGTCAGCTGACACTTAGCAGGGGTTTTATTTAAATATGAAATAATAATTTCTGACCCTGCCTGGGATTGAACCCTGGTCTCCCACATCAGAGGTGGTGAGTTTGACCACTGTGCTATGACTAATACTGTCAGAAAGGTTTGCTGGTCAGTATTGGGTGGGTCAGTTGGCTTGCTGTGGTCATCTGTTTCAGCTGACCTCACTGTCAGCTGATTAATGCCTGTGTGTGATTGGCTGTTGGGTGCATGTGGCCGGCCACTGATTGGTTGCATGTAGAATATAAGCCTGCTGAGTGCTTCCTGTCATTGCCCGTGATAGCGTTAGCTTTTGCTAGTTGCCTGGGTGCTGTTATACTTCTGTGTCATTGAATTCCTGGATTTTGACCTTTGCCTGTACCTCGACCACTCTTGCCTGCCGCCTGCCTAGACTCGGATTGTTACTGGACTCTGTTATTGCCTGCTGCCTGCCTAGACTCGGATTGTTACTGGACTCTGTTCTTGCCTGCCGCCTGCCCTGACTCGGATTGTTATTAGACTCTGCTTATTGCCTACTGCTCTGTACCTTGCATATCTGATCTCACGTGTATGACCCTGGACTGTTCTGGACTCGTTATATTCTGTGTGTCTTGTTTGGCCTGGAGGTTTATCTGCTCACCCTGCATTCAGCTCCAATACTTTGCACACTTAAGGCCTGGGTGTAACCGAAGTCAGGTATGTGTTACTTCCTCACCTCCTGTTCAAGCGGGGACGCGCCACATAGGGTGAAGCGTGTGGTGTTAGATTGGAGCTGATTTGTGAGCAGGTACTCTGAAGGGCCTTACACCTGTCATGATGACAGTGCACATACAGTATATTGTACAGACCAGATGTGTGGAAGGGGACTTCAGTTTTTCTCTAAGAGTATGAACCACCTGATTGCACCAATCTCTTCTCTCTTCAGAGAGATTAACTCTTTGTGGCCAGTACTGCAGTACTAAAACTCAACAGTCCCATACACAGCAGGATAAAAAGACGCCCAGAGAATGATAAAATGAATTAAAAACAATAAAACAAATAAAAGTTTGAAGTGGCTTACCTTAATGGAGACAAATTCATATAAAATTAACTTTAATAGCACTGGCAATGCGTTTTGTGGGTCCCTGCCCACTTCCTCAGGCCAGGTCAAGTGCCTAAAATGATTAATACCAAGCGCTAAAAAACTCTGAACACTGATAATGGATACATCCATAAAAGTAAAACAAAGAAATTACAAATAAAAGTATATACTGTAGCATAAAATTGCATGAAAATGCATACAATTGCATCAAACTGCATCAAATTGCATAACAATGCATCAAATTGCATAAAAATGTATGCGATGACACATGCTATATGCTTTTATGCAATTTCATGAAATGTTATGCATTGTTATGCAATTTCATGCAATTGTATGCTTTCATGCAATTTTATGCTATATGCTTGTATTTGTAATTACTTTGTCTTACTTGTATGGATGTATCCATTAGCAGTGTCCAGAGTTTGTTAGTGCCTTGTGTTAATCATTTTAGGCACTTGATTTGGCGCTAGGAAGTGGGCCGGGACCTAGGAAATCCGTTGCCAGTGCTATTAAAGTTAATTTTATATGAACTTGTCTCCATTGAGGAAAGCCACCTCAAACTTTATTTATTTCATTGTTTTTCATTCATCTCACCATTGTCTGGGCGCCTTTTTATCCTGTTGTGCATTGTATACCCCCCCCCCCCCCCCCCCCGGCTCAGGGTAGGGGATACCCTTGGATCCTAGGACCTTTTTCTCAAAAAGTGCGACCATCTCCGGCTAGCCTGGACCCCCGAGTGGAATTGGGGTGTGTTGATCTCCACGTGCCTGCAGTGGCTGGTTGCCCCCTTGCAACCTCCCTTTGTGAGTACCCTCTGTTCATATTGTTTTGCTTCTTCTATCATTTGTGATGTACTGCACCATGTGGGCTCCCGGTGTCTCTGTGTTTTTTCGTTCCAGGATGACTGTTCACCCTCTACTTTATCTACTCAGCAGTCCCATCTCCCTGTCCATTCTCTGTGTTAAAATAAAAACATTTAACCCTTACTACATTCCTACCCAGTGTTGTTATAAAAGGGTTCAATAAAAACACAAGGAAAATAGTTTCTAATACATCTTTTTTTATGAAATCTGGAAGGAAATGTACTCAGTGTTTTGCATGCATTGTCGTGCATACACACAGAAATCACATCACAATAACTAACGGTATACAATTTTTGTTATTGGGGCTAAGTTATAAGGTCAAACTTTCCCATATGCTTGTTTAGCATGTTGACGTTGCTGCAATCAATAGGTAAGATGTGAGGTGCAATTGCATCCTGCCCAGACAGTGATGCAGGTCCAGTCTGCTGAGAGCTGAGAATTACTACTATAAACCATATAAATTAATACATGGCCCCCGCTTTCTGAGTCCCACCCTACCACCCTTCTCCATGGTAACAACCTTTCACTCTTTATTAGCCCCCAAGCAAGTGTGGCCATCTTAACTTCCCTTACCCTCAGTCCCACCTCCGTTAAGCAAGTGTGGCTAGCCCCTCTTGGTAAGTGTTACTATACAAATCCCCCCACACCCTTTTAGTAAGTGTGGCCAGTATGAAAAATCCAACCCTTCCACTCCCCCTTACAACTAGAAAGTTTGCACGTTATAAAAAATCAGACCGCCCCTTCCTTGCTGTGCTGCTATGCTATTTGGAAGGAAGGTGAGCAAGAGAAGCTGGCCCCCTTAACCTCCAGGGATGTGCCATTGCATGCACACAAAGGATACAAGTGCTGAAGATAGTTGTAGAAACGGGGGGAGCATGCATGTATGAGAAGCTGTCCTGCTGCCCACCATTCCCCCATTCTCCCCTACCCCCTCCTTTCCTAACCTAAATACCCCCTGGCAGTCTCTTCCGGGTTGGGCATTAGTGCGCAAGCGCTGGCGCCGCAACACGCGCGTTCTTCACTGTGTGCCCATGGCTGGCCATGCACTGCGCATGACATTATGATTACGTCATGCTCAGTATGCTCCCGGCCATGGGTGCACGCATCCTACATACATCTGCGCACTAATGTCCGACCCAGCTGACCCAGAAGAGGCTGCTGGGGGGCATTTATGTAGGAAAGGAGGGGGCAGAGGAGAACGGGGAGAGCGATGGGCAGCAGGACAGCTTCCCTTACATGCCTGCTCCCCCAGTTTCTCCAACTATCTTCAACTCTGGTATCCTTTAAGGGGAACCTGAAGTGAGAGGGATAAGGAGGCTGACAAATGTATTTCATTTTAAACAATATCAGTTGCCTGGCAACAATACCAGTTGCCTCCAATACTTTTAGCCATAGACAATGAACAAGCATGCAGATCAGGTGTTTCTGACAAAAATCTGACAAGATTAGCTGCATGCTTGTTTCAGGTGTGAGATTCAGACACTACTGATGCCAGAATGATCAGCAGGACTGCCAGGCAACTAGTATTGTTTACATAGCACAGAACCTGAAACATTCACATTACACTACAAGGTTTCCTTTTGCTGATTCATAAAACTTAACTTTTAATAAAATATTAAGAAAGAAGAAAGTGTTCGGCTGATTATTCTCAAAATAACTTGCAAATGATGCAGGGCCTACAGTTTCTGTCATTACTGGATAACACTTATTATCCAAGGTCCCCTTACATCAAAAGATAAATATAAAAATTACACAACCCCTACCAAACAACCCGACATGTTTCACTTTATAGGCAAAGCTTTTTCAAGGGACAAAGTGCAAAAAACTGTGCTAAAGTGATAAGGTGTAAATTTACATTCTAAAAACACAAGTATAGAGATATAGCATATAAGCTAGGTAGCAGATATAACATATAAGCATGGTAACAGCCAATTTTATTAAAAGTTAAGTTTTATGAATCAGCAAAAGGAAACCTTGCAGTGTAACTAGTATTGTTTAAGGCTGCTTACACACCAAGACGTTACAGGCGCACGTTAGTGCGCCTGTAACGATCCCCCAACGCACAGTAATGTAACACAAGTGGGCTGTTCACACAGCCCACGTTGCGTTACATGTAACGCTGCACGTTCTGTGCAAAGTGCAGCATGCTACGGCGTTGGAGCGGCTATAGCCGCGTTAGACTGTTTGCACATGCGCAGTGGGGGGCGGAGAGGAGGCGGGGAGAGCCAGCTACAGTAGCCGCGCACATGGCTACTTAATATTCACTGCACTGGCGGGCGCTGATTGGCCGGCGGGACCACGTGATGCGGAGTGTCTCGCTCCGCATCACGTGGTCCCGCTGGCCAATCAGCGCCACTCTGGGAGACATTATAGGACTCGAGCCGCCTAACGCGGCTCACTCTACCGTCGGCTCTTGCAGCACCATACGTTGTGTTAGGTGCACGTTATGCGACCTTAACGTGCCACCTAATGCAACGTCTTGGTGTGCAAGAAGCCTAAAAGGAAATAAATATTGCAGCCATCATATACATCTCACTTCCGCTTCCCTTTAAGCAACCACATTTAATTTCCCTGCAAGCTGGATTTGCAAATCTGAAGTATAAAAAATTTATTTTCTGACAATATGCAATTAAAGAGACTCCGTAACAAAAATTACATCCTGTTTTTTATCATCCTACAAGTTCCAAAAGGTATTCTAATGTGTTCTGGCTTACTGCAGCACGTTCTACTATCACCATCTCTGTAATAAATCAACTTATCTCTCTCTTGTCAGACTTGTCAGCCTGTGTCTGGAAGGCTGCCAAGTTCTTCAGTGTTGTGGTTCTGTGATGCATCTCCCCCCTCCTGGACCCTCTATGCACACTGCCTGTGTATAATGATCTCTTGAGATACAAAAGGAAGGATGTATACAGCCTGCTTGTGTATGAATGTATTTTCTATGTGTGGACATACTGTACAGTAACCTACTTCCTGTTTTGGTGGCCATTTTGTTTGTTTATAAACAAACTTTTAAAAACTGTTTTAACCACTTTTAATGCGGCGAGGAGCGGCGAAATTGTGACAGAGGGTAATAGGAGATGTCCCCTAACGCACTGGTATGTTTACTTTTGTGCGATTTTAACAATACAGATTCTCTTTAATACTGAAAATCAAGAATGAACTCAAGGATAAAAAAAAATAAGTAAATCTGAAACGGTCTGTATAATTAGTGTATCTGTGCTATTCGAGCCTCTGTCTGCACAGTCCCATGTTTACCTGCTGCAGGTGGCCTGCGGTGTCATTACAATGCCCTCTTATAGTTCAGACCAGGAAATCGAGGTATAACCCTGGAATTATTTTGTTTATTTCCTTGTTTTTCAGATTTCTCTCTTTCTTTTACTAAAACAAACCACTTACACAACAACCTTAACAAGAACTGAACTGATCTTTTCTACATAGCTCAGGTGATGTTACTGATAAATAAATTAAAAAGTAAATTGCAATTGTACTCACCATCTTTTCCTATCGCAGAAAATGCATTGAGGGTCACGGTGCAAATAAAGGAGATGACTGAGAAGCAAATTAGTGAAACCAGCAGGATGTTATTCATGTTATTCCTTCATTGGGACCAGTCAATGTAAGTCATATGGATGCCTTGGAAGACCCTTTGCTTGTTTGTGGGATCTCAGTTCTTTGTTTCTAAAAACAAACTTTCCACTGTGCTGCTCAGGATCTTATCTATCAGACTTTGTACTTGCATAATAATGAACCTTGCATCATGACAGTTTTTCTCCCTTACATTTATTGCAGGCAATCAATAAGGTATACTTACCGGTTAAAAGTTATTGAAAATGTGAAATCTTAGCTAATATTTTCAAATCTTGAAATGTATATACATTTGTAGCACCACCTTCTTAATTACCTTTAAACTCTATATTACCACTTGTATAATTTTCCATTACCTTTAAACTCTATATTATATAGGTTAAAACATATGATCTCTTTAGTAAGTTATGTTAAAGAAAAGTTTTGCCTTTAAAGCTAAAAGCATCTATTCTTAATACTGCAATCCTCTTATATTTAAAGGGAACCTGAAGCTAGATGTATATGGAGGCTGCCATATTTATTTCCTTTTAGGCCTCTTTTACAGTAGGAGGATGCGGTTTGATTCGACATTAAAACCAAGAAGCAGACAAGCACCATCAAAAAATTATATTGTTGTATATCAGGCTACTTCTATAAAACAGAATAACAACCATTGTGTGCAGAAAGGCCAACCATAACTGCAGCAATATTGACACAAAGAAAAAGAAGTTGGGGGAGGGGGGAGAGATCTGAGAATGGAAGTAGACCAACCTGTAAGGGTGAGGTGCACCGAGTATAAGGGTGGTAAAGTGAAGTGAGAACCGGTATCCGAGGTGAAACGGCATTGCCCGGAAGAAGCCGCTTGCTGCGGCGAATCGCGATGGCCTTCACAGACTAGTCCCTCCGTACAGCTGCCTGACTGGTAAGCTCTCTACTCACGCTTGACCCCTTGAGTCCAAATCTCTTCACCTTTTGGCCTATTTTGGCCCTTACACTCGGATTTCCGTTTCACCTCGGATACCGGTTCTCACTTCACTTTACCACCCTTATACTCGGTGCACCTCACCCTTACAGGTTGGTCTACTTCCATTCTCAGATCTCTCCCCCCTTTTTTCACCCCTTCACTTCCAGACTGCTACTGGCTTGCAGCTGTATTATTATTATTATTTACAATAGGTGTTTTCTACTGCATTATTGAGCACTTACAGTGGAATGTTTGAGGGCATTATCTATACTGTGTGATTGTTTTTAACTGGTTTTATTGTTGATATGGTTTAATAAAGGCTACTTTTTGTACTCCAATACCTTGTGGTGCGGTTCTTGCAGGGCCAACTTCTTTTTCTTTGTGTCAATAATGATTCGACATTAAAGTCGCAACGCAAACTGCAACGCCCCCAAAAAGTCGCAACGCAACTTAAAGCCCCGCTATCGTCGCATGCAATAGCGTATACAGGCAATGAAAAGTATGCTTCCAAGTCATTACTGAGCATGTGCAAACAGTCCAACGCAGCTAATAACATGTATAACGCACAGCATGCAGCACTTCCTAATAACGCTACACGTTACACACAAATGCAACGTGTGCACTGTGAATGTCGCACAGACTTAGTATTGCTGTGTGTTAGTCTGCGCTGAAACATTTTCTAACCTGCGACTTTAACGTCGCACTGTGAAAGAGGCCTTCAACAATACCAGTTACCTGTTATCCTGCTGACCTCATTTGCTGCAGTAGTGTTTGAATCATCCACCTGAAACGAGCATGGGGCTAATCCAGTCGGGCTTCAGTCAGAGCATCTGATCTGCATGCTTGCTCGGGATCTATGGCTAAAACTATTAGAGGCAGAGAATCAGCAGGATGCCAGGCAACTGGTATTGTTTAAAATTAAATAAATATGTCAGCCTCCATATCCCTCTCACTTCAGGTTCCCTATAACTTGGGAAGATTGCAGACAAATTTGAGGACACATCAGTATGCTACACAGTACTACCCTTAAAATGCATACATTTAAAAGGGCCGCAAGGCAAGTTGGGTGCAAGATATTGCCGATGCATTCACACTGGCAAAAAAAATGTTCCAGTTCCAGAACTGAATGGAAAGGATCGTCAGACATGCGAATGGATCCTATGCAAAGCAATATGATTTGTTCACATAAGTCTGTTTAGAACCTATACGTTTGTTCCGTTCTGCCAAGCGGAACACAAGGATGTGCAGTACATGATAATTCCATATGCAGACAGGGCCGGATTTCTGGGAAGGTCACAGAGGCCACGGTCTAGGGCGATAAAAATCAGCAGGGCGCAGGACTTGGAGAGATAAGAGGTCACATGTCAAAGTAAATCACCTCTCCTGCTTTGCTTTGGTCTGCCTGAATTCCAGAGATCCCTGCATCTCTCTTACTTGTGCAAAGTGTGTGTTATGCCAGTCAGCATCTGCTGTCACCTGTATGATGACAGGGGACAAACAATCTGCTGTGAGAAGAAAAATATATGGGCTCATGTAGCAGAACTCTTGAGTTCCGATTAGTTTTTTTTTCATGCAGTAGGCATTCACGGGCAGGAATTAGCAGCTCTCCCCTCTCCCTGACTGATGGTTTATTACTAGTAGGTCAGTGCTGTTAAAGACCTCAGATCTGTTAATTTTATGGCTTTTTTTTTCTCCTAGAGAATGACAACAACATTCTTTGTGTGAGTTTAACTCTTTCCTGGCTTTTTTTTTTTTTTTACCAGCAAAGTACTGTGTTAGCCATCAATGAAAGAAGGATGTTTGGAAACAGAATGACAACTGTGTTACATTTATTTATATTTACAAAACAATCAATGCATCTCCTGCTGACTGTATATATAAAGCTGTGTGCCTAACATCTTGTATACAATAACAAAGTCTGAAGATGGCTCATTAACCAAAGGCTCACTGTTTTTCTTTTGGTTAGCCAATAAAAAGTGTTATTCTGATACAAAACTTCCTGCTGACTGATTTTAAGATCTATCTTAAGTGCTAAATTGTCACTGTGTAAAGTACACCTGAGCTTATGCTGGGTACACACAATGCAATTTTCTGACAGATTTACTGTCAGATCGACTATTTCCAACATGTCCGATCTGCTTTCCAATCAATTTTCTGAATGATTTTTCATAGAAGTGAACAGCAAATTGATCGAAAAATTGAAATCAGTTCAAACATGATGGAAATAATCGACCTGACATGTGTATATAGCATTGCACTACATATATGCCAGTGTGTGTAGTGTCGGATCCTTCTACTTACCTGTCTTCTGTTTTGGATGGGCTTCTCTGCATTGTGCTGCACTGTCCCCTATTTGTGGCTCTGACGGCAGCAAGTAGCACAGAGGACAAAGAAGCAGCGCTGTCCACTGGGGCTCCCTGTGATTTTGCACTCCTGTATGCATGTGCACAGGAGCTGATGGAGTGTTATGGGTATGCGTACTTGACAAGTGCTGCTCATACATGAGCATCATTTCTGAAGTATGCAAGCCCAGAACACTATCGCCTGCTGTGCATGCAGACAGGAGAGCAAAATTACATGGAGTGGACAGAGCATGCACTGCTTCTTTGTTGAACAGGGCAAAGCAGCAAAACAGAGGAGGGCCCATTCAAACTAGTCTGAATTGGACAGAATGGGGAGGGGGGGGGTGGTTGGTGACAGCCGGCCTAGGGCGCTGGAAAGTACAAATCCGGCCCTGTAGGCAGATACGGATTGCCAGTAAAACAGATGCCTACGAAATAAATGGAAGCCTATGATAACGGACAGTGTCTGTTCTCACTAGGTTGGTCACTGCGTACATTTCACTAATTTTACTCATCTGCCACAGACACATTTGGTTCCACCACCGCTGCTGGCAAAGCTGTTTGTTCCACTGCAGGGGAGAAGTGCCAGAATACAGACCAGGGCTCCAGCAGAAGCATGGGGATCCCCACTGGATTGCAACAGACCAATGGGAATCCTCTTTCCCTAGGGAGGATTCTCATTGGTTCAACGAGTGTTGGACCAATAGGAATTCATTATGGTGGAAGGAAGGATTCCCATTGGTCTGTTGCAATCCAGTGGAAAGCCCCATATGCTCCTGCCAGGGCTCCGTTCCTGAGCAGATCTGCTGTGAAAACGCTGTTATACATTCATATAGTATGAACCCAGCCTAACTGATATTCTACGGTTCTCATTTGTTCCGACAAGCATATGCGCTACCTTAAGCCACTTCCCTTTGTCCTAAGACCAAATTGCACTCCTACTAGGTATCCTAAAACACACAGCCTCTATATATTTTATCGTATACTACCCCTCCTCTTGTTTCCCTCCATTCCCTTTAGATTGTAAGCTCGCAAGGGCAGGGCTCTCTCCCCCTTTTGTGTCTTGGGAATCATTATACATTTTATTCATCATGTTACTTTTATCACTGTCATTACCACTTCTGTATTTTGTATTCTGTATGCTGTATCATTTTTTGTATTTTGTCACTAATTATGTATCTTGTATATTAGTGTACACCATTGTCTGTATTATGTACCCCATGTTTGTTTCTTACTTTGTACAGCGCCACGGAATATGTTGGAGCTTTATACATCAATAATGATAATAATAATAATAATAATAATAATATTATCCCATCTTCACACCAAACACCCTCCCCCCATCTAAGCTAAGGGTTTAAAAGACCACTTTAAGCTTAGAAATATTTTAAAACATGTCTAAAGTACACTTCTCACCAACTTAACGCAAATAAACTATTGACTGGTTGCTTTAGGTTCCTTCGCAACATTTCTTATCTTAAAGAAATTCTTTAAATAACCAGTAGCTGGCAGTATATCTTTGCCCCGCAGGACTACTCTTCCCATCCCAGAGTTGTAGATACTCATCTTCTGCCGCAGATGAGTTGTGCGCGTCTGTGCACCGCGAACACACGCTCGCGCCTGTCATCGGCACTTACAGGGCAGATTGGTGAATGGGAATTTATATTCCCAAAGCCAATCTAAGTGCCAGATTCTTAATAATCTCTGCTGTAATGAACAGCAGAGGTTATACATTGAAAATACAGTATATATATATATATATATATATATATATATATATATATATATATATATATATATATATATATTAAAAAAAACTCAACAAAAAAACTACTTTTGCTTTCGTTTTGAGATCATTTCTGCTTGCCTGCTGATAATTTAGTCTCTCTGATGCCAGAAAATAAATTCTACTGAAAACCTTTAAGCTCCCCTATGAGTGCAGTTGCTGAGTATATTGGTATTTCTAGGCATCACTTCAGATTTTACTTGTATATTTGGTTGTTTGGAGGCCGCATCTTTAGGTGCACCCACACATGTGGGGTATTGTTTGTTCATATTTGGGTTCATTGGAATATTTTGATCTGCGTATTTATGTCAAATTTACTTCTGACACGTGTGACTGTGATGGTGTTTCAAAAAACAAAAATCCCCCAAAATATTGTTGAGTTTTAGGGTGATCTGTATGACCGCTACATTTAGAGCACAAACTACACCACTGATAAAAACCTAGAAGTATGCAGTTTTAACCTCCCTGCTGTTCTAATTATCTGCTGCACACGGCAGCGGGAGGGTTTTTTTTGCTATTTTTTTTTAAGCATGTAGCTAGCCTAGCGCTAGCTACATGCTTCCCCCCTCCCTTCGCTATTCCTCCCACCCCTCCGATCCCCTCCGGTGCAAATACCCAACAGGAAATCTTGTTCTAAATGGGATTTCCTGTATGGGCTACCCCGTCGCCATGGCGACGATCAGACTGACGTCATCGACGTCATTGACATAATACGGAGTCCCAATCCACCCCTCAGCGCTGCCTGGCACTGATTGGCCAGGCTGCGCTAGGGGTCTGGAGTAGGGGGGGCGGCGGATCGGCGGCGATCGGATGTTACAAGCAGCTAGCAAAGTGCTTACTGCATGTAACAAAAAAAAAATTATGCAAATCAGCCCAGCAGGGCCAGAGCAATCCTCCGCGACGGATTACCCCGAGCTGAGCTCGGAATAATCGGCAAGAAGGTTTAAAAAATACCTAACTTAATTGGGTATTTAACTTCTATCGCTAGATATGCCACATTAACCTACGGATGCCCTTATCTTTTGTGTTCCAATGTAAAATTGTGCAAAATGCTGTGTTATCATTGTGGTGTGTTGAGGACAGGAAAAGTGGGATACCAATACATATCTGGTATTGTTGAATTCAGCAGAATCAGCAGTAACATTTTTGTCAGTAAATGTAATTTTTCTTTAAAAAAAACCAACACAAATATTTTATTTTTTTATTTCACTTTTGTTAAACATATTTGACCCCAAAATGTGGTTATATCTTTAGAAAAAGTACAACATTTTGTTTCAGTATTCAAGCCCAATTCATTACGGAAAAAACAATATATCCTATTTCATGTTGGTTTTCTTGTTAAAAATGCTAAGTAAACCCAATGAGTGCAAAATGTCTAAAAACTACTTGGTAGTAGATGTTCGTGTTTAGGACAAATCGGCTGGCAGGGAAAGGGTTAAAACTATAATGGCTGAAAACTGAGTTCAATTTTTTTTCTTCTTATTCCCGCTAAAATGCATATGAAATAAAATAATTGTTAGCCAAATTTACTACCCAATGAAAGCCTAATTGGTGGCGAAAAAAAACAATGGTTAGATCATTTTGGTGTGATAAGTAGTGATAAAATGATGGGCAAATGAATGAGGAGCGCTGAAATTTGAAAATTGCTGTTGTCCATAAGGGGAAAAACCACTTAGTGGTGAAGTGGATAAAGCAAATCTGAAGCGAAAATAAACTTATGAGATAATGAATTGTTTGTGTAGTGTGGATAATAAATAGAACATGAGTACCAAAGAAAAGAGTTTCATGTTCTAATTTTCAGTTATATAGCTTTACATTACATTGCAGCAAACTGCCATGGTTGCAGTTTAGAATCCACACTCTGTCTTTTAAGCTGTAAAGCAAAGCAGTAGTTACGACCCTTTCAACTTTCCTGCATTAAAACCTTATCTCAAGCTGTCTCTCACGGTTTCTTGGCTTTTTAAGCTCTTCAGAAAACGTGACTGACTTCGAACAAGTTGTTCCACTAGCTAAGAGAAGCTCTTTTGCATAGATAACAATAGTTGTTTTTTTTTCAATTCTTCTTATACTGGAAACCAGAATGTGACTTTACATAATTTATTATTAGGGCTAATATCACATGTGTATTTGTTTATCTCATCATCATGTCACATGTCGGTTTAAATTTACTTTAAAGCACATCTATGGTGTACATAAAATCCCAGAGGTACACTTATGCTTAAAAGTTATAATCCCCTGGCACATAGTCTGTGTTATAAGATTCACCAGAGTTCTGCATCAGTCAGATTCTGTTGTGTAGCTCTAATCACTTTCAGAAAATGGCTTTAGCCTTTTCTATATAGAACTGAGAATTCACAGCTATTTCAGGCTGAAGTCCTTTGGGTGGATTTCCACTAGCACTCCCCAAGACAGGCACATGTGCACCACAAATATGCATTCAAATCCCTGTATCCATGCCATATACGGCTATGGGGATTTGGATGCATTGTTTAGAATTATGTAGCAGTGTTTCAGATTTTTTTCATGTATGCAAATTTGAAAGCAGCCTATTGATTTTTAGGCTGAGACTCCGATCTGTATTTGTGTGCGTGAAATCGGACACGATCAGCCCTAGTGGAAGTGGGCCCTAAAAAGTGTCACCTCAGTCTGTCAGCAGGAAGAGTTAAAGAGACTCTGTAACAAAATTTTCAGCCTTATTTCTTCTATCCTTATTTCACAAACATCACTTTCTGGTTAGCGGCCATGTTTTTTGTTTGTAAACACTGCCTCATACTGGCGATTAAAAGCCAGGATCGCGGCGGGGTCGGCGTAAACGGCAAAGAGGGATCCAGGAGATCACAGTGACTCGATTGGTATGTTTTTTATTGTACAAATCGGGCAGTACAGATTCTTTTTAAGTGTAACAGATGTTTCTAGATGTAAATCAATACAATTTTGTTCATTTCTGAACAATTCTGTTTTTTAAGAGGGAACTTACCCTGGAAAACAAATATGAAATGTTATTTTTAGAGTTATTTGTTATAGCTTCTAATAAGTTGACTGTGTATGTGTAGATATCTATATATTTTCATAATCTAAGTATCTTGACTTTCTAGTGGTATCAATGTAATGAAGTTAACTTATTACTAGAGATAGAGACTAGATGAAACTTGTGTTGGTTCGTAATAAATATTTCTGAAAAATGTTTTGCCTCAAAAATTGCCTTTTGACTGAAAGAGACTTTTTTATTCAGCAATTTTTTGCATAAGACGTATTTTCACAAAGATAGGCATTTACATGAAATACATTTTCTCAAGTCCCATTGACTGTAATGTATTTAGTGATGAATCTAATTTTTACAAAAAGTGAAATCTCAGCTTCTCAACTTTTTCGTCAAAATTCAGGGGAAGGAAAATATTTTTAATCACTCATGAATAACATGCAGCCCTGCAGTAAGCAATCTGCATGTATGGGAATGTCTTCGTTTGCAGGAAGCTGTGGTCAGACTGTGGAGCGTGGAGCTAGGGTCACAGGTGTGGGCAGCAAACGCCAAGAGAAGTAACTGCAACACTAGCAATGCAAATAAAGACTACACATAAATTGTGATATGCTTTTCTTACAGCACAAACAGATTATTTTTACATTATCTTCCTGTTTTGCTAGTTTGGATTTAAAACAAAAAAGTCATAGCTCTTTAATATATTACAGGTAAACTGTTTTAAGCAATTTAAAGTGAAAAAAGACATCTCCTTGTCTATAAACTGTTAGATTTCCCATGGTACAATTCTATTTAATTCCATTATACGCACCATTTAGCATCCATATTCTGTTTAAAAACACTGACTTAGGTAAATTTGCAGCTTGTAATGGAACTGTCAAGAGCATCTCAAGCAGAAGCTGTTATTAACGATATGCAAGCCTGTTATACTGTCTACTAACAAATATAGCATTTTAGATACTTATCACTGCTGGATCCAAACAAAAATAAGGAGGGCATGTGAAACATTTATCAAAGAAAAAAAAAATTTATGTATATATACATATATATATATATATATATTACTATTATCGCACTACACTATTTTTGCTGATTACCTTTATCGTGTACCTGTCAATTGCCTGTAACCTTATTTGTTGTACAGCGCTGCGTAATATGTTGGCGCTCTATAAGACTACGTTCACATCACGAAACATGGATGGCCGTGCGTTCGGAACGCAACGCATTTTGTAAAAAAATGCGTGCAGCATGCGTTCCCGGACGGCACTGGTCCGGAACGCATGCAGTGGGAACATCAGATAGTGCAGTCTATGCACTTTCTGATGTCCTGCGTGTCGGCCTCCTGCACGTGTTGCCGAAATACAGACAGCAACACGTGCAGTGTAAACGGGGCCTTTATCCAATAAATAATAATAAGAAACACAGGCTCCAAGAATCAGTAATCAAGCAAAATCACAGAAAAATCATGTGTTTACATTTTGCATTCTTCATGCATTTGCATTTTTTTAAAATGGTGGTTGCCTGGTTTTGAAACGCAAACAATGGCACGTGCTCACTTTCAGGTAATTGCCTATTGAAGTGATCTGCAGGATATGCCTGTCAGCAATTTAAAGACACAGTGTAATGATCCGCTCAGCTGGCTGCACAGGCAGACAGCTGTTTGACCATTCCTCAAGTCTGTGGGCTGCAGGTCTCTGGAAGAGAGACCTGTCTTCACTTTGCAAGTTTCAGACCTGCTCTGCTGCTGAGGAATTTGCATACATTTGTCATGCAAATTATCTAGCACTTCCTTTGAAGGCTTGCAGCATAAATACCATGTGATCCCACAATCCTTTGCTGGTCATGATGGTTTGTTAATACACTCCTGGAGTGTCAGCCTTGCTCTTGTTTGCTAAAGATTATCTTAGTGTATTTCCTGGGGACTGCACTAGGCAATCCTTCTAGTGCAGCCAGGTTGTATATTTGTATTGCCAGTCTTGTCCTTGTGATTGCACTGTCGCCAGTGGTAGGCGATGGTGAATCGTTTGGTCCAGTGCCTGGATCGCACTTGCTCTGGCGGAAAGAGCAGTGGATCCTACTAGGCCTATTCCTGTACTTGGATCACACTTGCTCTGGTGGAGAAGAGCAGTGGATCCTGCTAACTCTGTTTCTGTACTTGGATCACACTTGCTCTGTTGGAAAAGAGCAGTGGATGCTGCTTACTCTGTTTCTGTACTTGGATCACACTTGCTCTGGTGGAAAAGAGCTGTAGATCCTGCTAACTCTGTTTCTGTACTTGGATCACACTTGCTCTGGTGGAAAAGAGCAGTGGATCCTGCTAGCTTGGTACTCTACTTGGTTCACACTCGCTCTGGCGGAAGAGCAGTGGATCTTATCTGACCTATTCCTATTTTCCGTTCGTTTGTTTGTCTGGAGCGAACGCTTGCAGTTGTCTGCGGTAAGGCAGCCGTTTAGCAAGCGTTCCTGTTATTTGTTCATTTGTGTTGATTCGTTAGTCAGGGTGGCGTGCTTGTCTCTGTGGCGCTTAACGTGCGGAGACCGCGGCGTAAACGCGTTCGCTGTTGTGAATGAGTGCGGTGTTCGCGTTTAGCTAGCGTTTATTTTCTTCACCTTCTAATTGTTGTTTGCTGTGCCTTTGCTATTCCCGTGCTTTGTTCTGTTCTGCCTTGTGTCACTTCTGGCAATCGCCTCTCTCCTACGATTGCGTTCCCGCTTTGTTTCTGCGGATGTGTGTTCACCGTCGTCGGGTGGCGACTAGATTGGGGAACACGCATTTGGTCTATCTCTGTGCTCTCTCTCTCTTTAAGGGCTATCTTAACCTGCCTTGCTTCCCATCGTACAATTCCTATCTGGCATCTGTGGCTGTGCAGAGGATCTGTTCCTCTGCAGTCCACGGCTCCATCTGCCGGCGGGAATTCCCCTTTACAGGTGCATAGCACCCTTGCTGGGTTCCCTCAGATTATACACTTGTGGAGGATTTCCGCAGTGTCAGCGCGCATCCTGTGCTGACAACGGGAATAATTCCACAATCGTTACAGTATGGCCAGCCAAACCGAAATTCCCAGTGTAGAGGGAATTTCCGATTTGTACGTTTTTGTCGAATTTGGTTCCTATGTCTTTAAGAGCTTCAAAAGACTAGACTCTGACACCAAGGAAGACTTCCTTGCTGAATGTGTAAGATATTTGCTGAATCCTACCTTTCAACTTACTGACCCGTCCACGTCAGCTCTCCAATTTGCTTATAAGCTTTTGCAAGGAGATCTGTTTGTGTGGGCTTATGAGCTACTGAAAAGCCACTCCTGGGAGGATAATCTTTATCAGTTTCTTACATTGATTTTTTCCCACTAGTTTGACCTGCCTTGTTTACCACCCATGCTTGATGAGTGTGTATCTGCTGATCAGTCAGCTGTTCTATCCCTTCCATGCAAAACTATTCAGTATGACAATGATGTTGTTCAGTCTGTGTCTAGAAAAGCTTCCCAGCTGAAAGATCCATTGCCTATAGCAACCACATATAAAGAAATTATTTCCGTAAAGTCTGAAATGGGAAACACATTTGAATGTGATGAATTTAGAGACTTCTTAGTCTCAGGGTTTGTTGCCCCAAACAAAAGCATATGTGGATCCTACGATAGGCAGAATTATGTTCTATGTTAAAGGAGTAAGAAAGTCTGTGCATGTTTCTGATCCCAACCCGTATGAATGTTTCTTTGATACAGGGTTGTTTGAGCCTCCATTCGCTCCGTGGGAGGTCGGAGCATTGGTTGAGGAGTTTGATTGGAAAGCGTTTTGTGACTTCTACATCGCAGAAAGCGAAGAGACTCTTAACACGTGTATAAATTCTGTGTACGCCTTGATTGATTCTGGTGAGTGTGACGAGAGTTTTGTGGATCCGGTGATGTGTGTGTGGCAGACGATTTTGGATGAATTGCACACACACCAATTAATTGATTTCAATAAAGAGACATCGTTATCGGTTGGTTGTTCCTGCCTTTCTGGGGTAAAGCATGTGAGTCTAGACATTGTGCGATCTGAAATGAATGGGTGTACCACTGTGGTTGATTCCTGTGTGAATCCTGAAAGATTCTCTCCTGCTTGTGTGGAGTTTGAATCTATGCGATCTAATGCCTGTTTCTCAGATGTTCCTGCAGATTGTGATCAACATGAATGTGTCAGTTTTGTCAAGGATATGTGGGATCCCTTGTCAATTAAAAACAGATCTTTAAGATCTTCCATCTATGATCCTGCTTTGGGGAAAATTCCTAAACTATGCACCATCAAAAGTAAAATTAATGTGTCTAATAAAGTTTCTCCTGTTGTTGTCGCAACTTCTTCTGCATATGAATCGATGTCCCACTCTGTTCACACCTGTAAAGGCTCGTTGCCTGATGACAGTTGCTCCAGTGTTTCTGTCCTGAACACCTTGCAGTCTGGTTCACAGATTGCAGACGTTTGCGCTAAGAAAGTGTCAGTTTCCGATTTGTACGTTTTTGTCGAATTTGGTTCCTATGTCTTTAAGAGCTTCAAAAGACTAGACTCTGACACCAAGGAAGACTTCCTTGCTGAATGTGTAAGATATTTGCTGAATCCTACCTTTCAACTTACTGACCCGTCCACGTCAGCTCTCCAATTTGCTTATAAGCTTTTGCAAGGAGATCTGTTTGTGTGGGCTTATGAGCTACTGAAAAGCCACTCCTGGGAGGATAATCTTTATCAGTTTCTTACATTGATTTTTTCCCACTAGTTTGACCTGCCTTGTTTACCACCCATGCTTGATGAGTGTGTATCTGCTGATCAGTCAGCTGTTCTATCCCTTCCATGCAAAACTATTCAGTATGACAATGATGTTGTTCAGTCTGTGTCTAGAAAAGCTTCCCAGCTGAAAGATCCATTGCCTATAGCAACCACATATAAAGAAATTATTTCCGTAAAGTCTGAAATGGGAAACACATTTGAATGTGATGAATTTAGAGAGACTTCTTAGTCTCAGGGTTTGTTGCCCCAAACAAAAGCATATGTGGATCCTACGATAGGCAGAATTATGTTCTATGTTAAAGGAGTAAGAAAGTCTGTGCATGTTTCTGATCCCAACCCGTATGAATGTTTCTTTGATACAGGGTTGTTTGAGCCTCCATTCGCTCCGTGGGAGGTCGGAGCATTGGTTGAGGAGTTTGATTGGAAAGCGTTTTGTGACTTCTACATCGCAGAAAGCGAAGAGACTCTTAACACGTGTATAAATTCTGTGTACGCCTTGATTGATTCTGGTGAGTGTGACGAGAGTTTTGTGGATCCGGTGATGTGTGTGTGGCAGACGATTTTGGATGAATTGCACACACACCAATTAATTGATTTCAATAAAGAGACATCGTTATCGGTTGGTTGTTCCTGCCTTTCTGGGGTAAAGCATGTGAGTCTAGACATTGTGCGATCTGAAATGAATGGGTGTACCACTGTGGTTGATTCCTGTGTGAATCCTGAAAGATTCTCTCCTGCTTGTGTGGAGTTTGAATCTATGCGATCTAATGCCTGTTTCTCAGATGTTCCTGCAGATTGTGATCAACATGAATGTGTCAGTTTTGTCAAGGATATGTGGGATCCCTTGTCAATTAAAAACAGATCTTTAAGATCTTCCATCTATGATCCTGCTTTGGGGAAAATTCCTAAACTATGCACCATCAAAAGTAAAATTAATGTGTCTAATAAAGTTTCTCCTGTTGTCGCAACTTCTTCTGCATATGAATCGATGTCCCACTCTGTTCACACCTGTAAAGGCTCGTTGCCTGATGACAGTTGCTCCAGTGTTTCTGTCCTGAACACCTTGCAGTCTGGTTCACAGATTGCAGACGTTTGCGCTAAGAAAGTGTCAGTTTCGCAACCTAAAGCGATCTTCGATTCACAAATTTTGCGTTCTGACTCCTCGGATTCGACATTGTTAGCCGAGTCTAAGGGTGAGACAGCGCTTTGGTTTTGCGAATCTGATACTGGGGAATCTTTGCCTTATCCAGAGAAGATATCTGGGAGCCTGCACTGACATTTGTGAGTCCCTTTCTTGCTCAGAGGCTGGTGCTAACCCTCCACCCTGTACTCTGGATGAGTCAGTATTGCCTTGCAAAAAATCTCTTGCAGTGACCCCAGAGGCTCGTCTAGGTATTGCTACCATTCTCACCTGTTTTTCTGCCATTTTGGAATTGCAGTCTAGTTTAACTGCTATGCAGAATTCTGTGTGCAGTGAGATTAGAGTTAGGGAGTCAGTGTGTGTTCCAGTAAATATTCCTGTTCATGAAGATAAAATTCAGTCTCAACGGATTATAGAACCATCCCTGGGACATTTGCTCTGTCCGCAAAAGGTATCTGATGTTTTGCCCTGTAACATGGATAGTTCAGAATCCTTGATTTCTTTGTCAGAGAACTTGGGAAACGATGCACCTGAGCTTTTGTCTGTTGTTCTGGAGGTCTCCGACTTGCTCCCAAAGGGTGCAGAACTTTTAGGAGGTGCCTCCTGTCCCACAGGGCCACCTGAGGTGTTGCCCACTTCAGTAGACATCGCTGCTATATTGACATTTTTGCAGCTCTTGGGGAGCTTCAGTCATGCGTAGTCAATGATGAGTGTTGGTTGGATACCAGTACAGTCACAGAAATTTCTAAGTCTGAGTCCAAGACTTCCTTTGTAAGTCCAGTGCTTGTGACCACTACTCGTGATGATTCTCTGCCCGGTTTTGGTTTTGATCCTGTCGTGACGGACTCTGAGGTTGGCAGTTCCTCGACATGTCCTGAGGTTTCTCTTGTGCTAGTGTACACTGATGTGCTCTGTGACCCAGAAAGCCCAAGTGTGTCTCGGTTGCCAGCATGCTCAGATGCTTCCTCAGTGGAGACATGTTCTGATATTGCCTGCCTGCTTGCATGCCCAGAAGTGGTCCCTGAAAGCCCTGATCTTGATACTTGTCCTGGTAATCCTGAATCCGGAATTGTCATTGGTTCCATAGGGGTTCTTGGTAGTTCTCCATGTGAGCCTGGTGTTCGTTCTGCCCTCTTGGGATCTCTGCGGAGCTTCAAAGTGTTCTGGGAGATTCTGGGAGAAATATTTACTGGTACCCTGGATGAGATCAACAGTGGCTTCGCTGTGGAAAGAGACACTTCAAATAGGTATAGTGGCAGGTTTGGTATTTTTGGACGATCCCTGGAAGGTGGTGGGCATGGCTCGGAGGGTGTCGATAAGGTCTTTTCGGGTATTCACGGTTCTGATGGGTGTTACGCTGAGACTTGTAGTACTGATGGGCATGTTTTGATGGCTTCTGCTTCCGATGAGGCCAGTTTCAGGAGGATTGACTCTGAAAGTGGGCCTAGTCGGGCTGTCCCGACCTTCATGAGTCTTCAGTCAGAGTTTTTTGCTAATACCAGTTTTGGGAGACGTCTGTAAGCCAGCTCTAGAGGGGGGGGGGGGGGGGAGGTACTGTAAAGATTCGCTCAGCTGGCTGCACAGGCAGACAGCTGTTTGACCATTCTTCAAGTCTGTGGGCTGCAGGTCTCTGGAAGAGAGACCTGTCTTCACTTTGCAAGTTTCAGACCTGCTCTGCTGCTGAGGAATTTGCATACATTTGTCATGCAAATTATCTAGCCGCCTCCTTTGAAGGCTTGCAGCATAAATACCATGTGATCCCACAATCCTTTGCTGGTCATGATGGTTTATTAATAGACTCCTGGAGTGTCAGCCTTGCTCTTGTTTGCTAAAGATTATCTTAGTGTATTTCCTGGGGACTGCACTAGTCAATCCTTCTAGTGCAGCCAGGTTGTATATTTGTATTGCCAGTTTGTCTTGCCCTTGTGATTGCACTGTCGCTAGCGGTAGGCGATGGTGAATCGTTTGGCCCAGTGCCTGGATCGCACTTGCTCTGGCGGAAAGAGCAGTGGATCCTGCTAGGCCTATTCCTGTACTTGGTTCACACTTGCTCTGGTGGAGAAGAGCAGTGGATCCTGCTAACTCTGTTTCTGTACTTGGATCACACTTGCTCTGGTGGAAAAGAGCAGTAGATCCTGCTAGCTTGGTACTCTACTTGGTTCACACTCGCTCTGGCGGAAAGAGCAGTGGATCCTTCCTCTCCTATCCCTGAACCCAGATCACACTCGCTCTGGCGGAAGAGCGGTGGATCTTATCTGACCTATTCCTGTTTTCCGTTCGTTTGTCTGTCTGGAGCGAACGCTTGCGGTTGTCTGCGGTAAGGCAGACGTTTAGCAAGCGTTCCTGTTATTTGTTCATTTGTGTTGATTCGTTAGTCATGGTGGCGTGCTTGTCTCTGTTGCGCTTAACGTGTGGAGACCGCGCCGTAAACGTGTTCGCTGTTGCGAATGAGTGCGGTGTTCGCGTTTAGCTAGCGTTTGTTATTTTCTTCACCTTCTGATTGTTGTTTGCTGTGCCTTTGCTATTCTCGTGCTTTGTTCTGTTCTGCCTTGTGTCACTTCTGCTTACTGAGCCTCCAGATGTGTCTTCTACCCATCCTGTAGCTGTTAACGGCTCTCCTGCGTCCTTCACGTACGAGAGTAGAAGACGCTGCCCGGAGGCTCGGTAAGTATTTTATACCTTGCAAAGCCTCCAAAGCACTGTCCCCATTATCCCTCCAGGCATGCCAGTTAGTTGAGACTTCTGGTTGCCTGAGTTCCGCATAGCGGGGACTTTGCTGTATTTGTTTAAACAGCTGTGACTACAAAAGTTTATGACATGAGATTCACATACAAGCCAAGCCTCCACTATCTCCCATAACAGTCGAGAGAGCTGCCCTAAATACCTCTCATAAACATTTAAGTCAAGCAGGGCAAGTTGAAATCAATCTAGAGATATGAAACATTATTTAACAAGTACATAGGAGTGCTAATTTCCATATACAGTATGACTCATCATCATCACTCATTATATTTGATTAATTTTTGGTCAACCTTTTTTTATTTACCTGTAATTTTGTTTCCCTTTTTATAAGAAGTACTTGGCTTTCTTCAAGTGGAGGGAATTATACATTCCTCAGCCGTGCAATTATGGAGACATATTATTCTAGTCAGTGAGCTGTATAATTGATAATGCATTTTACCATTAAGGACATGCTAGCAAATCAGTTTGCTATTCAACATGAGAAAAAAAATATAAAAAGAGCCTCTTGTAGTATAGTTATGTATTAAAGATACTATATGTGTCTGTTATTGCTGCCAGCATCAATCATTTTACAAATCCAGTGCAGGTTTGCTGGATCACTTATGTGTTCACCACTATTCTCCATGGTCTCCAAGTCAGTGAATAAGTGCTCATATAACTACAATCAACTGCAGAACTCACACGGATAATTTTGACTGAAATCCAGACTGCCCTCAGTGATAATAATGTTTATATTGTTAGGACATTAAATATATGAAAAGCATGTATAAGATTGCACTAAAAAGAGGATGCCAGGAAATATACATGATGTTAATAATAATTGTTTAAATAAGATTAGGCAGGTGCATACATTTGTCATTTTATTGATTCCAGAACCTTTAGAACTAATTATTGGAACTAAATTGGCTTGGTAAGCTCAGTGACCCCTGACCTACATACACAGGTGGATCCAATTATTAGAAAGAGTATGTAAGAAGGTCACTTGTAAGTTTCCCTCTTCTTGGCTCAAAATCCACTAAGGCATTCATGCAGAGTATCAACAAGTACAACATTCTGGAATGGCCATCTCAGTCCCCAGACCTGAATATAATTTAAAATCTGTGGTTTGAGTTAAAGAGAGCTGTCCATGCGTAGAAGCCATTAAACCTGAATGAACTAGAGATGTTTTGTAAAGAGGAATGGTCCAAAATACCTTCAACCAGAATCCAGACCCTCATTAGAACCTACAGGAAGCGTTTAGAGGCTGTAATTTCTGAAAAAGGAGGATCTACTAAATATTAATTTCATTATAGTGGCGTAGTGGTTAGCTCTCTCGCCTTGCAGCGCTGGGTCCCTGGTTCGAATCCCAGCCAGGGCACTATCTGCAAAGGGTTTGTATGTTCTCTCCGTGTCTGCGTGGGTTTCCTCCGGGCACTCCGGTTTCCTCCCACATTCCAAAAACATACAGATAAGTTAATTGGCTCCCCCTAAAAAAATTGGCCTTAGACTACAGTACTTACACTACATAATATAGACATATGGCAATTGTAGGGATTAGATTGTGAGCTCCTTTGAGGGACAGTTAGTGACAAGACAATATGTATATATACATTGTACAGCGCTGCGTAATATGTCGGCGCTATATAAATACTAAATAATAATAATAATAATAATTTCTTTTTTGTGGTGCCCAAATTTATGCATCTGCCTAATTTGGTTTAAACAATTATTTCTTTCTGAAAATCCAATAAACTTTATTTCCCTTCTCAAATATCACTGTGTGTGTCTCCTATGATATATTTAACTGACATTTTTATCGTAACAACCAACGATTTATACAGAAATATCATGACGATTAACAAGGTTGCCCAAACTTTTGCATCCCACTGTATATTAAGTGAAAATATTTTATTATGGGGCATGCCCCTTTAAGACATTTAAAACACAGGATGAAAAACACCATCAGTGCTAGGGATGCAACTTATACACTTAGGTGATATAGTTATACACTTAGATGATATAGTATGGGTAAAAGCAACTATATATATACAGTGGTGTGAAAAACTATTTGCCCCCTTCCTAATTTCTTATTCTTTTGCATGTTTGTCACACTTAAATGTTTCTGCTCATCAAAAACCGTTAACTATTAGTCAAAGATAACATAATTGAACACAAAATGCAGTTTTAAATTATGGTTTTTATTATTTAGTGAGAAAAATAACTCAAAACCTACATGGCCCTGTGTGAAAAAGAAATTGCCCCCTGAACCTAATAACTGGTTGGGCCACACTTAGCAGCAATAACTGCAATCAAGCGTTTGCGATAACTTGCAGTCTTTTACAGCGCTCTGGAGGAATTTTGGCCCACTCATCTTTGCAGAATTGTTGTAATTCAGCTTTATTTGTGGGTTTTCTAGCATGAACCGCCTTTTTAAGGTCATGCCACAACATCTCAATAGGATTCAGGTCAGGACTTTGACTAGGCCACTCCAAAGTCTTCATTTTGTTTTTCTTCAGCCATTCAGAGGTGGATTTGCTGGAGCGTTTTGGGTCATTGTCCTGCTGCAGCACCCAAGATCGCTTCAGCTTGAGTTGACAAACAGATGGCCGGACATTCTCCTTCAGGATTTTTTGGTAGGCAGTAGAATTCATGGTTCCATCTATCACAGCAAGCCTTCCAGGTCCTGAAGCAGCAAAACAACCCCAGACCATCACACTACCACCACCATATTTTACTGTTGGTATGATGTTCTTTTGCTGAAATGCTGTGTTACTTCTACGCCAGATGTAACGGGACACGCACCTTCCAAAAAGTTCAACTTTTGTCTTGTCGGTCCACAAGGTATTTTCCCAAAAGTCTTGCCAATCATTGAGATGTTTTTTTTAGCAAAATTGAGACGAGCCTTAATGTTCTTTTTGCTTAAAAGTGATTTGCGCCTTGGATATCTGCCATGCAGACCGTTTTTGCCCAGTCTCTTTCTTATGGTGGAGTCATGAACAATGACCTTAATTGAGGAAAGTGAGGCCTGCAGTTCTTTGGATGTTGTCCTGAGGTCTTTTGTGGCCTCTCGGATGAGTTTTCTCTGTGCTCTTGGGGTAATTTTGGTTGGCCAGCCACTCCTGGGAAGGTTCATCACTGTTCCATGTTTTTGCCATTTGTGGATAATGGCTCTCACTGTGGTTCGCTGGAGTCCCAAAGCTTTAGAAATGACTTTATAACCTTTACCAGACTGATAGATCTCAATTACAGTACTTTGTTCTCATTTGTTCCTGAATTTCTTTGGATCTTGGCATGATGTCTAGCTTTTGCGGTGCTTTTGGTCTACTTCTCTGTGTCAGATAGCTCCTATTGATCCAAGTGATTTCTTGATAGAAACAGGTGTGGCAGTAATCAGGCCTGGGGGTGACTACAGAAATTGAACTCAGATAAACCACAGTTAAGTTATTTTTTAACAAGGGGGGCAATCACTTTTTGACACAGGGCCATGTAGATTTAGAGTTTTTTTTTCTCACTAAATAATAAAAACCATCATTTAAAACTGCATTTTGTGTTCAATTATGTTATCTTTGACTAATAGTTAACGGTTTTTGATGAGCAGAAATATTTAAGTGTGACAAACATGCAAAAGAACAAGAAATCAGGAAGGGGGAAAATAGTTTTTCACACCACTGTATATACACACACACACACACATACACTAATATGTATATATATATATATATATATATATATATATATATATATATATATACCGTATATCATGTTACAGTGTACTACAAGTTTTTATTACATAGTGAATTACATAGTGAATTATCTGCACTCCAGTCTGGGGTTCTCACAGTTTCTCAGCATGCGACAGGCAGATCCCTCCCCATCAGCTCCATAAACTGCATCACAGACAAGCTGAAACTGAGATCTGAGAGTGAGGAGTAAACAAAAGCACACAGAGCCTGCAGAGGACGTGCATAACTTGTATTCATTACAACAGAGGGAGCCCATTCCTCCCTGGGTTGACAAAGCTTGACAAAGAAAAGAAAATTAGATATATTACAGAGGCAGTGCAACTAAAAAAGGCTGCAGTAGTCCAGACCACATTAGAACAGGTATAGGAACTTATAGGCTAGAAGAAATAAGGCTGAAAATGTTGTTACAGAGTCTCTTTTACAGCAAAGGTATGAGTCTCATTTTGTTTCCAGTACAGGAAGAGTTAAGAAACTTTACTTGTTATCTATGTAAAGCAGCTTATCTGAGCTCTCTGACTAATTTAGTCAGAGAGTAGTGCTATTTTTTGGAAGCACTTACACATCAAAGAAACAGTGAAAGGCAACTTCTAAAAAAGATTTTACTGCAGGAAAGTTCAGAGGGTCATTAGCTCTGCTCTGTTTCATAGTTTAAAATGCAGAGTCTAGTGTGTAAACTGCACATATTAGAGAATGATGCAATGCTATAAAAAAGTTATATAACTGAAAATAAAAATATGAGACTCTTTTCTTTGCTACTGTTAATTATTTGTACTAGACATACAATTCATTATATCATTTTGTTTCCGATTCAGTGTCACTTTAAGTGTATAGATTACATCCCTGGCACTCATTGACCCTTATTCAATTAACGTTTTCTCTTGAGTTTTCTCATAGGAGATAATTTTTCAATTTTCTGTTTAAAATAACTTTTTAGGACTTTGTAATTAAAAAAGTAACAAAATCTAGGTGAAAAAGTCCTGTCAAAATTATTTTCTTGCTTGCTAGTGGCTGAAAAGGCATTTTATTGATAGTGTAAAAATTGCCTGCAGTATAGGTAAGCCAGGTCTAGTTGCGCCCAGTATAGGGAGCCAGCTATAGGTCCTCCTAGTATAGGTTAGCTAGGTAGGTTCCCCCAGTATAGGTTAGCTAAGTAGGTGCCCCGAGTATAGGTTAGATAGGTAAGTGCCCCCAGTATAGGTTAGATAGGTAGGTTGGTTCCCTCAGTATAGGTTAGATAGGTAGGTGCCCGGAGTATAGGTTAGATAGGTAGGTTCCCCTACTATAGATTAGATAGGTAGGTGCCCCGAGTGCAGGTTAGACAGGTAGGTTTCCCCAGTATAGGTTAGATAGGTAGGTGCCCTGAGTATAGGTTAGATAGGAAAGTGCCTCCAGCATAGGCACAGCAGCAGGGGAGAGGGCATAGCTGCGTTACAACTCACCTCCCGCGATCACCCGCAGCCTCTTTCTTCTTCCTGTTCCCGGAGTCTGTCATGTTGGTAAGCACCCCTGTTACATCATCACAGTTACCAATGCGACGGACGTTGGGAACAGGAAGAAGAAAGAGATTGTGAGGGATCGCGGGAGGTGAGTTGGAACTCAGTAATACCCTCTCCCCCTGCCGCTGCGCCCCCCTCCCTGATGCTTCTCCTGCACCCCAGGCCGGTCACACTATTTGCAAACCTGTAGAAACGGGTGTGAACAAGGGCCATTTATTCATCTATTCATTTTCCATTCTACACACATACTGTATATTCTGGCATAAGACTTCTGAAAGGTGATGCCGGGTGATACGCCCTATCCTGTCACCGCCTCTCATATCTTGCTGCTGAGGACTGTAGTGAAGCGGCGCAGGCACACATGTACGAGATCTGAAAGTCAAAGAAGGAGGTAAATAGGATACAAGGGTGGGCCAGAAGGGTGAAAGAGGCGTGTTTTATGCGCACAGCGCAATCGATTCTTCCATACTGCTGCTCTGATAAACAGGGAGACAGGGGGAGCTGACCAATCCACTTAGGGAGAGTTGACCAATGCAACCAGTCAATCCCCTGTATACTGTTATATACTGGGTACCACATACAGTACAGCACCAGTATCTGTTCATACATAGCACCAGTATATGATTTTTTTTTTTTATTTGGTGTGCGTTGGAAGAGGGGTAGTCTTATACAGCGAATATACCGTATCCCAAACTCTATATTTTAACTGGAAAAGTTGGGGGGTGGTCTTATACACCCACAGAGGCGTAGCTAGGGTTTTCAGCGCCCGGGGACAAATGCGCCCCCTAAGGTGAAGGGTCGGGACCAAATGTGGGCGTGGTTATGGGTGCTCCACATTTGGTCACGCCCCTTCAAATGTACATGGAGGTTAGCAGGCTCACGCTCACCCACCCTCCCTCAGTAAGTACCTTCCAGCATGTTCCAAGACAAATTCAGCAATCATGAGCCCCCCCCATCAAGACAAATTCCGCAATCATGAGCAAACATGAGGCCCCCAACATGACCAACTCAGCAATCATGAGGCCCCCAACAAGACAAATTTAGCAAACCTGAGGCCCCCAACAAGACAAATTCAGCAATCATGAGGCCCCTAACAAGACAAATTCAGCAATCATGAGGCCCCTAACAAGACAAATTCAGCGATCTTGAGGCCCCCAACAAATCATGAGGCCCCCAACAAGACAAATTCAGTAACCATGAGGCCCCCAACAAGACAAATTCAGCAGTCATGAGGCACATAAATAGACAGCATTTCACATAAATAGGCAAAATGCCCCCTTAATATGGTAGACACCTCTCACCTGGCAGCAGTTCCCCAAAATACACTCAATCTGACAACAGTGCTTCCCCAAAAATAGGTAGCCCCAGGTCTATAGGTGTCCCCAGAATAGGTGGCAAGCAGTATAGATGTCCCCAGAACAGGTAGCCAGGGGTAGAGATGTCCACAGAACAGGTAGCCAGGGGTATATGTGCCCAGTATATGTAGGCAGGGGTATGTGTCCCCAGTATATGTAGCCAGAGGTATATGTGCCCAGTATATGTAGCCAGGGGTATATATGCCCAGTATATGTAGCCAGGGGTATATGTACCCAGTATATGTAGTTAGGGGTATATGTGCCCAGTATATGTAGGCAGGGGTATATGTGCCCAGAGTAGGTAGCCAGGGGTATATGTGCCCAGCGTAGGTAGCCAGGGGTATATGCCTAGTATATGTAGTTAGGGGTATATGTGTCCAATATATGTAGGCAGGGGTATATGTGCCCAGAGTAGGTAGCCAGGGGTATATGTGCCCAGAGTAGGTAGCCAGGTCAGGAGTCCCCCTCCCCAGCAGGAGGGGAGCAGCGCAGAGAAGAGGAAGAGCTGCTCTCCCTCCCTCGCTGTCCCCTCCAATGTCCGGGTGGCTGGCAGCGGCGGGCGGAACTTACCTCCGTCTCGTCGCAGCGCCAGATGGATCTGCCACTACTCTGGTCTGGTCCAGACCAGAGCAGCGGCTGCGCACCCGAACTTCCAGCCGGCGCTGGAGCGAGACGGAGGTGAGTTCCGCCAGCCACCCGGACATTGGAGGGGACAGCGAGGGAGGGAGAGCACCTAAGGTGAGGGAAGGAGGGGGGAGATGGCCCCCCTTCCCCACCGTCCGCACAGCTCTTCCTCTTCTCTGCGCTGCTCCCCTCACCCGCCGGAAAAAAAACAAAAAAACCCGCAGCTCAGCCAGGCGGAGGGCGCCCTTGGGGACCAGGCGCCCCAGGGCACTTGTCCTACCCTGACCCCCCCTACCTGTACACCCAGTTGTCTTATACGCCGGAATATACGGTAATTTATTATATCATAAGGGGTTTTTTTTTGCTTCGGGTTTGCGTTAAATGTTTTAATGTCCCTCCCCATAATAAATAGAAGGGGGGAGGAGTGGGCAAGAGGGCAAGAACCTGCCAATGTTGAGTAAAATCTGGAGGGTTCCCACCTTTGATGCCCACAGGGCAGAATGCATACTGTGTATAGTGACAAGGAGTGCAACTTTAATTTATAGTTAACTGAACTCTGTTGGAGCCTCTTACTACACTGACCCATGGCCCACCTCTATAGCGCCCTTTGTTTTACACTGTAGCAAGATGGTCATCACAAAAAGGCTCAGCAGTGTGAATTTACAGCAGTGTGTCTGCTAGGCCTGTAATCAGCTCTGTCATGATTTATTCAGGCAAGGTAATGGAATTTCAGAATCTCTTGGCAGTAATTACTGGCACCTAGAATTTTCAGAGAAACTGGCACATTTTATTCTCTCACATGTATAATGAAAGCTTGTATTTTTCAAATAAATGTTGTTTTGTAATGAGAACTTGCTCAGCACTCCATCAGAACATTAAGGAACCTATATATCTGTAGGCCAAACATTTCAGTAAACAAATGACTTGCCAGAGATATATTCCTAACACAGCATCTGCTCCTTGCACACTATTATGTATTTGCAGAGGAGCACTAATCTTCATATATATCTAGCTAAGCGATCAGATAATTCAGCAGTCTAGGCCATCACATTAATCTAAAGTCAAAAGTACAGCTGACTGAAGCATCAAGCTATTGTCCTCAAAGGCATAAAAGATGTTCTTTGGTTGTCACACAAAATGAAAATAATCGGCACACAAGAGGAAATGTCTGTATTATTTAACATAAAGTTGGTACTTAGAATAGGAAGAAGTCTGTGAAGACTTTGTTTAACAAAGTTAATTGGGTATGTAATGGTCTTTGAACAGTACATCAAGGTCTTTGTAGCCTCTGTTACAGAAAAACGAATCTAAAAGCTAGCCACATAGCTTTTATATGAACAGTCTTTGGCTTTTACCACTTATTTCATTTCATAAAAAATTACACCTACAGTACATCATAGGAAAGTGTTTTACAAAGTTAATCTGCTGTTTAATTACAGTTTTTGCTTTTCAGTGCTCAACTGAAGGACCCCCAGACCACATTCAGACCAATGCTTGTTCCCAAACTGGAAAAAAAAACGTTTGATAGGAACAGATCTGCACAAAAGAGAAGATAGTTACTGCACATGTGCATATGCCATTCTGTGTCTTCATTTCGTTTTACACTGGCTAAGTGGTGAAAACCTGTAGTTATCAAACTGTGGTCAAAGAACAGTGGTAGGTTGCAGTTTTGTGCTTTTATATGTTTTAAAATGTTTTGCAGATTATTTGAGTTAATTTCATGATTTTATGATTATAAGCAGAGTTCTTCTTTAATCAGTTAGATTGTTGGTTAGAGTAACCCTTAATGTAATTTTCTTCAGTAAGCTGTTTGTTCCCTGTACAAGGTTATGTTTTTATTAAGATCGCACTGGAGAAATGTTTTGACTATATTCAGTTCTTGCTGCAATGCAATGCGCTTATGCAAGGCCAACCACATGCACTGCAGAAGCTAAGCCTGCTATACGCTGATATATTAATTCTGTATAGAGATCATGTATAGTGATCATAGAGTTATTAATTAATGAGTTGATTAATGATAGACTTATATAATAAGGTAAATAAGTTTGCTTTAGCATGTATTAACCACTTCACCACCACACGTGCGTATATCTACGCTCCTTTTTACACCCTTTGCCCACCAGGAGCGTAGATATACGCACCTCCCACCGCTACCGCCACTGTCCGCTCGCTCAAGCGCGCACTCCCGCGCTCATGCACACCGTCGGCCGCTCGCCCGGAGATCAATGAATGGGAAAAAACGTTCCCGTTCCTTGATCTCAGCCCCCCAGCAATGATCGGCTGCTTCTACGAAAAGCAGCGCGAACATTGTGAAAAAAAAGTTTCCCAGCCTCATTGTGCTTCCTGTAAGCGTACTTCAGACGCTTACAGGTCGCATGAACGAAAAATTACTGTGGCCACTGTGGACTGTTGCAGCCTCTTGCAGGATTCCACCATGCACAAACAGGGGTAGTGACCAGTTTTTCCCATACAACCAGTCTGTTGCTCAGGCTTTATTTTGCAAGTTGCTCAAAACAATAAACAAAAAGGAAAATAAACATAGCCGTCTGGCTCCTGCCTGCCTCACTCAGCAGTCCTGTCTATACTAGCAACACAAATGTATTTGACCACAGTCCATGAAACAAAACAGAGCAACTTACAGTTTAGCAGGTTTGCAATTACTCACAGAGCTCCTTTTCCTTGCAGCTTTCAGGCAGACTGCATACAGGAAGCTCCCCCATTGTCCAGCCTGCTAACTTAAGTACTACACCTGTGTGAGCAGCACACAGATAGGAAAAACCCGGACTGGCTCCAGGTGGTCAGGGAACCCACCCAGCTCTTCCCTGACCGGCTCCAGGACCCTAGACTGGTTTCCTTTTTCCCAATAGGCTTCAGGAAAGAAGAAAACAACAATATTCCTGGAGCCTTTTAACACATGAAGTGCTGGAATCGTGGTGCAACATATACACCATCCAGCACTTTCTCTGATAAACATTGTGACACCCTGTCACATACCTCCCCCCTCTGTTCGAACCCGTGGGTACGGACACTTTCCATAAACATACAATAAGTACGGGAGAGAGCATCAGCATTAGCCTGCAGCTTTCCAGCTCTGTGCTCCACTGAGAAGTTGTAGTCTTGTAGAGACAGGAACCAGCGAGTTACTCTCGCATTCTGACCTTTTGCTTGTGCCATCCAGGTAAGGGGGGAGTGATCAGTCACCAAACGAAACCGACGGCCAAGCAGATAGTATCGTAGAGCCTCCAAGGCCCATTTGATGGCCAAACACTCACGCTCCACAATACTATAGTTTTTCTCAGCCGGAGTTAATTTTCTACTCAAGTATACCACTGGATGCTCCTCTCCATGCACCATCTGTGACAACACAGCGCCTAGGCCCACATTGGACGCATCCGTTTGTACCACAAACTTTTTTTTGAAATCAGGAGCAATCAAGACTGGCCCACTACATAACACTTCCTTGAGTTTACAGAATGCAACCTCAGCATCTTTGTTCCAAGTAATTCCCCCTGAGCTTTTGCCTTTGATTAGGTTCGTAAGTGGGGCAGCTATGGTGGCAAAATCTGGGACAAACCTCTGGTAATATCCTACCATGCCCAGAAATGTCCTGACCTGCTTTTTTGTGCAAGGTTGAGGCCATTCCTTAGATTGCGTGTACCTTTTGGACCTGGGGTCTGATGAGGCCTTTTCCAATAATGTACCCTAGGTATCGTGCCTCTTCGAGGCCCAGGGCACATTTCTTTGGATTGGCAGTCAGACCGGCCTGCCGAATGGAGTTGATAACAGCTTGAACTTTGGGAAGATGACTTTCCCAGTCCGAACTGAATATCACAACGTCGTCAAGGTACGCAGATGCAAAATGCTGGTGTGGTCTGAGGACCTCATCCATCAGCCTCTGAAAGGTGGCTGGGGCCCCATGAAGCCCAAATGGCATTCGCACATAATGGAACAAGCCCTGTGGGGTAGAAAATGCTGTCTTCTCTCTAGCAGTTGGAGTAAGTGGAATCTGCCAGTACCCTCTGGTTAGATCCAGGGTGGTAATGTACCTTGCTGGCCCTAATCTTTCTATTAACTCATCCACCCGTGGCATCGGATAAGTGTCAAACTTTGAGACCTCGTTAAGTTTACGAAAATCATTGCAAAACCGCAATGAACCATCAGGTTTTGGTACCAAGACAATAGGGCTACTCCACTCACTATGTGACGGTTCAATAACCCCTAGTTCCAACATTCTCTGAATTTCCCCTGCTACTGCCTGCCTACGGGCTTCAGGAATACGATATGGCTTCAGGCGAACCCGAGCTTGTGGATCTGTAACAATATCATGCTCAATGACATGAGTGCACCCTGGCAAATCTGAAAATACGTCAGCATTTCTAAGGAGGAATTCTTTTACTTCTTGGGCTTGGGGCCTTGATAAAGCCTCCGAGACCTTCACCTCAGAAACTCCTCCCTGGAGTGAAGGACTGAGACGCTCAGCTGCCATTGAGACTAAAGGGTCCTTCCAGGCCTTGATTAAATTAACATGATAGATCTGTATCTTTTTCCGTTTGTCAGGTTGGTGTACTTTATAATTCACATCCCCCATTTTTTCCACAATTTCATAGGGACCTTGCCACTTTGCTAGAAATTTACTTTCTGCTGTGGGGACCAGAACCAGGACCCGATCACCTGGCTCAAAAACCCTGAGTCTGGCTCCCCGATTATAGATACGACTCTGGGCTTCTTGAGCCTGCCTCATATGTTCCTGAACTATGGGCATTACTGCTGTAATGCGGTCCTGCATCTGTAAAACATGTTCCACAACTGAGCGGTGAGGAGAAGGCTCCTCTTCCCATGATTCTTTTGCAATATCTAAAAGTCCCCGGGGGTGTCGCCCGTACAAAAGCTCAAACGGGGAAAACCCAGTAGATGACTGAGGTACTTCACGAACTGCAAACATCAAGTAAGGGAGTAGGCAATCCCAGTCTCTCCCGTCTGCATCAACCACCCTTTTTAACATACTTTTGAGAGTCTTATTGAATCGCTCTACCAACCCGTCAGTTTGAGGGTGGTAGACTGATGTCCTTAACTGTTGTATACCCAGTAATTTACACAAATCTTTCATTACCCTAGACATAAAGGGCGTTCCTTGATCTGTCAGGATCTCTTTGGGTATACCTGTTCTAGCAAACATGTGAAACAGTTCCCGGGCAATTGTTTTAGCTGATGTGTTCCGTAAGGGAATCGCCTCTGGATATCTTGTGGCGTAGTCTAAAACCACCAGAATGTATTGATGTCCCTTTGCAGACTTCACCAGGGGCCCCACCAGATCCATAGCAATCCGGTGAAAAGGTACCTCAATGATGGGTAGTGGTACCAAGGGGCCCCGGAAATGAGGAGCAGGGGACGTCAACTGACATTCTGGGCAAGACCCACAGTAACGTTTGATTTCTGCAAACACCCCAGGCCAAAAAAACCTTTGGAGCACTCGTTGCTGAGTCTTCTCAGCAGCCAAGTGTCCTCCCATTGGGTTTTTATGAGCCAGGTCAAGTACAATTTTTCTGTGTGAACTAGGAACAACCAGTTGTTCCACCATTTCACCTCTTATATTATCAACACGATAAAGGAGATTATGGTTGACAACAAAGTGAGGATACACATTCTCCAATCCTGTACCCTGGGCAACACCATTAATCACAGCCACATTTTCCCAAGCATGAGCTAAGGTTGGATCCCTTAACTGGGATGTGCCAAAGTTATCCTGAGAATACTCCAGTTCTGGCATAGGTGACTCTTCCACAGTCTCCTGGGACGCTTCAGTGTCCCCAACCAACACAGAGAGAGGGAATTGGTCAGGCTCAACTGGGGCTACCCTTACAGCTGAGACTTCAGAACTTGAGTCCCCAATTTCTGGCAAAGAAGCTGAACATTCATCTCCCAAAGTTAAGGGAGTCTGGGGTGGGAACTCGACCTTCCAGAGTTCCCAAAACAAGGGAAAGTCACGTCCCAGTATAACACTATGCATCAATGATTTAGACACTCCAACCTCATGGGGTGTTACACCAAATTGGGTTTCAATTGGGACCACCGCTGTACCATAACTCTTTGCATCACCATGTATGCACAAAACACCAATACACTGTTTTTTCATCTGGTCTGGTGCTACCAGATCTGAATGTACAAGCGTGACCAGGCTCCCAGAGTCTAGCAATGCCTGGACACTCCTTCCACCCACTTTGACCAGCGCCATGTGGGCCACAGCAGATGTCAGACACGCAGGATGGGCAAAGAAGGATAACCGCCGTGCTGCTTCACACTCCATGGGCTCTGTGACCATAGGACACTTGGCAGCTACATGCCCCCAAGCTTTACACCGCCAGCACTGGATACTGGAGCCTGGTAGAGTATCTTTCGAAAACCTGGTATCCATGTTGGTCTTCACCCATGTTTTAGAACCCCCAGGAGAACTTAGGGCTGATGTGCCTCTTCCTGGCCCTGCTGGCAGACGCCACTTTGCAGGTAAGTTCTCTGGAGCCGACACACCTGCTAAAAACCCTTCTGCCGCTAGGTAGCGTTCTACCATCTCAACCAACTCATCTGCGGACTTTGGATCAGCATGACTAACCCACTTTCTTAACTCATGCGGCAGAGCTGTCAAGAATCGATCCATCGTGACCCTTTCGACAATCTGGGGTGCAGTGAGTATCTCAGGTTGTAACCATTTTCGCACAAGATAAATCAGATCATGCATCTGTGACCTGGGAGACTTATTAGACAGGTAATTCCAACGGTGCACTCGTTGGGCCCGCACAGCTGGAGTGACCCCCAACCGGCGGAGAATTTCTAGTTTTAATTTCTCATAGTCCTGAGCATCCTCAGCAGTCAAATCAAAATATGCTTTCTGAGAATCACCGGTTAGAAACGGAGCAACCAAGCCTGCCCACTGGGTCTTAGGCCACGCCTCTCGCTCTGCTGTACGCTCAAATGTATTCAGAAATGCTTCCACATCATCATGTGGAGTCATCTTTTGGAGAAAGTGGCTTGCTTTAACCAACCCACTGTTACCAGTGGCACTGCCAGCTTGTTCCTGGCGCAAGTTCAGCTGCTGCAGAACCTCCGCAAGGGTTTCTCTGTCTTTCCTGGCAGCTTCAGCTTGCACATTCCTATCTCTCTCTGCTGCCTCAGCCAGGGCTGTCACCTGAGCACTCAGCAGACGTACAATTTCCTGCTGTGCCTCCTGCTGGGCAGCCTGCTGTGCAGCCAGCGCCTCCTGCTGGGCAGCCTGCTGTGCATTAGTCTCTCGCTGCAGCACATTTGCCTCTTGCTGGGCTGCACTAAGTTGAGCCAAGCGTAACACAAGATCTTCCATCGTTTTTTTCAAACAGCAGACGTGATGCAATGCAACCAACTTGCTAGATGAAACGCACTTGGTAGGGAATCTTTATGCCCGCATCCGAGCACCAATTGTGGACTGTTGCAGCCTCTTGCAGGATTCCACCATGCACAAACAGGGGTAGTGACCAGTTTTTCCCATACAACCAGTCTGTTGCTCAGGCTTTATTTTGCAAGTTGCTCAAAACAATAAACAAAAAGGAAAATAAACATAGCCGTCTGGCTCCTGCCTGCCTCACTCAGCAGTCCTGTCTATACTAGCAACACAAATGTATTTGACCACAGTCCATGAAACAAAACAGAGCAACTTACAGTTTAGCAGGTTTGCAATTACTCACAGAGCTCCTTTTCCTTGCAGCTTTCAGGCAGACTGCATACAGGAAGCTCCCCCATTGTCCAGCCTGCTAACTAAAGTACTACACCTGTGTGAGCAGCACACAGATAGGAAAAACCCGGACTGGCTCCAGGTGGTCAGGGAACCCACCCAGCTCTTCCCTGACCGGCTCCAGGACCCTAGACTGGTTTCCTTTTTCCCAATAGGCTTCAGGAAAGAAGAAAACAACAATATTCCTGGAGCCTTTTAACACATGAAGTGCTGGAATCGTGGTGCAACATATACACCATCCAGCACTTTCTCTGATAAACATTGTGACACCCTGTCACACCACCTTGTGGCCAAATAGTAAAACTACAAATATTTTTCATATACAAATACATACTTTTACACTATAAATTAACTCATTACCTCCCACACTCCCCAATTTATTTATTTTTTGTAATAAAAAGAAAAAAAATTACAATAAAAAGAAAACATAAATAGTTACCTTAGGGACTGAACTTTTTAAATATTTATGTCAAGAGGGTACAACACTGTTACTTTATAAACTATGGGCTTGTAATTAGAGATGGACGCAAAACTGAAAAAAATGCACCTTTATTTCCAAATAAAATTTTGGCGCCAAACATTGTGATAGGGACATAATTTAAACGGTGTAATAACCTGGACAAATGGTCAAATAAATTTCATGTATTTTAATTACAGTAGCATGCATTATTTAAAAATTAATGGCCGAAACTGAAAAATAATGATTTTTTTTCCCACATTTTTTCCTATTTTTCCATTAAAACACATTTAGACTGACAGCTATCAAAAATAATACTGTTCCGGCCTTTGAACAAGTATGGGACTTTTGGAATATCAATGTAGTTATGGCGGAAGGGCTATCCTAATTTAAATGGACATTTTGTGGGGGAGGTGGGAGGATCATGACGGGAAATCAGGCTAAAATGATCATGGAAACTAGGGGCGTGAGTCCGGGTTGTGTTTGACTTATATGACTTCTTGTTCCAACATTGTTTTAAAGGTTTAAATGTTGTATACAGCTTTTGGTACTATTATCTTTGACTACAACATTGTTTTCCATCGGATCTGATATACTGTAAAAAATCTTCCTTTTTGAGGACTGGAATAATATGTTCATTACTGACATGTTCTTGTTCATCTGCTGCTGTATTCTGCTTTATCTGATACTACTCAATAAAACATGTTTTAGTACTAAAAAAAACACATTTAGAATAAAATAATTCTTGGCATAATGCCCCACCTAAAGAAAGCCTTATTGGTGGCGAAAAAAACAAGATATAGTTCATTTAATTGCGATAAGTAATAATAAAGTTATAGACGAATTAATGGAAGGCGTGCTGAAAGGTGAGAATTGCTCTGGTGCTCAAGGGGTAAAACCCCTCAGTGGTGAAGTGGTTAAAACAGATGGCTGTTTGTTATGAATATAAAAGCAAAACAATAAGCCATGTGAACAAGGCAGTACAACCGGTGACCACAGAGGGCGTTCAGGAAATCCCCGTTAATTAATGATGTACCAAAGAACATGCCAATTTCCTGGAATCAGCTTGAACATACGCATATATCTTAACGTCCATCAGACCCAGAAAGATATACGTCCCTCCCCGTGGTCACCGCTGCACGCACTCCCATGCGTGTTCACGTCCTTGCCCGTTAGTAGACTTTCGGTAAATGGGAATGCATGTTCCCATTCACTGATCAACATGCCTGTGACCAATGATCACCGGCATCAATGAGATGCTGGTGGTTATTGAAAAAGTGAAAGACATACACTGTTTCCTGTGTACTGTTCACAGGAATAAACTGAGGGCCTAGTGGCCAAAATAGTTAAACTACACCCTAGTTCATTCATTTGAATCAAAATAAATCCCTAATTTAAACTAACCCCTTACCTCCCCCAGTCTCCTATAGTTACCAAAATAAAACATTTGTATACAAAAAAATGACAATTAAAAATACATAAATAGTTACCTCAGGGACGCAACTTTTTTTAATATGTATGTCATTAGGGTATATTAATGTTATTTTTGCAAATAAGGGCTTGTAATTAGTGATGGATGCAAAACAGAAAAAATACACCTTCATTTCCAAATAAAATATTGTTGCCATACATTGTACAAGGGACATCATTTAAACATTTTAGAACCAGAACAAATAGGCAAATAAATTGTGTTGGCTTTATACGCAGTAGCACATTTTATTTATTATAATTATAATGGCCGAAAACTGTAAAATAATATTTATTCCTGTTAAAATGCATTTTGTATAAAATCATTTTTAGCAAAACATACCAATCAAAGAAAGCCAAATTGGTGGCAAAAAACCCCAAGCTATATGGGCTTGATTCAGAAAGCGATGCTAACCTACTTAGCACGTCTAAAGTCTTTAGACGTGCTAACCAGGGTGCTAAGTAGGTTAGCACCGGATTTCTCAATGGATTAACCTACTTAGCACCCTGGTTAGCACGTCTAAAGACTTTAGACGTGCTAAGTAGGTTAGCACCGCTTTGTGAATCAAGCCCATATAATTTTTGTTGTGATAAGTAGTACAATACAATACAATACAATAACATTCGTAAATCTGTAATGATCCGCTCAGCTGCCTGGTGCACACACATACATTCCTCCTCTGTGCTTATTCTGTCTTGTGTCGCTGTTAGCAATCGCCATCTCCTGCAATTGCCTTCTCGCCTGCTCTTCATGGTTGTGTGTTCGTCATCGCTGGGTGGCGACTAGATTGGTGGACACACATACCCTCTGTCGCTTTACTCTCTCTTTAAGGGCTATCTTGCCCTGCGTTTCTTCCCTTCGTACAATTCCTGTCTGGCGTCTGTGGCAGGGCAGAGGATCTGTTCCTCTGCACTCCACAGCTCCATCTGCCGACAGGAATTCCCCTCTACAGGTGCGTTGCACCTTTTGCTGGGTTCTCTCAAATTATACGCTTGTGGAGGATTTCCGCAGTGTCAGCGCGCGTCCTGTGCGCTGACCACGGAGAGAATTCCACAATCGTTACAAAATCGCTTTTCTCCAATAGGACTCAAAGCGCATCCATAGGACTCAAAGCGCATAGTAGTAATAAAGTTATTGGTGAATCAATGGGAGGAGTGTGGAAATTGCTCTGGTCCAAAAGGGGAAAACCTCTCAGTGGTGAACTGGTTACAGTTGTGCACTTATTGTACTTTTTAATTTTTTTTTTATATTTTTTCCCTAATATATGTATTTGTTTTTCCAGTGCATTGTACAGGATATTGGTTACATTTAAAGGTGGGAAACGTTTTGAAATTATTCATTGTGGTCTAATTTTTATCTTAAAGAGAACCAGAGATGAAGCAACCTCATGTATTTTACCTTATAAATCAGTGGGAACATGACAGTAAACACCTAATCTGCTCTTTGTTACATTGTTCTCTGTTTAATTTGCCTGTTATCACCTCTAAGATAAGAATCCCGACTAAGCAGTCGGTCTGGCTTTGCTACAGAATAATTATAGCTGAGACTGTGTTCTTTGCTGTCTTCAAGTCCAAGCCTGCCCCCTGCTGGCTTTGCTCAGGAATCATTATAGCTGAGTCATTATAGCAAAGCCAGAATCAATGCTCAGTCCGGGATTCTTATCTCAGCTAGATAACAGACACTTTTAGCAGTGAGGATGGAACAGAGAGCATGGTAAATGTTTTCTCTAATGTTCCCACTGATTTCTATGGTAAAATACACAAGGGTGCTTCGTCTCTGGTTCACTTTAAAAAAAAAGAGGGATTTACACAACATTTTAATATGAGTAATGGAATAAGACATAAAATGTACACATTTACACTTTATTTCAATCTATAAAACAGAGAAACCGAGAGCCCGATATAGTGTAGTATGTATTGGAACAAGGAGGAACAATGGCAAGTAAGTATTATACTCACAAACATGGGTTACCGCTTGGGCAACCACTGTATAGGCAGGTGGGGAGATTAGACCTGTCCCCACTCATTAATAAGATGTTGCTCTCTGAAGAAGGAAAGGAGGGTGTATCACCCTTCCACCAAGGGTGGAAAACTCGACAAGTGGATGTACAGAGGCGCCAAAAGGATAAAATATGTTAAAAAGTTTAAAAAGTTCGGGTGGTGGTGGTGGACTAGCCACTCCAAAATAGACACAATGCTGTCGTTTGAGATAAAGACAATTTATTCACATACTCCAAGGAAAAACTGCAACATGTTTCACGGGCACAATCCCGCTTTATCAGGCATTAAACAACCGGAGTATCACACTACAAGATGACAGAGATGAAGGCATATCAGAGCACTATAAGTGTATGATTGTATCATATGTAAAAATAATAATACAGTATAATATTGGGGGATATGACAAACCAGGGTGAGGATTTATTTAGGAAGCAACCAGTTAACCTGGTCCAGAGGGGCTGAGTGATATGGTGGAGTGAAGGGGGTGTAGTGATAGGGAGGGAAAAATGCTGTGAATACTAAGGGTGAATTTCAGCAAAGGAGCATATAAATATAGTATGGTTAAGCAGCGCAGGGTAGCATGAAATGGGCTGGTGTATATAAAATTAGTCAAGGGGTGAAGAAAAGACTGATGTGACCCCCATAACCCCCCCCCCCCTTGTGTCTTTATACCATGTTGTTATACTATACTTTCTATATACTTTTTGCTATACTTTCTACGACTCAAGTTTTCTTTTGCCACCAATACACACCCAAACGCACTATTTGAACATATTAATCACTATTCCACTATATAAGTCCTCTTCCACTCCATTATTTATGCCTATTACCAATATATATAAATCCTCACCCTGGTTTGTCATATCCCCCAATATTATACTGTATTATTATTTTTACATACGATACAATCATACACTTATAGCGCTCTGATATGCCTTCATCTCTGTCACCTTCATTTCATCTGGTTGTGAAAGCAGTGATAAGAAAAGTGAATTTTGATCAGGGTTTAAAGGGACTCCGAGCAGTGCAGAAACTATGAAAAGATGCATATCATTTTAAAGCTCTCTTTCTCCTCTTTCCAATGATATATAAACCGCCGCCCTACGCCTTTTAGTTTTCGCTATTTTCGCGATTGAAATTGCCGCGGCCGTGATTTCAATCGCGAAAATAAAGAAAACTAAAAGGCGTAGGGCGACGATTTAGGGGTCGTCAGAAAGAGGAGAAAGAGAGCTTTAAAATGATATCCATCTTTCCATAGTTACATTGTATTACACAGGCCGACTTTTTCTGCTGAATGGAGCTGCTGACACTGGGGAAAGTGTCGTCCTGTGTAATACAATGTAACTATGGAAAGATGGATATCATTTTAAAGCTCTCTTTCTCCTCTTTCTGGCGACACCTAAATCGTCGCTCTACGCCTTTTAGTTTTCTTTATTTTCGCGATTGAAATCGCGGCCGCGGCAATTTCAATCACAAAAATAGCGAAAACTAACAGGCGTAGGGCGGCGGTTTATATATCATTGGAAAGAGGAGAAAGAGAGCTTTAAAATGATATGCATCTTTCCATAGTTTCTGCACTGCTCGGAGTCCCTTTAAATATACAGAATGTGTATGTTAATGATTCAGAAGGTCTAAAAGAGCCATAAAAGATAACTGTTTTTAGTATTTGTGAATCATTTTAATTTAATCTATACTAGTTAGAGAAGTGTTGCTGTCTGTTTTTGGATCTCCTAGTACATAACTTAAAGAGAAACTCCGACCAAGAATTGAACTTTATCCCAAACAGTAGCTGATACCCCCTTTTGCATGAGAAATCTATTCCTTTTCACAAACAGACCATCAGGGGGTGCTGTATGGCTGATATTGTGGTGCAACCCCTCCCACAAAGAAATTCTGAGTACTGTGATGATCTGCTCGGCTGCCTGTGCAGGCAGGCAGTTTTTTGACCATTGTGTAGGTTTGCATGCTGCAGGACGCTGGAAAGAAGAGCTTCTGTCAGTTTTGCAGCTTGTGCTTGCAGAGGAATTTGCATACGTTGTCATGCAAATTGCCTGGCCACATTCATTGGAGGCGTGTACTATAAGTACTATGTCTTTCCCACAATGCTTCGCTGGTCATAAGGAGTCTTCCTGTGAAACACTCTGGAGAGTGTCAGCCATGCTCTTTGTTTGAAGATCAGCTTAGAGTAATTCCTGGAAACTGTGCTAGGCAGGTTCCCTAGTGCAGTTAGGATTGTTTATCTGTTTTGTTTGTCTGTTGCGATTATCCTGTCCCAATGGTGGTCGACAGGAAATCGTTCTGATCTCTGTTCTTGGAGTATAGCTGGTGCAGCGGTTGCTACCAGCTATCTCTTCTGTTCTGCCTCCTTGGATCGCGCTAGCCACTTTGCGCTAGCGCTGTGGATCCTTCTGTTCTGTCTCCTTGGATCGCGCTAGCCACTTTGCGCTAGCGCTGTGGATCCTTCTGTTCTGTCTCCTTGGATCGCGCTAGCCGCTTTGCGCTAGCGCTGTGGATCCTTCTGTTCTGTCTCCTTGGATCGCGCTAGCCACTTTACGCTAGTGCTGTGGATCCTTCTGTTCTGCTACTCTGTACCTGGATCGCGCTAGCCATTTTCGCTAGTGCTGTGGATCCTATCTCTCGCTTGTCCCTGTTTTCGTGTGTCTGTCTTGTCTGCTACGAACGCTTGCTGGAGGCTCGGTGAGGTAACCGTTAAGCAAGCGCTCGCGTCCTCTGTTTCATGTTTGTCTGTCAATGGTTAGTTAGGCGTGCTTGTCTCTATTGTGCTTATCACGTGGAGACCGCGCACGAACGCGTGCACTGTTGCGAGTGAGTGCGGTGTTCGCGTTCAGTTAGCGTTTGTTATTTTCCTTGTTATTCTCATTGTATTATTTGCTGTGCCTTTGCTAACCTCGTATTCTGTTCTGATCTGCCTTGTGTCACGTCTGGCGATCGCACCTCTCGCGATCGCGTTCCTATTTCATATCTGCTGTTGTGTGTGCACTGTCGCGGGGTGGCGACTAGGTTGCCGCACACACATACAACCTGTCCCTTTGCACGTTCTCATTCGCAATCGCCTCTCTTGCGATTGCGTTCTGCGCTTCGTACAATTCCTGTCTGGCATTTGTGGAGGTACAGAGGATTGGTTCCTCTGCACTCCCCAGCGCCATCTGCCGACAGGAATTTCCCTCTACGGGTGCGTAGCACCTTTTGCTGGGTTCCTGCAATTATACGATTGTGGAGGATTTCCGCCGTATCAGCGCACGCGTTGTGCGCTGATCACGGAGAAAGTTCCACAATCGTTACAGTATGATCAGCCCAACCCAAAACCCCAGTGTAGACGGAATTTCTGATTTGTACGATTTTGTCGAGTTTGGGTCCTGTGTCTTTAAGAGCTTTAACACTAGAATTACCGAGTTTTCTAATTTCTGTTGCAAGGCTAGAGGTGTTATTCACCCCTGTTGAGATGTTCACAGGTCTTCAGGGTTGATTATCTTCAATCTATTGTTGTGCAAACCACCCATTACCTGTGAGGCCTCCAAATCTCCATTTCTTTACACAAAGTAGCTGTGTGAGACTTGAAACCTTCAGACATGCCTGCCATATCTATACAAAAATCCCCCACATTCACTGACTGCAAATATTACAGACACACATTCACAATATATGGAAACACAAGTCTTTTATAAGCAATTGTGTGAAAACAGAATGAAAAGTTGCTGATACAATGACATGAATACAATGAATTCAGTCTCCACTGTATGTTTGTACACAAATAGTGTGAAGTGTAGAGGACTCTGAAGTGTAGACAAAGTGTCTGATTTGAAACAGAGGTGGGGGTAGGGTTGCCTGTAGCAGATATGGGGCTTGATTCACAAAAGAGTGCTAACTGTTAGCACGGCCGTTTTCGCGCGAATTTTCGCATTGTGCGCGATCGCGAATTTTCGCGCGAAACGATAAAGTTTTTGCGCACAAACGCGAATTTTACCGTGAAATCGCTATCGTTTTTGCACGAAAATTCGCGTTTGCACGCGAAAACATTATCGTTTAGCGTGAAAATTCGCGATCGCGCACAATGCGAAAATTCGCGCGAAAACGGCCGTGCTAACAGCACTCTTTTGTGAATCAAGCCCATTGGGTGTTGCATGAGTGAGAGCAGTATGGGTGGAAAGGCAGGGGCAGATTTTATTTAAGTATTTATATAGCGCCAACATATTACGCAGCACTGTACAGAGTATATTGTCTCGTCACTAACTGTCCCTCAGAGGGGCTCAAAATCTAGTCCCTTTCATAATCATACAGTATGTCTATGTATGTATCATGTAGTGTATGTATCGTCATCTAGGGCCAATTTTATGGGGAAGCCAATTAACTTATCTGTATGTTTTTGGGATGTTGGAGGAAACTGGAGTGCCCGGAGGAAACCCACGCAGACACAGAACTCTGTTGCCGATTCATGCAGCAAAATGCAATCAGAGGGCAATTGGCACTTTTGGCAGTGTTCCATTGACATGACAAATGATGACAGACTGAGGCATTCCATTGCCATGGCATTGAGGGCAGTATGGCAGATACTGTAATGCAATTAGGCTGGCTTTTCACAACATATGAATGCTGTAGAGGTGGCCAAAAGGTGTGATGCTGTCCTGTCCATCCATTGTAGCAGTGTATGTAAGGGAGTGGCATGACACAGTGCTGTGCATAAAAGCAGACCGATGCAGGTGGAAGAATCATTTCTTGTTCGCATTTCTAAGAACACACATCAGGATGGCCTGCGCATCACTGCCACGCAGGAAGAACCTCTCCGCGCAACAGGCTTTGGCCTGGCTTCAGGAAATGGACGAAGCAGACTCTGATGGAGGAGAGATTTCATTTGTCCAGCAAGCCACTGATACCTCCTCAGAAGAATCTGAAAAGGAGACAGAAGAAGAAGAACCCAACATGCCTCCACGGAAGAGGCACCGTGGTACTGGGAAGCCCTGTCTGAGCCAGACAGCAAAAGACGGCACTGTGTGGGTAGAGAAGGACTTTGGAGTGCCCAGTGCAGTAGCAAATCACTCGTGCTTCACTGCGCAAGCTGGACCTACAAAGTCTGCTAAGGTTTGTCATAGACATAGTACATATGATGTTTATATAAACCCATTTAGAGTGAGGTTCATGTGAATTTACCAGTCTCTATTTGTTTATCTTCCAACAGCGTAAAATTACAAGCGTGCTCCAAAGCTTCCTTTGCCTGTTAGACATGGGAATGCTGCAGACCATCATGGAGTGTACGGTCCATCAAGCCCGCAGAACAGAGCCGGACTGGAATTTGGCAATTCATGAACTGATGGCATTTATTTCAATTCTGTTTGTAAGAGCAATCATGTGTCCTGTTGGTGCCATTGTGGATTGCTGGTCAGAAAACTTTCTGGTGCCAGTAATCAAAGAGACAATGCCCCGAAATAGATTCATTTCAATTATGCAACACCTTCGATTTGATGACAAGGACACGCGAAAAGAACGGGTGAAAACAGACAAATTTGCTGCAATCTCCGACATCTGGACACGCTTCAAGAAGAACTGTGCTGAGAGTTTCACTCCAGGAGAACACATGACCATAGATGAACAACTGTTCCCTACCAAGGTTCGTTGTCCATTCACACAGTACATCGCAACCAAGCCAGACAAATTTGGGATCAAGTTCTGGATGGCCACGGATTTGAAGACCAAATATGTCTGCAATGCATCTCCTTACTTGGGAAAGGACCCCAGTCGTCAGAAGGGAGAGAGGCTGGCAGAGAACGTGGTCATGAATCTGATGGAGCCATTTTTGGATGATGGGAGAAATGTCACGACAGACAATTTCTTTACTTCACTGTCACTGTCGCACAGACTGCTGCAGCGCAAAACAACGCTATTGGGCACTAGTGTTGGGCGAACATCTAGATGTTCGGGTTCGGGCCGAACAGGCCGAACATGGCCGCGATGTTCGGGTGTTCGACCCGAACTCCGAACATAATGGAAGTCAATGGGGACCCGAACTTTTGTGGTTTGTAAAGCCTCCTTACATGCTACATACCCCAAATTTACAGGGTATGTGCACCTTGGGAGTGGGTACAAGAGGAAAAAAAAAATTTGCAAAAAGAGCTTATAGTTTTTGAGAAAATCGATTTTAAAGTTTCAAAGGGAAAACTGTCTTTTAAATGCGGGAAATGTCTGTTTTCTTTGCACAGGTAACATGTTTTTTGTCGGCATGCAGTCATAAATGTAATACATATAAGAGGTTCCAGGAAAAGGGACCGGTAACGCTAACCCAGCAGCAGCACACGTGATGGAACAGGAGGAGGCGCAGGAGGAGAAGGCCACGCTTTGTGAGACACAACAACCCCGGCCTTGCATGAGGGCAAGAAGCGTGCGGATAGCATGCTTTGTACCGCCATGCAGTCATAAATGTAATAAAGATAAGAGGTTCCATAAACAGGGACCGGCAACGCTAACCCAGCAGCAGCAGCAGCAGCAGCAGACGTGATGGAACAGGAGCAGGTGCAGGAGGAGAAGGCCACGCTTTGTGAGACACAACAACCCAGGCCTTGCATGAGGGCAAGAAGCGTGCGGATAGCATGCTTTGTACCGCCATGCAGTCATAAATGTAATAAAGATAAGAGGTTCCATAAACAGGGAGCGGCAACGCTAACCCAGCAGCAGCAGCAGACGTGATGGAACAGGAGCAGGCGCAGGAGGAGAAGGCCACGCTTTTTGAGACGCAACCCAGGCCTTGCATGAGGACAAAAAGCGTGCGGATATAGCAATGCTTTTTGCCGCCATGCAGTCATAAATGTAATACAGATGAGAGGTTCAATAAACAGGGACTGGAAATGCTAACCCAGCAGCAGCAGACGTGATGGAACAGGACTAGGAGCAGGCGCAGGAGGAGAAGGCCAAGCTTTTTGAGACACAACAACACAGGCCTTGCATGAGGACAAAAAGCGTGCGGATATAGCAATGCTTTTTGCCGCCATGCAGTCATAAGTGTAATACAGATGAGAGGTTCAATAAACAGGGACCGGAAACGCTAAACCATCCCAGATGTTCATTGGTCATGTTACTTGGTTGGGGTCCTGGAGTGTTGCGTAGTCGTTTCCAATCCTGGATTGATTCATTTTAATTTGAGTCAGACGGTCTGCATTTTCTGTGGAGAGGCGGATACGCCGATCTGTGACGATGCCTCCGGCAGCACTGAAACAGCGTTCCGACATAACGCTGGCTGCCGGGCAAGCCAGCACCTCTATTGCGTACATTGCCAGTTCGTGCCAGGTGTCTAGCTTCGATACCCAATAGTTGAAGGGTGCAAATGGATTGTTAGACACAGCTACGTCATCTGACATGTAGTCCTTGACCATCTTCTCCAGGCGATCGGTGTTGGAGGTGGATCTGCACGCTTGCTGTTCTGTGGGCTGCTGCTGCATGGGTGTCAGAAAATTTTCCCACTCCAAGGACACTGCCGATACCATTCCCTTTTGGGTACTAGCTGCGGCTTGCGTTGTTTGCTGCCCTCCTGGTCGTCCTGGGTTTGCGGAAGTCAGTCTGTCTGCGTACAACTGGCTAGAGGAGGGGGAGGATGTCAATCTCCTCTCTAAAGTCTCCACAAGGGCCTGCTGGTATTCTTCCATTTTGACCTGTCTGACTCTTTCTTCAAGCAGTTTTGGAACATTGTGTTTGTACCGTGGATCCAGAAGGGTATAAACCCAGTAATTGGTGTTGTCCAGAATGCGCACAATGCGTGGGTCACGTTCAATGCAGTCTAGCATGAATTGAGCCATGTGTGCCAGAGTCCTACCAGAATCCTCATCATCCTCTTGTGAGCGTTGTGATAGTTGTTGTGATGCATCATAGTCGTCACCTTCCTCCTGGTCTGCTTCTGCTGACCATTCGCGTTGAATTGTGGAAGTCCAACGTGCACCGCTCTGGCCCTCGTCAGTGGTGGCATGAAATTCCTGCTCCAACTCCAGCTGTTCCTCCTCCTCTTCTTCGTCATAGCTGCTGGGGCCAGCGTTTCCTGAGGCGGATGGCCTGATGTTGGTACCATCACGCTGATCGTTTTCTCCTTCAGATTCCCCCAGTTGCATCATGACAGCTGTTTCCTTGATTTTTAACATCGACCTCTTCAGTAAACACAGCAGTGGTATGGTAATGCTGACTGAAGAGTTGTCACTGCTCACAAGCAACGTGGATTGCTCAAAATTTTGGAGGACTTGGCAGAGGTCCAACATGTTGGCCCAATCGGATCCACAGAAGCTTGGCAGCTGGCCGGATGCGCCTCGGTACTGCGCCGTCATGTACTGGACCACTGCACTCTTCTGCTCGCAAAAGCGGGCTAGCATGTGCAGCGTAGAATTCCAGCGCGTAGGGACATCACACAGCAAGCGATGGTGGGGGAGATTGAAGCGCTCCTGCATCTTGGCGAGTGCCCCCGAAGCAGTACTGGAAGTTCTACAATGTTTGGCCACTCGACGCACCTTCAACAGAAGATCGGCCACGCCTGGGTATGTCCTCAGGAACCGCTGAACTACTAGGTTCATCACGTGCGCCAGGCAAGGGATGTGTGTCAGCTTAGCCAACCTTAAAGCGCGAATGAGATTACTCCCATTATCACACACAACCATGCCCGGTTTCAGGTCCAGCGGTGCCAGCCACAAATCCGTCTGTTCCTTTATTCCCTTCCAAATTTCCTCCCCTGTGTGCTGCTTATCCCCAAGGCAGATTAGCTTCAGCAACGCTTGCTGACGCATGCCAACAGCTGTGCTGCACTGCTTCCACGATCCTACTGCTGCTGGGTTAGCGTTTCCGGATGAGGTACAGCTTTGAGATGCGTTGGAGGAGAAGGAGTCAGAGAGGTAGGTGCTGCTGTTATCCAGTGGGAGGGACGGCGGTGCAGCTGTTTGTGGCGTGGGCAACACCCGTGCCGTAGCAGGTGAGGAATCGCTGCCAGGCTCCACAAGGTTCACCCAGTGCGCGGTAAGGGAGATGTATCGACCCTGGCCGAACGCACTCGTCCAGGTGTCAGTGGTGAGGTGAACCTTGCAGGCAACGGCATTCTTCAAGCTTCGGGTTATTTTGCTGACCACGTGCTCATGCAACTCAGGCACTGCAGAGCGTGCAAAGTGGTAGCGGCTGGGAACCACGTAACGTGGGATGGCCACTGACATCATGCCCTTGAAGCTGTTTGTCTCCACCAATCGATATGGCAGCATTTCGCAGGCCAGAAGCTTGGCTATGCTGGCTGTTACTGCCACGGCCCGGGGGTCATTTGCTGGCAATTTCCTCTTGCGCTCAAACATCTCCGACACAGACAACTGAACCGTAGCGCTGCACACGGAAGGGCTGTTGGTTGTTGTGTTTGAAGAACACTGGGAGACCTCAAGAGCACTACTCCGGAAAGTGACAGTGTCAGCGTCGTCTGATGTTTGTGAATGTTGTGAACCACGCAATGGCTGGGCTACTGCTGCTGCTGAGGCGGGTCTGGTGAACCCAAGGGAGGCAGTGTTGTTTCTGGTACCCTGTCCTGACGCGTTTGCCCAAAGAGTGGGATGTTTGGATAGCATGTGACGGCTCATGCTGGTGGTGGAGAGGTTGTTAATACTTTTCCCCCTGCTCAGGCGGGTCTTGCACACCTTGCAAATCGCCATGGTAACATCCTCAGTGCAGTCTTCAAAGAAAGCCCAGACTTTGGAGCACCTGCCTCCTTGCTGGCGATTTCTGTTTGCTCCTCTTTTGCCTCTCACTTGAACTTCCACGCTTGTGGTGCCTGAAATTGCGCGCCGCCTACCTTGTGGCACAAGGCGAGCTCGTGCAGCAGTGGGTTCTTCAACAGACTCATCTGTGCTGCTGCTACGACGGCGATGTTCTCGTTCACAAACAAAATCTGGGTCTCTGTCCACATTGTCCATACCCTCCTCTTCCATCTCCTCAAACTCGTCATATGTCATTGTGGGCCGCCGCCGTGGAGTAGAGCTCCCCACAACAACCTCTGCGCAGCACACTCCAACGTCGTCTTCCAGATCTTGTCGGCCGACCTCCTGCAATTGCAACCCCTCCTGCCCAAATTGCTCTGGGATTTGGGTTTCCGAGTCCTCTTCGGACTCGCCTTGTATTTCAGTGCGCGGTGCATTTCCCACAGTTAACGGTTGTGAATCCAGGCACAACATTTCTGGCTGTTCCTCCATTGACCTTTGAAAGGTGGAAGTTTGTTGGGCTGGGAATAGCTCCTGCGAATACCCCATTGTGTCCTGAGGTAATTCATCGGACTGGTTATCTGGCAGTTGTGTGCGTGGTGTCGCTGCCGGTTGTGTCAGCTTTGTGCCCACTGGCTCCTTGTAACTGGCTGAGGACTCGGACCTCGTGCGTGATGTGCTGGTGCTGCTTAACCCACTGCTGGACGCTTGAGAGGTCATCCAAGTAATTATCTGGTCCTGTTCTTTTGGATTTGTGAGGGTTGTTGTCCTGGACAACATGGGCGGTATTGAGTGGGTTTTCTTGGGTGCTCCCCTGTGGCCTGTACGTGAACCGTCAGGGGAAACACCTCTTCCCTTGCCCCTCCCTCTTTCACCGGATTTCTTCCTCATTTCACTTATCCTTACAGTACACGCTGACTGGCAGCAGTACAGTGGCAGTACAGAAATGCTATACAGTACCACTATTCCCAGCAGCGACACAGAGCACAATGCTATACAGTGACGGGTGAGCGGTGTACCACTATTCCCAGCAGCGACACAGAGCACAATGCTATACAGTGGCGGGTGAGCGGTGTACCACTATTCCCAGCAGACACAGAACAGTACACAGAATGCTATATAGTGTGGCTGAACGAGCGGTGTACCACTATTCCCAGCAGACACAGAACAGTACACAGAATGCTATATAGTGTGGCTGAACGAGCGGTGTACTACTGTTCCCAGCAGACACAGAACAGTACACAGAATGCTATATAGTGTGGCTGAACGAGCGGTGTACTACTGTTCCCAGCAGACACAGAACAGTACACAGAATGCTATATAGTGTGGCTGAGCGAGCGGTGTACCACTATTCCCAGCAGACACAGAACAGTACACAGAATGCTATATAGTGTGGCTGAACGAGCGTTGTACCACTATTCCCAGCAGACACAGAACAGTACACAGAATGCTATATAGTGTGGCTGAACGAGCGGTGTACCACTATTCCCAGCAGACACAGAACAGTACACAGAATGCTATATAGTGTGGCTGAACGAGCGGTGTACTACTGTTCCCAGCAGACACAGAACAGTACACAGAATGCTATATAGTGTGGCTGAACGAGCGGTGTACTACTGTTCCCAGCAGACACAGAACAGTACACAGAATGCTATATAGTGTGGCTGAACGAGCGGTGTACTACTGTTCCCAGCAGACACAGAACAGTACACAGAATGCTATATAGTGTGGCTGAAAGAGCGGTGTACTACTGTTCCCAGCAGACACAGAACAGTACACAGAATGCTATATAGTGTGGCTGAACGAGCGGTGTACCACTATCCCCAGCAGACACAGAACAGTACACAGAATGCTATATAGTGTGGCTGAACGAGCGGTGTACTACTGTTCCCAGCAGACACAGAACAGTACACAGAATGCTATATAGTGTGGCTGAACGAGCGGTGTACTACTGTTCCCAGCAGACACAGAACAGTACACAGAATGCTATATAGTGTGGCTGAACGAGCGGTGTACTACTGTTCCCAGCAGACACAGAACAGTACACAGAATGCTATATAGTGTGGCTGAACGAGCGGTGTACCACTATTCCCAGCAGACACAGAACAGTACACAGAATGCTATATAGTGTGGCTGAACGAGCGGTGTACTACTGTTCCCAGCAGTGACACACAATGACTGGGGGGGACCCTGGCTAGCGTGGCTGGAGCGCGAACTACCCTGCCTGCCTACCCAAAGCTAAACCCACAGACAAATGGCGGAGATATGACGTGGTTCGGGTATTTATTTACCCGAACCACGTGACCGTTCGGCCAATCAGAGCGCGTTCGGGTCCGAACCACGTGACCCGTTCGGCCAATCACAGCGCTAGCCGAACGTTCGGGGAACGTTCGGCCATGCGCTCTTAGTTCGGCCATGTGGCCGAACGGTTTGGCCGAGCACCGTCAGGTGTTCGGCCGAACTCGAACATCACCCGAACAGGGTGATGTTCTGCAGAACCCGAACAGTGGCGAACACTGTTCGCCCAACACTATTGGGCACGGTGAATAAAGTCCGGCGTAAACTTCCTCAGCTTGCAAAAGACACTGCACAGCGAGAGGTATTCTCCACTTCAGTGCTTAGAAGTGGCAGTGTATCCTTGACAATTTATGCACCTAAAAAAAACAAGACTGTGTGTGTTCTAAGTTCCATGCACCAAGACGTGACGATCGGTGACGGCAGAAAGAGGAAACCCAACACGATAACAGACTATAACCACATGAAGGTATGTGAATGTGTGTATAATTTTACCATGGCCGTTTCTAGGGCCGTGCGGGCGCCCTGAGCGCTGTTGGGAGGGGGGGCACTGTGATGGAGGGGGGAGACGCAGCCGCGGGGAGGGCAGCCCGACCTCTCCCTCCCTTCCTCTCCCAGGCCACCCTCCGTGCTTCCCCCTCGGACTGCAAAGCAATGGGCAGGGAAGCGCTATACAAAACGACTCACCTCCCTGGTTCCAATCGCTGCTCTCTCGCCGCCAGTCTCCTCTCTGCACAGAGTAGACGCTGATACACACACAGGAAGCAGCGTGTGTATCAGCGTCTATGCAGAGAGGAGACTGGCGGCGAGTGAGTAGCGATTGGAACCAGGGAGGTGAGTAGTTTTGTATAGCGCTTCCCTGCCCATTGCTTTGCAGTCTGAGGGGGGAGCACGGAGGGCGGCTGGGGAGAGGAAGGGAGGGAGAGGTTGGGCTGCCCTCCCCGCGGCTGAGGCTCCCCCCTCCATCATGGGGGGCACCTACCTAACCTATACTGGGGCAGCTACCTAATCTAACCTATACTGGGGGGCACCTACCTATCTAACCTGGGGGGCAGCTACCTAATCTAACCTATACTGGGGGGCACCTATCTATCTAACCTATACTGGGGGCACCTACCTATCTAACCTATACTTGGAGGCAGCTACCTATCTAACCTATAGTGGGAACATTAACGTATCTAACCTGTATTGGGGGCACCTACCTACCTACCTAGCTAGCCTATACAGGTGACAACTATACTGGCTACCTATATTGGAGGCACCTACCTAACTAACCTATACTGGGGGCATCTACCTATCTAACCTATGCTGGGGGCAACTATTCTGGCTACCTATATTAGAGGCAACCACCTAGCTAACCTGTACTGGGGGCACCTACCTATCTAACTTATACCGGGGGCGCCTGCCTATCTAACCTATACTGGGGGCAACTATACTGGCTACCTATGCCTGGCTACCTATACTGGGGGGACTTATAGCTGGCTACCTATATTGGGGTACCTATTCTGGGCTACCTATACTGGGGGAATCTATACTGAGTGCAACTAGACCTGGCTAACCTATACTGCGGGCACCCATACCTTGCTTTGGGGGGGGGGGGGGGGGCGCAATTTTTACACCCTCGCCCTGGGTGCATTTTAGCCTAGAAACTGCACTGAATTTTACACCAGTGCTCAGTGGCGTCGCTAGCGCTATTTTGGGGGGCCCATGCCCCCAAAATTTTCTGGGGTGCCCCAATCTATTTACAGGGGTGCCCCGACCAGTTAGAGTGGGCGCTAGCACCTAGCGGACACCGCTGATATGCGGAAGTGACATCACTTCTGCATATTTGCGCCCAGCGCCCACTCTAACTGGTCAGGTCGCTGCTGGCTGCGAGGTGAGGGGGCGCCTGTCACTCACTACCTAACGGGGGTCCCTGTCACTCACTACCTAACGGGGGTCCCTGTCACTCACTATCACTCTCACTATCTAACCTGGGGTCCCTGCTGTCACTTACTATCTAACGGGGGGTCCCTGCTGTCACTCACTACCTAACGGGGGTCCCTGCTGTCACTCACTACCTAACTGGGGGTCCCTGCTGTCACTCGCCAGCAGCATCAGACCTCGATCAGCGGGCGACCCGACCAGTTAGAGCGGGTGCCAGGCGCAAATATGCGGAAGTGATGTCACTTCCGCATATCAGCGTTGTCCGCTAGGTAGGTCCTAGCGCCCACTCTAAGGGCTCGTTCACACTTGCTCTGAAAACGTATCCGTAGCTACGTTTTTTGTCCCGGATGAAAAACGGAGCCACGGATACCAATGTTAAAAATAGCAGCTGTACACACTCCAAGAAAAAACGGGTCCGTGGGTGATCCGTGTAAAACGTATAAAGAAACTGAACGGACAGTCCGGACCTGCTGCATTTTTCCTGGACCCGGATACACGGAGGATAATGAAAGCCTATGACAAAACGGACCTCCCTCTTCACAAACAAAATTGAACATAAAACGTATGCCAACACGGATTGCCAGAACTTCCTTCTCCTCCCCTCAACGTCATCTCTGACAGCTTCCTGTTGACAAGCTGGGAGAGACGAGAGCAGCCATCATGGCCACCAGGAGGTTTATCAACGTGGAGGACCTCATAATGGCTGTCCAAGAGTACCCAGAGCTCTACGACAAGAGCCATGAGAAGCACAGCGACCTTCCACACTGCAAGCTGTTATGGGAGCGCATCACCAAGCAGTTTGTGGACGAGTATGACCGGCTTGCAGCCAGGAAGCAGAGCAAAGAAGGTGAGTGCCCTGGAATGTGTATGATACATGTTGCCTAGTGTGATGTGCTCTTTATATATATGTTTAGTGCCACATCCCCAACACCAACTGTTTTCTCCACACTGCAACTCTCACCTGCCGCCACCCACCCCCTTTTCACTCCACCACCCCCTCTCTCCCCTGATTGCCACTTGTCTCATACATCCCCCCCCCCCCCCCCCATTCCCCAGTGACACTCATCCTTTCTTTCCACATCCCACTCCAAAATGCCACTTAACTACAACCCCCCCATCTCACCATCTCTTGTATGTCCACCCTCTCCCCCTCCAAAGGTACCCACCCCTGTATTCGACAATGCCCCTCCTATCCACCCAACACCCCAAGCCACCCACTCCAAACCCCCCCCCATCCCCATCAGTGAACAAGCATTGAAAACAATTTTTAAAATTTTATTTTGAAAACAATATATTAAAATAAAACGTAACAAAAAGCCAACCTCCTCCCCCCTCCCCCCAACAAAAAAACATCCCCCCCCCAACAAAAAAACATTCAAAATGTCCAAAATAACTAGAGAGGAACAATAATGTCCTGGGCTTGTATGTGTCCCTCTCTAGACATGAAGTACCGTACCATGTAGTCCCGATTCTGCTGGGCCTGTAGCCTACCCCTTGTTGCAAACCGTCGGATTCCGGGCAAATAATCCTGGTCGAGGTGCATAATGTTGTATCCTTCTTCCTGACGAACAAAGTTGTGGAGGATGCATGCCGCCTTCACGACAGCTGTAGCGTTGGTAGGGCTCAGCTGTAGTGGCGTGTGGAACATCCTCCACTTGTTCGACATGATTCCAAACGTACACTCGACCATGCGACGAGCCCGGGTCAGCCGGTAGTTAAACACGCGTTTTTCGCGCCTGAGGCCTCTCTGCCCAAACGGCCTCATCACATGTTGTGATAAGGCAAAGGCCTCGTCGCCGACGAAAACATAGGGGTAGCTTGGTGATGTTGTTCCAGGCCAAGGCTTGTCCCCGGGGATGTCCAGCTTATCGTCATTGAGAAGGCGGTGCAGTCTGGACCTCTGGAATATCCCCGAGTCACTTGAACCGCCATAGGAGCCAACGTCCACGTAGATGAAATTATAGTCTGCGTCGGCCACAGCCAGGAGGACCAGACTAAAGTACTTCTTGTAGTTGAAGTACAGACTGCCGCTCCTCGCTGGTTTCTGTAGCCGAACGTGTTTTCCATCGATGGCTCCTAGGCAGTTTGGGAAGTTGCACCTGTTCCAGTACAGGTCGGCAATCTCCGCCCACTTGCGAGAATCGGGAACTGGCATGTACTTCGCAACCAGACTGCACCATATCGCCCTGCTGGTGCGGTTCACTATAGCACTGATTGTGCTCTTTCCAACTCTGAAAGTGAGATGTAGACTTCCATAGCTTTGTCCGGTCGCAAGGAAACTATAGAAAAAAAGTGACAAGATTGTTATTTGGTTTTGTTTCCACAGTTGAAAAGATAAAGACAAAATGGCGAAGTATACGTGACAGCTTCATTAAAGAACTAAAGGCGGAAAAAGCAGACCAAAGAAGTGGGAGTGGTGCATCGCGAAGGACCCCATATTGCCACACACCTCTACTGCGATTCCTTAGACCTCTCGTTCAAGATAGAGGGTGAGTTATTTTTGTTATAATTTTTTATTTTACCTTTGGTATGTATCCACTCTCTTGCCTTTATTTAATTTGTAAATTTATTTATTTCATTTTTTTGGGGGGGGGGGGGGTTGGGGTGGTGTGGATGTTTGAAACACTTTCACTTTCTCATACAAAATGTTGTTTTTTATCTACAGCACTGAAGATAACTTTGAGGCCATTTTAGATGATTCAAATGATGGACCAGCACTGTCAATTTTGGATGAGTCACCTGACACATCGATGGACACCCTGACCACTGTCAATCTGGATGACATTGCCGACGATGAACTGCCAAGTGTTTCAGCTGCCTCATCTGCACAACCTGAATCACCTGGTGAGGGACCACCCACCCAGCGTCCAAACACGGCTGAGTCATTGCGTAAGCAAGCAAGTGCTCGGGTTTCAGCTGCTCGCGGTCAGGCCAGATCGGCCAATGTGCAGATGGCTGGAGCAGTGTCAAGCCTTGTTGGGATGATGAAAAACCAGGAATCCATAGTGTCCCGAAGTTTGCAGGACAAATCAGGTAGCACTATTTCCCATCAATACCAGCAACACATAGACACTCTGAGAACTCAGTTGGCCGAATCCAATGAGATGCTGCGCAAAGAAAGGCAGCTTTTTCAGGAGCAGCTACACAATTTGGGTCAACAACATCGCCAACAGATAGACCTTTTGATGCATCACCAAAGCAGCAGCCTTTATCACTCGGTGATGTCACTATTGCCTTTAATGGAACAAGTGCCACGGCACAGGTTAATACATTGTCAATGCAGTTTGCTTGATGCGGTGAAAAACCACTTAGATTACTCTGCACCACCCACTAGGCCACCCTCTGCATGGCAACCATCTCCCACTCAGCCATACCACGGTCCATCTCCAAATCAGTCATACCAGGGTTACCAGCCACCACATTCTTTTCCTATCACCTCTGCAGAGGAAACTACCACGTATACCCAGCTATCACAAGGTAGTACCGCAAGCACTCGTACTTCTGCTTCCTCCCAGCCCAGTAGTGGCAAATACCCTTTTTTCCCCGAGAATGATAATAAATTTTAAGAAATAGTGTCACTGCTCACTAGTTTAAATATCTGTCTATCAAAATCAGATGTTCAACACTTTACCATCAAAGCCTGTCCAATGACAGTTGAGTGTGTTTTTGGTCACCTTCTGATTTTGATGGACAGGTAACTAAAACTAGCGAGTCAAACACAGTCTGGGATACAATAGTACTCAGTTTACTAGTTGTACTCAGTTTATTGCTACTTTCCAGTACTAAAGTTTGCTGCTGCACAGGTAGTATGCAAGAAAAATTACCTCTTTCCCCAGGCACCCTGGTTGCCTACTTTTGCCACCTACCATTCAAGACCTTTGGAACAGCACTTTCCTACCAGAGATGGTCCCTGGACTGTTGTGTGGGTGAGTGCTGTTCAGAGGGTCTTGAATGGTAGGTAGCCAAAGGTAGCCAGCCAGGCATTGCTTTGGAGTGAACACTTGTTTGTTATTTTGTAACGTTTGCACTACTAAAGTTTGCTGCTGCACAGGTAGTATGCAAGAAAAATTACCTCTTTCCCCAGGCACCCTGGTTGCCTACTTTTGCCACCTACCATTCAAGACCTTTGGAACAGCACTTTCCTACCAGAGATGGTCCCTGGACTGTTGTGTGGGTGAGTGCTGTTCAGAGGGTCTTGAATGGTAGGTAGCCAAAGGTAGCCAGCCAGGCATTGCTTTGGAGTGAACACTTGTTTGTTATTTTGTAACGTTTGCACTACTAAAGTTTGCTGCTGCACAGGTAGTATGCAAGAAAAATTACCTCTTTCCCCAGGCACCCTGGTTGCCTACTTTTGCCACCTACCATTCAAGACCTTTGGAACAGCACTTTCCTACCAGAGATGGTCCCTGGACTGTTGTGTGGGTGAGTGCTGTTCAGAGGGTCTTGAATGGTAGGTAGCCAGCCAGGCATTGCTTTGGAGTGAACACTTGTTTTGTGTTTTGTTAAAGTTTGCTGCTGCACAGGTATGCAAAAACAATAGCTCTTCAACACTCCACCCCCCCCCCCCCACCACCACCACCACCAAAATTGGCTAGCTTCATATTGGTCAAACACAGTACAACAAATAAAGGCACAGCTAAAATAGATAGCATTTCAGACAGATAACAAGAGCCAATGTCTGCCACATTGTTCAAGCAAACATCTCCACTCCCAAGCCATGAGCACTGGGACAATGGAACAATGGGACAATGGGGGTTGTGGGGGATGGTTCAAACAAACAAGAAGTATTGTACCTTGAAGCAGAAATGTTCTTTCAATTTTGAAAGTTATGTTTGGCCACCATGTTGGTGAATGCCATTTTGTTGTTTTTTTTGATAACCAAAAAATAAATTTTTATTTTTTGTTGAAAATAAATAGATTGTCTCATCATTACAAAAAAGATAAAAGATGATAGATAAAAGACATAACATACCGCAGGGTGATCATAAGTTGCTCCTCTGGAGTGATGGCTTTTCGCATCCTGGTGTCCTTTTTCAGAAGGTGGGGCCTCAAGATGGTGAGAAGGTGATCAAACCTTGAAGACAAAAATGGCAACAACATTAGCCTGACACAGGTACAGAGTGTGTGGACAGGTAAAATGTTATTTCAGGTAAGAAGAAGGTACTTACAGGTCCACAGACATCCGGCTATATTTAAAGAACTTGACCGGGTGTTTTCTCAGGTCTTGATAGAGGACAGAAAATTGCCCCTTTTGCTGTCTCTCTTGCAGGAGAGGATGTACCCACCATCTCCGCACTCTTGACCGCATGAGGGTCCCACTGTAGTACAGGAAGACCCCCATCCAAGCAAGGTTCATCCAGAACAGAAAGACAATGGGGTCCATGGTGCTGCCTGATGTAGTACTTTCTTGCCTGCTGTATTCTCAAGAGTGCATCAAACACATGGTACAGACAATAGACTATAACCAAACCACTCCCTGTACAGCAAAACCACTCCCACTCATTTGACATTGGTACAGGCACTCAAAAAACCTCCCCAGGACATTCCATATGCCTTAAAATGGTCAAAACACAGTTTTTTTTCTAAAGATAGCCCCTCCCACTGGCTTCCTAGTGGTCAAGAGGTGGGAAATGGGTAAATATTAGCAGCATAGGCCCTACCACTTCCTTCCTATTGGTCAATAACAATTGCATTGGGCCAGGTACGTTTTCTAAACGTTTTTTGGTTGAAAAACGGAACGGAAACGGATTGCAATTTTTCTACAAACGGATCCGTTTGCGTTCCGTTTTTTGTTTACACGGAGCCCGGACCGCGGACTGCGATCTGCAAACGTGTATAGTGTGGCCCAGGCCTAACTGGTCGCCTGCTGATCGAGGTCTGACGCTGCTGCCTGTCTGGCAGCGGGGACAGCTGCGGTGGCCGGGGGGGGGGGGGACCGCGCACAGGTGCCCCCGATCTCCAAGGACCCAAGGAACGCCCCTGCCAGTGCTACAATGTTTTCTGATGTGTACTATACAGGCCTATAGAAAAAAAGCACATATACTCATGTCTCTCTCTCTCTCTGCTTTTACAGTGTGGTGTAGACGTGTTGGACCAAATGGCACGGATGTATTCCGTAAGAGCAGCAACACGCAGGTGGCCAGTAGCAGTTTTTTACAATATGCTGGACCTGGCGGCGGTGAATGCCTACATTTTGTACAAGGCATGTACAGGGTGGACAGGCAAAAGAAGATTGTTTCTGAGTCTTCTAGCTAAGGAACTCCGTTGCCGATTCATGCAGCACAAGGAAATATTGGCACAAAGGCGGGCTGCTGAAGCTGTTGCAGCTGCTGTGCCAGGGACTGTACAGACAACACAGTGCCAGGTGCAAGAGAGCTGCAGCAGGAATCGCAGCAGGTTTACCTGTGCAACATGTCAAAAATTCACCTGTGCCAAATGCAGGGACGATGGACACTGGGTCTGCAAACGCTGTAAACTCTGTAAAGTTTGAAACACTGAAAAAGAAAACAGAATTTTTGGTTTTGCGCAATCGTGAATTTTCACGTGAAACGATAACGTTTTCGCGCGCAAATGGGATTTTTTGCACGAAACCAATATCTATAAATGTTATCGATACACACTCCGCTCCTCCAATGAACTTCGCCTGACCATCCCCCGCATCACCCAGTCCCATGCACGCCTCCAGGACTTCTCAAGAGCCGCTCCAACACTATGGAACTCCCTACCTCCACCCATTAGGGCAGCCCCCTCCTTCAACACCTTCAAGAAGGCCCTCAAAACTCACCTTTTCACTCTGGCCTACCACCCCTCACAAATGCTCTAAACCCACAGCTGAACTCTGGTCCCCTACCTCTCATGTCCCTACCTCTCCCTCTAGATTGTAAGCCTTTAGGCAGGGTCCTCCTCCTTTTGTGTCCTACCTGATCATGCACCTCCATTACTGTGAACCCATGCTATGCATTTGAGTGAACCTAATCTCCATGCTCCCATCCAGTGACTGACTAAGCATTACCTTGTACTCATACTGTGCTGTGTGATCTGGTTTTCTTGTATTCCTGTATTGTCATATTGCTGTATGTCACCCCTAAATATTGTCTGTAACCTAAATTAATATTCAGTGCTGCGTAATATGTTGGCGCTTTATAAATACAATAAATAATAATAATACCTCTCGCTGTGCAGTGTCTTTTGCAAGCTGAGGAAGTTCACACCGGACTTTATTCACCGTGCCCAATAGCATTGTTTTGCACTGGAGCAGTCTGTGCGACAGTGACAGTGAAGTAAAAAAATTGTCCGTCGTGGGTTTATATAAATATCATATGTATTATGGCAATGACAAACCTTAGCAGACTTTGTGGGTCCAGCTTGCGCAGTGAAGCACGAGTGACTTGCTACTGCACTGGGCACTTCCATGACCTCTACCCACACAGTGCACATTGAAACACCAATAAAAGCCCCTTGATTACAGTATCAGTCTGGCACACAAAGAACAGAACTCTCTGGTTGTGGGGGATGTGAGGTAGAGTAAACAAATGCTCAGGCCTCACAGGTAATGGTTGTGTTTTCAGAACAAAAGAAAGAGAACAATGGAGCTGATGGCATGTTAAAAAACTCAGCAGGAGTGCTACTAGGTGTGAGCTGAGGGAATTTACGCAAATCTGCGCAAGAATGGTAAATCTAGTGTTAAAAGGCTAAACTCAGAGACCAAAGCGGAATTTCTTTCTGAATGTGTGAGGTTTTGTCTGGATCCCACCTTTCAGATTACTGATCCGTCTACGTCGGCTCTTCAGTTTGCCTATGTGCTCTTAAAAGACGATTTGTTCACCTGGGCATATGATGTGCTAAAAAATAATTCTTGGAATGGTAATCTGTATCAGTTGCTTGCAGTGATATTCTCTCACTGGTTTAAACTGCCTGGCTTACCACCTGCTCTGATTGAGTGTGTAGCTGCTGATAGGTCAGCTGATCTTTCCCTTCCATGCAAAACTTTTCAGTATGACAATCAGTTCAATGTGTCTGTTGCCACTTTAGGTTTTAAACAGCAGACATGCAAAGTGGCTAAAAAGAGAAAAACTAAAAAACGCAAGCATCAGAATAAAACACTCCCTATTGATGTTTATAATGATGTTGTTCCGTCTCCGGCTTTTTTGCCCCAATCCAAAGCTTATGTGGATCCTGCTATAGGTAGGATCGTACACTATATTAAAGCAGTTAAAAAATATGTTCTTGTTCCTGAACTCCACCCATATGGAGATTATCTGGATACTGGCCTGTTTGAACCCCCATTTGCTTCCTGGGATGTTGGGGCCTTGCTGGAAGAATTCGATTTTGATTGGAAAGCCTTTTGCGATTTTTACATCGCAAAAAGCGAAAATCTCTTGAATGCTTGTCTCGATTCAATGTACATTCTGATTGATTCCGATGAATGTGACAAGGATGATGTGGATCTGGGGATTTATGTGTGGCAGACGATTTTGGATGAGTTGCACACACACCAACCAATTGATTCCAATAAAGAGACATCGTTGTCGGATGATTGTTCCTGCTTTTCTGGGGTAAAGCATGTGAGTCTTGACTTTGTGCAATCTGAAATGAATGAGTGTGCCGCTGTGGTTGATTCCTGTGCGAATCCTGAAGGATTCGCTCCTGACAGTGTGCAGTTTGAACCTGTGCGATCTGATGCCTGTTTCTCGGATGTTCCTACAGATTCTGATCGGCATGAGTCTGCCAGTTTCCTCAAGGATGTGTGGGATCCTTTGTCATTTAGTAACAGATCTTTGAGATCTTCCGTCTGTGACCCTGCTATGGGGAAAATTTCTCGACTATGCAGCGTCAAAAGTAAAATTAATATGCCTAATAAAGTTTATCCTGTTGATGTCACTATTTCTTCTGCAAATGAGTCTCTGTCTCACCCTGTTCACACCTGTAAGGACCCGTTGCCTGATGCCAGTTGCTCCAGTGTTTCGGTCCTAGATGCCTTGCAGTCTGCTCCGCAGATCGCGGAGGTTTGCGCTATGGAAGCATCAGTTTCACAACCTAAAGTGAATTTTGATTTGCAGGTTTTGCGTTCTGATTCCTCGGATTCGACATTGTTAGCCGAATCTAACAGTGAGACAGCGCTTCGGTTTTGCGAATCTGATGTTGAACCTTCTTTGCCTTATTCAGAGACGTTTTCTCTGAACCTGCCCTGTACCATGAATGAAAACATGTTTTCCTTTCACACTGACGTTTGTGAGCCCCTTTCTTGCTCTGAGGGAAGTGCTGATTCTGCACCCTGTACTCTGGATGAGTCAATGTGGCCTTGCTTAGAATCCCCTGCAGTGTCCCTAGAGGCTCGTCTAGGTATTGCCACTATACTCACCTGTTTTTCTGCAGTTTTGGAGTTACAAGCTAGTTTGACTGCCACACAGAATTCGGGGTACAGTGAGAATGAAGTTAGGGAGTCAGTGTGTGTTCCAGTAAATATTCCTGTACATCCCGCTAATTATGATAAAGTTCAGTCTCAGGTTACGGTGGAACCATTCCTGGGACATCTGCCCTGTCCACAAAATAAAGTTCCAGTTTTGCCTTGTAACTTGGATAGTTCAGAATCCTTCTTAGAAAACCTGGAAAATAATGTTCCTGAGGTCTTGTTTGATGTTCTGGAGGTCTCTGAGTTCCTCCCAGAGGGAGCAGAACTTGTAGGAGATGTCTCCTGCCCCCC